>NC_083243.1:161821287-162424858 GCF_032191835.1 Heteronotia binoei | reverse complement strand
TCTCAGACGCTTTAATGGTGTCTGCTGAATGTTCATTAACAATATAAAGCTAGATTAGCTGTCCAGTTGTATTATGGAACTTCTGTGCCTCTTCTCTTTGGTTTAGGAGCTTACAGTCCCCTACATGAGCCACAATCACTGGCTTGTGTCTTCTTCCCTTCTTACCTTTTTCAGATACCTGTTTTTAAAAAATCGAAACCCCAAATAATGCATGTAACTATCTTTATAATAGTTTTGAGCAAAAAAGGAGAATTCATAACGCTACTACTCTTGGAGTTTTGAAGACCAAGAGAACACTGTAAACTTCAAAACATACATAGCAAGACAAATATAATAAAATGAAGTATGACATATCTCTTTGTAAGGTGTAACTTTCACTGAGAAAAAACAAATCATCAGCCCATATGGTCATAAGAAAATAAATCATAACAGGATGGATCCAAGTTTTTCTCAAAATGGTCACTGTGCTGCCACTTTGCAAATATTTCACTTGTAGAACTGTGAAATACTAAACTAGTGTCAACAGCTGTCTGATTGATTCTTAATGATGGTTATAATTCAATTGAAATTCCTCTGTGCTAACCCAGTGGCTTGGATCCAGACAAGTGTTTCTCTGGATGTCAGGATTTCTGCCCATGGAGTTCCATTTTTCCATCATTCCCCTCTTGTGGTAACCCAAACTGGATCCCAAAATCCTGTATGGGGTTTCTGGTCCCTGATGAACAGGATTTCAGGGGATATTGCGTGCTGCCACAGGACGGGAGAGGCAGGAAAATCACACACTATGGGTGGAAATCCTTACGCCTGTGGAAGTGCTAGTCTGTATGTAGGCCAATCGGAGCTAAAGTTCAGTTACAGGAGCAGGGAACAATCATTAGGCATTCCGAACAGCTGCACAGCAGACCATTCTGTTCATCACACAGGGTTGGATCTCTACCCAAATAAGGCAAGCCCCTGAGGTGCTAGCAGCACCACTATGGCTGTTGGTGTGGGAGAAGTCAACAGATTCAGCTTGTGTTCCTCATAGCCTCCTGGACCGGTGTGACCACTAGGTGGTCCTGAGCCACTAGAGCTCAGCTTGCTCTCAGTGCATCTGGCCATGTACAACTCTCACCTGTCCCCCCCCCTTTTTTTTTCTTTTTTGCTGATACATCCTCATCCTCACATAGATCTTGTAGAGAAGGGGGGATTGGCACTTGGAGAAAATGGTTACTTTAAACCTTAATTCCTTACAGTGAAAATGATGTGTAAATCAAAAAGTGGGAGCTGCTTTTCGACTAAACAAAACATGTGCTCTAATAGCTGAGACCCCCGTTTTTTCTTCTTTTTACTGGCATATATACACAACAAATTGTTAGGCGTCTTAAGTTCCCACTCCTGTTGTTTTCTCTCATGGAAGTACCTCGTAGAAGGGGAAAGTCCTTGAGATTCAATAGTCTGTTTTAGCTAATACTGAAATTTCTTTTGATTTATGCAGGTAGTGGTGGTTCGGGATTTGAAGGCCAAAGTCGCTACGTGCCTTCCTCTGGAATGTCTGCCAAGGAGCTGTGTGAGAACGATGACCTAGCAACTAGTTTGGTTCTTGATCCATATTTAGGGTTTCAGACACATAAAATGAACACTAGGTAACTCACTTTAATTTATTTACCCAGAAAAGATAAAGAATAATTGTAGAGTTGGCAACTCCCAAATGACGAAGTTGTTGGTTGTCTTTCAAATACAACACAGAATTGGGATGCTTCCTTGAGCCATCTATGCTTAGCCAAACAGAATGTGATGATTTTAATTCAGATCCCTTTAACCATCATTGCCATGTTCCAAATAAGATTTTGGGTTATACAATACACAAATGCTGTGCTTCCAAAATTTTGAACTTATCAGATCACTACAAGAATTCATACATTGTACTATATGTGTGTTGATGTGGTTTCTTTAATAATATTAAAAATCATTCTTTGGTCTCTGTAATGGATGATCATTGCATCATCATCCAGGCTGCCTTCTGTTTAGACAATTTGCTCAAACTAATATGTAATTATTGATTGTGGGAGCTCTCCTTTAGAAATAATAGTTTCGTGAAGAATCCTGTTAGAATTTTTCATGGTCTTCTAGTAGTTTCTAATTCCTTGAACCACAATATATATTTTAGGTAGGTATATATTGTTTCCACATACTACCTTAGTACCTGGCATAGTGGTTATTTCTAGGGAAAATATTTAACATGCTAACAGCTAGCCTTTAAAGTATTTTGCTGGCTCCTGTCCTTTAATTTTGAGATATATTCAAAAAGAGTTCTGGAAGAAATGTGAGAACTTTGTTTTTATATAGTTGTCTTAAATCAGTTTTACTTAATATGGGCTTTATGTTTAGATTAAAATCTTTTTGCGTGTCAGATTGTAGGACTGTTGACTATCTGAAATCAATACTCAAAATGTTTAAACATCTATGAGACTAACATCTTTTTTAAAAAAATAACTTGTTCTTCTGCATCATAATATAGTGGAGGAAACTATATAATTCATAAAATTTTGGCTGTCTAAAATACCAGTGAATCTATTTAAAGACGCTGCTCCACAAAACATGGTCTAATACAATATAGTTTGAATAATGCAAATAGTTGTTATTCCCCTCATCAGTATGAAAATACAGAGAAATTCTGAGGATGAATTTCATATCTGTAGCTAATGGTTTAGAAGTTAGCCCCCCCCCCGAAGTAAGCCCCTTTCATCATTTACATGTTCATATTCTGTCATAATCAGTGATTTTGTCCAGTGCCTTGTCCATCCACTGTATTGGTGATCACTTTGAAGAATCAGTTATCGTGTGTATTTGAAGGTATACAAGCAAAATAGTCATAAGAAGCTATGTCTGAACATTACAGAAAAGGCCTGGTATGTTGTTCTTTAATGGATGGTTAAATAGTTGTGGGAAATCATAATACACTGAGTGAATTTGTAAATGACTCTTTTCAGTGGAGGATTTTTTCTTTTCTTTTGACTGGCTCCATTGCTATCCTTTGTTTTACGGCTTTGGGTAGCATGTTAACAAATAAGAATTTTGTCAGAGTAGGAAACAATTATCAATTCTAGCAGTTGGAAATAATGAAAGTACCTGAAGTGTTTCTGTCTCATTCCTGGGACACAAGGAGTGGAAATAGTATGGTTTGTGATATACACAATTTGAAGATGATTGAAAATGTTTCAGCTGTTTTGTTTTTCAGTGCTTCTCACAGTTTGGGGTGTTCAAAGAAAACAGGTCTCTGACTTCTTTTAATAATTTTTTTTGCTCCTAATAAAGTTATTATTATAAGCAAAATAATTGTCTCTCTGCTTGTACCTGAAAGGTCCTCTATTTCTTGAAACATCTGATAAGTTCTTTGAACCAGTCTCCTGGAGTGACTGCTTAAGCTGATTGTATGATTTTTAAAAAAAATAGCATGTTACTTTTTAAACAGGCCATTTGGGGACTCTTGAATAGATTACCTGTACAAAATATGCAGGACAGAAGACATTTCATTCTGGTGCCTAAAAAAATTGTATATATAACTGTTCTTGAAAATTCTACAGGAGCACAAAGCCCGGAAAAGTACCATTTCATTTTCATAGGTTCCAGACTTTACCTACATAAAGTTGGATCTGGACTAAATTTTCCATCAGCTGAATACATTTTCCTGCCTTTGCCCTCACTAGTGGATATGGGACCCTGAGGAATGACATGGTGATGTCTACAATGAGAGGGACATCCACGAACATGGCCCATTTAGTCTGGATCCTATAATTCTTTTCTGTGTTACAGGCCTTGAGCTGTTTTCCTGTTTTATGAATGATATTTCCTTGTCAGCATTTCCTTTTTAAAATTATTTTAGTCATTAAGAAAACTTCCTTAGAGCCAGCACTTTTACAGTTGTTTCAGACATGGAATACTTATTTATATATAATTTGAAAAGGAGCAGTTAGGTTGATGAAATACCAGCATTTGCCATCAATATAGGTAAGAATATTTAAGATGTATTAATCCAGCAGATAAAGCATTTTTGCTACTTCGTGACGAGCTGGTGAATCCTATTTTGGAAATAAGATTGACATTATTAGAATATGTAATACTGTCTGCTGAATCAGTTTCTTTTAAAATGATATTTTATACATAACCTTGCTTACCCCAAAAGGTTGGAAGTTCCCTGAAACTGCACATACTATGTAAAGGATAATACAAATGTGTGTGTTTAGAAACATAGTCCGAAGACAGACACACTGTAGTTAAAACGCTGTATTTAAAACCTTTAAAACACTTGCTTGGATTAATGTCTATCCAACCAAAACACTAGTAAAAATGTCTGACTTCTGGTACGGAAAGTGAACTAATACTACAGTGGGAACAGCTGCCTACAACAAGCACTGACAAGGCTTGCATATTCTTGGATATGTTGTCCAAGGTGCCCATTAAGAGGATTGTCCTAGGATAAACTGCTTGAGCAAGTACTTTTTCTCTATTAAGTTAAAAACGTGTGTGAGTTTCATGCAAATTTGCTTCATAAAGTGCCACATGCATGAAGAACAGCATGAGGAATCTCTAGGTTTTTGTTGGTAGACCTGTATTTCTGAGTTGGATTATTTGCCATACTCTCACGAGAACTTGCTCCTTAAAATTTCAGTTATCAAGAAAGAGGCTTCCTTGTTTCCAAGTAGAGATTTCCCCTTAGTTATTTCAGAAGATTCAGAGTTGTGAAATAAGGTAATTATTGAATGCAAATTGTCCTACATGAGCATTTTACTGAAAGCATTCTTCTTGATCATGCTTAGAAAAAGATCTGTTTTTCAGCCTGTCATGAGTTAGATGTTATCACCAGACTAGCAGTTTTGAACATTTTATGTCCCGTGTTTGTCTGTTTGAGTAACTCTGTTAAGGTTTTGCTCATTTCAGACCTCCAAAGGAAAAAATGCATTCCTTCACAGCTGATAACTATACTTGTCAAATCTTTAACATCTATGCATTTGAATTCTACTGCCTTACATAAGCATACATGTTTTCTACACTAGATGCAGTGTCAGTTCTCAAGCAAAATATATTTTAACTTCTATACATGCAGGGTTCTCTAACATTGATTACTACTTTGAGACTGATTTGGGACTTTATCACTCAGTTGGCAATTAGATTCCATGTGACTTCAACACAGCTTTAACCCTACTAGAAGCTTTAGGTAGAAGGGATGAAAAGGATGTTTAGTCAGACTCTCTGCCACAAGGCATAATGAATCATTCATCATGCCTTCCACAGACCAGTCTAAACCAGAACAAAGTATGCCACAATCACAGAGGTGGCACTTTGCAGAATGGTGCCTATGCAGCAATGAGTTCCCAGTGATTCAAGTAGGTGAGCCATATGCAGGAAAAGGTGCATGCACATACTACTTGAAGACTGATTGGTAGCTAATCTCAGTAGAGGAAATATTGGTGCTTAATCACGACAATTGAAATGCTGGTTTGGTGGTACATGGTGGAAAGGGGTACCATTCGTCAAGAATCAGGTCTTTACAAACAGATTGTCTGAAGGGAGCCCAAAATAGAACAGAAATAAGGAAATATGTAATTGAATCTACAGCATAGAATGGCCTTATTAATTATTGAATACTTGCCCATCTTTCAGATTTTTGCCCGGATATTATTAACAGGAGCATTTTAAGGAAAAGTCTAATTCTTTAAAGTTTCTTTTCTGTGACATTTTCTTGTGTCTTGTAGTCAGTCGACCATGGGATTAGGCCATAGAAGTCATTTTTTAGCATACAGCCCTTAGATACAAAATATGGGCACATAGAATTTAGCGGTGGTTAATGCCTCTTAAAAGAGCCCCTTGGTGCAAAGTGTTAAAGCTGCAGTACTGCAGTCCTAAGCTCTGCTCACAACTTGAGTTCGATTGCTGGCGGAAGCTGGGTTTTCAGGTAGCCGGATCGAGGTTGACTGAGCCTTCCTTCCGAGTTCGGTAAAATGAGTAGCCAGCTTGCTGGGGGGAAAGTGTAGATAACCGGGGAAGGCAATGGCAAACCACCCTGTAAAAAGTCTGCTGTGAAAGCAATGTCACCCCAGAGTCGGAACCGACTGGTGCTTCCACACGGGACCTTTCCTTTCCCAATGCCTCTTAATTTTTTTCACCACAGCCAAGATGATAAAATGTACATGTCCTTTTAAAAACAGTCTTGTAACTTTTAATCATATCAAAAAATGTACTTTGAAGAGAAATGTGCAATAAGTGGCATCAGATCTCATAGCTAAAGTAAATAAATATTGTTTGTGGATCAGACAAGTTGAATGTTGTTCCCATTTTAATGTGTTACAGTTTATATCCTAAGATAAAAAATAATCTGTATCTGTTTTTGATATTCTCTATTCAAAATTCTGCTAGGTAATGTTTACTATATGTAACAACTTGATAAGAACACATTTATGTCAGTACTTAGAAACAAAAGTTGATTACTGACATAAATGTGTTCTTATCAAGTTGCCCCATGGCACAGAGTGGTAAAGCTGCAGTACTGCAGTTGAAGCCCTCTGCTCACGACCTGAGTTCGATCCCAGCAGAAGCTGGTTTCAGGTAGCTGGCTCCAGGTTGACTCAGCCGTCCATCCTTCCGAGGTCAGTAAAATGAGTAGCCAGCTTGCTGGGGGGAAAGTGTAGATGACCGGGGAAGGCAATGGCAAACCACTCTGTAAAAAGTATGCCGTGAAAATGTTGTGAAAGCAACGGCACCCCGGAATGGGAAACAACTGGTGCTTGCACAGGGGACTACCTTTACTTTTTTTAGAAACAAAAGAAAAAATATTGATCTGTATCCAACCACCCAGTTATGAGAACTTAAAGAGATCTTAACTTTTCAAAAGAGGGTGGTGATTTCTACCAATTACTCTTCCCCATTGCAGCCCACTGACTCCTGAAAATGTTCCTGGAGATCATCAGCACCTCAGTGATAGTGTGGTGGTTGGACATGGGCCTCTTGTTCTAAATTAATTGAGTTGCATCCACTGTTTCTGTCCCACTAATGAAGGAACCTTCATCCAATACAAGGACAGTTCTGCTACTACTTTTATGTTGGTGGAGCATACTCTTCCAGCTGGTAGAATGCTCTTTGCATATACACTATTAGTGGAATGGAAGCACTGGATCCAGTCCGGAGTGATTATATTAGAGAAGATTAGTAAAGAATATTTAGAATCATGAATAATTTTGCAGGCTGATGAGTAGGTATAATTTTTGGGTAAGTTTCAAGTGTTTTACTAAGGAGAATTTCGTTCCCATTATATTTGTCTTTACATTTGGATAGTCAATGCTGAGCTTCAGTGAATACTTTTCAGAAAGTCTTCCCAACTTCAGCCTTTGGTGGTTAGGAATTCCAGGCTACTCAGATGTTGACTGCCTTACTGTTCCAGACAAAAGTGAGGCAGTGCTTCACTGAAACATTAAAATAAAAAATTGCAAGGTGTTCTTCATATACTTGGCTTCTGTTTGCTTAAACCTAGTGAAGTGCTTTGCTTCTGCAGTTGTTTCAGGTTGCTGTTCTAGAAAGCTGCTTTCCCAATTGTGATAAGGCTAATGATCACCGGCTTGATTTTTAAATCATGTCCAGTTTCTAATAACTGTAATTCCTGTAATTTCTCTTTTTGAAAATTTAGGAAATCTATATCCTGCCCTTGCATGTAGCTCCTAGAGGTCTCCTATCCCAAGGACTGAGCCCGCCCTGAGCCCGCCTCAGTGGGGTAGGGCGGGATATAAAATAAATAAATAAATAAACAAATCAATATCTGCTTGGCTTTAAGCAAGGCTGCAGCCTCACATATCACCAGCTATACACAGAGCTCAATTAAAAACTTCTTTAACCTTCTGTGCTACCCTCATTTTATATTTTGAAGAGTGCAGTCATCCTCCCCTTTCCTCTTTTTTTGTTCAGCGAAAGAGGTCATATTCCAGAGGAATGCTATTCTCTTGTAGCAAAAGCGAGTACACATTTTGTGACATCTTAAAAAACTAATACATTTTATTCCAGCATAAGCTTTGATGGACTAGAGGCTGCTTTATTAGATAGAGTGGACTGGAGTCCATAAAAACGTGTTAGGATAAGATTTGTTAGCCTAAATGGGCTAAACTCTCTAATTTGTGCTGGGAAAATAAATTCCCTGTTCTGTAAGTATTGGAATGACTACAGGATAAACAGCCTTCTTTGGTTACCCTTTGTATATATTTTGATTTTTTTCCCTCTCTTCATGCTATGGTTTTCTCTTTTAATATACCCAGCAACTGTGTTCACCTGCATCTTTATCATATTGGTCACTTGTGATCAGTGGGTACCACACCTAAATCTGCATTTCCCAATTCTGTTAAGTTTCTACTGATTTCAACATCTTATTCCTACTTTTTTTTTTTTAGTGTATCTTGTATGACTAGTACCTGAGGGGTTTATTTAGTTTTTTCTTTCCTGTTTTAATGGTTGTCTTTTCTCAAAATGATTTTTTTAGTCTTCTCTGAGAAGAGATCCCTTTTCTAAACTAAGAACAGGACTTTTAGGATTCTTTTTTGAACAAATAACAAGCCTTAGAAATGCTAGATTTTAGTCCAGCCGCACCTTGGAGACCAAGAAGATTTGAGTTGGAATGGAGATCTCTTAGTCCCAGTCAGAAGGTGGGAGTAGTTAAGAAGGAAATCAGGATGTAAGGTAGAATGTGCATAGTAATGAGCTTGATTAGAGCAAAGGGGAAATGTTTGGCGGCAGAAACATCCCCAGGCAGTTCTCCTCCCTTTAAAGCATGTTGATTACTATGTGCATTGTATCTCTGAATCCAGGTTCCTTCTTTTCAACACTCACTCCCATCGTCTGACTTTGGATATAAGAACTCAGCTCTTCACTGAGATCTGATGAAGGGAGCTTTGACTCTCAAAAAACCTTGTTGGTCCCTAAGGTGCTATTGGACTCAGATCTAGCTGTTCTACTGCAGACCAACATGGCTGCCATCGGAAACAAGCCTTAGAAATGTAACCCTGTGTTTGGAACTTTCATCTGAAACACCAAATCAGTTGCACAACATCTTGCTTTCCTAAGCTGCTGTCAATGCAAAAGCAAGAAGAGTATCTGCTTACCTCTATCTGTTGTTGCTATGCTGCTTTTGAATGCCGTTTAACTGTTGCAAGATTGTTGGGTGAGGGACACACATGCAGTTTTACAAAAATCTGTTTCCATTTACTTATATAATGTAATGTGGAAAGAGGCACCTAGTTCCCAGGCCTATTCTAGTTGGTAATGCTTTTAAATGCATGCACTTAATTTTACATGCTCCGATTTTGAGGAGCAAGTATTTTGAGGGTCAAGTATGATTTTTCACTGCTTTTGTGCTGCAGTCCTGATGAAGGAGCCTACCTTCCTCTCTCGCTAGTCAAAATGACTGGTGAAAACCAATGCAGCTTGCATAGCTGACTTCTTACGATAAGTTCAGAGAAAGGTAGGCATTCCAATGAGATATTTTCCACACTCCCAGTTGGTAACAGCCCCTGGATAAGCTAGTGAGAATGTATCATTGCATGTAAAAACTGTCCTAGCTATGACTCAGCATGGGTTCTGTAAGGGAAGATCTTGCCTCACTAACCTGCTACAGTTCTTTGAGGGGGTGAACAAGCATGTGGACAAAGGGGACCCAAAAGATGTTGTTTACCTTGACTTACAGAAAGCTTTTGATAAAGTTCCTTATCAAAGGCTCCTTAGTAAGCTCGAGAGTCATGGAGTAAAAGGAGAGGTCCTCTTGTGGATAAAAAACTGGCTAATTAATAGGAAGCAGAGAGTGAGTATAAATGGGCAGTCTTCGCAGTGGAAGACGGTAAGCAGTGGGGTGCCGCAGGGCTCAGTACTGGGTCCCATGCTCTTTAACTTGTTCATTAATGATCTGGAGTTGGGAGTAAGCAGTGAAGTGGCCAACTTTGCAGATGACACTAAATTGTTCAGGGTAGTGAGAACCAGAGAGGATTGTGAGGCACTCCAAAGGGATCTGTTGAGGCTGGGTGAGTGGGTGTCAATGTGGCAGATGAGGTTCAATGTGGCCAAGTGCAAAGTAATGCACATTGGGGCCAAGAATCCCAGCTACAAATACAAGTTGATGAGTTGTGAACTGGCAGAGACTGACCAAGAGAGAGATCTTGGGGTCGTGGTAAATAACTCACTGAAAATGTCAAGACAGTGTGCGATTGCAATAGAAAAGGCCAACACCATGCTGGGAATTATTAGGAAGGGAATTGAAAACATATCAACCAGTATCATAATGCCCCTGTATAAATCAATGGTGCGGTCTCATTTGGTGTACTGTGTGCAATTCTGGTCACCGCACCTCAAAAAGGATATTATAGCATTGGAAAAAGTCCTGAAAAGGGCAACTAGATTTATTAAAGGTTTGGAACACTTTCCCTATGAAGAAAGGTTAAAACGCTTGGGGCTCTTTAGCTTGGAGAAACGTCGACTGCGGGGTGACATGATAGAGGTTTACAAGATAATGCATGGGATTAAGAAAGTAGAGAAAGAAGTCCTTTTCTCCCTTTCTCACAATACAAGAACTCGTGGACATTCAATGAAATTGCTGAGCAGTCAGGTTAGAATGGATAAAAGGAAGTACTTCTTCACCCAAAGGGTGATTAACATGTGGAATTCACTGCCACAGGAGGTGGTGGCGATTACAAGCATAGCCAGCTTCAAGAGGGGGTTAGATAGAAATATGGAGCAGAGGCCCATCAGTGGCTATTAGCCACTGTGTATGTGTATATATATATTTTGGCCACTGTGTGATAGAGTGTTGGACTGGATGGGCCATTGGCCTGATCCAATATGGCTTCTCTTATGTTCTTATGTAAGTAAGCATTCTTAATAGCTGTACTCATATTCATTTCCTTTAGTACTCAGAGTTGCGCAGAACCTACAGACAGCAGTGTCTTATTTCTGTCCTAGTGATTCGGTTACTGTAGGCATACAAAGTGAGTAAATTTTAAAAAGCATGTTTGACTGGATGGACTTCCTGTATTTATTTATTTTTTTTAGGTTTCGACCAATAAAAGGAAGGCAGGAGGAACTGAAGGAGGTAATTGAACGTTTTAAAAAAGATGAGCACTTGGATAAAGCCTTCAAGTCCTTGACGTCAGGTGACTGGGCCCGGCACTATTTTCTTAACAAGAACAAAATGCAGGAAAGGTTGTTCAAGGAACATGTAGGTTTGTTTATACGTAATTATAGTTTGGATTATCTCTGTATGTGTGATTTTGCAGGCTTTTGTGAAAGTTAGATCAAATTAAGTTAGTAAAAGAGCTTGTCTTACTTGCTCTCATGTTTTAATAAATGCCCTATTCTTAGAATTAAAACCAGGATTAATTATGGAAATAAGCTTTAATGCAAAGGGTCAAGTGGAATAGCATGATTATACAGGGCTCAAGGAGCTGCATGGTAGTATGATGTAAATATGGGGGGGGGGGGGGAGGAAGGGAAGCTGCCAGCAACCATGACAGCTATACAAGAAGTGGGAGGCATGGGGAATAGTTTACCTTTCTATGGTAAATGCCTTGGTTGATACCTTGGCTTGGCCCCTTATGAAAGTACAGTCAAATGAAATATTCATGGTGTTAAAACAGTGCACTGAAAGTACATTCATATGAGACTGAGTCAAGGTAAAGCTGCTTGTGTCTTAACCATCAATTTACATATTTGTCTTAAGTGAAATATGCATTGGACCTTGCAGGGATTCGGGGGAGTGATAAACTTTTCAGTATATGAAGGTTGGGAGCACAAAGCACCACAGTACAGGAAACTGAATACTTCAGAGAGATGACTTAGTACTCAGGAGTCTCAGAATTTTTTAGAAAGCATGGGAGTTAATCATTGAAACAGATATGAGCATTTGGAATTACTAGGAGTTTTTTCAAGTTATGATTTAGGAAATAGTCTACATCCTACCATTCATAACAATACATAAAAAAGGTGATAGATTTAAGAGTAAAGTATCTTCCTTTATTTCCCAAAGTGCTCACTGGGCTGTTGGTGGTACTGGACAATGATGTCAAATTTGAACCAGCAAGGAATATCTTGGCTTCCCCCAAAAGAACTAATGAGATCAAGGAAGAGTGACAAACAATAAACCTCATAATTAAAAAGTTACAAAATATGAAAAAACTAGAAAAGCTAGTTTTACACTCTTTGAAATTTGCAAACGAAGGTCATGACTTCCTTTATTGAATCAGTCCATCTCATGTCAAGTCTTCCTCTTTTCCTGTTGTCTTCAACCTTTCTTAGCATTTTTGTCTTTTCCTGTGAGGCTTGCCTTCTCGTAATGTGACCAAGGTATTATAGCCTCCGCTTAGTCCTTTTGCCCCTAGGAAGACTTCAGGCTTGATTTGATCTAGAGACCATTTATTTCTCTTTTTTGACAGTCCATGGTATCTGTAAAACCCTTCCCTGACAATATATATATTTTTATTTGGTAATTAGAAAATAGATAAGACAAAAGGAATGTGACAGGTACACATGGAAATTACAAAAGCATATAAAGAACTATTATTACTGCTCCCATATCCCACATCATAAGAATGAGAGGAAGGATATTTAAGAAAAAATACCAGAGTGTTACACAAAATACATATTTAATCAGTGTTGGTCATCACTATCAAATGTTATGGAATGAGTTTACAGTGGGGGCTGGCATTCAGTTTATGAGAATGAGCGTAATTCCTAATGGGTAGCCATGTTAATCTGCTGCAGCAAAATTAACACTTAAGCCAGAATGAATTTTATTTGCCTTGAAAGTGTGCCACTATTTAATTTTGAGAATGGTGTGTGTCTGTGCACTATTCATTCAAAATAATTTTGAAGACATTTGAGACATTTACTTGAGGTGCAGTAATATCTGATAATTTATTTTTTTCTGTTGTAGGTATTTATTTATTTACGAATGTTTGCAACTGACAGTGGATTTGAAATATTACCATGTAACCGCTATTCATCAGAGCAAAATGGAGCCAAAATAGTTGCAACGAAAGAGTGGTAAGCACACTGCTTTGGCAGAGTTTTGTGTTTTAACAATTTATTGATATCATATGGTTACACAACTTAGTTATTTCTTAATTATCTCAATATTAATCCGTATGACATTTCAATCCTCCCTCCCTCCAATGTTGTATTTTAACAAATTATTAATAACATACGGTTACGATGTTTAGTTATATCTTTGGCAGAGTTTTGTGAGTGTTCATTGTGTTCATTGTGAAATTTGCTTGTGTGGTGTTCACACAGGGAAGAAAACCTATATAACTTCTATTCTTTTGTGTGCCTTTGCTGTGCCTGTTCATTTTATTGTTCTGCTAGTACTTTGTCACACCTTTTTATTTTTTTACTGTAAAGGGTTTGGTTTAAGAGTTATCCAAGTCAGTCAGAAACCATGTAGTAAATATTATAATGTCACAGAACCAATCAGAGATGACAGGGGAGGAACGGTGGCTCAGTGGTAGAGCATCTGCTTGGGAAGCGGAAGGTCCCAGGTTCAATCCCTGGCATCTCCAAAAAAGGGTCCAGGCAAATAGGTGTGAAAAACCTCAGCTTGAGACCCTGGAGAGCCACTGCCAGTCTGAGAAGACAGTACTGACTTTGATGGACCAAAGGTCTGATTCAGTATAAGGCAGCTTCATATGTTCATTGGTGAGGACAGATGAAGGTTTACTGCCCTCACAAAGGCTCCATTCACATTAGAAGGCATATTTGAATATGCACTGAAATATGTATCTGCATATGATATGCATTTCAGTGTACATCATGGACAACACCCCATCTCTTGAAGTGCTATATTACTGTGTTTGTTTTCTTTATTGGACCATTGCTGTCACTTTTCCCTGCTGAAAGGACTAAAAGCAGATTACAGAAAATTTCAAATTATACAGTTTTAACAAATAAATCGAAGGAAGCATAGACATATCTGGACTGGTCTTGATCTGCCAGTCTGCCTCAGAATGTAAACCATTGGTTAAAAATCAAGGGCCAAGAGCCCTTTGGCTCTTGCCTTTCAGTTTCACTAAAGGACTCATAAGAGCATAAAAGAGTCCTGCTAGATCAAAGCAGTAGTCCACCTAGTCCAGGATCAGGTTTCACTGAGGCCAGTTGAAGAAGACGGCGACATTGGATTTATATTCTTCTCTCCACTCAAGAGTCTCAGAGTGGCTCACAATCTCCTTTATCTTCTTCCCCGACAACAAACACACTGTGAGGTGGGTGGGGCTGAGAGAGCTCTCCCAGAAGCTGCCCTTTCAAGGACAAGCTCTGTGATAACTATGGCTGACCCAAGGCCATTCTAGCAGGTGCAAGTAGAGGAGTGGGGAATCAAACCCGGTTCTCCCACATAAGCATCTGCACACTTAATCACTACACCAAACTGGCTCTTGACTGCTCTGAAGGGCCAACAAACAGCATAGAAGCCTCTGGTGTTTCCTCCTAGCACTGGTATTCAGAAGTTTACTGCCTCTGGTATTCAGAAGTTTACTGAATATGAAGGCTCCTTTAGTCACCATGTTTAGTAGCTATTAATGAATTGAACCACCATCAGCTTGCACCTCTGTTCCTGCCCAGAGTAAGTACCTGCAAGGAGAACAGAACAAACTCAGCCCAAGTAGAATTTCCAGTTGGTACATACAGCAGAAAAGCAAGACGTCATAAGCAAACGGGGAGCTTTCACCTTTTTTAGTCCACTTGAGGTTTAGGCCACTGAATGTGATCTGTAATACGCATATTCTTTGAGGCCACAAATCTGTTTTCCTCTGTTGAAATGTTTTATGGTGGGAAACAATCACAAAACATTTTGAATTC
Organism: Heteronotia binoei; assembly: GCF_032191835.1. Taxonomy (NCBI): domain Eukaryota; kingdom Metazoa; phylum Chordata; class Lepidosauria; order Squamata; family Gekkonidae; genus Heteronotia; species Heteronotia binoei. Next base: position 162,410,005 of record NC_083243.1, on the reverse strand, counting down.
TGTTAAAATGCATAATTTCTTCTTTTTCTTTTAAGGAAACGAAATGACAAAATAGAATTACTAGTGGGTTGTATTGCTGAACTGTCTGAACTAGAAGAGAATATGCTGCTCAGACATGGAGAAAATGACTTCAGTGTCATGTACTCAACACGGAAAAACTGTGCTCAGCTGTGGCTTGGTCCAGCTGCGTTCATCAACCATGGTAAGCAATAAATGATAATCCTCAGAAGTAAGTTTTAATGTATTTAGTCGCTTGAAATTTGGTGATGCCAAAATTTAATTTAAATGATCTAAAATACTGCTGTTCTTAATAAGTCAAGTAGTATAATGAAGAACGTACTGCATTTTTCTTGTTGTGGAATGTCTAGTTCTTCAGTTTTATAATGAGTGGTTAAATCAGTATGAAACCTTACTTTAGATATCTGTAACTATTCATGTTTCAGGTCTTATCAACAGCTAATTGATTTTATCTTTTGGACCTTTTTCAGATTGCAGACCCAACTGTAAGGTAAGTTATCAGCATTCTAAAACTATATCAACTATTTATTTAAATATAGAGATATTTTTAAATTATTACTGTTTAAACTAAATAATTGAGAAAATATTTTTCTCCAATAGTTTGTGTCGACAGGCCGGGATACAGCATGTGTGAAAGCTCTACGAGATATTGAACCTGGAGAAGAAATTTCTTGTTACTATGGGGATGGTTTTTTTGGAGAAAATAATGAATTCTGTGAATGCTATACATGTGAAAGGTATGTATTGTGCATGTAAACAGTAATGACAGATGATACTGCAGTTGAATTGCACAGCCACTTGATAAAGTAGAAGTCTGCCAGCAGTTGGTACTTCTAAAGTTGTCAGCTGTTAAGGATTTTAGCATATTAATAAATGGTGATTCTTTTGGAAACAGTTCATTTTATGTTTGCATTTTGTTATTTCTAGCAGACAAGCCCAGTTGTGTTAGGGTGTTTGTGTGTTACATTTTTTTATATGAACTTAAGTAAGTAGCATGAATGAGGTCTGTAAAGGGAATGGCAATATTTGTGAAATGGCAGGGAGAACACTGATGACTCTTAATTCCAGTTAAAAATTGTAATGCATCTGAGAAGGCCAGTTAAGCATTTACATTTATCCAGGTTAGATGGGGATCCCAGAAGCATTAGACTGGATTACTTTAATTGTTACTAGCATCTTTATACTAGTTATTTATTTACCTAAAGGAAAAATATTAGCACATGTATTTTAAACAATCACTGGTAAATACTGTATTGACTGTGAGTGCTTGTTGAAGCAAGTTTCACCTGACAAATTTTGTATTTAAAGGTAGGGGATGGTTTTAGAAAAGTGTAAATGAAATTTTTTATATTTTAACTTCTATATTTCCCCTAAACTTGCAATAGCAGTCTTTTAACAGTGAGGAAATATTTTCATTAACTTTTTAAACATGTCAATATTGACATTATTTAATCATATAGCATTTTATTACTATTACTCTTAGAGGTATTAATGTATATTATTCTCTTTTAATAGACGTGGAACTGGTGCTTTTAAATCAAGAGTGGGACTGCCTGCTCCTGCTCCTGTGATAAATAGTAAATATGGACTCAGAGAAACAGATAAGCGTTTAAACAGGCTGAAAAAGTTGGGTGACAGCAGTAAAAATTCAGACAGCCAGTCTGTCAGCTCTAACACTGATGCAGATACCACTCAGGAAAAAGTTAATGCAAGTAAGTAAAGTGTATGCGTTTGCATTTACGTTTATTATTTATGTCCCACTTTTCTCCTCAGTTGGAACTCAGAGTAGCTTAGAACATAATTTTCCCCTCCACAACAACCCTGTGAGGTAGGCCAGGCTGAGATTTTGTTACAGTCCCAAGGCCACCCAGCAATCTTCCATGGTATAAGAGAGGATTTGAACCTGGGTTCCCCAGGATCCTAGGCCAGAATTCTGTCCACTATGCTACACTGTAATGAACTAAAAGAAATCATACAATTGGTGCTTTTACATTAGACTTTTTCATTTAGTGGACGAGCAAGTAATAAATTTACATCCCATGGAAAATTTGTGGTACAGTACTGACGCAGAGTGGTAAAGCTGCAGTACTGCAGTCCAAGCTCTCTGCTCATGACCCGAGTTTGATCCCAGTGGAAGCTGGGTTCTCAGGTAGCCGGTTCAAGGTTGACTCAGCCTTCCATCCTTCCAAGGTCAGTAAAATGAGTACCCAGCTTGTTGATGACTGGAGAAGGCAATGGCAAACCACCCCATAAAAAGTCTGCCATGAAAACGTCGTGATGCGACGTCACCCCAGAGTCGGAAACAACTGGTGCTTGCACAGGGGGCTACCTGGGATATAGAGTTTCTTTCTTTTTGTATTTTGTGTGTGTGCGTGTGCGCACCTGGAAGTCATGGTGACCTCTGGTGACTGGGGCCCCTACTGGGGACATGGAAGATATTCAGAGGAGTGGCTGAATAAAGCCTGTCCCTTATGGAAGAACCTATTTACAGTGCTTGTGCATGGCTTAACTTTATTAAGCAGTGTTCTAAGTGGGGGATGGAGGGGGGGTCCACAACAGATCTGCTGGAAAAAAAATCCCCAAATAGGAGAAGGCTTTGACTTGCTCAGTTTTGGATGCATTGATAGACCATTGAGATGGGTTGCATTTTCTGATCTTGGTGAAAACTAGGATCTTAGGATAGTTATTCACCAGGCTTTCTCTAGAGCAGTAATTAGGAAAAGATCACAAGTCCTTTTGGAGCCCAACCCTGGTTCAGGACAAGATCACAGCATCATCTGCATAGAGCAGAACATGCACCCCAGTTTCTGCTAATTTTGGCAGATGGCAGCAGTTATTAAAGATTGTTGCTATGTCTTCGTGATCTGGATAGCTCAGGCAAGCCTGATCTCGTCAGATCTCAGAAGCTAAGCAGAGTTGACTGTAGTTAGTACTTGGATGGAAGACTTCTTTGAAATACCCATTCGAGGGAACGGGGAGTCTCTATTCAGCCACCTCTCTGAATATGCCCCAGGCCCCCAGTAGGTCGACATGACTTCCAGGTGCAGACATAAACACACACACACAAAAAAAAGATTGTTGCCGTGTCATTTAAATATAAATGAAACAAAAAAGGCACCAACAAGCATCCATGTAATACTCCCTTTTCCAAATTAAATGGATTTGTTAAAATTCCCATCATACCCACATAGCGTTTAATAACTAACGGGGAGGAGACCACTATTTCACCATCCCACAGCACTGAGCCTATCCCAGTACAAATGCAGAGTGCCAGATAACATCCTATAACATCATTATATGTAGCATTCAATAAGAAATACAATCCACCATCTTGGATCCTAGGGAGTGAACCTGAAACTGTACTACATGCTTAAACTGTATGAACTATTTGAAATGTTTTAATGATTTTGCTGTACCTTTATCTTAACATTATGTTGTTCTAACTGTTGTTAGCTGCCCTGAGCCCGTTAGGGGAGGGTGGGATATAAATGTAATAAAATAAAAATATATCGTATTTGGGCAGTCAATCCCAAATATAATAGTTTAAGTCCTAGGAGACTTTTGTCCATAGCAGTTTCATTAAGTTTGTTCCACAGTCTGGGGCAATTTATAGAATTTAAGGCCTCCTTGAAGTCAATGAAAGTCGCATATTGATACCCCTCACTTAAAGGAAAAGTATTTCTCAGCCAGGTGATAAAGAACTAGGCAGTGGCCATATGCTGAAGAACCCTGCCTAACTCCTATCTATTCATGTCCCAATAAGGTTTCTGATTCCTTCCAGTCCAGGAGCTTCTTCAGCAGATAAGCAGAGTATAGCTTTCCTAGAGAAAAAGAAGGCTTGAATGGTCAGTAACAGGATGGATCACTTTTGGACTCCTTTTTAAACATTGGGACAATAATAGAATGTTTCCATAAATCGGTTATTTGTCCACTGACATTAATTTGAGTGAAAATTGTGGCCCACCATTGTGGATCAGTCTTAAATAGCTTGTTAGGGATTAGATCAGAGTTGTATTAATTGGTTTAAAATTCCATATTGGTTAGAGTGAATAGATTTATATTAGGGATTACTGAAATGGGGGGGAAGTGGGACCGCCCTTTTGTTGATGATTTTAATATGAAACCAAAACAAAGCAGACTAGAGGACTTTTTTTAGTAATGTTTCTCCAGTTTCTCTAAAAAACAGGTTTGATCCTTAAATGCAGCAGAGCCAGGTGAAAGTTGATGAACTTGACGCATCCCACTGTCTGAGCCGAAATAATTCATTTACTTCAATGTGGAAAGATGATGTGGTAATTTCTGATGAGAACATTGGAAAGAGGTCTAAAGTTCTCAGTCTGCTAGCGTCACAAACTATGCTTATAGCAGACATACTGAAACTTATCTGTAAAAGGCTTGAGTTCATTGTAAACTGTCTTTTTAAGACAAAGCCACTTAATTTACTTATTTATTTTATTTCATTCGATTTATATCCCGCCCTCCCCCACCAAAGCGGGCTCAGGGCGGCTCACAACACAAAATTCTAACAATAAAATCAAGAATTAAAATACATTAATAATTTACACAATAAAAAATAAACACAATTCGTCAGCGTACTATCAGGAGTGTCCAACACAAAGGCACAGGAAACCCCTTTATTCAGAAATTGCTAAAAAGGATATAATATCCAGTGAAAGGCCTTATTATAATAATAGTATCAAGGAAAGGACTTACTCCCCTCCCAAAAAAATAAGGATGTGCTCTGGGTGAATAACCTTCAGATTGTAGTGACTTTCTTTCCTTTCAAAGGACAACTGATAAACTGGTGGGGAAAGTGGAATACTAAAAAGCACTGGTCCTACTTGTTAGATAGCCCAATTTCTTCTATTCATCTGAAATTTACTGAAGAATTACAAAGGCCAGTTTGGGGAGACATAAATATTCTAACCTTCCACTCACCTAGGATCCCAGTAATGCTGTTTACTAGGACCACATTTTAAAAGGCATGGAATCCAACTTTCAAACTCCTTGTATAATCCAGTCAAAAAGCCACTCATCACATCTAGCCCCCTTAAGGACTGGGAAACTGTACACTCAAAGAGAATTCGGCCTTCTACTAATGATAGATCTTTGATGGAATTTTTACCAACTTGAGAAAGCTCATGTTCAGGAGAGCCAGACTTACTAGATGACCTGTGAGAGCTTCAAGCAGACAGATGAAGCCAAAATCTTTCCTCCTTTGCCATCTTCTCTAAAAGATAAACAACTGGACTTAGTGGATGCAAAACCTTCAGGCATTTCATGCCTTACCCTCAGAGGAACAAGGCAATGTAATTACCTGATTCCAGAAATTACAGCATACAAATTAACCAGGATCAAACCCAGCCAGTTTACCTAAAAAAGCTATCATTAGATGATCCATACAGGTCCCCTGATATGAACATGAATCAATCTTTAGCCGGCCCCCTAGATGTAATCACCCACTCTCTTGACTTGTAAGAAGGCACATGATCCAAGCCCAACAAGAGGGAAAATCCCTATTCCTCTTGAACCAAAAATTATAATTAATTCAGGGAATACCCCCATGGTGCCAGCGCTAGATACTTCAGTAGCTAAAAACTGAGAGTTGTGGACTTCATATTCTGAGTTGGAATATAGCTGGCTGGGCCTTGAGACTATGTTGTAAAGATACCAAAGCTTTAATGACTTCTTTCGATATTGTACTTCTCCAGGAGACGTGGTTAATGGACAAACTTATCTTTCCTGGTTATTTTACTCACTATCAAAGAGCAGTTAGGTCCGAGGATGGAGTAGGCCATGGATGGGGTTTTGCTTTAATTTCAACTAGTTTGAATATAGGACCTTGCGACCTCCTGGTGGCATATGATCTGATTATTGCTTTTTTCTTAAAGGGATGATGTGACAGTTGTCCTTTCCTCTGTTTACATTCCTCCATCCATTCCTAATATAATGATTCAGAAATGGGGCCGCCTGGGAAAAACTGATGATGATTTGCAGGTCCATTTTCCAGGGGCCCCTTAATACTACTGGGTGACTTTAATGAAGGAATCAACAGTGATGATTATATGCTTTCCTCTAAACTACTTGTATTGTTGTTACATATATGCAAGGCTTTTTTTGAGCAGGAACACAGTTCCAGCTGGCTTGGCATTAGGGGTGTGGCCTGCTATGCAAATGAGTTCCTACTAGGCTTTTTCTACAAAAAAGCCCTGTGTGAAACAATGCTGATGTTGGGGGTGTGGCCTAATATGCAAATGAGTTCCTGCTGAACCTTTTCTACAAAAAAAGCCCTGTATATATGAATCACCCAGACCCAGCCACAGCAGGGTTCTAGGCGATGTATAATATTGAAGCAGTTACAATAAAAACATAATTAAAATACATTCCAAAACATATTAACATATTAAAAACAGACAGCAAGTAATATTTCACTTCTAGTTGCAGACTGCTGGCTACTTCACAGGCAGGGGTGAGAGGGTAAGAGGGATAAAGTGGACTGACAAGATGAGCTGAAAATGAGACCATCAGTGTCCTCAATTAAAAGCTTTGCAGAACATCTCAGCCTTAGGGGCCTTGCAGAATTGCATAAAGTCCCATAGGGCTCTGATGGAATTTGGCAGAGAGTTCCACCAGGTTGGGGCCAGGACCAAAAAGGCCCTGGCCCTTATATTGAGGACAGCTGGGCATCTTTAAGGTGGGGACTACTAACAGGTTGCTATCCTAAGAGCGCAGTGCCCTCCCAGGGATGTATCAGAGGAGACAGGCCCATAGATACGTTGATCCCTGATCGCTCAAGGCCTTATAGGGCAGCACCAAAATCTTGAACTTGACTCAGTACTCCACTGGTTGCCAGTTGTTGGTGCAGCACAGGTTGTATATGTTCCATCTGTGACATTTCCATCAGGACTCATGCTGCCGCATTCTGGATCAGTTTCAGGGTCAGTCTCAAGGACAGGCCAGTGCAGACTTAGTTACTGTAGTCTAATCTGGAGGTGACCATTGCATGGATTACTGTGGCTAGATTGGGGTGCAATAGGAAAGGGGTCAGTTGCTGTGCCTGGTGCAGATGAAAAAAATACCAGTCTGGCATTATGAGTGACTTGGGCTGCCATACTAAAGGAAGCATCCTAGATCACCCCCAAACCTCTTAACTGATTGCACTGGCGTGGGTAACTTGTGCCCCAATCCCAAACCCCTCCCCCCCAACCACAGAACCTCCATTTTAGCCAGATTCAGATTCAACCTGCTCTGCTTCAGGCATCCAGTCGCAGCCTCCAGACCTGTAGCCAAGTTACACAGGACGGAGTCCAGGTGGCCTTCCAGTAACATAGCTGGGCATATTGGTGACACTCACACCCAAAACTCTGCACTAGCTGGGCATGGGGATGCATGTAGATTTAAATAACATTGGGGAGAGACGTGCCCCCTGAGGTATCCCATATGTTAGGGGGTATCTAGGGGACACTCTCTCACCCAGTACCACCCTTTATCCCCAACCATGGAGAAAGGGGTTAGGCCCTGATAATTTCTCAGTCCTGCTTGGCATATTAGAAAATCTAGTGATGATGTAATAAACGGATATAGTTTGGAGCCGGCTAAATTTGTGATTCAGAAGAACATTGAATGGTTACTCAGAGGTTGATGGAGCCATGATTTCACTTACGTGAGTCTCAAAGGAGCTAGTGTAATAGATTATATCTTGACTGCTCTTGAATCTCTCTCCCACTTTGAGCTCCTAAAAGCTGGTGATTACCTGGGAAGTGATCATCTCCCAGTTTCCTTTTCTATAGATTGATCTTTAGAACATTATCCTATTCTAGCACACAGCTTTCCTCTTTCTCAAATTCAAAATAAAGTTTGTCGATTACACTGGAACTTCAACTCTAGTGACCAGGCTCAAACCATAATGGGTTCCATCCCTTGTAATACTCTTACTAGGAGGGTATTGCAGTCTGATTGAGTGCTCAAATGTTTGTGTAATTTGATAAGGTATTAAAATTATTCAGACACCTTTGCATGAAGAAGAACCATGATAGGACACCTTTTGAAGTTAAAGAGGAATAGTTGGTTTAATAGTGACTGTAAAAGAATGTAAAGGTAAGACTCAGTGGAAGCATTGTGAATTTAAAAGTAACTGTACAATATCTGCCCTTCAAGAGCTGATGGAACTGAAGAAAATGTACAAATTAAAACGGCTCTTGATAAGGAATGGTGATATCTCATTTCAGTTATTAATCTGCTTATATTACATTTGTATATATGTAATAGTAACAGTGGCACATATTTGCATTTCTGGATATTTTTTCTCTTCAGAAACCTTTGGAATTTAGGGCATTACATAATGTTTTATTGCTTATAGAAAATTAAGATATGTAGAAGTGGGGTACCCATAAGGACTTGTATGGGGCTTATAATTTTCTCCAGTTTCCCCTACTCTGCACTATTTCCTCTCTCTGCTCTTGGCAACCCCTATATCCTCACCTTTCTTTGCTTCCTTCTCTCCTACCCACCAACCAACTTTTTATTTGCCCTTCTTTCAGCATCAGCTATATTTATTATTTCACTTATACTTCACCTTTCTCCTCAACAGGGATCCGAAGCTGCTTACATCATTATCCTCTATTTTATCCTCACAACAACCTCATTATGTAGTTTAGGCTGAGAGTAACTGGCCCAAAGTCATCCTATGAATTTCCACAGCAGTGTACTGATTCAAATGTGGGTCTCCCAGATCCTAGTCTGAAACTCTAACCACTACACCACATTGGCTTTTGTGGGGTGGTTCCTATTAAACAGTAGCAAGCATTTGAGCCTGGGTGAGTCATACAGATCAGGTGGTAGCAAGCTACTCAGTGGTTGCTGCCATGCGTGGCCCCAATGAGTCCTCTCTTAAAGGCCAAAAGAGCCTGCTAAAGGGCCGTGCTTCCTTCTCCTGTCTCATATTGTGCAAAACCAAGACTTTGGCTGTGTGGCTGCCTAGCAATGATCACTGATGGCATTGGTTTCTTAAAGTTGCAGGCACTGCCTCTGTTGTCTTTTTTTTGGGGGGGGGGGGTTTGTTTAATTTCCTAAGTTTTATTTTTTAGATTTCATATTTTTCTGCAAATCTGGAGTGTGTTTCAGTTTTGTAGAAAGATCTGTCTTGTCTGTATATGGCTCCAGTCTCAAGATTTAAGTATCCATGGATTTAGCCATATTGATTGGGGGGGGGTGCATTTTGCAGAAAATGAGTCAAATAAATACCCCCAAAATATCAGTATTTGGGGGGTATTGTGTAAGTTGAGTACAGATCAGATGTCTATATTCAACTAATATAACTTAGCACAAAAAAGATTATTTGATTTGGCTTTTATTCAGGTGATTTCAACTATACCAAACCCCCAGGCCATTTAAACCTAACAGCTGAGGAGTGGAGGCGCCCCTCAGCTGTTGGCTTTAAATGACTTCCTCCCAGGAAATCCGATCAGCCTAGCAGGTCGCTGGTCTACTAGTCAACTTCCTTGGGAAGTGGGGGGTGAGAAAGCAAAGCAGAGGGGTTTAAAGAAGGCTAGGCTTCCCAGGAGAAGCTGGTTAGCTCAGTGGTTCGCCATTTTGTTGATCTGTTTTCCTGGGAGGAAGCATAAAGCTGTTTTCCTGGGAGGAAGCATAAAAGTGCATTTCTCTCCTCCTCCCCCAAGTCTCTGTTTGTTGTACTCCTCTCCTTGCTTTTTGCACCAGGCTTTGTAGCCTCTTGTTGCAATCATGCTCGCCTCAGGTAGCCTCCTGCCCCCCCCCCCCCAATAAAAATCCTGGCTATGTGCCCCACTGAACTTAAATTCTTGGCTACAGCCCTGAAGAATTCATTTAAAAATGAGAATGCTTAGTGCATAGGAAATACATAGGCTTAAGTTCTTGAAGAAGTCTTCTCTAATATTAAGGAAAACAGAACAAATTGAATGAGATTATCTGTATGATAATTTTAGTAATCAGTCAAACTATAGTAGTGTTTGTGATTGGCTCAGGAGCATGAAATTCAAAGGGGGCTTTAGAATGAAGGTCCATATATTTTGAGTCCAGTGGCACATTTAAGACCAACAAAAGTTTATTCAAGGTATGAGCTTTGGTGTGCACACACAGTTCTTCAGACACATAGAAAAGGTTCATAACATTCAGTAGAACTTTGGAAGAAGTGTGCATGCAGTGGAACTTCTGAAGAAGTGTGTGTGCCTATGAAAACTAAAACTTACACCCAGAATAAAACTTTGTTGCTCTTAAAGTAACCATTTAGAACATTAAGAATCACATTATTTAAGATAGTGAATTGGAAATGTTTGATGACTGCTATGGATCAATTTCATTTTTCTACACTTTTTTGTGTTCGTGCTGTATATTTCTAGGAGGGATCATAAAACCTAGTTTAAGCTCAAATGGAATATTGCTACTACTTGATAATTAGAAGGAAAGAATTCTAAGAAAATTAACTTTTATTTTATTTACTCTTTCAGCTAACCGTAAATCTTCAATTGGTATAAAAAAGAACAGCAAGAGCAGAGCATTAACAAGGCAGTCTATTTCAAGAATTCCAGCTTCATCAAATTCTACCTCATCCAAACTAACTCATCTAAATAATTCCAGGGTACCAAAGAGACTGAAAAAGCCTGCAAAGCCTTTACTTTCTAAGATTAAGTTGCGGAATCAGTGCAAAAGGCCAGAACAGAAAAATGCTTCTAGAAAACTCGAAATGGGAAGTTTGGTTCTTAAAGAGCCTAAAATAGTCTTGTATAAAAACTTGCCTATTAAGAAGGAGAAGGAAACAATAGGACCAGTGAAAGTATCCATCTCTGGTGGCTGCTTAACAAGGCATGCAGCACGAGAATACAAACTGAATTCTGTGAAAGGTGCTTGTGAACCTGGAGAAGTATCACCATGTACATATATAACAAGGAGGTCAGTGAGAACAAGAATGAATCTGAAGGAGACCTCTGACTTAAAGCTTGAACCAAATATGCTGAATAGCTATAAAAACAACTTGACTGGCACACGAGCCAACGGCTTGGAACATCAGTCTCATATGATGCACGAGGATGAACAGGCTCATGTGACATCACATAAGGGGGAGGGTAGGTGTCAGAAGAATGACAGGGTTATGGCCAAAAAGAAATACCGACAAAGAAGACTTGTGAAGCCATCTGCAAAAATGGAGGAAACTGATCCTGCACATGACATGCCCAGCAAAGACAGAGTGCCGGATTTAATCAGTTCACATTCTGACTTAGGAGAAAGGAACAATCTAGTAGATTCAGCCATTGGATATAAAGATTGTATTCCTGTATCTGGTGGGTGCTCCATTGTGACTTCGGATACTTTCAAAGCAAAGGACCGTTTTAGAACTGCAAAAAACAAAAAGAAAAGGCGAATCACAAGGTATGATGCACAACTAATTCTTGAAAACAGCTCTGGGATTCCCAAACTGACTTTGCGGAGGCGGCATGATAGCAGCAGCAAGACAAATGACCAAGAAAACGATGGAATGAATTCTTCGAAAATAAGCATCAAGCTAAGTAAAGACCATGAAAAAGATAATAACTTATATGTAGCAAAGCTTAATAATGGGTTTAACTCAGGATCAAGTAACAGTTCAACAAAATTAAAAATACAGTTGAAACGGGACGAAGAACCCAGGGGGACATATACAGAGGACCTCCATGAAAATGGAATGTGTTGTAGTGATCCTCTTTCTCTCTTAGAGTCACGAATGGACGTGGATGATTATAGTCAATATGAAGAAGAAACTGTGGATGAATCATCATCTGCAGAGGAAGAAGAAGAAGAAGAGGATGAATATGATGATGATTTTGAGGATGATTTTATTCCTCTCCCTCCAGCTAAACGATTAAGGCTTATAGTTGGCAAGGATTCAATAGACATAGACATTTCTTCCAGGAGGAGAGAGGATCAGTCTTTAAGGCTAAATGCATAAGCTTACAGATCTTTCTGAACAGGATTTCCATTTTTTAAAAAACAAAAATTCCAGTCAATTATTCCTCAACTGATGAACTTTCTGAAATGTTAGTGGAAGCACTTCTTTATTGTTTATTCACTTATATCAATATAATATTGTAGAAAATGTACAGCATACTGACTCCTTAAGTCATTTGTGCAGATTTTTATTGTACTTTTTAATAGCCTTCTTATGTGCAATTCTGAGTTAGAGAAAATGCTCTATTGTAAAATAAAGGCTCAAGCAAAATTTAAAATTGCCATCAAATTTTTCCATGCAGGATAATTAAATCACAATAATGTGGCTATACAATTATTTTTTAAATCTGTGAGAGCATTATTTTGCTCTTACACCTGACTCAACAATACTTTAAAACAAATCATAGTAGCGGCATATTAAGGTTTTCTAGTATGTTAATATCACCAGCAATGAACTACAGCTTTTTTGGTTTATTTGCTAGATGTTTTCCCCCCTTGGAGTTTGTCAGTTTTAACACTGTATGCTGTCCCCAGACGTACTGTTTGTGGCCTTTGTTATAGTAGCAAACCGTTGGTTGGAAGTCAAATTGATTTCTTTTAAAAAAAAGGTGTTGACAGTTTGCTGACTTTTAGTACATTATATGTACAAGGGTAGCAGTATGCAGAATACAAGTTTGGATATGGTGTATTTATTTCTTGTTATGTAAATTAAAACACCTTGTATTTAACACTTTTTCAATACTTTTAGATAAAATTGTTCTTTGCAAGAATGATTGGTGCTTATTTTTTCAAGAACTTGCTGTGAAACAATGTGATTACAACAGGCAACATTTATCCAATGAACTGCAGCTATCCTAATTTGGATCCTCATTGTTTTCTGTTGCACTTGTAAAATGCTACAAGGAATTTAAAAAAAAACTATTCACTTTAATTTATGATAGTTTTATGAAATTTAAAAGAAAAACTTTAAAGTCACAGCTTTTGTTCTGTGGTAATCTATAAAAATGTTTGTCTTTTGAGATACTGTGTAAAGGACTGAAAAATGTATATGTTGTAAATATTTGTGTGTTGTGAGAAATTTTGTCATAAAAAAATTGATAACTTACCAGAAGGGTTTTTAAGTTTAGAAATACATTCATGCCAATAAATAGGAAATTGTAAACCTAGTTTTAAACTCTAATCAGTGGAGTTTTTTTTTTAATTGATTTAGCGTACATCTTGAAATTTCAGAATTGCTGAATGCACTTTTAATGAGCTAAAATGAGAACTGATGGTGGAGGAGCAATTAATTTTAATCCTATAAAATTAACCTTTTTTAAAAAAACAAGTGGTTTTGTTAGTAGGAATACATGTAATCAGGGTTATTGGTTGCTATTTTATGCACAGAATTTCACACGAGACCTTAGAGGATACAAAATTCCTAAGAATTTTAACTTGTTTAACTAGTCTGCATGATAGTGAATATGTTTTATAGGCAGTTTTCCTCAGTTCTTAGATCTGTGCGTGCCCAGAGATGCATATGGGGCTTTTTGTAAATGGAGAACCATTTGTGGACACAAGAATTGTGCTTACACATTGGACTTCCCTTAATAATAAATAGATGCTGAATTGGAGCAAGCATCTATAGAAAGCTATAATGATTAGTGACTGAAGTTCTTGTGCGTAGGTTCTTGTTCCTTCCTTCCTAGCTCCAGTGATACTCCCTCTATACCCTGTAGACTACCCATACTTTTCATCCTACTGCCAATACTGCTTGCCAGTATGTTGTGTCACTCCGCAAAAATTCAAGTATCATATCTGAAAGAAAATATTCTCATTACCAGTTTTATTCATAATAAGCAACTTATTATGAATAAGGAGAGCCAATTTGGTGTAGTGGTTAAGTGTGTGGACTCTTATCTGGGAGAACCGGGTTTGATTCACCATTCCTCCACTTGCATCTGCTTGGAATGGCCTTGGGGCAGCCATAGCTCTGGCAGAGGTTGTCCTTGAAAGGGCATCTGCTGTGAGAGTCCTCTCAGCCCCACCCACCTCACAGGGTGTCTGTTGTGGAGGAGGGAGATAAAGGAGATTGTGAGCTACTCTGAGATTCAGAGTGGAGGGCGAGAAATAAATCCAATATCTTCTTTATGAGTGGAGTATAATTTGGGTATAAAAAGGTAAAGGAAGTCCCCTGTCCAAGCACTGAGTCATTACCAACCCATGGGGTGACGTCACATCATGACATTTTCATGACAGACTTAAGTTTAGAGATACATTTTGTCATTGTCTTCCCCAGTCAGCTTTTCTGGCGATAATTTGGATTCTTTATTTTGACATGGCTTGACAAAATAGCTGTTACTGGGTTCTTAGATTACTTCTGTAGTGGAGAAGCAGCAGCACTGCTTCTCCTGCTGCCAGAGTAATATTGGGGAAGCCTTGGACCATGGGAAGAGCCCATGCTGATACATATGGAGGGTAGTGGATAGGATTGTTGTGCAAGGTATGAAGAATTCTTGTCTTATCCCAATGGCATGGGATAGAATAGTTCTACTGTGGATCCCACACAACAAAGTTAACCTAAGAACATAATCTGTTTAGTTTGGCAGTAGGTAAAGATTGCAAAGGAAGTTGTCCATAGAATGTGTTTGAAACAGGTTGTGGCATGATGGAATGGCTCTGTCTCAGCTTCATTCTGTAGAAGTACTTAAAGCTGCACAATATATTCTTGTAAGGTACAGTTGTAAGCTGTCCAGAAGAGCTAGACCAGGAGTTGGCCATCTCCATCATGAGTCACAGAAATGTTAGCTGCACCTCTTTCTAAATAATGGACTGCACTTGGCCATGTTCGAAGCATCAAAAAACGTATGCCCTTAAATTTATCTTAGTGCGCTTGAGCAGAAAACTGTGTGTAGTCATAGGCAAACAGAAGTTTGCTGCTTGAATTCAAGTGGCAAGATCTGAGTTGTTGCTGAATTCAGTTTAAGTCGTGTACATTTTAATTAACTGTTTAAATTCATTTCAGTGCTATTACAAATAGCATTATGTGTTTATGGCATTTCTTCTTACATTGTCACAAACATTCTAAATGCAATAAATACAGCTGAATTAGGTATCTGTAATATTACTGACAGGTACATATGTTTAATATTGATGTTAAAGGGTTTTTTTTAAAAAAAAACTTTGTCATTAAGCAGTTGGTATTAACTCTCGCCCTTGCGCTGAACGATTTATAAAATGAAACCTTTAAAATGTATTGCAAGACAATTGGTGTACACAAGGATGAGCTTTATCAGTGCCAAAACTGATTTGGAATAAATGAGACCAAAGGGGAATCTGGAAATTTTAAATTCATTAAATGACAGAGATGGCTCAGAACATAGTTTTTACCTACTTTTTAAACTTTTCCATGTACCAGTTTTTTGTGGTTTGTAAAGTGTGCAGGTTATTTGTCATGCTCTCTGTAACTGAATCTGTAATTGCTGTTTCAGCATTAATTTGTACACACTGTCAAGTGCAGCATTACTGATAGAAGTATATGAACATTCTTATTCACATAAATGATTTGATTTCCAGACGAAAGAACTAGATAACTTGAAGTAAATGGTAGTGCTGTCTACTTGAAGATAATGTGATGTGGTGGTACATGATGGACCACAATGACCACCAAGGGGCTCAAGCCAAATAGTTGGGATTTAAATAATTTTGACTATGGCCTCATTTTAATTGCTTCTCATCTGGCTTTTTAAGTGCTGGGGTGAGTACAGCTGCTTGGAATAGAGAAGAGTCCATACATAATAGCAATCCAGAAGCACTTCTCAGATTTAATAAACACTCCCACAATTGTGGCACATTCCTCATTAGCCTCTGTTTCACTTAACGTTTTATGTTTAGACAGCACTGCCTAGAGTTTCCAGATCAAAATTTCAAATACAAGTGGCCAGTTCTTCAGTATGCTGAACTACTTTCAGAAAATGCACTCTATGAAGTGTTTTATGAAGGCAATTCTTAGCATCCCTTTAGGGCTGTGCTTGTCGTCATCACTTATATTTGTTAGCCCATTCTAACATTCTCTTTCACATATGCACACCACAATCTTGGCCTGCTCTAGTATATTGTTTCTGAAACCTTCAGTGACTGAGACACAATATAAGATTAAAACTGGGGACAAAATTAATATTTAGACTCCCGTACACGAGCATATGAAGAAGTGTTTTTTCAAAAAGGTCTCAAGCCAGTGGGTAAATACCATCCTTGCAACTGTGGAATATCCCAATCAGGGCTTTTTTGAGTTGGAACACAGTTCCAACTGGCTTGGTGTCGGGGTGTGGCCTAACACGCAAATGAGTTCCTGCTGGACTTTTTATTTTTTAAAACCCTGATCCTAAAATTGCTTCCCAGTATTCTTTCTTTCCTGTTGGACAGTTCCACAGCTCAAGGATGGGCCAGTCCTTTTTTTGGGCAATGGTGATATTTCTGGAATTCCCTAGAGCATATCAGCTTTGTTGCAGGTTGTTTCAAGAATCCAGTCCTACTTCTTCCCTCAGGATGTTACTTTCCATATATTGAGGGAATGGGGAGATTTTCATGTGACCTCTCACTCCAGCTGTTGAGTAGTTGATGTCTCCAACTTGGTTTGATTGTTCAGTTCATTTTTAAACTCCTTGCAGCATGCAGGGTGCAGTGTCAAAATTTTTACTTTTGAAATGCACCATGATATGGAAATCAATAGAAGTGTCTGTCTACTGGTGTCTCTTGTGCCTCACAACAATGCAGAGTTACATCTTTTGCCTGAAGTTTACAAAATAGTTAAGGCACAACTGAAAGACATCAGCCTCTGATGAAGTGACTGAAAAATCAACATAAGGTAAACTGCTTGAAGATACCTCTGCTCTTTGTAAGTGCCTCCAATTTTTCTGATACCAGAACCATCAATACTAAATCCTTCCACTGTGAATCAACAGCAGACTTAGAAGCATGAGACCTAGTCACTGTTGGAACAGAGCATAAAGAAACATCAACCTAAAATAGGCAGATGAAGAGCTACCGCTCCATCCTCAGTCCTACCCTTTGGAGAGCATGTTCCCCATTTGTTTTAGCAGGCCCAATCCCATTACCACCCGAACCAATCATAAGAGGCAATTTAGTAGATCATCCTAAATCACATCCTAATCCTGGTAACACCCATCAGCTGACAGGATCCAGTTCCTAGATGTCCAACTGATAGAATTTTTCTTGAAGACCAGTTGGAAGACTTCCCATGGGATGGTCTCCATTCAAGGTATTTTCACCCACTGCCCCCAAAGTCTCCCAAGGATAGATCTTCATCCCAGTCACAATACCCTTGGCCCTTCAGCTATTCAACACCAGAATCCGGAAGCCAGCAATGACGCCTTGACTTTTTGAATATATTCTTGGGATAGGTTTTGAACAATCTCTCCTTGCTATTGTCCTTATTAGGGAAAGTATAAAGTTACAAGGATTGGAATTGGTACTCCACAGCTGTTTACCAACACTGTTCACCCCACAGTTCTGTGAGCTTTGGACACTAGCAGCTGCTTTGGGTTTTATCACATGGCCATTGATACTGATCCTCAATCCGGTCAGCTCCAGTCTCTCACCTGTCACTTGAGCACTCCTTTACAACCCTTAGCCCAATGGCAAATACAAACTACTACACCTGCATCCAAACTGGCTACCACACTGTTGGTACTGTCATTTGCCAGATGTTTGGAGACCTCAGATGCCCCCCCCCAAATGCTATCAACACAGCTGCATACTTTGGCTCTGCTTCCCCCTAATTGATGAAGCTCTTTTCCTCTTGTTCACAACAGGAAATCGTTAACAAGCAAAGCTTCAGATTCTTCTCCCAGCCCCTCAAAACAGTAATCTCCAAATCTTCAGGACTCCGTTATTAGCCTTGTGGGTGCCAGTGAACAGATGACAGTGGCATTACTTAAACTCCCTGCTTTGCTTCTGATCTGAAATGACTCCTGGCAAGAAACCAGCCTCCACATCTTCCATATCTATTGACATTAGAGAGCCTGTCCAAGTAACAGCAAGAGGATACAACTTTTGTCTATTCTCCTCCAAAATACTGTCATGGCGGATGCTTCCTAGGGCAAAGGGAAACAAACATCCCCTTAGGCAATTATGGATAAGTGAGGGGGGGAGGAATGGGATTGCATGGATAGAAAGTTCTAATTTTGCTGCTCCTGAAAGTAGCTAATTTCCTTATCTGGACTTATTGTGGGAAGAGATTTCTCTGGCTCTTAACCATCTTCTCTGTTTTTTATAATTTTTATTGTTTTTAACTACAAAAAGAAGAAGCATAAGCATACATAAAAGGGGGGGACATATACAAAATGGGAAAAGCAGAAAAAAGTACAAATATATCAGTTATAATTCTACCTCCAAATAAAATATCCAATTTGTTCTATCTGCAAGTATAGAGTTCTCCATATATTTTACCATCTTTATCTTTCATTATAAAACATTTTTACTAAACTATTATTTGCAATACAAGTAAACAATTCTTCAACACAAATATAAACAAGTCAGAGCAATCTCAACATGGAACTGGCTGATTTGGCTTAACCATGTTGAAAATACAGACTAGTTTGCTAGTTTAACATATCCTCATTAACATAAACACAAAAATTCATATTAGCCTTAAAAAGCTAAAAGAAAAATACAACATAGTATTTTGTCTATCGCAATATAAACAGTTTCTCCTGGGAGCCACACTAAAAACAAATTGCCAGTTTACATAATAATTGTGCTGTCTGCCTTTTTAACAATCCAACTCTCCAAATCAAAGCTGTGCATGAACACAGTGCTCATCAGCACCACTGCACAGATGACCTCTCAATACCAGCTTACAGTTTGGCAACCTGTTTTCTTAGTAAAACATTCTGTAATGCTTATGACCAATGTTCCCTCTAAGCTGCAGAGTCTTATGAGCAAAAATTCTACTTTGTGAGCCACTGGCATTAAAGTTGTGAGCTATTGGCATTAAAGCTGTGAGCTACTGCATAAATTAATGTGTTCTGGGGTCATCTTTCCTGAGTTAAGACAAAAATGTGTGAGCTGGAGGCTAAAAATCTGTGAGCTAGCTCACGCTAACTCAGTTTAGAGGGAACACTGCTTATGACAGCTTTTCAAGTCCATGGAAGTTGTTCAGTCAACAAAGAGATTAGTCTACTAGCTCATGTCTACTCTGCCACATTTAGAAAATATAGTAAATCTTTAATAAACATTGCAGCTTACAAAAGCTTTTCCTGCATGGTTTGCAAAAGGTTAATTCTTACCACTGGTATTCTTTGACTTATATGCTCTTACATGACACTGGTGATAAGTTTACAAGCTACTTAAATAATGTTTGGAATTCCTACAGTAATGTTGAATGTTTAGCACTTTTCTTACCAATCATTCTTAAAGTAGGTCATTAATATTTGCAATTGTACATAGAATCTGAGAATAATGGCTTGCCAAGGACACCTAATGAGTTTATGGTGGAGACAAGATTTGAACAGAGACATTCTGACTTGCACACAGCCTGCACTATGTTTGCTGTCACTTATGCTCCACCTCAAGAATCCCTCCCTGCAAAAAAGCTTTTCTGAGCTACTATTTAGGGTGGGATTCTTGCTTCCTTCCAGCCAAAGCTGGCAGTAAATTCTGACTTCGGGAATTGGTGAAATGTCAGGTCCTATTCCTATACTTTACTTGCACTTGTGTATCATAGTCCTTTATCCTCAGGTGCTAGGTGCTTCTTGCTCATACAAAATATTGTGTTTTGCCAAAGGTGTTTTTGCATGTGCAAAAACACCCAATGCCAAAGAACTGATCACACATAAAAGTCAAAAATTTTGACTTTTCTTTATTAACATAAAGTCCCGCCAATTCTCCAAAATCTTGTATTTTGGCTAACAACAAAGGTGTTACTTGCATAGGATTTTCATTTGTAAACATTATATCATCTGCAAATGCTCTATATTTATAGGAAAATCCTTTAATTCCTTCAGTTTCTTCATCATCTTGTATTTGCAGCAATAAGATTTCAAGAGTCATTATAAACAACAATGGTGAAAGCGGACCACCTTGCCTTGTACCTTTGCTGATTATCATTTCTTCTGTAAGATCTGCATTTATACATAACCTTGCACATTGTTCAGTATAAATTGCTTTTATCATTCTTATAAAGTTTCCCCCCAACTTTATTTTCGCCATTACTGCAAACATAAAGTCCCAATTCAAATTATCAAAGGCTTTCTCTGCGTCTGCAAAGAATAATGCAACTTCCTTCTCTGGATGTCTTTCATAGTATTCTGCAATATTTACAACTGTTCTAATATTGTCTCTTTTTTGCCTTATAGGGAGAAAACCCGCTTGGTCTTCCTTTATAAAGTTTATTAGATATTGTTTAAACCATTCTGCTAAGATTCTTGTGTATATCTTATAATCATTGTTTAATAATGAGATTGGTTCTTTACATTAGTGACATCTCTATCTTCCTTTGGAATCAACGAAATTACTGCTTCCTTCCAGGTATTTGGTATTTTCCCATTTATTCTTATCACATTCATTAATTTTTGAAGTTTTGGTATTAATTCTTCTTTAAACGTTTTTAAAAAATTTGCCGTAAATCCATCTGGTCCAGGACCCCTTCCAATTTTCATTGCATTAATCGCTACTTCAATTTTATTTTTTCAATTGGATCATTCAAAACTTATTCCATATAATCAGTAAAGGGTGCTATTTTAATCTTCTGCAAATACGCTTCCATCTTTTCCTTCTTTACTTTAACACCTTTAAATAGTTTAGCATAGTATTTTAAAAATTCTCTCCTTATTCCTTCTTGATCTACCATCTCTCTTCCATCAGCCACAATTTTATTAATAATTTTACTTTCTCTCTTTTTCTTCAATTGCCAGGCCAAATATTTTCCAGGTTTATTCGCTCCCTCGAAAGATTTCTGTTTTAATTTCTTCAAATTCCATTCCAATTCTTTATTTAACAGATGTCTCATTTGTGCTTGCAATATTGTAATCTCCCTTTTCTTTTTCCCCGGCCTTTTCCTTAATTCACCTTTTTTCTTAATTTCATTTTGAATATCCAACATCTGTTTATCTTTTGCTCTCTTGTCTTTATTATTCAATGTTATTAGTAATCCTCTCATTACTGCCTTGTAGGCATCCCATACCATCTGAAATTCTATATCCTCTCTGTCATTTACTTGGAAGTACGCTTTGGTTTCATTTTCTAGAGATGTCACTATTTCTTTATTTTGTAGTAAATCTTCATTTAATCTCCATCTTCTTGACTTTTTTGACAGTTTTGTAATCCACATTGGGTTATGATCAGCTCCTATTTTAGGTAATATCTCTATTTTCTTTGTTATAAGCCCCAAATCTTTAGTACCTCACAACATGTCAATTCTAGAGAAAGAGCTATGTCTAGCTGAAAAAAAGGTATAGTCCCATACTTCAGGATTAAATTTCCTCCATATATCTTCCAAACTCTCCTGTTTAACCAATTCAAAAAAAGACTTTGGCAATTTCCCTTCTTCATCATTTTTTTTCTTCCCAGATCTATCTATCGTATTCTGAATTGTTCCGTTAAAGCCCCCCATCAATAAAATTTGCTCATACGTCAGTTCATCAAGGTCATGTAATATTTTTAAAGAAAATGTCTTTAGCACCATTTGGAGCATAAAGTCCCAACAAGGTTTTTTTGGCATTCAAAGTAATTTCTACCGCTATATATCTTCCATCCTTATCTTTAAATACCAATTTCGGGTCTAATTCTTGTTTAATATAAAAGACTACTCCTCTCTTCTTCTGTTCAGCCAATGTAAAAAATTCTAATCTCAATTGTTTATTCCATAAAAAATTATAATCCTTTTCTCTAATATGCACTTCTTGCAAACATACTATATTATAATTTTGTTTTTTATCCAATGAAATGTTGCCTTTCTTTTTTGTGGTGATTTTAGTCCATTTACATTCCAAGATATCAATTTGTAATCCATCATGGTGCAAATTCTTTATTTTCTTCATAAAATCTATGCAGTTCCTGTGTATTTGTGATTGTAATCCTTTTCCCTTGAAGTTCAAAGCTCAAACCTTCAGGTATTATCCATCTCTACCTCATTCCACTGTCACGTAGTTTTTCTGTCAATTTTTTTAATGCCTTTCTGTCAGTTAACACTTGTCTTGGCAGTTCTTTCATAATTCTTATTCTACTGCCACCCACTGTCAATGACTTTTTATTCATGATTTTTCCCACCATTTCTTTTATCATAAATCTTATGACCACATCTCTTGGCAGGTTATTCTTTTTTGCATAGAGTGAATTTACTCTACATATAGTCATACATATTTCTATTCCCTTCAGGATCTTCCTCCAAAAATTCTGCAATTATTTTTATTATGTATTCTTTCAGATCTGATTCTTCATCTTCAGGTACACCTCTCAGACGGATCTGAGTTTCCATCAGTTTGCAGTCATGAATTGTCACTTTTTCTTGTAATTTTAACAAGGTGGAGTTATGTGTTTTCACTCTCTCTTCCACTTCTTGTACTTTCTTTGTTATTACTACAGTGTCATTTCTGAGATTCTCTATTTCTTTTTTTAATTCTTTCTTTGAGTCCTCAATATCCTTTCTTATTTCTTTTTTAGAGGCAGTTATCATTTCTTTCACCCCCTTCATTATCCTAGCTTCCATTGCATCTAATTGGGCTTGCATTTTCTCTATTGAAGCAGACCTAGCACGAGTTCGTTTCGGGTCTGACATGTTAAAAAAGATCAAAACATTTGATCTCACCAAATTAAATTTGAACCATCAGGTTTGATAAAGTGAAGCTTGCCCTTTCCAATACACCCAATTTCACTGTCCTCTGAGCCTCCCAGGCTCAAATATTAATGCTTAAAGTTTTTATTTCTCCCAAAATGGCAGTCACAACTTTTGCTTCACTTTAAATTTTTTTTCCTTTTTTTCCCTTTTACTAGTTCAAATCTTCTTATCTACTATCCAACAGTAGTAATTTTTTAATTTCCAAAAAATCCTTTGCAGATTACCGTATTAACTCCACCAATTTTTAATGTCCCAATCACTTTAAAAACAATGTTAAAACTTAGTCCTCCCAACAACAATGGCCACCGATGTTTCTCTCTGGTATTATAATCCTAGAGTAGGCAGTTTGCTTCTTTGACTTCCTTCTTCTTCCTCCAATACTTCCTGCTTTTCTTGCCTTCAAATCTCATTTCACTGGTAGAGAAATCTCATGATATCTGACGTATTTCCTGTGTTGACTGTGAGAACTACAGGTCTGTAAGGATGGTGCTGCCTCCTCAACCACAGATAGACTAAACAATAAATTCCTTTCTTCTTTTAACACTGTCTTTTAAGTTTACAATGTTCAAATTTAGCCCCTTATCTTCTTCTCCTTTCAAGCTTTCAAGTATTTCCAACTCCCACATTTTACTTTTGTATTGTTTAAGTTTAATTAGTCCTGGAATGAAGAGACAGCAAATAGTACCTTTTTTCCGTAGTTTATCCAAATCAACACCAGTCCTTTGCAGATTACCGTATTTTTCGGTCCATAAGGCGCTCCGGACCATAGGACGCACCTTCTTCCTGGGGGGCGATCCGCTGCCTCCGATCCCAGCGCTTCCCCCGCACCTGCCTGCCTGGCTCCAGCTTCTTCCAGCAAGTGCTGGGATTGCTCCATGCTGCCCCCACCGCAAACCCAGCGCTTCGCGAGCGCCGGCTGCAGAGGGGGTAGCGTGCTTCCTCCGTGCCTGTCTGCTGCGCTCCAGCTCTGACACTTACAGCAAGCGCCAGGATCTCTCACTTTCGCCCTCCGATCCCGGCGCTTGCTTTAAGCATCAGAGCTGGAGCCAGGCAGACAGGCACGGAGAAAGCACGCCGCCCCCTCCACAGCCGGCACTCGCGAAGCACTGGGTTTGCAGAGGGGACGGGTGCTTCCTCCATGCCTGTCTGCCTGGCTCCAGCTCTGATGCTTAAAGCAAGCGCTGGGATCGGAGGGCGGAGGGAGCGATCCTGGTGCTTGGTGTAAGCGTCAGAGCTGGAGCCAGGCAGACAGGCATGGAGGAAGCATGCTGCCCCTTCCGCAGCTGGTGCTCGCGAAGCACTGGGTTTGTGGTGGGGGCAGCGTGGAGCGATCCCAGTGCTTGCTGGAAAAAGCTGGAGCCAGGCAGGCAGGCGCGGGGGAAGCGCCGGGATCAGAGGCGGAGGCAGCGGATTGCCCCCCCCCCCCCCCCGAGGAAGGTACCTTCGCTCCATAAGACGCACACACTTTTCCCCCCACTTTTTTTGGGGGGGGGGGAGTGCGTCTTATGGTCCTAAAAATACGGTTGATGTTAAAAATTGTAAAAGAAGGTTTGGATCCTTCCGAGCTTATGCCAAATTGATGGCTCTGGAAACTTCTGCAGATGATGAATATGCAACTTCTCTCTGGAGATCCCTCAAAGCCTCAAAGGAGCCCCCCCCCCCGGGGACTCCCTTTCAGCCAAGGTAAGTCTCCTCAAAGTATCTGTGCATATCTTGGACAATTCTCTAGCTGAGAAATGTAGGCAGAAGGCATTAATTTGCCTTTTACTACCCTGAACAGAAGTGCCAGCCTGCCCCCGTTAGGGAAAGCAACAGTCCTTGGAACCAGTGTTCCCTCTAAGCTGTGTGCATGAGCAGCCGCTCATTATTACAGGAAGCCTGTTCAGCTGCAAATCGGACCCATATTGCCCATTTTAAGGTCACAGCAGTTATATGTTCTCTCAGGATGTGAACAGCTCTGCTCAGTGTGTGTGGGGGGGAGGATAGAGGGAACGTTGGTTGAGACTTATTCTGTTCAAAACGCTCCACTATTTCTGTGGCTGAATAAAAACGATAGCCTGTTTTCTTGTTGCGTCTTTCTGTATGGTATAAATTAGCGCATTTATTTATTTCATTACTTTATCTTCCACCTTTCTCTGCAGTTGGGACCCAAAGTGGCTTACAGTGTTCTCCTCTCTTCAATTTTATCTTCACAACAACCTTTTGAGGTAGGTTAGGCTGAGAGTGTGTGACTGGCCCACGGTCACCCAGCAAGCTTCCATGGCACAAGCAGGGATTTGAACCTAGGCTTCCCAGAACTTCATCCAACACTTTAACAATCATACCATTCTTTCTCTCATAGGGACTCCTATCACCCTTCTCCTTGTATTCATGCTAGTGTTCTTCAATGTGGGGCTTACACTGGTAGGGAAGGAAGTGTTCATCATCCCACCTGCAGCTTCTCTATGTCTGGTACCTAGAACCAGAACTTAGGTACCAAAGTTCTGGTATCTAAGAACCAGACTTTTTTGTCTGCCCCCTTGCTTCCTGGATTTTTCTAAAGCATTTTCTAGTCCAATGAAGCAAAGAAAAGTCATGAGTGACTCTTTGCTTTGAAGAAGACACACTGTTGTAAAAGCAAATGGGTGCCCAGAAACCCCTTGGCAGGTGCCTTGGTGCCCCAAAGGCATCATGATGACTATTATTGCTCTAAAGATTCCCCTCAGAGAAGAACTTCTTGAGTGGAGTTTTTAATGACCATATGTAGTTTTGAAGCCACTGGAAAGGGTTCAGGGCTGGGCAAACCTGTATTTGGACAGAAGTAGAAACAACTGTGCCACTCTTTAGACATGATAATGTATGTTTCCTATGTGTGTAGGAAAAACAAGTGTGGAGCAACTCTAAGAAGCAGATAAAGCTATTGCGCTAAGAAGATAGTTTCAGTTGGGTAGCAGTGCTTGTATGTAGTAGCAGAACATAATTCAAGTCCAGTAGCATCTTAGTGGCCAACATTTTCCAGGTTAGAAGCAAAATTTTATTGGTGTCTAAGTGCTAAAGGTAAAGGTCCCTGTGCAAGCATCAGTCGTTTCTGAGCTCTTTTTCTAAAGTGCTACAGGGCTTAAATTTTGTTCCACTGCTCTAATTTTCTCTTCCAGCAGGTGGTGCTAAAACCCAGTTTCCCACCTGGCCTATTAACTGCCTTAGCTTAAAAATGGGGACAGGCAGAGATTGCATTTGACTGGAAAGCCTAGCAAGCGGTGTCTCGCAGCCCTAATCCTCTGCTCTATTGAGCAGAGAAGACATTCTGTGAATACATGAAGTCCTTTTTCTTCATAAAGTCCTTTTTCATACATGAAGAAGTCCAGAACTTGAAAAAATACCCAGAGTTGAGCGCTGATGAAAGCTGGAGCACATTGAGCCCTGAAGCAAATATTACAAATTTCAAAAACTAAATAAAACTAAGTTGGTCTTAAAGGCGCAATTTGACTCCTATTTTGTTCTACCACTTCAGGCCAACACGGCTGACTACTTGGATGCGATCTATCTGGCACTCTTTTTTTCTGCAAAATTATAAAACGATGGTGCAATTTTTAGAGGTCATATCACGGCCAAATTACAGTTGATGCTGGGAGATCCATAAATGGGTGTCCCACCACAGGTTTGCTTTAATAACAGTTGCAGGGGGGCTGATTCAAATTAACAGTGCAGGTGGGAAACAAGTCCCGCTCACACCATTTTCCTAATGCAATCCATCCTGCTGTATTTATTTACCCTGCAGAGGGACTAAAAGCTAGGAGGAGCTAGTTGCTTTTGGGAAATTGTTCGGAGAAGTGTTAACCGTCTCCCCCCCCTCCCCAACACACACACATATGCACACACACACACTTAGCACAGCTCTGCTCTGAATTGTCTTCTCCCCTTAGTTGTTGCTGACACTTTAAAATCTAAATTGTAAACCATTTTAAAATAACCAGTTTGAGGCTCAGTTGTGTCAACATGCTACAGTCATTAGAATGCTAATGATGCTTGGCTCTAGATCTTTGTATGATTGCTTGTAACTCTGTACTCCAGTTATCCACTGCACAGACACAACCATCTTGGGGGGGGGGACCCATCCCATCCCATAAATATTATGTGTGCATACATGGCTTAAAATAATTCTGTAATATAGTGGGTTCAATGCAAGGAAGAGACATGGTTGTAGTGAACATAGGTCTCTTTATTCAGTACAGCATAGTTACGGCTGGACTCTAAGACTGGTGAATTGGGCCAACTATATACACTTCAAGGTTCCCGCACTAAAACGCCATTGGATCATTCTAACCAGCAGGGGGCCTGTGATTGGAGCAGGGCAGCAGGGATTTGGATCCTACTGCCCATTGTTCCTGAGTCCCCAAGCTCAGACCTAAAGACTCAAATGAGCCAGGCAGGAACACAATTAATACACAACAAATTCATAAGCCTTATGTGGCTTTGCTGAGCATAACACAGGTGCTGACACTGTGAGCACCCTGTAGGAACAGTAGTGGAGCCTGTTCAACTCATCTCTGCACCAGTGGGAAGCTAAAAGAAAGGGGAAACAGACAGAACTTAGCATGGAACTGAGGGAACAGCTGTGATTGTCAGCTGTGTGAGCTCTAGGAGGCAGATCTGATGTGGACGAAGCAAATGGGGATTTATTTATTTTTTTTGGAGGCTTGTGGACCAGGTGAGAAAAGTGGATAGGGAGCTAAATTAATTTGAAGGAATACTGATGGGAAGATCTGGAAATTAGGTGGGATATGGCAAAGAAATTAATATTGGAATGACTAATTGAAAATACAGTTATTTGTGGGGAGTGATGTTTTGAGGCTGAGATGCCACCTTGGCCTTGTATTGAGTTTGTAGAAGCCATTTATTTCCATTGAATCTAGTCTTTTGGTTCCATCAGTAAACAGATAAACACTTTTAAGAAGCACAGAAGTAAGCATGCTTTGTTGTCTTCAGCTTCTTGTATTCAGAGAAAGAATTCTTTTTAATACGATTGTTCCTTTTGGCTATAATGGCTAACAGGAGGGGCTTCCACTTGTGGGGCTGGATTTGTAGAAAGAAATGTGAGAGTGGAAATTAGGGAAGGTGTGGTGCAAGAGGAATAATTGGGGGTGATCTTGTACCACCCTCCCTTTTGAAGGCATGACCCACCATTGCTGAAGCCAGTCATGAACTGCATGAGGGTGAACACACTCAAGATAAATCCAACTGAAAAACAACTGAAGTACTGATGGAAGGAAACCCTGTCAGCTCTGGCTTGGGGATGTCCCTGTCTTGCATGGATCGCACAACCCTTTAGGAGACAGGTTTGCAGTTTGAGGTGTTCCTAAATTTGATGATATCTCTGAACATTCAGATGTTAGTGGTGCTACGGTGCTTTTTATCTGCTTCAGCATGTATGCCACTGCACCCTTTTCTGAAGACCAAAAACCCTGCCACTATTATGCATGTTCTGGTAACCTTTTGACCACAGTGACATGCTTTATGTACGGCCGCCCTTGAGGACAGCCCTGTACAATCTGAGTCCTTTATCAAGTAGTTGTTGCATAGAACCTATAATTGCCTTTCTTCATAACCTTCTAAAGTTGCTGTTTCTAGTGTGCTTTATGCCTGTTCAACTCATCTCTGTACCAGTGGGAAGCTGAAAGAAGAGGGAATGCTTATTAAATGTGCAGATGATACTAAATTGGGAGGGGTTGCAAATACAGTAAAAGACAGAAGTAGGATACAGGATGATCTTGACAGACTGGAAAACTGGGCTAAAACCAATAAAATGAATTTAAACGGATAAATGTAAAGTTCTGCATTTAGGTAGGAAAAATCCAATGCATGGTTATAGGATGGGGGAGACTTGTCTTAGCAGTAGTATGTGTGAAAAGGATCTAGGAGTGGGCCATATACTGAACATGAGTCAATAGGGGTGTGCAAAAATAAAATTCAGAAATAATCGGATTTGGAAATATATGGGGTCAAAATATTCAGAATACCATATATTTCCGAATACTGGTACTCGGAATAGCCTTATATATGGTAGATGTACAGTTATTTCCGAATATACAGCCCCATTATACCCTATGGCCATTGAAATCAAGGGCAAAATAGGGTATATTGAAAGCCTCCTGGAGGGGAGGAGGTTTGAGGGAGAGCCCCCAAATTTGCAGGGGACCTGCAGGGGAGTCTCCCCTACAAACCCCCCAAGTCCCAAAAAGATTGGGCCAGGGGGTCCCATTCCAGGAGCATCCAAAAAGGGTGCCCCTATCCCACCATTATACTCTATGGGCCATTGAAATCAATGGCAACATAGGACATAATTAGAGGCTACTGGGGGCAGGGGGTTTGAGGGAGAGCCCCCAAAACTGCAGGGAACTCCCTCCCACAAAACCCCCAAGTCCCAAAAAGATTGGGCCAGGGGGTCCAATTCCTGGGGCACCCAAAGCCAAACCTAACTTCACACCAGATGATCTCTATAGGACGCAAATGCACTACATCCATCTATCTACTCTATGAACCCTGCTGGCCTTGAACCAATATAAACCCAGTTGCCAATGTCACTGCCACACAAAACACAATCTGCTCAAGGTCTGCTCTGCAGACCTGGCTGCAGCAAACCCAGATGCCAGCTCTCCAGCCCTGCCCCAAACAACACAGGGAGAGCTGGCCAAGCACAACAAGCATGCTGGTTCTGGGTATCTCACCCAGATGCCAGCTTCCCTGCCACAGAACATGCAATCTACAGATGCCAGCTCTCCAGCCCTGCCCCAAACAACACGGGGAGAGCTGGCCAAATAAGAGAAGCGGTGGACAGATCCAAACAACAACAGATCCAAACAGATCACTGAGAAAAGGCCAAGAAACTCAACTGTTAAAAAAGTGACCTTTTCAACAATAAAAAACCTCAGGCCAAATCAGTCAACAACACCCCCTCCCCCCAAAACCAGAACGAGGAAAAGGAACAACAGGACACGATGCAAAACCAACAGCAACAGTTCCAAATCACTGAGAAAAGACCAACAAACTCAACTGTTAAAAAAGTGACCTTTTTAACAATGAAAATTAGGCCAAACAGCCCCACCCACCCAAGAACCAGATCCAGAAGAGAAAAGGAACAACAGCAGCACAACACAGCAGCAACAAATCAAACACAGAATCCTTTTAAAACAGTAAAAAAAACCTTGACTTTTAACAATACAGGAACATTACCAACCCCTCCCCCCAAAAAAACCTTCACCCTAACCCCAAGAAATCCAAGCCATCCAAATCAGGAAAAGTAAAAGGACATTGCACTTTTAAAAGTCCTCTCACAAAAGTAAGATATAGGCAAATTGGCAAAAAAACCCACCCCAGGCCCCCACCCCCAGCAGAACCCCCTAACCCCAAATAAGCTATCCAGTACTCACCCACCCAAATCTGGATAAATAAAGGGACTCTGAGTCTTAAAAAGTCCTTTTACTAACTAAAATAAAAACAAGAACATCAAGACTGTCTTGCCTTAGATGTCTTCTCTTCTCCAGGCAGGTCAGGCAAGGCTGAGAGAGAGCAGCAGCAGCTGAGGCCAAGGGCCAGCACAGCACAATCTCTCTTTCACACCAACACAGCAGCAATGAAATGGAGTCCAGCCAGGAAGACTCCTTAAAAAGGTTCTCTGGCCCTACACAGAGCAGTTTCAAAAAATACCACTGCTCTGTGATTGGCCAGAGAAAGCTGTTTACTTGGATACCCAAGTAAACAAAACAACAATGTTGTTGATGGCTGGGGGATTAGCCCAGCCATCAGCTAAACAACAGCCTGCAAAGCATGCATTTGCAATGCATTTTGCAAATGCATGCTTTGGATTGGCTGCTGGGGCTCCTCTCCCCTTCCCTCCCTGATCGCAAGGAGGCTATGGGAGAGGCAGGAAAAGGCTTCCAAAGGCAAGAAAGGAGGCAAGCAGCTCCCCTGAGGCTGCAGAAGCTCCTATCCCGCCTTTTCTATGGACTTCCATATACTTCTGAATATTGATCCCTTATAATGGCTTTCAATTGGATTCGGAAGTATACAGTGTTGCATACTTCCGAATCAGGGGTGATTCAGAGGTTTCTTCGATTCGGCCGAACCGAATGCACACCCTTATCAACAGTGTGATGTGGTGGCTAAAGCAAATGCAATTTTGGGCTGTATCAACAGAAGTATAGAGTCCAGATCACATGAAGTGATGATTTCGCTTTACTCTGCTCTGGTAAGACCTCACCTGGAGTATTGTGTTCAGTTTTGAGCACCACATTTTAAGGATATGGGCAAGCAGGGACAGGTCCAGAGGAGGACAACGAAGATGGTGAGGGGTCTGGAGACCAAGTCCTATGAAGAAAGGTTGAAGGAGCTGGGCATGTTTAGCCTGCAGAGGAGGTGGCTGAGAGGTGAGATGATCATCATCTTCAAGTACTTGAAGGGCTGTCATATAAAGGATGGTGTGGAATTGTTTTCTGTGGCCCCAGAAGGTAGGACCAGAACCAGTGGGTTGAAATTAAATCAAAAGAGTTTCCAGCTCAACATTAGGAAGAAATTCCTAACCATTACAGCGGTTCCTCAGTGGAACAGGCTTCCTCAGGAGATGGTGGGCTCTGCTTCCTTGGAGGTTTCTAAACAGAGACTAGATGGCCATCTGACAGCAATAAGGATCCTGTGAATTTAGGTGGAGAGATTTGTGAGTTTCCTGCATTGTGCAGGGGGTTGGACTAGATGACTCTGGAGGTCCCTTCCAACTCTTATGATTCTATACCAAGTTCAAGGTGCTGATTCGAACCTTTAAAATCCTAAAAACCCTGGATATCAGATGTTTAAGGGAACACTTCCCAAATGAGCCCCTGTTAGGGTTGCCGGCTCCAGGTTGAGAAATGCTTAGAGATTTGGGGGCGGCACCTGATAAGGGCACAGTTTGGGGAAGGGCAGGACTTCTATGGGGTACAATGTCATTGAGTTCACCTTTCAAAGCAGCTGTTTTCTCTGGGTGAACTGATCTCTGTCACCTGGAGATCAGCTGCAATTCCGGGAGATCTCCAGCTACCATCTGAAGGTTGGCAACCCTATCCCCTGTTATTTAAAATCTGGTGAGATACTCAGATGTCACCAGCATCTGAAGTCAAATTAACTTCTACTAAAAAAAGTTTTTTTGGTTGTAGTCCTGATAAAATTCCCTCCTCAAGGAAATTCACTTGCCCCCATAATTATTAGGATATCTGTAAATGTGTTCTCATTCCACTATGATTTCGGAGAACTGATTTTAATCTGAAGTGTGATTTATGTTGTCTTGTGGATTCCAATAATGTATTTATGATATGATTTTAAAGTAAGCTACTTGGTGGGCTTCTGTGCTTCAAAAAAAGCTTACACATTTAAATATATGTAGATTTAAAAAAAAAACAGCAGTGGTAAGAAGTTATCTGATACTTAAACATTGTAAAGGTTCCTCTGAGATGTAGGGACTGAAACTTTTTTTAAATCACAAGAAAACAGGAATTTTGTGTGAATAGGGTATTTGTATATGACACTAGATTGGTCCGAAACAGCAACTTATAAGGGGAAATTTGGTGACAAGTTAAAGACTTAACAGATCTGAGGCAAAGTGGCAACCAGGAAGGGAACTTGAAGCTGTTTGCACTAGAAAGATCAGGATCAGACTCATTAATTGCCCTTTAGTGATTTAGTATACAAAAAAAAAACAGGGTTGGGAATCTGCCTTTTGGGCCAGTCCTCCTGATGCCATTTCCTGTCTAAAGCTCCAGTACAGATGTTTAGTGTGGAATTCCTCTGAGTGGTATTCTTATTAATGCCCAAGCCTAAGGCATTGTGATCTGCACTGTGGAAAAACAGTAGAAAAGGGAATGGAATGTGTTTGTGGGGGAGAAAATGCCGTTGGTCAAAACTTAAGCAGGGATTTGGATACTGTTTTGTTATTACTAGCTGCAGCCTCTCTTCACCTGCCACGCTAACAAAAACTGGTTCTACTAACAGATCTTTGAAGCAATTTTCAGGATATACAACAAAGATATTTGTTTAGACTGGGTTTGAGAAACCAGTGAAGCAACCAGGATACAAGGTGAAAATGTCACCTGGGTTTAGTGGGTATGTTGATTAGATTTAATTGGCTTTATACCAAAACAGAATAATCAGTTTAGCTTTTGCTAAAACTATAAAGCACCTAACCCTAAAGTCTTCAATACTACTTTTAAAAAACTTACACTGAATCCTGTCTTTTGTGCCTGAGCTTCAAGAACAGGTCATGTTTTTAAATCATGAGATATTAATTTTATATTCAGGTTATTACAGAAATCTAAAGCTGTTAGATTTTTAATATTTCTAGACTGAAAGCTGGGTGGTAGTTACTTATGCTTAGCACAACAATTATCATTTGTTCAACTGTGCTCTTCTTTTCAGTGTATGTATTCTCAACTGTCGGCTAAGTAGCTGAGAATATTCTCATTGCTTCTTTAAAACTGTCCATGTGCATGTTCTCCACGTTCCCTGCATGACCTTAGACAAATTGAACCTGACCATCTAGTGCTGGTAATTTATTTTCTGGTTAGTCAAGAAACCCCTGAGAGGAATGAGGGAGTTTCGGAACCTCAGTTCCAGTGCCCCCCCTGCTGTTGCTTGTTCCTATCCAAGTTATATGTTGTTAGACAGAGACTTTGTTGTCCCAGTGAATGGTAGAAGGGGGATATAGAAAGATCAGTGCACTTAAGTCCAAATGCAGAAGTTGTTTAAAGTTCTCCTATGCAACTGAAGACAAGAAGAGACTTTCCTCCCTCTTCTAGTGCTATACCCCACAGTTAGGCTGCAAAAGTGGCTTTAGCCATCTTGTAATTAGTTAATGTATTAATCATTTAGAAGTGGAAAGGCACAGTGAATGCTATTGTTGTGGACAGATGAGCTGTGCATATTTGGCAGGTTCTTGATAGAAAAAATACACCCATTTGGCAAGTCCATGCAAGGCAAGTCAGAAGCTGCTTTGCAAGGGCAGCGGTTTGACTTGGCAGCTGGGCCTGGTAAGCAGTCCAGATCCTATCTGTCAGAATGGATTCATACAGTTAGAAGAGACGTCAAGGGTAATTTTTTTCCATCATCCAGCACTGCAGTGGTATTCACTGCCCTCAACTGCCTCTTTGTTCAGAAAACCTGCATAGCTTCCAGAATTCTTAACCAGTCTCACTGTAAGCAAGATCTCTAGATCAAAATGCACTATGTGGAAATGTAGGCATTACTGCATGTAATAGTACTCTGGCCCCTAATTGGTGCAGTGGGGTCAGTCACAAACAAGATAGGATTCCTACCTCCTTGGTGCACTCCTCAGGTATGCAGAAAAATATGACTTTGTAAATTAAGCTAAATAATCCACACACACACACCCTCCCCCCCCCCCAAATACTCCACCAGCCTGATGGACTGTTAGGGGCAGCTCAGAGTTAGTGGAATGAAATGGGGCAGGGGAAATGATGCATTCTGGCTAAGCGTTTGAGAGCTTAGAGAATCCTGGAGGGGAAGATTTCCCAGTTATTTCCCCTCCCCCAGTTCCTCACAGGCCTCTACCCCACTTATAAACCCATCCACCTGCCATTTTTGAAAGCTTCTGAGCATAGTTCCTTCATAATTCACCCAGCAATTGGGAATGCAGGGTCTTCCAGTCCCTAGGAACTACACAACCAGCCATAGCTTTTTGTTAATGTTGCCTGGATGGGGTTTGGGATGAATGAGACCAACAGGAGGCAGCAACCACAGAGCAGGTGCACTTTTTACCTTCTCACAGACACAATCAGATGCAGAAAAAACAATGTAATTGACTTGTAATTAATTTTGCTACCACAAGGGACACCAGGACGGTCTAAGTTTTAAAATAAATTCATCAAATTTTGCCATGAACTGATCAAGTGATTTTGGGCAAATCTAGTCACATAGCTGATGCAGATACAAAATATGTCCCAGCCCCATCTTAATTTTGTGAATATGTTGATTGACAGCTATTGTTTAACATTTGATAACCAGTTTACCTGTGCTTCTGGGTAGGGAGGAATAGCCTGCAAAAAGAGGGCTGCCAATGTGATTGCAACAGTAACTAATTTCATGGGGAAGTATGCAGAAGCCTCTTAGAAGTAGTATCTTGGCAGCCAGTCCTATGGAATTAGGCAAAATATGCAGCCTTGCTAGTGGGGGTACAACATATATTGATCTCTACATTTTGTGCTGAGATGAGTCCGTTTCAACTCCTGATGAGGTGGCTATATGCAGGATGCACACTGGTATCAAGATCACACTGTGTTCTGTAATATGTAGACCTCTCCATCATTCTGGTGCCCAGAAGCGTGTTTTAAAGAGTTCAAACAGAGATCAGAATTGGGGACTTGGGGAATTCTTGATCAAAGAATTTTTCTGAAGAAGATATTGATGTCCAAAACAGGAACTGACCTAGGGACCCATAAAGACTAGAAACTGTAAATCAGCCACCGAACACAAAAACCAAACTTTGAAGAATACCATCTTTACTCAACAGCAAAGACGTTCTGAATAAATTTCTTGCTGAGGAATCCCTCGAGGCTGCAGCTTTCACAGCTCTCTACAACAAGGCCGAACTCTTTGAGAATGACTGGGAAGGTTTTAAGGTTGCATCTGACTTATGACACTGACAACATATGCTTGCTTTTTGCCACGACATTGGATCCAATTGGATGTCCAAGAACACTGAATGCCATCCTAAATCATACGGAATTAACACCAAATTGTTTAAACTGTTTTAAATTGTTTATTTTAATGCTTAAACTGTTTTTATTATTATTCTATTATGTTTGTGAGCCACCCTGAGCCTGCTTCAACAAGGAGGATGGGATATAAATCAAATAAACTAAACTAAACTATATATACATATAATTATTGATATTGAATGCAGTTTAGAATTGCAGCATTAGTGTGCATTATATAAATTCCAAAGGGGAACAGCAGGACAGGGTGGACAAGAGGTTTATATTAAACCAGAGTTTAATATAATACAAGAGGCTTATATTAAACTTTGTGAATTCTTCAAATTGTTTGCTAATTATGAAAATTAAACA
Organism: Heteronotia binoei; assembly: GCF_032191835.1. Taxonomy (NCBI): domain Eukaryota; kingdom Metazoa; phylum Chordata; class Lepidosauria; order Squamata; family Gekkonidae; genus Heteronotia; species Heteronotia binoei. The sequence continues at coordinate 162,374,107 of NC_083243.1, read as the reverse complement.
CATTATTTAGTGGATTATCTGATCCCAAAGCATTCATCGCAGCCGGATGGAAAACAAAGTGGTTACTGCTGGAAATGTAACTGTATTGAATTCCCTATAAAACTGAACGCCTTTCTCCTCTCTGCCTGAAATTTGAGGTGTGTCCCCCTAAAAATGTCAGCCAGCTTTGATGGCAAACAAAATAATTATAGCTAGAAATGTATTTCACATAGAAATAAATGCAAAACAAATAATGACTAATACACCATCGAAACCAAACTGAATGTTTGATTTAAAAATAAAAAAATGAAAAATATTTTGCAACCATATTAAGGCTTTCTGCACCTCAAAGCGCCTGTAAAGTCATTTTAAATTATTACAGACAAGAAATAATACATCATGTTAATCAACAATTTATTCTGATGGCAGAATTTAGACTGACTAACCATTTAAAATGTTTTTGTACAATACAGGTTATATGCAGCCCAAAAGCATAGGAAACACTGCACATTTCTGTCATTATAGTGAAAAAGAGAACTTCCAAAGGTCACCTTCAGCCCAATAGCTATGTAGTAGATAACTCTGTGTAAAGTGGCTACCTTTTACAAACCTGCCAGGTCACTGAGTTTAATGAAGCAAAAGCAAACTGTTGATTTTGGAGGCTGACTTTTACAGCTTTTCATTGACTAAAGCAAACAATTCACTTTGTAACCAAAGTTCAGCAGAGGTGAGCTGAGTTGTCCTGTCTGCTTCCAGTTTTCATTGATAAGATGGAAAAGGGAGGGTCAGTTACAGTTGGCATTTTGTCAAGTTGTTGATGTGTCCATTCAAAGGGCAACAGAGTGCCAGCTGAGCCCTCTTTTATGGTAGGCTGACCCTTGGACTCTGATCCTCCACAGGCAAAGAAAAGGGCATGATGGACTTTGGAAAGGATTCCAATACATCACAGAAATATTTGCTGAAACAACTTGACCTACATCTGCAGGTTTATACTGACCTTTGAGTACTCACAGAATTTTAGTTTAACAGAATCATCATCATCATGTCTATATACTAATAGCAAAATTGGCCAAATCTGTGGACACAAATCTGGTGACTGGAGCTGTGAATGGGCAAGTCAGATCTTTTTACAAATCTGAAAAGGGCCCTAGGTTTTTTTTCAGGATGTTTTTTTTTTTAAGTACACTGGGGGTTTAAAAAACCTCAAATGATAAAAGGAACAGTTATAGCTTTAAGCAACATATTTCCTCAGTAGCTTTTGCTAGGCAACCACAGTATTCCAGCTTTTAGGACAGAGCTTGGGGAGTAAGGAACAATGGGCAGTAGGATCCAAATCCCTGCTGCTCTGGTCCAATCGCAGGCCCCCGGCTGGTTCAAATAACCCAATGGCGTCCCAGCACAGGAACCTAGCACTGTATATAGTTGGCCCAGTTAGGCAGTCTTCTAGTTCAGTGGCTACCATGCTGTAACATAATAAAGAGAGCTATGATCACTGCAACCGCATCTCCTCAATGCATTGAACCCACTATATTATAATTGAAAGTGTGGCAACATGCTTCCTAGGTTGAGTAGTATGTTTTGAGAGAGATAACTCTTCCTTTGGCCACCTTATTCAATATGAAACCAAGGTTCAAAGGTTTAAATCACTCTAAACAAGACAACATTCCTTGGCGATGTCTGAGGTAGGGTTGCCAGGTCTGTGTTGGAAAATACCTGGAGACTTTGCGGGTGGCTCCGGGAGAGGGCATAGTTTGGGGGGGGGGGGACTCAGCACAGTACAATGCCATAGATTCCACCCTTCAAAGCAGCCTTTTTCTCCAGGGGAATTGATCTCTACCAGCTGGAGATCAGCTGTAAAAGTGGGAGATCTCCAGGACCCATCTGGAGGCTGGCAACCCTAGGGGAGCAGGCAGCCAATTTTGGACCATGTGGCTGAGCTAGAGAGCTGGAGAATCTTTAGAGAAATTGAACACCTAAGATAAAGAGCCTGTCCTACTTTTAACATCTAGTTAGATCATGTTTTAGAGCAGGGGTGACCAAACTTCTTTAATGTAAGAGTCGCAAAGAATAAACTTCAGATGTCTGAGAGCCACAAGACATAAACGTCAGATGCTTGAGTGCTGCAGGGAAGGAAGGAAGGAAGGAAGGAAGGAAGGAAGGAAGGAAGGAAGGAAGGAAGGAAGGAAGGAAGGAAGGAAGGAAGGAAGGAAGGAAGGAAGGAAGGAAGGAAAATAGATGGGGGAGGGAGGGGAGGTGGAAAGAAAGCAACTTTGGGGGGTGGAGCTGAGCCAGATAATGGCGGATACCTAATCCGAGGACTCCACACCTAGAAGCCAAAAAGGGCTCTAAAACACAAACTCAGTAGCATTTAACAGATGAAATGTTGGCTGCAATAGAAAACAGACATCCTGAAGAATCCAATTATTTAGAGTCAGCTGATCGTCCCACAAGCATTCAAAGGAATATTAAAATAAACGCTCTCTTCTGCAGAAGCAAAGAGATAAGATGGCTGCCAAAGATGCAGAGAACGAAAACACTGGAAGCAATGTGAAAAACATCTTAAAAGGTATGCAAAAACAACTATTGCTTTTAAAAAAGGATTTAAACAAGAATTAATGGACGTGTGGAAGGACTTATGAAAACTCATAAGCAGTTAATTAAAAGAACTAGCTGAATAATGTTATGAATGTTGCTGTGACTGCCAAACAAGTTTTTGACATGAGCAAAGTGCAGCATGTGAAAATTAAGAAATTGGAGCGCCATAACAGAACTATGAGATTAAAATGATAAAATTTGGAAGACAGAGCTCATTGTATAAACATCCACATCTGTGAGCATAAGAACATAAGAGAAGCCAGGCTAATGGCCCATCCAGTCCAACACCCTTGTGTCACACAGTGGCCAAAAAACCCAAGTGCCATCAAGAGGTCCACCAGTGGGGCTAGAAGCACTTCCACTGTGCCCCCTCAAGCACAAGAATACAGAGCATCACTGCCCCAGACAGAGTTCCAACAATAAGCTGTGGCTAACAGCCACTGATGGACCTCTGCTCCATATGCTTATCCATTCCCCTCTTGAAGCTGTCTATGCTTGTAGCCACCACCACCTCCTATGGCAGTGAATTCCACATGTTAATCACCCTTTGGGTGAAGTACTTCCTTTTATCAGTTCTAACCCAACTGCTCAGCAATTTCAGTGAATGCCCACGAGTTCTTGTATTGTGAGAAAGGGAGAAAAGTACTTCTTTCTCTACCTTCTCTATCTACTACACAGCAATGTCATAGTGTTCCTAGGTAGAGGCTGCCAGGGAAGGGGAGAGAAAGCTGAAGACAGAGGAACAGATAACAGTAGGCTTGCTGTTTGGTGGGAAGGAGAGAAGGGATCAAGAAATGGGGGGAGGCAATTAGACCTTTCAGGACGGGAAAGAGGAAATGGGGAAATGATATGCCCACTTAAATCATTGTGGGTTCCCACCAGTAGAGTCTGTTCTCCAACTGGAAAATTATTTCAGTCATTGTGTGAAAACATCATCAGAACCTAAGGTGATTGAATGTGTTCTATTAGAGGGTATAGTGGTGCTTGCAACTGAGTTATTGATTGTTGGCATTAATATGAAGGAGGCATAGCTGGTGGCATCTTGAGATTCTGCAAGAAAGTCTGGCACGAATAGGGGTAAACTACATGGGGGCGCAGAGGCTTGATCCCCCCCCCCAATTTTCCCAGCAGGGGCTGAGCCCTCTCTGGGCAACCAACACAGGACTTGGGGGCTTCCAATTTAAATTTTCAAGGAGGAGAGATCATTATCTTCAAAGGCATGAATGGGGTGGTAGAGTCTATGGCTGATTCTGCACTCACCTTTCTCCGGGGCAGGCTTCTGTTTCTGGGTGGAGCAAACTGGCGATTTCGCACCAGTTGCTTCGCGCTGGCATTATGCACGGGGCAAACCTGCGATTTGCCCCAGTGCACTGTAAACCTGTTTACAATGTATTGATGTATCAAATTAGAGCTTACCAACACTGGTTAATATGCATATTGACACCTAGCCTCTGGTGGAAGAAGTTTCTCCATCCCTCTAAAACAGGTTTACACTGCAGCGGGGCAAATCGTGGGTTTGCCCCGTGCAAAATGCCAGCGCAGAGCAACTGGTGCGAAATCGCCAGTTTGCTCCACCCAGAAACGGAAGCCTGCCCCGGAGAAAGGTGAGTGCGGAATCAGCCTATGTGTGATTTTCCCTCTGGGTTGCAAAGATGTCAGTGGTGTAATGAATTTACAACCTCAGCTTCTTAGGAATGCTAATTGAGCTAAAACAGACACAGATGGATTAGATAGAGGGATGGAGAAACTTCTTCCACCAGAGGCTAGGTGTCAATATGCATATTAACCAGTGCTGGTAAGCTCTAATTGGATAAATCAATGCATTGGCAGACCTGGGTCAAGGGGGTGGGGAGGTCTGGTAACTTTCTTTCCTGGCAATATCTCTTGCAGCACGCATGAGATACAGACCTCTCTGAGATCTCGAAAAGGTGGCTATTTTTTTCACCCATCCAGCCAATCTAGAGTGTTGGAGGACGCTTGATATTGTAAAGTAATTGAGATCTGCAACATTTTTCAGTTGTATCTTTGAATTCTCTAGATTAATGACTAAAGTATTGATATCCAGCACATATCAATCCTTATAAGTTTGGCGTCTGTTGAAAAATAAAGCCTGGCTGGCTACACCCACTTTTAATGTACCAATAGTCAGACTGCAGGCTCTCTTTGGTGGATTCAACATACTTGCTTGGTTCCAATTTACATTTGGGGGGAAAGTGAGATTGAGTGTGGGTGGACATGAAGATCAGAGACCTTTAAAAATTTCCTAATGGATTCAGGTGAGGTAGCTATGTTGGTTTGAAACAGCAGAACAAAATTTGAGGCCAGTGGCACTTTTAAGAACCAACTAGGTTTTATTCTGGGCATCAGCTTTTGTGTGCAAGTACACTGTTTCATTTAGATTGCACACACACTTATTTTATCTGACACGAACCCTTTTTTGCTATTAATAATTGATCTTATTTATTGTTTTGTTGCTGTTGGTTTTATATGAGCCATCCTGAGCCCATTTTGTGGGTAGGGCAGGATATGTTGAACACATGAGATGAAATGAAAGTTTGATTTCTGAGTATAAGTGAAAACTGAATGATTTAGGTATCAACGGCTTCCCTCAGCGGCGTCACTAGGGCGGGGCCAAGGGGCCATCGGCCCTCCCCCAGAGCATTCTCATTGGCCCCAGGCACTGACCCATGACCCCCCCCAACAGGAAGGGGCTGGCCCTGGGACTAGAACGCTGCTGCTGTGTGTGGGCTGGCCGGGATTCTGAAACCGGGGCCGCGCTGCCGCCGGCTCAGCTAAAAGCGTGTGGGTGAGTGGGGGAAACTTAAATGCTGCAAAACTGGTATCTTGGATTACGGGGGCTGGTCATGTGACCAGAGGGTGGATGAGGGAGGGGCCATGTGAAGTGGGCGGGGTTGTGTGCGGAGGGGGTGACGCAGCCCTCCAAAAGGGGTGATGCCCAATGGGGGGGGTGACTTGAATCAGTTACACCCCAGGGTGCAACCCACCCTAGTGACGCCTCTGGCTTCCCTAATAAACTGTAGCATATGCTGAACCCAACATGTAGTTGGTGACAGCCAGTTTGCTGCAGTAGTTAAGTGCTCAAACTCTTATCTGGGAGAACCGGGTTTGATCCCCCACTCCTCCACTTGCAGCTGCTAGAATGGTCTTGGGTCAGTCATCGCTTTCTTAGGAGTTGTCCTTGAAAGGGCAGCAGCTGTTAGAGCTCTCTTAGCCCCACCTACCTCACAGGATGTCTGTTGTGGGGGGCAGGGGGAGATAAAGGAGATTGTGACCACTCTGAGATTCAGAGTATAGGGCAGGATATAAATCCAATAATAATATCCTCCTCCTCCTCCTTCTTCCTCCTCATCTCAGTTTATACCCCATCCTTCCCCCTAGCAAAAAAAATCCATGCCTCATGTCAGAGAAATATTTTGTATGTGTGTAACCCTGGTGTCTGAAAAAATATCAAAAGGTAAGAAGGCCCTGTGAAGGGTCTATAGACACCACTTTGTTGGTGTTAAAGGTGCCACTGGGCTCCAACTCAGTTCTCACATTTGTTGACTGCTTTATTATCTGTTTACCAATTTACTTTGATTTACACATCTTACCCAATGTATTATTCCAATCTATCTGGATTCATTGCTCCGTTACTTACCCCTCTTTTCTTACCTATATGTAATACTTGAGGAAATCTGATTCAGTGAATCTTAAGGAGTGGACATACTAAGCTTCTCCGTTGTACCCATAATGGAATGTTGTTTGACTTGTAGGTAAAAACTGAAACCTCAAACCTCATTCCCATATCTGTTTGTTAACCCTTGTATTTGCATGCTAATTTTATGCAATTCACAGATCTTTCTCACATCCAGTCTCAGCTGTAATCAGCTATAATCACCCAGTATTTATGCATCTTGGCTTTTCTGACAACCACCCAACTCCTGTAAATAAGGGTTGAGGAAACTGCTTTCAATGTATCTTAGGAAGTGTGCTAGCACAGGATAGCTTATACCCAGAACAAAACTTTGTTGGTCTTAAAGGTGTTACTGGACTCAAACTTTGTTCAACTAGTTAATGATTGGAGAAGAAATTGGGGGGAATAATAACACTGTATTGCTATGTTGCATACATATTGCTATAATATTTGGGAGTTTTTTTGGCAGATAGATATTTTGTGTCTTCTTCAAGCTTGTGATTGTTTACATTCATTTAAGTGGATGCTGAACCAGGTCCTGTTGAAAATTAATGGCCCCAGCAAGCCTATTCCCCCCCCCCCCAAATGACTACACTCTTAAAGACTTGGTCAAGCAGGTGTGTCTTGACAATTGTTCACCACCTAGGCATAGGGTTGCCAATCCCCAGTTGGGGTGGAGAGGTAGGATATGGCAGGAGAGGATGCTTATGGGAGCAAAAGGGATAACAGGGGATTGGGAGAATATTTGATTGTACTTTTCTAATTACTTTTAGAAAAGTAATTTCTAAAGAAACAGTTTGCATTGTTAATTAAAAGTTAAGATTGTATTTCAGCTGTTTGAAGATCATTTGTTGAAGCCAAATGTGTTTTGCAAATTGAACCTAAAGAGCAGAAATTTACCATGTACACGAATGCAGTCATTTCCCATAAACTGAATCATGTGATTTTCATTAATGATTTGTTCTGAATATCTGTGTTTTTAAGGTGGAATTTCTAAGCAGCGTTCTAAGAGGGCAAGGTACTGCATATAAAATCCCAGGTGGTATGGAGTCATGGGCCGTGGGCACTGTTCTGAATTGCCTCAAAATGTAGTTATACACACTTTGTAGGATATGAGTTTGAAGTGAGAAGAACATTGCCACTAACTCTGAATTTTGTACATTGCTCAGAAATTGAGCTCCCAAAAACTGTTTTGTATTCTGCCCTGGGTCAGAGACCCATGAATTTATCAAACAAAGGTATCTGTGATGCCATAGTTTTGTCAATTTCAGTACAATCGTACTTTATTAATGAGGCAGAAACAAGACACGTGTAGCGATCTCGAAAATCTTGGGTTATAATATTAAGAGAGCACCAGATGTCTTTCTGGTGGGATTACAAATGGAAAGCTTTCCGAAGCAAGACAGAACATTGTTGTAGTATTTGCTTTCAGCTGCGAGAACATTGTATGCGCAAATGTGGAAGCAAGACAGAATACCTGAAAAATGGGACTGGGTCTTAAAGGTTCTTAACTGGAGTGAAATGGACAAACTTACTAGAATCTTAAAAGACAACAATTTGGAGAAGTTTAAAGAAGACTGGAGTAAATTTCAAAGTTACGTGGAAATACAATGGAGGGTGAAGAGTCATTTAGTGGTTTATGACAACATTAACTGAATTTTAAATGATAAAGAAGAATCGTGATTATTGAATTAGTAGAATATAGTTACATGGTAATTATGCATATATGAGTTAAGATAAAATTAAGACAGCTGGAATTCCGGAGTTGATTTTATAACTTTGAGTTTTGTGTTTAATAAGCACTAAGTGAATTATAGAGACAGGGTTAGTGAAAGATAACCCTTTGTGTAAAAATTTTATAATGGTGGAAAGATATTTAGTAGTGTATGACAACATTAATTGAACTTTTAATGATAAAGAGGCATTGGGATATTGTGATAAAAGTATTAGTAGAGCATAGCTATTTGGTAAATATATATATATATGAGAGTTAAGATAAGACTAAGATAGAGGGAACTCTGGAACTGAATTAATAATTATGAGCGTTGTGTTTAATAAGTGCTAAGTGATTATTAGAGAAAAGGTTAGTGAATTATATATATATATATATATATATATATTCTAAAGATTTTATAATTGTGAATTTACCTATAATATGCTTTTAATTTGTTTTAAGTACCGGCGGAGGTCATGAATAAGAGTGGGGGGGGGGGGGGGAGGAAAATTTGCAATGTATTGGAGAAGTATACTTGAATTTGAATAGATGAATGTATTTCAATATATTTCAAAATAAAAGTTTGGTTACCGAAAACAAGACACGTGTAATGAAAGTCCAGGGAAACGTATAAAATGTTCCCCTAAAGCTTTTCTGTATTGCCTTTTACTGTCAAATTTGTGACCATTGGTTTGTCCTATGCACATGATATGTATATTTGCAGATCTTAAAATGACTATTCTAAAAGTGAATTTCAAAAACAGGACACAGCAAGAGACCTCTGAGATACCACTATAACCACTGGCCAACTCCCACCTTTTCCTGGGTTTGGCCCGGTCCATGGGCATTGTTGGGGGGGATGCTCCCTAAATTTATGGGGAGGGAGCTTCTCCATAAATTCATAGGTAGTGATAATGGAGGCCCCTCCCTGTGATGTCACTGGTTCCTCCCTATGATGTCACTGGATCAAATGCCTCTGGCTGAGCCCCAGCCCCCCCCCCAGGGAAATTGAAAAGTCTACGCCCCTGCTGGCACCAGTTAGGGTACAGAAGGAATATTGGAAGCAGGGGCATAGAAGCTGCTCTAGTTCAGCTTCTATCCATGTCATTAATCCTACTACAAGGCATTTATTTCTATAATCCTATTTTGTAAGGTTTCTTGGCATGCATCTGTTTCAGAGTGAGGCTAGGAATGGAAGGATACAGAGATGCTAAAAGGGAGAAAGAGGAGGAGGAATGTGCTGCCACTTGAAACAGGAAGATGGTAGCAGATCAAGGTCAACCTTAATGACAAAACAGTAAATAGGAAAGGACTGGCTGATGTCAGGAAGTGAGAGACCTTGGAAAGAGAGACTAAACATTAAACATCTCCAATCAGATACAATCAGCAGCTTTCTTGCAAAGCAGGGGACAAAATCTTCTTGGCATTACAAACCTCAATGTGTGGCATATCTGAGTTTGTTCAAGCTCTTCGGGAAAAATAAACAGATATTTATTCACAACATCAAAAAATAGGACCAAAACTGCTTGTATTGATCTTTAAAAACACAGATATACACACCTGCATAGTATGAGGCACTGTGTGAAACAACTATAATTAGCATGCCAACCTTCATATCCCTTCCCCAAAATATCCAATGGCAAATGACCACATAACCAGTGCAGCCTGACACAGTTCTGTTTTACCAGAGCCAAACTTTGTGCAATCAGAAGGTAGCTGGCACACTTTTCAAAAGTTGCACTGAACGGAGGTCACTGGCAAATAGGATAATAGTGGAAAGAGTTTGTTTAAGAGAAAGATTGTGAAAACCCTGCTCTATTTCATTAATTAATAGCCTTGTGCTTTTAAGTTTACCTCTTTCCTGGCCTCTTCTTAATGTACACCTGCATAACAAGATAAAGTCACAAGCACTATGAGTACTTCTCTCACCACTTCCTTGGGACATTTCCACCCTCTGTTTCCTGAGGTGGATCCACATGGATATTCATTGAGTGATTTTATTAACATCAATAGGCTTCTGCCAAATGATTTATGTTAAAATAACGCAGTGCTCATGCAGAAGATGAAAAGCTTCACAGGAGAAAACAAGAAACTGATAGAGTTTTCATAGTGCCAAAGAACCAGCTTCACAATTGCCATAGGGACAGCTTCCTGAGCCCAGAAGTTAGGGTTGCAAACTCCAGTCTGAAGAATTCCTGGAGATTTTAGGGGTGGAATCTGGGGAGAGTGAGGTTTGGAGAGGGACCTGAGCAGAGTATACCATAGAATCCACCCTCCAAAGCAGCTGTTTTCTGCAGGGAAATTGATCTCTGTAGTTTGGAGAACAGCTGTAATTTCAGGGGATTTTCAGTCCCAACCTGAACGTTGGTAACTCTATATTTCATCCAGCAGAAACCTCACAGTAAATAGTTCATATTTGGTTTTGGTGGAAACAGATTTGGCTGAAAGGAAACCAGACTTTAATCCAAGTATCGACACAACTTTATGTTTAGGGCTACAATTGTATGTATTTATTTATTTAAGTAAGAGTAGTAAGAACAATGCAGTTAGAGCAGGATGATACATACAATAAACACTGCATTATACTACAATCTCATTCTGTTACAAAAGCACCCACCCAAACTGGTCCATTCTACAACAATTTTAATCCCTTTATGGGAATGTCCTTCTGAACATTTCTGTTTGGCACATTCTGGAGCGTAGTGGGAGAGGCAATCTTGCAGGTATGTAGGTCCAAGGCCATCAAGGGCTTTGTAGATTGCCAATATTTTGAACTGCACCTAGTTAATAGCAGCAGGGAAAAGTATTTTCCTGGCATACTTAAACAAATTGCTGAAGGCCCTTGGTCTATTCACCTCTCAGGACTCAACATGAGCACAATCTCTTAGATACTTGGGGAGGGGAACTCTGGTGTCTTCCACATGGGGATGCAGTTTTGTGGTTTTCCTGTTGCTCATGCAGCTGCAGGTAAAGCACAACAGCAATGGAGCTTTTGCATGGCATGTTTCCCTGTCCCAGCCCCCCAAAAGTGGCTCCCTTCCCCTGGGTCACCAGAACTTTTACAATTTTAAAAAAAATCAGTATTATCACTAAGTCTATCATTATTAAGTCTATATAATGTTGTGACAATAAGTATAGCAGATTCTCTGAATTCCTAGCTTTCGTTAATAAAAAAAAAGTAAGTCTCTAGTTCCTTCTGTTGCAAAGATATTAGGTTTCCCAGCCTCCCGCTGGTTTCCCCCAGTTTCAGGGCACCCAAATCAGTGGCATGGAGCTGGCCAGTGGGAGGATCCCCACTCCAGAGAGCTTCATCGTGCCAACATGCCTGGCATGGTGATATCATGTCCAAATGACATCATTGTGCCGGGTACGTCACACAGGGGACATTCTAGCAATTTGAGTAAAAACTCCATAGCACCATAGTTTTCTACCCAAATTACTAGAGCATCCCCACATGATGTGTCCAGCATGATGGCATCACTTCCAGGTGATGTCATCGTACCGTGTGCACTTTGCACATGTGAGAAGATTCCCCCTGCTGGGAGTCAGGTAAGACCTGGCAACCCTAAAAGATACTTATATCTCTGCTAAGGAAGGAACTACACACTTTTAAATAAAATTAAAGATGAGAATTCAGAGAACATGCTACACCAGTTGTTATGATGGCATATTGATATAACAGTGTTCTAATGCCTTTTTTTTTTTTTTAACAAAATATAAAAGTACCCTGGTGACAGGGAGGAAATGGCTAACACAGGGGTAGCGGGTCAGGGAAAATGGCTGCTTTGTTGAATAGCAAGTCCAATTTGCCCACCAACACACCAGCCACCTAAGCTTTATTGTGTGTGTGAGGGAGAGAGACAGTTCACCCAGTGCAAGGTTAATTTGTAGAATTCATGGGATATAGTGATGGCAGTTGATTTAGATAACTTTAAAGGAGATTAGTTGCATTCTTGGAGGAGAAGTCTATTAACATCTGTTAGCTAAGTATCCACATCCAGAGACAATCAGCCTTTGAATACCAATTGCTAGGGAGCAACAATGGAGAATAGCTCTTGCCTTCCGCTCCCACCACCACTTGGAGGGGGCAGATCTGACTGGTTACTGTGGGATGCAGAATGCTGAACAAGATGAATTCTTGTTCTGATTCATCAGGGCTCTGCTTATGTTTTCAAGACAAACAGGGGATCTCCTCATCTACTTTAGAACTGCCCCATCCTGGGAGGGTTAATTCCCCCAGAAATCATATTGGCAGCATTTGACGCCATTGGATCTTGCTCTTTTTGTATATTAGCTGTTGGCTCTTATTTTATTTGCACAATCATTTTAATTGTTTTAATGGATTGCTTTGGAGAGCTGTCTTAGGTGGAAAGGCAGGATATACATTTCTTTCTTCCCCCATTTCACCTTTGACGAACAGAAGTGCTGCCAATGAAGCCATATGCCTTAATTACTGTAGGGAACAGATTCTCCCCTCTGCCATAGAAAAGCTCACTATGGCAAATGAGAAGCTCAAACTAGATATGACTGAGGCAGCCAGACTTGCTTATTCACTGTAAAACTTGGGATGGGTGGGTTGATAACTAATTTTTACACTGGGGAAGGGAGCTGAATCTTCCCCACCTTACCTTCATGAGCCCCATTGGTTCAAGCTGTAAAGAAAAGTACCTGAAGCAATGAAGCACAGTTGAGGGGGTCAGGTAGGAGAGGGTTCAGTTACTTTTTCCCATAGGTTGCTGGGTGTAGCAGGAGACCACCTGGCAACCCATTAATGTGCAGGTCAGCACCTGTAGTGCCAGAAGGAGGAACTGGGCAACTAGGGCACTTGCCGGTATAACACCAATGCTCCAGGCCTCACCCACTGATTGCTCTTGGGGAGGGGGTTACTTGCTGCAAGCTGGCCACCCTATACATACACTTTTTGTTGCAAGCATCCTCTTCCATTATATATATATATAATGGAGACTCATCTATCTAGAGATCACAGGGTTTCTGGCAGTTCCTAGAGAGGCATGATATCACTGCCGCATTTCCCCCAGAAGTGATGCAACAGTATCTTGCTGATGATACCCCCCCATCCCTAACCCCCTGTACTCCTGCCCGTTTTCCAGATACCTGAAGAACAAACAAGGCTCCTCCTATCCCTCATGTCCTAAATGACAGAATCTGAAAATTTATTTATTTAATTACCCTGCCTTTCTGACTTTCATTAAAACAAAAACACACACATTATTAAAGCAATTAAAACCAAAGTTAAAATACACATACAAAAATATAAAAAGAACAAAGCATAAGACAGGAGGGAGGGATCACTAAGGGAATGCCAAACAAACAAACAAAAGAAAGGGACTGATGAGTCTCCCTGGGGAAAGACTTCCAGAGTTTTGCTGACATTACTGAGAAGACCATCTCCTGAATTGCCACCCACCTAATCTTTGAAGGCAGGAGCACCTAAAGCAGGGCCTTGGAAGATGACCACAATGGTTGGGTAAGTTCATAAAGAAGTGGGTGGTTCCAAGCTATATAGGGCTTTAAGGGTCACCACCAGCACTTTGAATTGTGCTCATTTACAGATTGGGAGCTAGTGTAGATGCACCAAGACTAAAGTGATATGGGCCCTATGGCCCATTCCAGTCAACATCCCAACTGCATTCCAGCTGCAGCATTTGGCACCAACTGAAGTTTTCAAACACATTTCAAGGGAAGGCCTATGTAGAACACACTGCAGTAATCCATGCTTGCCAGCTCTGGGTTGGGAGATCTTAGGAGTGGAGTCTGGGGGCATTGGGGAGGGGAGGGATCTTAGTAGGATATCATGCTATAGAATCCATCCTCCAAATAAGCCTTTTTCTCCAGGGGAACTGATCCCTATCTGGAAATCATTTGTAATAGCGGAAGATCTCCAGGTGCTACCTGGAGGTTGGCAACCCTAAGATATGTAACCAGAGCATGCACCACAGTAGCCACATCTTTTCTACCCAGGAAAGGCTGCAGCTGGCTAACCAATCAAAACTGGTAAAAGGCACTCCTGGCCACCTGGGTCCAAGACAAGCCCCAGACTATAAACCTGTTCCTTCAAGGATTGTTTGTTGTCAGAAAACAATGGAGGCTTAGAGTTTATATATACTGATGCAACTCTATTCAGTCACAAGCAGCAAATAACATAGCTTGCCTGGAGGAGAGATAAATCCTACTCTTTTAAATGAGACTAATTCCAGACTTCCAGTTTCGGTGACTCGTCGTTAGGAGCGGATCGGACCAGTGCGTCCAGAGCTGATTCTAAATCTGTCAGTGGAGGGGTCTCCCCTGAGGAGAGACTTGACTCTGGGACCCAGGAAGGGTCCTGGAAGGCAAGCAGCTCAAGAGGTCGAATGGGGGTGTCAGCGGTGGCTGCCCCCCCCGATCTCAGCTCACTCCAAACCTCACTGTCCTGATCGCCATTTTTAAATGGTACGGGAGTTGACTGCTGGACTTCTTCTCTTCTTCTTCTTAACTAAGCGATTTTGCATTAGTTGGACAAGCTACATCACTACTATGAAGGCTGTAAGTTTTCTTTCTTTTTAATACTGAATACCAAGGCATTGTTTTTGACAAGCAGGAAAAGTGAAGAGCTGGGGTTGAAGTGGAACTCAGACAGAGGCAAAGGCTGAGAAAGGGGGGGGGGACTCTCTTTCTCTTTCGAGGTTTCCAAAAGTTCCTGCCTAATCTGGTGATGTCTATAATCCCTGCATGAGAAATATGAACCACACCAATTTCTAAATATAGAAAAGACTTGATGGCTGAATTAAACTGATTTGTTTTAAACTTCTTTCTGGAGAAAGATTGGGCTTTGGGAAAGTTACTTGCAAGTACATTTGGATGAGAAGGATGGCTGGCTTAAGAAGTAATTTGAAGCTTATGTTGAAGTGCTCTGAACAAATTTATGTTTAAATGAGACTAATTCCAGACTTCCAGTTTCGGTGACTCGTCATTAGGAGCGGATCGGACCAGTGCGTCCAGAGCCGATTCTAAATCTATCAGTGGAGGGGTCTTCCCTGAGGAGAGACTTGACTCTGGGACCCAGGAAGGGTCCTGGAAGGCAAGCAGCTCAAGCGGTTGAATGGGGGTGTCAGCGGTGGCTGCCCCCCCGATCTCAGCTCACTCTAAACCTCACTGTCCTGATCGCCATTTTTAAATGGTACGGGAGTTGACTGCCGGACTTCTTCTCTTCTTCTTCTTAACTAAGCGATTCTGCATTAGTTGGACAAGCTACATCACTACTATGAAGGCTGTAAGTTTTTTTTTCTTTTTAATACTGAATACCAAGGCATTGTTTTTGACAAGCAGGAAAAGTGAAGAGCTGGGGTTGAAGTGGAACTCAGACAGAGGCAAAGGCTGAGAAAGGGGGGGGGGACTCTCTTTCTCTTTCGAGGTTTCCAAAAGTTCCTGCCTAATCTGGTGATGTCTATAATCCCTGCATGAGAAATATGAACCACACCAATTTCTAAATATAGAAAAGACTTGATGGCTGAATTAAACTGATTTGTTTTAAACTTCTTTCTGGAGAAAGATTGGGCTTTGGGAAAGTTACTTGCAAGTACATTTGGATGAGAAGGATGGCTGGCTTAAGAAGTAATTTGAAGCTTATGTTGAAGTGCTCTGAACAAATTTATGTGAGCTCTAATTAGACATTTAAATCCTTGTGGGCTTTGTATACTGGATTATAAAATATAAACAGACTGTTGGTTGAAGGAAGAATACCTGTGCAAATTTTTAAAGTGGATTATAATCTCCTGATGGTGGATGTTATGGATATAACCCTTTAAGTTTGGTCCTATTTTTACATGGTTTGAATATTTTTGGCTTTTTATTTTTATATTCATTTTTCCCACTTTTCCTTTTTTCCATATCATATTTTGAGTTTTTCCTATTTTTGTTATTACTTTCTTGGGAATATCTGGTTTAATTTGTGCTGGTTTATCCTCTTTTTTTCTTTTTTCTCTTGGGTTGTTTGTTTAATTTTTAATTTTTTTATCTCACCTGTGGATTATAAATGGGGCATTCAGCCCTGGATTACAATTTATAACCTTAAGCAGTTGGATGAGTTTGCTATTACTTGGATTTTATTTGAGCTATCATCGTTAGAAGAGACGTTACAGTGAATTGTTTCTGTTTCAGTGAGTTGAACTGTTTTGGCTAGGTGGCACTAAGGATGTTGTACTAAAAAGATTTTATTATTAGTTTTATCATTGTTTTGGGTTTGGTAAATTGTTGACAGAAGCTAGAAGGTTGTTTCTTTAAAATCACTGTATAATACTGGCATTGCCTGGCTGATATTAGCTTATCTAATATAAACAGGAATGTTGAGTTCCAAAACAAATCTATAAGAGGCAGTATACGGATTTTGTGTTTGTGAGTGCAATTATATTAATAAGGATGGAAAATAAAGCTGCGATTGACTTTAAAGAAACAAACAAAAAAAAGACAATCGAGAAGGTAAACAACCAATTCCTTCATCCAGCTCCTCATGCAGTCCAGGGAAATTTACGACCATGCAGGGAGATATGAAAGAGATGCAAAATACTCTACTAACTGCCATAGCACAGCTGATTGGTAAAGTAGATAATATAGGAGAGCAGATGGCAGAGATCAAACAAGAGCTTCTAGAGAACAGAAAACGATGGCAGAGACCAATAAAGCCTTAAAGGCATTAGATGTCCAGGTGACAGATAATACACAAAAGATGGAACAACTGGGAAAAGAACAGAGCATACATGATACCAGACTCTTGCAATTGGAAATAGATAGAGCTGCCTCTATGCTGAGGTTCCAAAACATACCAGAAGAGAAAACTGAAGATTTACAGAAAATATTAAGTGAGGCCTTGGCTGAAATTCTACAGGTGACTCTCCAAAGGATGGAAGAAGAGTTTGATCAAGTTAAGCAAGAGCCATCAAGCTTTACAAGATGGAATAAATTGCCCAGCGAAGTTCACTTGAAACTTACAAGAAAGAGGACCAGAGAAGATATTTTGAAGCAAGAGACAAACCAATGATGATAGCTGGAAATATGGTGAAAATTTTGAGAGAGGTACCATGGCCAGTGAGATAAAAGAGGAGAGAATATCAAACTTTAACAAGCTTCCTGAGAGAAAGAGAAATACCATATACATGGCTAATGCCGGAAGGCCTTCTTTTAACTTACAAAGATAATCGGTATAGGATAAACTCCATTTTTAAAGCTCAGAATTTTTTTGATAGAGTGAAGGAAAAGGAGGGGAAGGAAAAGAAGGATAATGAAGAGGAAGAAGAAAGCTCTGGTGAAGAGGATTCAAATGAACCATGAAAATATCCGACAAGTCTGCAGACTAAAAAAGATAAAAAAGATAGTGATAAGAAAAATCCATAATGGCATCAATAATTTCTATTAATGTAAATGGACTCAATTCTCCTGTTAAAAAGAGGAAGACCTTTAGATATCTGACAAAATTGGAAATGGATATAATTGGTTTACAAGAAACCCATATTTTAGCTAAAGACCAACACCTTTTGAAAAATAAGAAACTTGGCAGTTTATTTACAGCAACAGATATGAATAAAAAGAAAAGGGGAGTGGCAATATATATAAAGGATAAATTTAACCCACAACTACAGTACGATTCTGAAGATGGAAGAATCCTCTTAGTGGAAATTACGGTGGACAACAAAAACATCCTACTTGCAAATATTTATGCTCCAAATGATCATCAAGAGAAATTCTTTCAAGATTTACACCTTAAGTTATCAAATTTGGAATATGTGGAATACTGCTTAGTAGGAGATTTTAATGCAGTTTCTGATAGACAACTGGACAAAAAAATACATAAGCATACTAAAAGCAAAAGTCTTCAATTACCAACAAGCTTTTGGAAGCTAGAAGAAGAACTGGATTTGGTTGGTGTATGGAGAACAAGATACCCAAATTCGAAAGACTTTACTTATTACTCTCCCAGTCACCAAACGTGGTCAAGAACTGACATGTGTTGGCTCTCTACAAATTTGATTAAAGATTTAGTTGAGACAGAAATCCAAACAAGAGTCATATCAGATCATAGTCATGTAATGGTAAAGCTCAAAGGCACATGAATGAGAAGATCATGGAGGCTAAACACCTCTCTCCTGAAAGATAAAGATTTTCTTAAAGAATCTAAGGTTGAAATTGAATCCTTTTTCAAACAGGACGTAACACAAGATGTAAAGATGCAAGTAGTTTGGGATACTGCTAAAGCATATTTCAGGGGCCTGGCAATCAGATATAGTGCAAAGAAAAAGAAAGAAAGAACTGAAATTTTTCAAAAATTAATGTTGCAAGCAGGAGAAGCTGAAAAGAACTTAAAAGTGCAACTGATAAGACAGGAGTTTCAAAATAAGGTTAAAGAAACACAACATCAATTTAATTTATTACTCATAGAGCAGATGGAGATAAAATTGAGATATGCCAGACAAAGTTTTTTTTGAACATGCTAATAAACCTGGAAGGTGGTTGGCCTATAGAATGAGAAAAGAAAATGCCAAAAGAATAATATCGATTTTGAAAGACCAGAATAACAAAAAGAAAATTCAAAAACAGGAGATATGCCAAATCGTGGAACAATTTTATAAAAAATTATATGAAGATAAACAAGTTCACAAGACAGATTTAGAAGAATATATTAACCAAAATAATCTCAATAAATTTACAGAAGAATAACAAAAAAAATTTAAATGAACCAATAACAATAAGGGAACTTGGAGATGCAATGTCATCTCAAAAGAATAGTAAAGCCCTGGGTCCAGATGGATTGCCTGTGGAATTCTACAAAGCCTATGAGAAGTCTTTACTGTTACCATTTAAACGTCTCTTTGAAAGGATTCAAGATGAAGCCCAAATACCAGCTTCATGGCAGGAAGCTACAATATCCTTAATTTCAAAAGAAGGTGCAGATTTGAAAGATATAAAAAACTATTGTCCAATCTCTCTTTTAAATGTGGACTATAAAATCTTTGCAGCAATATTGGCACAACGTTTGAAGAAAGTTCTACAGTCCACAATACATCAAGACCAGGCTGGATTCCTTCCTAGAAGATATTTGAAAGACAATGTTAGAACAGTTTGTAATATATTGGAATATTATGAGACCCATCCAGAGAAACAACTGGCACTAATTTATCTGGATGCTGAGAAGGCTTTGATAATGTTCACTGGCAATTTATGTTATGAAATTGAAAGGTATGGAATGTGGGGAAAATTTCTTGAGAGCAATAGAATCAATATACTCTTCCCAAAGAGCAAAGGTGATGGTGAATGGTGAATGGTGAACTAACAGAAGCAATTGACATTCAAAAGGGTACAAGACAAGGTTGCCCATTGTCACCACTCCTTTTTATCTTATGTTTAGAGATATTGAATAACCAGATAACAGAAGATACAAGTATCAAGGGAGCAGTGGTAAAAGGTGAACAATACAAATTGAGAGCCTTCGCAGATGACCTGGTTTTTATATTAGAGCAACCAATAGTCAATTAACTGTCTTATAAACAAGATCACTCAATTTGGTTACTGGGCAGGACTGAAGATCAACTACCATAAAAATTTTTTGACAAAGAATATGACAATAGAACAAATTCAATCTCTTCAACAAAAATCAGGGTTTTTGTATGAGAAAAGAATCAAATATCAAAAATGAGAAAAGAATCAAACAAATACAGTAGTTTAAAAATGGACAATTATGATAAACTACTCAAAGAAATTAAAAAAGACTTGGAAAAATGGCACGATTTGAATTTATCCTTAATGGGAAGAATAGCCTCAATAAAGATGAATATTCTGCCAAGACTACTATTTCTATTTCAAACTATCCCAGTACTCTTAAATAGTGGGTTTTTTCAAGAATTGAATAAGATGGTTTCTAAATATATTTGGCAAGGCAAAAAAACAAGAATTAAACTAAAGATACCGCAAGATTCTAAACTGAGAGCAGGTATGGGCCTTCCAGATTGGCAATTGTATTATAAAGCTTCTGTGCTCTTGTGGGTAAGAGACTGGATAGTCTCTTACCCACAATTGCTGTTAGAGGGACATGATCTTAATGGTATGCATAATTATGGTATCATAATTATGGTATCAAAGACTTGAAGGACATTCCTATTTTAAGAATCATTGGTTTTGGAAATCTTTGTATCACACATGGTTATGGCTAAAAATGAGAATTTACCAGAAAATTCCAAGATGGGTATCTCCAGTGGAAGCATTCACTCATCCAAATCTTCTAAAACCTAACCAGAGCTATAGATATGATGACCTGCTGAGAAAAGATAATCAACTGAAAACCAGAGAAAAGTTAGAAAACATGGACATTAAAATGAGTTGGTGGTTGAGAATGCAAGTTGAATCTAGGTATGCCAAAGACAAGATGATAGGCTTTAACACAGAGCAATACACATTTGATAAAATCCTTCTAGGTCCTCAAGAAAAGCTAATCTCCAAATTATATACATACCTACTACAGGTGAAGATGCAAGATGAAGTTGTAAAAGAATGTATGGTCCAATGGGCAAAAAACTTGGGTCATAATATTATGTTAGAAGAATGGGAGAGATTGTGGAAATTCAATATTAAATTAACCAGGTCAGTAACCTTTAAAGAAAACTTGTATAAGATGTTTTACAGATTGTACATGACTCCACAGAAGTTGTGTAAGATGTATACTAATATGTCTAACAAATATTGGAAATGTGCTAAACAGGTGGCTTCTTTTTATCATATGTGGTGGACATGTGAGATGGTGAAGGACTATTGGAAAATTGTTCACGAATTACTACGGAAGATTATGAAGACACAGATTCAATTCAAACCAGAACTATTTTTATTGAATATATTTCCTGAGGACTACTCTAGAGAGATGAGACATTTGTTGGCGCATATTAGCATAGCAGTCAGGATTCTTCTGGCACATAGATGGAAACTTCATGAAATTCCCATGAGAATGAACTTGGTGGGAAAAATTCTGGAAACAGCAGAGTTGGACTACTTATCCCAGCTGTTGGCTGGGAAATCTAAGGAAGAAGAAAGAAAACATTGGTTGAAATTCTATGCTTGGTTAGATACTCAAGACTCTTAAGATTCTCTTTTATATCTCCTTTTTCCTGTACTTTCCTTCTATCTCCTTTTTCCTGTACTTTGTACTATAAAATTGCTTTTACTGGAAATGTCAAATTACCAACGTATTTTAACAAGATTTACAATATAAAATATCAAAATGCTGATGATGTAAAGCTAAGAGATAATAACTTGTTACAATTTATGTATTTTAAGAAAGTATAGTAGATGCAGACTTGTATTTTAAGAAAGTACTTTCTATGCAGATTAAGACTGATGTGTAACTTTGATTTCTTATCCCTTCTTTACCCCCTATCCCCAATTTCTAGAAATTAATAAAAACCTTTAAAATAAAAAATAAATGAGACTAATTCCCAATTAAGTGTGCATAGCATTACAACCTTAAATATCTCCCAACAACACATAGTAATATTCAATCTAAGAGTTTTTCTGCATGGGTTTTTTTTTCCAGCCACAGTGTCATCTTGTTACCTGAACCCAGAGCAGCACAGTCAGAAGTGCTACTGTACTGCTGATCCAAACTATAGGGTTGTCAGGTCTGACTCAGGAAATATATGGGGACTTTGGGGGTGAAGCCAGGCGCAAGGTTGTGACAAGATATTTCCTGAGTCAGACAACACAACCCTAAACTAGCCTGTGTGAAAAGAAAACAATTGTACACCAGTCACTTTTGTTTAGATTTTTAAGTAAGCCTAATTCTTTACAGTCTCCACAGCTTCCAAGATAAATATCAAACTTGTAATATGTGAATTCATATTAGAGGAATTCATAATAGAGGAAATGGAATAAGTGTAATTTGAGACCGATTACATGCCCACCCACAAGGCAATGTCACCCAGTTTGAGTAATTTTGACTTGCTGGTGACAATCAAACATTATAGGCCAATTTTGAAAATATAAAAATCACTTGGTTTTTCTGCTACTCTTTACGGATAGAGATAATAAATGCTATGCTTTTAAAGAGAGAGAGTCACAGTTTTTTTAATTTAATTGCTGGGAGATGTTTTTTAAAAGAATAATTTGGGAGGTCACAAGTGGTTTTTTCCCCTCCTCACCTTACTCTTCTCTGCATTCTGTGTAGAATGCCAGGCGGGTTTCAGTGAACACAGTAGTGCTAGGTAGAGCTAGTATCAAGTTGCACTTTTGGCCTGTGGAAAGAAGGAAGGGCAGTCTTCAGCTGCAAATATTTTAGAAAAACTTGAAAGGGTAAGAGCAGAAGAAAAATACAGGTTATTATCAGTACTGGTGTTTAATTTTAGAGGTAAAGAGTTGAAAGACAAACTGAATAAGATTACTCAGTGGTGAGTGCAATAAGAGAATTACATTACCACTCAGCAACTATAGGGTTGCCAAGTCCAATTCAAGAAATATCTGGAAACTTTGGGGGTGGAGCCAGGAGACATTGGGGGTGGAGCCAGGAGACATTGGGAGTGGAGCGAGGAGCAAGGGTGTAGCAAGCACAATTGAACTCCAAAGGGAGTTCTGGCCATCACATATAAAGGACTGCACACCTTTTAAATGCCTTCCTTCCATAGGAAATAATGAAGGATAGGGGCACCTTCTTTTGGGGCTCGTAGAATTGGAACCGCTGGTCCAATCTTTTTGAAACTTGAGGGGTATTTTGGGGGGAGGCACTGGATGCTATGCTGAAAATGTGGTGCCTCTACCTCAAAAAACAGCCCTCCCAGAGTCCCAGATACCCATGGATCAATTCTCCATTATTTCCTATGGGAATAAGTCTCCATAGGAAATAATAGAGTTCCCAGCAGACATTTCCCTCCACTCCCCCCGCTTTCTGATGACCCTAAAGCGGGAGGAGGGCCTCCTAACCAGGGGATCCCCTGCCCCCACTTGGGGATTGGCAACCCTAAAATAGAATAAGATGTACAACTTCAATATAAAACTTCAATGTAAAATAGTTTTTCCAGTATTCATGACTGCAGTTTGAAACTTGAAACTAAACAGCATCTTCTAAGATAATGGTTGCCACATTGGCTGGGTTTTGCCCAGTTTCTGGGCATGCCACCTAGTGCTTGTATGGACCATTAGTTGACCTATGTTCCCAGCTTGCTTGCCTGATTTTAAATCAAGCCTCTAGATTGTCTAAATTAGGTAAACCTTTACAATACAGTTTTCTGGTTATTTTATATAGCAGAAACAGGGTTGCTCTACCTACCCTTCCTTCTTGCCAATGAAAAAAGTTATATTACACAATATTTTGCATCATGTTTATTGGTATTAATAAAAGATATTACATGGCTTTTTAAAAACAGAAAAGTTAATGCTTTTACCCAGTCTTCCTGGGGAAAATTACATGGAAAATGGGTTCTGGATTTTGAAACACGGATTCAACTCTATGGCCTATATATTGTACATCAGGGGTACTCAACACGGTGTCCATGGGCTCTGTGTCACCAGTTGGACACCTTTCCTGAAGTCCACCAAGTGTTTTTAGAAAGTAGGAGGGGCCATATGGACCTCTTTCACAGCAGCTTCTGATTGGTCACTGGATTTGACTAGCTGGATTAGGGTTGTCAAGTCCCTCTGCCGCTGGTACCATAGAGTTTTACTGTGAATCCTAGAGCATCCCTGGCACAACGTGCCCTGCGTGATGACATCATTTCCAGGGCACATTATGCAATGCTGGAGTTCTTTGAAGGCAAGGATCCCCCCCAGTGGCCTGCTCCATGCTGGCAAGTTGGAGCCTCCAGCGGGGAGCTTGGCCGCTCTGAACTGAGTAGATTAAATTAACATTGTTTCATCAGCAGCTGCCACTACATTGCTGGTTTTATTCTCTCTCACTCCTCTTTTCCCAAATGCGCAGCACCTGTTTTGTTGATGGCTCCACCCAGGGTTACTGTGACTGGCAACCACAAGGAGCTTCGAGGCAGGGACGTGAGGGTGCACCAGCACTGCATATGCCATGCTGTCACTTCTGGGAAAATCCATAAGTGATGTGATGTCTAGGAATTGTAGTCGTTCCTAGAATGATGTTATATGATGTCATACCTCATGCAATCCCAGCAGCTTTTTAAAAAAATTTCCCTCCGCCATTCTGAGCAGCAGTGGGTTGCTGGAGACTTTGAGGGTGGGTCCAGCAGAGGGTGGGGTTTGGGGAGGGGAAAGGCCTCAGCATAGGGTTGCCAAGTCCAACTCAGCAAATACCTGGGGACTTTGGGGTGGAGTCAGGAGACTTTCCCATTCCCTAAAATAAATAAAAATACAGCAGTGCAATTCCCCTGAATAGTCTTCATTTCCTTGTCCTCAACAGCAGCTGTAATTCCAGTAAATGAAAGTGAACACCCACTAACAAAGCAGACAAAATAAACAAAGTTTGCAAGCACACACTTTTGGCATCTGACTGGGGCTTTATGCACAGGAGCTGCTGTATTTGCAATCAACTTCTTCAGACTAACACAGGCAAATGAAAAGAGAGAGAGGTGGATCAGTGCCAGATTTACCATTGTGCTCAGGTGTGCTTAAGCACATGACCCCGTTGGCCAGGGGGGAGGCCCATCTTTCTTCCAAAAATTTTTCAAAACCTTGCTGAAATGCATTAAAATATATCTCAGTTTTGAATTTTTTTTTATTTTCAAAAAGTTAAAGGGAATAGATAAGGGGGAATAGAAAATTATAGTTACAGATAGCAGTATTGTTATAATCTAATCTGCATGTAATATACTTTCTTAAGATACAAATATTATCACATTATTATCTCTTTACATTAAATCATCAACATCTAAATAATATGTTTTAGTGATTGTAAGTCTTCTTGTTAAAACTAGCACAGGGCCTCATTTGTCCTAAATCCAGCACTGTTCCATCACCTAAACAGGTTACTATACAAAGATGTCTGAAACAAATCCAAATCAAGCACAGAGACTGTACTCTTGCTATCTCTCACACACATACACACTTACTAGCTCTGGTTCCTACAAAGATGTCTGATACAAAAGCAAGCAGAGGGATTGCACTCTCCCACATGGCTCTGCTGCTGGCCCCTCCCAATGCAGCTTTCACTTCTTGCTCAAATTTAAAGATGCACACACACATTTCAAAACACAAGGTGTTTGCAGGCTTCTAAACCTGCAGAGATCTAAAGGCACATGGTGGCTGTGGGGGCAGGGCTTCCCCCACTGGCCAACTGGCTGGGGGCGCGGTGGAGCCTGGAAAACTGGAGTTTCCCCCACTGGGTCCAGGGATTGGAAAGCCTACCTCAGCATGGTACAATGCCATAGAGGCTACCCTTCAAAGCAGTCGTTTTCTCCAGGAGAGCTGATCTCTGCCAGCTGGAGATCCTTTGTAAAAGTGGGAGATCTCCAAGACCCACCTGGAGGCTGGCAACTCTTATAGCAGACATTTTGTGGTTGTCCCCACCATCCTGTGTCAGAATTCCCAAGGTACCCACAGATTCAAAACTGTTGGGGACCACTGTTATGCATACATACCACTGATTAACTCAGGGCATAACTTTTTCCTAGCAAGATATAGACCCATTCAGTGTGAGTGGAAAGATTCTTCTCATTGCCATCTTCTTTGTCTAATAACAAGTTAATTCAGCAAATCATTTCACATTATCTGATAAAATGTTTCCACATAGATTTTTAAAAAGTTCTGCCCCATTGTGCACACACATTTTTTCAGACAATCCTCCCCCTTATGAGCCTTGAAGAGGCCACTCTACTAGTCTTCCATTTCACATGCTGTTTGTTTTAGTAGCTCTTGCCCAAGACCTTTATCTTGAGTTCTTGTTTGTACAGCCTGTTCAGAGCCAAGTCTTGGGAACATCCCACAATGTGTCAGTTCACCCAGATTGCTTTAGCTCTTCATCCTGACACAGTGGCTTATGGGGAGATTTACAAGTTTACAGGCCCACTCCCTGTCCCTATCAGCTGTTCTTCTAGGGTGCATGTAATTAAAGTTGGTGCAAGGATTTCTGAGCCTGAGTATAACCAGCAGTCTTCCATCTTCCAGTCCCAGGACCCATTTCAACACAGGTTGCACTTTTATAATTCTATTTTCCTTTATCTTCCTGTTGCCTCCAACTTTCTGCAGCTTCCTTCCAAATGCAGCCTAATCAGGACTTTTGCTCCCAATCCTGATGTGCAAGTGCTCAACAGTAGCTGTTTTATATTTCTCTTCAGTTCACCTACCCTCTGAACTTCCCCCCTCCTTTGTACTCCTATTTCTTCCTTGAAAATCAGCTGCAAGGCAAAAAGAGAAAATGGTAGCAGCATTGCTGCTGCAACTCACCTTAGGTCAAGCTGCTATCCACAAATTGAAGATGAGTTGCATATGGAAAAAATGAGAGAGTGCTTATGATTTGCTTTTTTAAAAAGTCAAAATTCTGTCTTAGAAAAAAACAGAATTCTATAACCCAAAAATAAATATTAGATGACAAATGGCATGCATTTATACAAAATAATATGAATTCTGCCAGGGCTTTTTTAAATAGAAAAGGCCCACAGGACTTATTTGCATATTAGGCAACACCCCTTGACATCACCATTGTTTCACACAGGGCTTTTTTGTAGAAAAAGCCCAGCAGGGATTCATTTGCATATTAGGCCACATACCCCGATGCCAAGCCAGCCGGAACTGCGTTCCTGTGCATTCCTGCTAAAAAAAAAAGCCCTAAATTCTGCTTCTCCCAACCATATGGAGGGACAAGGAATGATGCAGCATGCTGATTTCTTCTTTGCCACCATCACTGAAAGTTTGGTGTATGTGGACCAAAGTGAAGACTGATATGGGTATTCCTGCCAGGCTCATTGGAGCCAGAAGGAATGAGCTTGGGGACTCAGGAACAAAAGGTAGCAGGATC
Organism: Heteronotia binoei; assembly: GCF_032191835.1. Lineage (NCBI taxonomy): Eukaryota > Metazoa > Chordata > Lepidosauria > Squamata > Gekkonidae > Heteronotia > Heteronotia binoei. Next base: position 162,347,185 of record NC_083243.1, on the reverse strand, counting down.
CAAATCCTTGCTGCCCTGCTCCAATCACGGGCCCCCTGCTGGTTTGAATGATCCAATAACATGCTTCCGCACTGTATATAGTGTATTCCGCACTGTATTCCGCACTGAACTGTATATAGTTGGCCATGTGGGCCCAGTTAGCCAGTCTTAGAGTGCAGCCATATACTATGCTATACCTAATAAAAAGCTATGATCACTACCACCTTGCCTCTTCATTGCATTGAACCCACTATATTATACTACTGTAAAATGTGCTGCCAGAGGACTTGAGTTAATAAACTGGCTAACAACCCAAGTGGTTAAAATAAAAACACATGTGGAGGGACGCTACTAGTGGGAAGAATCCGACTTTCTTTTGTACCAGAAAATCTTCAAATTCAGAATAGGAACTGTTTTGGCTAAGGCAGAAAACAATTCTCAATCATGCAGCTTAGACTTATCAAGATCTTAGAAATATTGGTGAAGAGACACCAACCTGGTATAGGCTAATTCATTGTTGGATGAAATGTCATAGAACTCAGAGAGCCAGTGTGGTGTAGCACTTTGAGTATTCAACTTAGCTAGGAATACCACGCTTTGAACACAGTCCCAGATCCTGGGTACTGCAAAGAAACATCGTATATTGCTGTCAAGTTACAGCTGACTTATGGCAATCCAGTAGGATTTCCAGGCAAGAGATGTTCAGAGGTGGTTTGCCATTGCTTGCCTCTGTATAGCACCCTTGGTATTCCTTGGTGGTGACCCATCCAAGTCCTAACCAGGGCCAACACTGCTTAGCATCCAAGATCTGATAAGATCAGACTAGCCAGAGATCCAGGTCAAGGCTACAAAGAAACATTAGGAACAAATAATTTACAGGGAAGAACTAGTGTGCAGGATGAAAGCTGACCCACTGATAGGATTGCCAGTCTTCAGGCAGTGCGTGGAGATCTCCTGAGATTACAAGCGATCTCCAGGCAACAGAGATCAGTTCCTCTGGAGAAAATGGCTGCTTTGAAAGATGGACTCTATGGCATTATACCTCACTGCAGTCCCTCCTAGGGTTGCCAGTCCCCAGGTTCCTGGCCAGCAGCAGGGAGAAGCCCCAAGAACTGGGGGAAACCCCACTGGGACATGAAGATTGGCAACCCTAGGAAGGATCTCAATGGGGTATAATACCATAGGAAACCCCACCCTCAAACACCAACATCACTGTGTGACGTCCCCACTTCAGAGTGAGTTTGAAGATGGTTTTACCATAGAGTTTTGCCCAAAAACTAGAGTGTTGCCAGGCAATGTACCCAATGTGATGACATCACTTTCAGATGATGTCATTGTGTCAGGGACATCCCAGTTGAGTTTTAACAGTTTTTTAACAGTTGAGTTTGTTGGCCTATTCTCAGTGATCTGTTTGGATCTGTTGTTGTTTGGATCTGTCCACCACTTCTCTTATTTGGCCAGCTCTCCCCATGTTGTTTGGGGCAGGACTGGAAAGCTGGCATCTGTAGATTGTGTGTTCTGTGGCAGAGAAGCTGGGACCTGGGTGAGAGACCCAGAACAAGCATGCTTGTTGTGCTTGGCCAGCTCTCCCCGTGTTGTTTGGGGCAGGGCTGGAGAGCTGGCATCTGGGTTTGCTGCAGCCAGGTCTGCAGAGCAGACCTTGAGCAGATTGTGTTTTGTGTGGCAGTGATGTTGGCAACTGGGTTTATATTGGTTCCAGGCCAGCAGGGTTCATAGAGTGGATAGATGGATGTAGTGCATTTGGGTCCTATAGAGATTCTGTGGTGTGAAGTTAGGTTTGGCTTTGGGTTCCCCAGGAATTGGACCCCCTGGTCCAATCTTTTTGGGACTTGGGGGTTTTGTAGGGGATAGTCCCCTGCAGGTTCCCTGCAGTTTTGGGGGCTCTCACTCAAACCCCCTGCCCCCCAGTAGCCTCTAATTATGTCCTATGTTGCCATTGATTTCAATGGCCCATTAAGTATAATGGTGGGATAGGGGCACCCTTATTGGGTGCCCCTGGAATGGGACCCCCTGGCCCAATCTTTTTGGGACTTGGGGGGTTTGTAGGGGAGAGTCAAACCTCAAACCCCCTCCCCTCCAGGCAGCTTCCAATATACCCTATTTTGCCATTGATTTCAATGGCCATAGGGTATAATGGGGCCATATAGTCGGAAATAGCCTTGTATCTACCGTATATGTGGCTATTCCGAGTACCCATATTCGGAAATATAATGTATTCCGAATTTTTTGGCCCTGTATATTTCCGAACCCAATTAATTTCTAATTTTTATTTTTTTTTGCACACCCCTATCAACAGATCCCTCTGCGAAGGGATCTTTTCCACACCCCTTAAAGAGGCTGTGGTCTGCCCCCTCTTAAAAAAGCCATCTGCTGACCTGGCCGAATTGGCAAACTATCGGCCAGTGTCAAACCTACCCTTTTTGGGTAAGCTCATAGAGCGGGCTGTAGCAGCTCAGTTACAGGGGTTCCTGGATGATGCTTTGGCACTGGATGCATTTCAGTCCAGCTTTCACCCGGGTCATGGGATGGAGACGGTCCTGGTTACCTTCATAGATGACCTCCTGCGGCATCTGGATTGAGGTGGCTCAACGGTGCTGCTGTTATTAGATCTGTCAGCTGCTTTTGATACAGTTGACTGTCAGCTACTGACTAGCCGCCTCGCCGATGTAGGGATTTGGGGGTCCGCCCTACAATGGCTGGCCTCTTTCCTCCAAGGTTGGGGAGAAAGGGTGGTGATAGGGGAGGAATCATCCCAGAGACACCCACTTATATGTGATGTACCGCAAGGGGCAGTTCTATCCTCAATATTATTTAACACCTATATGTGCCCCCTTGCCTAGATTGTCAGGAGGTACGGGCTTGGGTGTCATCAATATGCAGATGACACCCAGCTCTATCTGTTGATGGGTGGCCAGTCCAGCTCCACCCCAGATAACTTAGACCTGGCATTACAAGACGTGATATCCTGGCTCAGGCTGAGTCAACTGAAGCTGAAACTGATGAAGACGGAGGTTCTCTATCTAAGTCGCAGTGGTCCAGGAAGGGAGATTCCCTTGCCAGCCTTTGACAAAGTGCCATTGATACCGGCCCCTAAGGTCAAGAGCTTGGGAGTGCTTCTGGAGCCCTCTCTGACTATGGAGGCCTAGGTGGCAGCAACTGCCAAGTCTGCCTTTTTTCATCTGCAGCGGGTAAGGCAACTGGCCCCTTTCCTGGAGCAGCACAACTTAGCAATGGTGATCCATGCTATGGTCACCTTGAGGACAGACTGCTGTAATGCCCTCTACATGGGACTACCTTTGACTTTGACTCAGAAACTGCAGCTAGTGCAGAACGCTGCAGCGTGGTTGTTAATGGGGCTCGCTCGATGGGAGCACATTCAACCAGTGCTGAAAGAGCTGCACTGGCTGCCTATAGTGTATCGAATCCGCTTCAAAGTGTTGGTATTGACCTTTAAAGCCCTATATGGCCAAGGACCTGTCTATCTAAGGGACTGCCTTTCCCCTTATATACCCCAGAGAGCACTGCGTTCAGGAAGTCAACATCTGTTATCCATCCCGGGCCAAGGGAGGCCAGATTATGTTCTACACGGGTGAGGGCCTTCTCTGTGGCAGCCCCTAATTCATGGAATGCACTTCCAGAGGCCACAAGAGCCCCGCAGGATCTCTCCCAATTCCGCAGGGCCTGTAAAACCAACCTTTTTCGGCAGGTCTACAGTAACTCATGCGTGAGCAGCTGCAACTGGTATGTAGCTGAATACTACCATCCGTCTATAAGACACCTAATAGAGCAATACGGAGAATTAAGAACTATAATGAAGCTGGACCGCCTATGTAAGAAATTTTATAGCACCATTTTAAAGTTTTTAAATTATAAAGTGCTATATATGTTTTGATTTTATAACCATAAGGCATGGGTGGCCAATGGTAGCTCTCCAGATGGTTTTTGCCTACAACTCCCATCAGCCCCAGCCATTGGCCATGCTAGCTGGGGCTGATGGGAGTTGTAGGCAAAAAACATCTGGAGAGCTACCATTGGCCACCCCTGTCATAAGGTATTGTATTGTGGTATTGTGACTGTGAGCCGCCCGGAGTTCGTTTGGAGTGGGTGGCATACAAATTTAAGGTAAATAAATAAATACAATTTTCTCCAGGTGAATTGATGCCTGTTGGCTAGAGATCAGCTGAAATAGCAAGAGATCTCCAGCCACCACCTGTAGATTGGCAACTTTAAAACCAAGCCCAGCTTTGTGTTGGGAGGATGATGACAAAAGCCTTAAAATTCAATGTGGATTTCTTGTACACGTAGGATTGAGACCTTCCTACTTATCCATCCCTGAAATACAAGGAAATATAATTTATAAGTATAAACTATTACTGCCTATGAAGTCATATCATGTGAAAGAATGTGAACCTATTAGGTACATGGCCTTCCATGTTCAATGTAGAGGTGCTTTGCATGACACATGACCCCTCTAATTTCAAGAATTCTACACCAGGGGATAATGGCCTTAATATTATTATATTCCAGAATCATCAGACCAACCAGTAAGACCATTTAAATGATGAGAGATTGGCAGGGGGAAAACAGCAATCTCGCCCAAAGAGGTTGGCGGGCGGGTGGGGGGCGGGGAATGCTCCTGACTTCACTCAAGCATAAAAAGCAAGGTGATCTGTCAGGTAGTTCAGATTAAGTCTGTAGACTTTTAAACAGTTGTTCTGCTTTTGTCTTGAGCCAATATTTGCCTAGGGCCTAATGGGTGATTTATATGGGAATCATAATGTTGCAGCAACTCCCTTGTTACTCATTTGGATTCCCAGATACCTGGTTAATAAATGACTGGCCAGATTTGTAAGTTCATTTGGTTCAAAATATTATCAAAGCACAATGGGGGTAATGCCTCCAGTCTTTTCCTTTCTATTTTTGTAGCATTCCCTTTACAACAATTTATATTTAATTCCTCCAGAGGCTGCTATTATGCATCTTTTGGGATACTTCTATGGTTATTTTTTAACTTGTGCTTTACCACTGCATAGCCTCCAGAAGTAATGCACATGGATAAAATATGCAAAGAGGGTTTTAAAAATCCATCCATACAGTACATATATATGCAGGTGTCATCACAACTGACTTATGGTGACTCTAGCAAGGGGCTTTCAAGGCAACTGAGAAGCAGAGGTGGTTTGCCATTGCCTTCGTCCGCAGAGGCTCCTTTGTTGGTCTCCCATCCAAGTACCAACCCTGCTTAGCTTTCAGGACCTGAAAAGATTGCACTATGGCATGTCAACTTCCCTCCTATCCACATAATGTAAGCCAATAAAAACAGCATCAATAACAGCAATAAAACAATCAACCAACAATGCAGCAATAAATCAAAGTATAATAAAGCAAATAAGACTGAAATATAAACCAATATACATTTTAGCAGCAAATTTAAAACAACCAGTCTCATTAGAATCTATAGCCAACAAAGTCACATTAATAGCCCAGGGATGCAGAAATGTTTTCACCTGGTACCTAAAAGAACACAACAGGTGGATATCAGTGGGGATAGAGTTTCTCAAATGAGGTGTCTCTATAGACAAGGCTCATTTCCAAGAAGCCACTAACCTCACATCTGTTTTTATTTATTTAAATATTTTATCACATCTGCTCACACATTGGCAACTCAAAACCACTGTCAAGGCAAAAACACATAGACATACAATCTGAAACAAACCCTCAGTCCAAACTTAAAGCAGATGATAAGCCACATAATGTCTTCAGCTTGTGCTGCCTGTCCATGAGCACACCTCACACAGGGCAACAAGCTACAAACCACAGCTGTGGGGTGTTGATTGTATACATTATAATAGAACAGTCAGTCTGTAACTCCCTCTGATATTTGAGTGTGTTGGTTTAGTCTCATGGGGTGGCGTCCATGCCCCTTCCTTCTATTTGTTAGTTAGAACCGCAGACTGCATGAACTTCCTTATCCAGAAACCTGTTGCTCCCCTCCCTATATCTTCTTGCTAATGTGGATCTTCTTTTGAGCACATGTCTCTATTGCATTAACCGAAGAGCCCGAGCCTGAGTTCCTCTTCCTGATTTACCAGCAAAAGGGAACATCACAAGAAGCTAAGGGCCAGTAGCCTCTAAGTTACTTGCAAAAAAAAAGGAGTGGCAGTCTGGCAGTTGTTCAGCACAGCTTTCAGATGGTTCAGATTAGGGATGGGCACAAACCCGAACACCGAAAAAAATCTGGCCCGGACTTTACTTTGTTCGAGGTTCAGACAGTTCGGTTTGAAAGTCACATGTTCAGACCAGGAAGTCTCCAGACTTTCTGCCCAGTTCGGAACCTCTTGTGCACTCTTGGCAAAGAAACTCCACCCATGGAGTTTCATGCTGAAAAGTGGGTATGAGTGTGATATTTCCAGCCATCGAGGGACCAATAGTGACAGTCTGAAGCTGACAGGCAAGTCTGATTTCCAACGACAGGCATCAATCTGACTTCCTCAGGATGGGTGGGGGGAATGTATATAATCACTGGAGGCGCATTCTGTTTGCATCTGGTTTTTGCAAGTCTTGTTCTCCTTGCGCATGAAAGAATATCTTTTGGTGGACTGAGGGGAGGGGGGGGAATTACTGGGGTGGGTGGAGAAACCTGTTGAATCTCCTGGCCTCTATACAAGCTGTCAGAGTAAAAGCATCACCTCTGTCTTTTTTCTCCTTTCCTTGGATTCAGAGCTACATTTCTCCACACACACACACGCCTTTTTCTTTGTTGTGAGGAGTGGGAAACATGGATATATTTTTTTTTCTTTTAAAACATGTTTTTGATTTGATTTGGGGGTGGACTGTTCACTTTTGTGGGTTCTGAAAACCACCCTTTCTCTGCATGCTGGCTGTGGGGTCCCCTTTCTGCTCCTCCAAAAAGCACCCCATTTCTTCCTGCGTTGCTTGAGTCTCTGCCTGGGGAGTATCCTCTCCCACTCAGGCACCCAAATTACCTACAGATTTCTAGGGGGCTTGGCTAACTGCCCTCTTCCCTGGCTGTGGGGTCCCCTTTCTGCTTCTCCAAAAAGCACCTCGTTTTTTCCTGCATTGCTTAAGTCTCTGCCTGGGGAATTTCCTCTCTCCTCTGCCACTCAGGCACCCAAACTATCTACAGATTTCTGGGGGGCTTAGCTAACTGCCCTCTTCCCCAGCTGTGGGGTACCCTTTCTGCTCCTCCAAAAAAGCATCCTTTCTCCTCTGCCACATATTCCCACACATTCCCTTAGCTAGTCCACCAGTGCCCCCTCCCACAGCTGTGCAGTGAGTCCCAGTTGCCAGGCTTGGTTGTCCCTGTCATCTTTCCAAGAAGGATGGAAGGCTTGGCCCCAATCAGTTATTATGTTGCCAGGACTGGGTGGCTGGTCCCAGGAAGACACAGCCACCTGCAGCCATGTGGGTGGTCCTTGGGGAGGTACTCGGGGAGTCTGATGCCTGTAGCTTAACCAGGTCCACACTGTAGTGTCTCAAAATGGTGCAGGACAACTCCCCCAAAAACGGTTTCCTGGAGACACCTTGCTTGGTGGTCTGCTACTTGGATCCCCCCAAATCTGACATGCATGTAACATGTGGGTCATGTGGAGGGTCACCCCAGGTAGGAATTGTGTGTGTTAAAGGCCTCTAGCTCACCCAGGTCAGTTGTTGTCACTCCTGAACCAGCAGAGGTGACATCCCGTTGAAAAGCATTGCAGTGAATGACCTTTTTTAGGGGGTCTGTAATTCAGCCCCCCAAAGTCCAATGTGGAGCAAACTTGGTGGGTACATTGAAGAGAGTGATCTGGAGACAACCTGCCATTTTGGAGCCTTGAAGCCCTGTGTGGGGCTTTTTAAAAACCGGACCAGTTTGCAAACTGGTTCACGAACCAAACTGTGGTTCGGTTCATGAACTGGTCATGAACCGAACCAGCATTTTCTGGTCTGTGCCCATCTCTAGTTCAGATGTATGTTTGTAGTTTCTTCTCTTCCTTAAGTGAAACAGGGTGGCCACGCACATAACAGGGCCTCAGTGATAGATAATGTTTGGTTCATGTGTGAGGAGACAGGTTCATGTAAACTGGCATTTGCAAGAGAAAATACCATGAAGTAACAGAGATGTATGATTGTAAATAAACAGTGAGTAGAGTTGTGCCAGCAAAGTCAGCAGCCCTGTACATGTTCCTGTAGGTTTACAAGATGTGTCAGCCTCGGTCTGGCTTCCGGGTTTCAGTGCTTCAAGCTCGGTGGTGGTCGTGGAGCTCAGCTCCAATGACCCTCCCCCCCCGAATCAGGCAGTGGGGGGGTGTTACAGCCACGGCATCTCAAGGAGGGCCCTGGAGGGGTCTCTTGACAGCAAGGAGCTCTACAGGATCCAGGGAAACAATGGCAGTTGTTCCCTGTTCTTCCTGTCTGATCCAGTGCTCCGCTGCCACGATCGCCATTATGGCAGCAAGAGGTGAATGTCCGACTGCTTTCTTCTTTTAACAAGCTTCTGATGCATCATTTTTCTACCTTAATCACTGAATTCTACTATGCATGTAAGTCTGCTTTCTAACACTACTGGCTAATGGATCTTTTAACATAACAACAATTGGGACTGTTCAAAAAGAAAGGGGAAGAGGAGGATAATCCCCCCTTCTCCGCAAGCGAGGCTTCAAAAAGACAAAGAACAAATTTGAGAACTTTCAATAACTTAAATTGGACTGAGCAAAGATATTTGAACTGATTTGGTTTACAATTGAACAAGCTATAATGAGATCACTACTTGGTTACAATATGGTCTGAATAAAAATGGAATGTACTTTTAAGAGAAATATATGTGATGATTGATTGGGACTCAAACAACTACAATTGAAACACAGGAGAAAAGCTTACGGCTGAAGGACACAGGCTGAGACTTTGAGCTACTTTTTAACTTTGATTATCAGACTGAGTTTTTCTGTGGAGAAAATGGCGTGTCGAAGTGAAGCAATTGACAAAAATGATGTTATGATTAACATAATCTTCTTGTACTAAACCCCCCTTATTTTTGCTTCTGGAACCCTGCATTTCTTTCCCTTTTTACATTCAAACAATAAAATTTGAAAATCAGCATACAAGATATGTCAACCTTTACACTTTATGGTATTCATCAGTGCAACACAGAAGGACACAAGACATGCACTTTAAATATGTGTGTACATATGTGTATAAATATCTACGAGTTATATAAAGTGTGAATCATCCATTAGCAAGAGAATCTGAAAGAAAATGTATCTTGAAGTTCATTTATAACAAAGAGAAGGAAAGTAAAGTATATTTATTGAAACAGAACAAAGTTTGAGTCCAGTGGCACCTTTAAGACCTACAAAGTTTTATTCAAAGTTTTATAAACTTTCCTGTGCAAACACGCTTCTTCAGATACAGCCAGTTGTTACTGGGCTCAAACTTTGCTCTACTACTTCAGACTAATACGGCTACCTTCCTGAATCTGTATTTATTGAAGGAATGCCAGAATGATCTTTGCTGCCCAGTCTTGTTTTTCAGTAAAAGATAGTCCCCTGTGCAAGCCCCCGAGTCATTACTGACCCATGGGGTGACGTCACATCCTGGCATTTTCTTGGCAGACTTTTTACAGGGTAGAACAAAGCAGGAGTCAAGTGTACCTTTAAGACCAACAAAGTTTTATTCAGAATGTAAGCTTTCATGTGCTAGAAGCACACTTCATCAGACAATAGTATGGAATGGCAAGCAGTCCTAAATATAGCGAAAGTGGGCATTGAGTTAGTATGCAGAGTCATGGAAATGTTTCTTAGCAGATTAAAAGAATCACAAGTTGGGGTCTGGTGTTTGTTAGTGTTGACTGGGCTGAAACAACAACAAATAGGTAATATAAAGCAGATTGATGCCCATGTACTAAACCCATTAAGTATCCTGAATGTAAAGTTCCAAAGTCCCAAATGAGATTCTAAAGAGGCCCCAGATTTGGTGAACCCTGTATGTTGGGGATAAGGGGAGAGGCAAAAAAAAAAAGCTGGGCCTACAACAGCCCCTCCATTCATCACTCTGAGAGACAAAGGACAGCAACTCAAGATATTTTTGATCTGCTTGCTAGGACTGGTATGCAGGTTTAGTTTGCTTATTGTTATTTTGTAGCACTAGATCAGGGGTGTCAAAACACATGGCCTGAGTAGGGCTGCCAAACCCCTGATCCGGGTGGCGGTTCCCCCACTCGAGAGGTTCCTAACCCGCTGGCCCGCATTGCGCTGCTGGGGGGAACCTCCCCCGACATCGCCAGTGCAATGACGTCACCCAAAAGTGATGTCATTGTGCCAGCGATGTTGTGTGGCATCCACTCTAGGCGTTTCCAGGAAAACTCTATGGTTTTCCCGGATGCTGTAGCCATTTGGGAGGGAAAACTCTATGGTACAAATGGTCCCAAATGGCTAGAGCATCCAGGAAAACCATAGAGTTTTCCCAGAAATGCCTAGAGTGGACACCACGTGACACTGCTTGCGTGATGACGTCACTTCTGGGTGAAGTTATTGCACCAGCGACATCGGAGGAGGTTCCCCCCAATGGAGGCACAGAAGTACTTCACAACTCTATGCCTGAAGGCCAAATCAGGCCCCTGGAAGGCTCCTATCAAGCTCACAAGTAATTCACTGTCATCCGCTTCCTTCTCCATCTCTTGCTTTCTTCTGCATCTCAGCTTGCTTTGCCAGGCTTGCTCAATCACACAAGAGCCACAGAGCAAGGCCTCTGTTTTCTCTATTGGCTGAGGCTTCCCATATAAGTAGACTGATACTGACCACTATACATTGCTGTCTCTGTATTCTTGTACTGCCTCATAGGAGTTGTAGTTATTTCTCTGGGGAAGACTATAGTTTTGTAGACAAACAAATAGCTCTTAGTTTGTGTCATGGTGCCTTCACATGGTCTTGACCAGCTCATGAAGCAACTAATGTACAAAGCTCGCAATGCCCAGCCATTTCATGTTTTCCTCTGGGTTTTAGGCTCAAAGCATTGACCATGAGATTTCTGTAATGAATGTCAATAAATCAAAAGTAGGTTTGCAACTTAACAGATACACACCTGAACAATATACTCAAGATTTCTACAGCACAGACATTGTCTCCAGATTTAATGCAATAATTCAGAGCAAGAGATGTGGGTTATCATAGACTGTTTAATAAACAAAATACTACAAGAGTGCTGATTTCTAAAGCATGTTTTATTTTAATGTTGTTGGGTTTTTTTTAAAAAAATGTGTTTGTGTATGTCCATTATAAAGTTTATATCTCTGCTGCATTACATTTTCTGACACCCATAGCCCAGTCCAACAAGGTCTCAATTGTGTCATATCTGGCCCTCATGAGTTTGACACCCCTGCGATGGTTTGTGTTGTAGCTTCTGAAAGCCAATTCATGAGCTCAAGCTACCCAGATTCTCTTTTTAAAAAATGTTCAGAAAAATGTGTTTCCATTAAAGATATTTACATTTGTTCTGTGTCTTTCTTATATATGCCCAGTATGGCAACCATACCCTAAACCGGAGTCCCAAAACTTGTTATGCCTGTAGATATTTTTGGAATTTTGGAAAAGCCTAGTCAGTGCCTTACATCTGACATTTTTAAAAAATTAACTTTTAATTAAATAAAATGTTAAGCTGGCTTTTTTTTCTTTGCACTGCTAAACCCCACCACCATCACAGCATCCTCTCATTGCCTTTAGCATGTCTGAAAGCCATCTGGGGAACTACTGTTGAGTAGGGAGGGTTAAGAACAGATACGCTCAAGAGAAACAGGAGCAAAGGAATAATAAAGAAGGAGTGTGAACGGCGACAAAGGAAACGGTAGAAAAGAGCGACAGCAAATTGGGCGAAGGAGCATGAAGACAGGACAGGGACTTGAAAAGGCATCAGGAAGCTAGGCTGTGAGTGTGCCTCAGGAAGCTGATCCACAGGCACCATGGCACCCATGGATACCATGCTGGGGATTGCTTCCCTGAACTGACATGAATAGCCCAAATATTTTGGAAGTTCTAGAACAATTCGCGGTATGAATGTTCATCTGCATACACACTTCTTCAGATACTTTGAAACAGACTTTCCTAAGCCTTACATATAAGACTTACATTTCTTGAGCCTTATGCATCTTGACTCTAATTAGCCCTTCCTGGCAATAACCCCTTGAAATGCCTGAGGAACTTTGATTTATCTGAAGAAGTGCACCTTCCTCAGGCATTTCAATGTGGTGCTATAGTTAGACTAAAACTGGGAAACCCTGGGGTCAAATCCCCACCCGGCCATGAAACTCACTGGGTAACCTTGGATCAATCACTGTCTCTCAACCAAGCTTACTTCAGTTGGTTGGTACAAGGATAAAATTGTGGAGGGGAGAATCCTGTACACAGGCAGAATAAAAACGTAATAGACGGACTCATACCCTAGCTGTACTAATCAGGTACTCCAGTAAATTGTTAACATCTACTACTCCAGTCATTGTATAGCTTACCATTGTATAGCTTACCATATTATTTCACAGCAAGAAGCAAAAGAAATGGGTTAGTTGGTGTGAAAGATATTTGTACAGTGAGTGTGTGGGAATGTTTGTACCCTCCTGAATTCACATTGACAGCTTAGATCTTCAGTTTTAACTGCATACAAGAGTTTCGGCTCAAAGTTTAGCCCTGACCTGGATAGCCTAGGCAAGCCTGATCATGTCAGATCTCAGAAGCTAAGCAGGGGCAACTCTGGCAAGTACTTGGATGGGAGACCTCACTGGAATACCAGAGCCGGAGGCAGGGGCAGGCTTTATTCAGCCACTTCTCTGAATGTCCTCCATGCCCCCAGTAAGGGGTCAGTCACCAGAGGTCACCATGACTTCCAGGTGCACACACACACATTCATATGCACATGTGCACGCACACACACACAAATACGAAAATACCTCCCAAAGATAGTTGCAGGTCAAAGGCTGAATTCCAGCTTCACGGAGGATGCATTTCCATGAAGGAAAAAGGAATCATGCCTTCAGAAAAGTTTCCTTGCTGTTCTCTTATCATGCACTCTGAGATTTGTGATTATCAAACATCCTGCACATGCACAATGTTTGAAACATGTGGTTGGCTAAGCTGCAGGCTGACCACTTCCACCCAAGTTGTGCAGTGCTTTACTTCTTACTTATCAGGCCCTTCCTAGATCTATTGGTTCTTGGCAAGTGGGTGGTTCCTTCTAATAGCACAAGGCCTGTTGTTAAACTTTGGAGAGACAGAATGGAAATGTGCGGGTTTATTTTGTCACAGGTGGTAGCCCAAATTACATGATCATCCTGCACTCTAAGGATTACTGCACACACAATTTATTATTGCATGAACTTTGGTGGAGTAAAACTCATTTAATAGATGAAGTGGGCTCTAATCCATGAAGGTTTATACCACAATAAATCTATTAGACTTTGAAGTGTCACAAGATTCTTTATTTTTTCAACAACAAATAGCATTCTTTTAGAATATCGTACAGGATTAACTTCTTGAAGAGTAGGAACTTCCATGTAGAAAATAATGAATGTAACTGGCACCAAAGCTTCACTTCTGGGGAACTCATATCTATTTAATAATTTGTTTGTTTACTATTTAGTTATATAACTTTTTAAAAGTAAACACTCAGCTCAGCTCATATTTGTACAGTCAAATCTCCAGTCAACCACTACATAGTGAACTATTTTCTAGGCAGGAATATGTGAAGCATCCACAACCTGGTTGAAAGAAAACGGTGGAGCTAGGTCCTTTTCCCCAATGGAATTCCTCTAGGGTTATGCTGGAATTCTGAATAGTGTGAAAAACAGATTATTTTTACTACCTTGAAATCTATTCCTGTCCATTTTAACCCCTGAGGGCCAAACTAGATGTGATGGTGTCTCATATCCACAGGGACACTTCTACCCTTCTAAAGTGCTTTGAAAATGTTGTGTGTCCCCCATAAATAGTTTGGCCCTTGAAAAGGCACAGGGGAAAGCAGGAGTGTCTAAGTCTACCATGCTTCAGGCAGGCCTTTACTATATTTTAAAATAACTTTAAAGTGGCAGTTGCATCCCCATGGCAAGCATGCCGCTGCTGCCACATCTAGTTTGACTGTCAGGGAACTCTTCTGTGGACATATCTATACCGCTGACTGATTAGCTTACCAGTTTACCAGACTGCTTCGTTCTGACTGAGTTGACAAAAGTGGTGCTGGATTTGGAGCTGAGAACCCCAAGGATAATTGGAGATTTCAACACGCATGCCAAGGCTGCCTTGTTGGGTTAGGTTTAGATCTTCATAGCCATCATGAGAGCCTGTCTCATATTGCAATGGGCTCAACAGAAGAAGAAGAAGATGATGATGATGTTGATACTGGATTTATATCCCGCCCTCTACTCAGAGTCTCAGAGCGGCTCACAATCTCCTTTATCTTCCTCCCCCACAGCAGACACCCTGTGAGGTTGGTGGGGCTGAGAGGACTCTCACAGCAGCTGCCCTTTCAAGGACATCCTCTGCCAGAGTTATGGCTGACCCAAGGCCATTCCAGCAGGTGCAAGTGGAGGAGTGGGGAATCAAACCCAGTTCTCCCAGATAAGAGTCTGCACACTTAACCACTACACCAAACTGAACATACAATGGATCTTATGTTCTCCCATTGATCTGATTAGGGGCTGGAGGTTCAGCCCTTGTCATGGTCAGATCACCCTCTTCTGAAGGCACAATTGAGCTTGCTGTCTCCTACTTGCAGGGGCAGTGAACTGATTTAGATGGTCCACCTTCAGAGATTAATGGATCCCTTTGGTTTCCAGGCAGTAACCTGGAAATAGTGACCCTGTGGAGGCCCTTTTAGCTACATGGAAAGATGGGCTGACTGGGGCCATAAACAAGGTTGCCAGCCCCCAGTTGGGACAGGGGATCCACCAGTTTGGAGGACCCCTCTTCAGGCTTATCTGAAAGCGGGAGGGGGAATGTCTGCTGGGCACTCTATTATTCCCAATGGAGCCCAGTTCTCATCGGGTATAATGGAGAATCAATCCATGGATGTGTGGGGCTCTTGGGCTTTCTTTTTGAGATAGAGGCCCCAAATTTTCAGCATAGCATCTGGTGCCTCTCCTCAAAACACCCCCCCCCCCAGTTTCAAAAAGATCGGACTGGGGGTTCAATTCTATGAGCCCCAAAAGAAGGTGCCCCTATCCTCCATTGTTTGCAAATGGAGAGAAGGCAATTAAAAGGTGTGTGGTCCCTTTAAATGTGATGGCCAGAACTCCCTTTGAAGACAATGTAGAACCTACGATTGGTCCAGAATGCAGCAGCCCAACTGCTATCAGAAGCTACAGGACCAGATGATCCCCCCTTTTTGAAATAGCTATATTGACTCCAGTCTTCTTCTGCATTCAATTCAAGGGGCTGGTTATGACTTTTAAAGAAGTGGGACCCACATATTTGGAAGATCCTCTGCTTCCATATGTTCCTGTGCACCAGCTAAAGTCATTAGGCTGCTGTCTGTTGGCTATTCCACTGCTTAGGGCAGCCTGTCTGGCATAGACTAGATAGACTCAGGCCTTTTCCATTGTGGCTCCAGCACTGTGGAGGAATGGGCTCCCTGATGAGATGGAAAATCTCAGGAGGCCCTGCAAGGCCTAGCTGTTTGCCAGGGCTTTTGAGGGAGTTTAAATGTCAGGTATTTTTTAAGGGGGGGATTTCAGGCTTGCTAGTCTATCTTTGGTTTTATTGTTTTAACCAGGCCTCAGATTCAGTGGGAGCTCACAGGAGCACAGCTCCTGAACCTTTCTGAGAGTTCCACCTCCTTCTTCTGAGAGTTCCACCTCCTTGTCCATTGAATAGTAGGTGCAGCTGCATAACAATCTCTGGATGAGCTCCACCACCTATTTTTCTACAAAATTACTCCTGGTTTTAACTATTCTTGTAAGTGGAAGGTGAGATTCATGTGTTTTAATAAATAAAAATAAAATTAGTTTAAAATAAAAATAAAGTTTTAATAATTATCAGGAAAGTCTAATAACTGTGTAATCTGATGCTGTAAGAGAGGGGAGGAGGAATATTAAAGATCTCTGTTGGAGAAGTATACACAACAGCATCAGACTGTAATTTCCAGGAAAGACTTGAGAGTTTAAACTGGTATAAAGATTTTCAACATATGATAATCTTGTCTAAAAGAAATTTTTAACCTGCCTTTCCTCAAAGGAATTTGGGCTAACATATAAAGAGAACCAGTTTGGTGTAGTGGTTAAAAGCAGTGGACTTTAATCTGGGGAACTGTGTTTGATTTCCCACTCCTCCACATGCAGCTGCTGGTGTGGCCTTGGAGTCACAGTTCTTGAAAGAGCTGCTTTCTCAAAAGCAGTTCTGGAAAGAGCTCTCTCAGCCCCACCTACCTCACAGGGTGTCTATAGTAGGGAGGGGAGGCACAGAAGATTATAAATCGCTCTGAGATTCTGAGTGAAGGATGGGATATAAATCCAATCTCCTCCTCCTTAAAGCTCGGTCGGTCGGTGTGTCTGTCTGTCTACCTACCTACCTACCATGCTGCTGAAAACCTTATCAAAGTCAGGTTACCTGGGAATGGGCCTGGCAAAGGCAGAGCAAGGGAGTGGTGGCATTCAGTTCAGTTTTCACTTGTACTGATGAGATTGGGAACACATTTCACCTCCGGAACACTGCAACGGTAAAGCATGGGTATCAGCCCAAAAGCATGAGTACCGAGTGCCACTATCACAAGCAGCAATTCCAGCTTTTTGCTGGCAAGAGAACACAACAGTCCTGCAGTTGCCAAGCATACTATGCCTGGTGAATCTGACCTTTTGTTCTTATGTTTGCTCAAGGTTCAAAAGCTCTTACTTTGGCAGACATTTTTTATAAAAAGCTGGAAAGGCATCATATCACATCAGCTGCACTTTTTACTTGCAAAGCATAATGGCCAATTCAGCTAATCATTGGAGGGCAGCTGTGTTACATTCTCTGTAGGACTGACTCTCAAATACATAACACTTTTAAAATCCTTGGTAACTCCCCACTTGCCACAGTTTATCACCAAATATACATACATACATACATATATATATTTGCTGTCAAGCAGCTAATGACTTATGGTAACCCCATAGGCTAGGGTTTTCAAGAGATGTTCAGAAGTGGTTTGCTATTGTCTATCTTTGCACTATGGTGCAGAGTGATAAAGCAGCAGTACTGCAGTACTGTGGTCTGAACTCTCTGCTCACAACCTGAGTTCGATTCTGGTGGAAGCTGGATTCAGGTAGCTGGCTCCAGGTTGACTCAGACTTCCATCCTTCCAAGGTCAGTAAAATGAGTACTCAGCTTGCTGGGGGGAAAGTGTAAAAGACTGGGGAAGGCAATGGCAAACCACCCCATAAAAAGTCTGCTGTGAAAACGCTGTGAAAGCAACGTCACCCCGGAGTCGGAAACGACTGGTGCTTGCACAGGGGACCTTTCCTTTCCTATCTTTGCATAACAACTCAGAATTCCGTGGTGGTCTCCCATCCAAATGCTGACCAGGAGCAGCCCTGCTTAGTTTCTGAGATCTGACAAGATCAGGCGATTGAGGTGAGGGCATCACCATAATATAGGCTAACCAAAAATGGAAAGAAGTCCTGTTTTTATTGGCATATACAGAATTCATTGGAAAATAAACTACTCTTCTCACATGTCTTTTCAAAATTTTCACTATCTTCAGGCCCAAACCAAATGCCACAGGGGATGCATGGCTATCACTGACCCACCTCTCCTTCCTGCATCTCCTTGATAGTGTCTAGTGAAAGTAGATGTGTGATGTGGCTTTGTGGTGCTCAGTGCTTCCTCACCTCCATAACTCTTTCTTTACTGCCACTTGCAGTGGAAACATATCAGTGAGGATGACAAAACTGTCAAATATCATCTGACCCCAAGTGATAAGAAGGGAAATATCAGCAGCAGCCACAAATCCCTATAAATTTTAGTTTCTGTGTCTTATTGTGGCCATGAAGGTGAATATCTCTTGCATTTGAGCACCTGTTATTTTATTTATACAGAGCCCCATGGCGCAGAGTGTTAGAGCTGCAGTACTGCAGTCCTAAGCTCTGCTCAAGACCTGAGTTTGATCCCCGGCGGAAGCTGGGTTTTCAGGTAGCCGGCTCGAGGTTGACTCAGCCTTTCATCCTTCCAAGGTCGGTAAAATGAGTACCCAATTTGCTGGGGGGAAAGTGTAGATGACTGGGGAAGGCAATGGCAAACCACCCTGTAAAAAGTCTGCTGTGAAAACATGAAAGCAACGTCACCCCAGAGTTGGAAATGACTGGTGCTTGCACAGGGAACCTTTCCTGTTTCAAGATACAAAGACCCTCTCAGTGGCAATATCCATTTGGGGAGTGGTAGGTAACCTCAACAGAATTGCTAGTATGCATGTAGAAGCCTTGGTTTCTGTCAGTAAAAGGCAGGGGGGAGGGGGGGAAGGCCCTTTCCAGGACTGCTTCAGACTTTGAGAGAGGTCTCATCAGCAGGGCTGGATCTGGGGGGGGGGGGTGTGCTTGCCCCGGGTGCCGACGGAGGGGGGGTGCCAAATTGGGTATTCTATTGTATTCTATGGGACCATAAGATAGAATGGCCCATAAGGGGGCGCCATTTTTTAATTTTGCCCCCCCCCCCCTCAAAAAAACATGTAGATCCGGTCCTGCTCATCAGGGTCAGGCCAGGCAGCAGGCAACTCAATACCATATGATTTGCATGACTAATCCAACACTGGCTGCTTGCTACAGTTCAAAAGCAGCCATTCCATGAAAACCAGTGTGACAGGGCTGCCAGGTCCCCTCATCTAGCAGAGGAAGTTGGGAAGCAATCCAGGTGTGGGTGGGGATGTCATGCAACCGTCCCTGTCAGGACCAGACAGGCCCCTGGGTTTGTTTCTGAGAGGTAAATGAAAGCACTTGTTTCTGAGAGGTAAATGCAAGCACACAACACATAACTCTAGGCACAAAGTTAAAATGTCCCTTTATAATAAACAAAACCTGCTGCCAGGTTTAACAGAATGTATGCTAGGCACAGGGCTCTTTTTGAGCAGGAATGCACAGGAACACAGTTTTGGCTGGCTTGGCATAAGGGGGTATGGCCTAATATGCAAATTAGTTCCTGCTGGGCTTTTTCTACAGAAAAGCCCTGAGTGAAACAATGGAAATGACAGGGAGTGTGGCCTAATATGAAAATGAGTTCCTGCTGAGCTTTTTCTATGAAAAAAAAAACCCTGGCTAGCCAGAAACCATTCTGAAGGTGCCAGCAATAGCAAGTAACAAACTAATAATGCACAGCTAACAATAACTAAAAGCTGCCTTCCTAACACAAAAAACACTTGCTTGCTCAGTCATCAGCAGTTCATTATAATCATTTCCTTGTTGAAGGTCAGAGGAGAGAGAGTTGCCTCTGTCTTCCATGGCCTTCATCAAAGCAATGTCCCAAAGCTCCCTTTCATTTGGGCATAAGCCCCACAGACCAGTCAATGGCATAGCTGGTTATTCCACATTTTTTTGCTGCAAACTAGATAAGAGTTTTTACACCAGCAGGTCAAGGCCACCAGATGCATAAAATTAATAAGCAGCACATTTATCTCAAAACTGGCTGGGACCAAACCTGTAAAAACTGACAGCCTGAATACAATTAATGAAAGCCATGAGACCTATACACCTGATAACAGCTATTCCTTATAATTCCTGACATGATGATGTCACTTGGAAATGATGTCATCATGCCAGGGATGTTGTATGGGGATGCTCTGGTATATGGGTGAGACTCTATGGTTTTTTTCCACCCTCAAAACCATAGATTTTGTCCAAATAACAGAGCATCCCTGTGTGATGGCCCTTTTGAATGACATCATCATAGAGACACATCCCTGTTTAAGGGAGGGGTTTCTCCCATCGGCCAGCTGGTCCACAGTGGAGAGGAGCCTCCAAAACCAGGGGATTCCCCCACTGGGACCTGGCAACCCTACAATGGGGTATAGTGATTAGAGCTACACATAGGGTTGCTCGTTCTTCTACTGCTACATTGGCTAACAAAGTTTAATAAAACCATTTAAAAACCTCCATATATTTTAATACTTCATATTGTAACAGGTCCAATTCTAACATTCCCATATTACAAAAAAAGTCCTATGAGCACCTGGATTTTGGATCAGTCACACATTCTCAACCTAACCAACCTCACTCACAGAGTTGTGTGGATAAAATGGTGACAAGGGAAATGATGTAAGCTGCTCTGGGTCCCCATTGTGGAGAAAGGTAGAATCTGAAGTAAAGAAATAATAAATATAGCTGATTGTTGTTGGTAGGCTTCCCAACCCCCCCGCCCTGGTGGGGGACCCCCAAAATTGCATCCTCCTCCCCCGCTCTCAAAAAATCTGGGGGCAGGGGGGGAGAGAACATACCTTTAGGCATCATGTTGTACAGCTTCTGATCCGTTTTAAAATGTGTCCCTTTAAGGCTGCACAGGAAACAGGAAGGGCTTCATGGGAAAGTAACAGTTTCCATGGAGAACGGCCCCTCCCTTTCTTTTCCTGTGGAGCCTTGCTTTCGTTTTCCCAGCAAGCACATTCTGCTGGAAGAAGACCAAGTACGGTGTTTGTGTGTGTGTGAGAGAGAGGGAGGGGGCAGGGAGGGGGGATTCCCTGGTATGGAGGCCCTCCCCCCCTCTTTAGAAAGCGTGGGGTGGGAGGGAAATGTCTACTAGGCACTCTATTATTCCCTATGGAGAACGATTCCCATAGGGAATAATAGGGAATTGATCCGTGGGTATTGGGGGCTCTGGAGGAGCTATTTTTTGAGATAGAGGCACCAGATTTTTAGTATAGCATCTAGTGCCTCTCCCCAAAATACCCCCTAAGTTTCAAAACGATTGGACCAGAGGGTCCAATTCTATGAGCCCCAAAAGATGGTGCCCCTATCCTTAATTATTTCCTATGGAAGAAAGGCATTTTAAAAGGCGTGCTCTCCCTTTATATGTGATGGCCAGAACTCCCTTGGAGTTCAATTATGCTTGTCACATCCTTGTTCCTGGCTCCACCCCTAATATCTTCTGGCTCCACCCCCAAAGTCTCCTGGCTCCACCTCCAAAGTACCCAGATTTTTCTTTAATTGGACTTGGCAACCCTAGTTGTTGGAAATATGTATCTGTCTTGTATGTCCTTTGCAATGTTCCAGTCATTATAGGGTTAACACTGTGCCTGATTCCCTATTGTCTGCATGACCTAGGAAGAAGATACTGACTGCTGTCAATCAAGGTCTAGAAGCGGGGAAAACCTGTTTTGTCTGTTTGGTCAGTTAGTCAGGTGACTTCCTTTGTTCAGGCAGAGAGTTCAAGAAGAAGGAGGAAGTGGTCTTCCATTAAGCACATGATCTTCTAGTGTGAGGATGTAGTTCTATAGTGTTTGTTATTTTCACCTCCCAGTACCCTTTCCCTGTAGTAATAAATATGTTTTTGCTTTTTCATGTTAAATGCCTCTCAATGATTATTTGATCCAGTGATCCATCAGACTGTTTGAGATAAAGAAATAGAATTTCAAACAGAATTTCCCTAACAATTATGGGGGCAGATAAAATGTAGATTGTTTGGTGAGTGGGAAGGAGAGAAGAAAGCACTGATGGGTGAGGATACAGGGCACTCAGGAAAAAGGAAATAGTGTGAGAAGGGGGCTACAGGGCAAGTATAGACCTCCATCCGTGAGTCCTTGTAGGATCCCCATGATGTAGTTAGGCATGGCCTGGTGGCTGGTGCTGTGCTTGCTAAGCCATAGTTTTCCCAGGTAGAGACTGGCAGGGAATGAAGGAAAGCTGAAGACTGTGGGGCAGACAAAGGTAGGTTGATTGGCAGGTGGGAAGGACAGAAGGAAGTTGGGAAAGGGGAGAGGCTGTAGGGGTTTTCAGGGAAGGGGAAAGAGGAAATAATGGGGGAGGGGAAATTGTGATGCGCCTCCAAGTCCTTGCAAGTGCCCTGCTTCCCTCCGTCTCCAGTTTCCAGTCACTTGCCATGCTATGTTCCCACTCACTCATCCATTCAATCAGGGCTTTTTTGGTAGAAAAACCCCAACAGGAACTCATTTGCATATTAGGCCACACACCCCCTCCATACCACCATTGTTTCACACAGAGTTTTTTGTAGAAAAAGCCCAGCAGGAACTTATTTGCATATTAGGCCACACCCCCTGATGCCAAGCTAGCCGAAATTGCGTTCCTGCTCAAAAAAAGCCCTGCATTCAACCAAGTCCCTTTTAAGATTCTGAGAGAAAGGGGGTTTGTGTGTTAAATATTGAAGCTCACTTTCCTCTCCTTTCAAAGTCATATTACCTCAGTGGGAAAAAAATCAATATTTAAAAATAAATACCTGACATCTGAGTGTGATATAGTTACATATTAAGATTTTGCTTAAAAACTGTGTGTGGGGGGGGGGGGGGGAGAGAACTGGATCTCGTGGATCTACATGAGAAGTAGAACATCCTTTTGCAAATGGAATCTACCCTTAGTAGCTTTTTTGTAGTTAACTGGATTTTGAGAAAGAAGAGTTGGCAACACTTCCTATCAGGAACTTGAGCTGAGCTGTAAATATTTTTTTACTGCTGTGCAATTGCTTTGATAGCTTTGTCACTAGTCAAATTATTGCCATATTTTAAGGTATGAGGAAAGTAGGAAAAAAGGAGTTAGTGGGCTATGGAATGAATAAATCTGCAAGTGAAAAAGACTAATAAGAACAGATCCTAAAAAGTATTTAAATGGTTATCGGTGCTGGGATTACATTTACATTGAATAGTATTACTGTCTTAAAAGGGGGGAAAGGTTCTAATTATTTTGGACATTGAAATAAAGTATAGTTTGTCAGTGTTAATAGGGTGTGCTCAATGTGTGAGGTCTATAGCAATTTCCCAGTATTCCTCCTTAAAAATGCACCTGTATATATGAATGGAACTCCGTTTGGGATAGAATAAAACAAACAAGAGTTTTTGTGGCTGCATTAACTGACAAAACTTCTGTCCTGCAGAAGCTTCCAAAGGCTAGAGCCCACGTCTTTGGCTGGTGTTGCTATTAGGAGAAGAGCAAATACAGCACTTTCATCTAGGCAGGGAGGTGAGATCTATAGAGGTGGAGGAGGATGCAAAGAAAGTAATCAAGCCTCCCTGGCTGCTCACTGGCATAAAGGGAAGGATCTAAGTAGATTGTGCTGATTGATGTTATCTTATGTTTGCTGTTAGTATTTATGGCCTTCAGTCTTACTCCCAATGTCTTGTTTGGTGCTGGGGTTGCCAGTCTCCAAGTGGTGGCTGGAGATGTCCTGGGATCAAATCTCCAGGCAACTGAGAGAAAATGTGTGCTTTGGATGTGGACTCTACAGCATTATAACCCACTGAAGTCTCTCCCCTCCCCAAACCTTATGATCCTAAGGCTCCACCCCCCTGTCCCCCCCCCCCAAAATCTCCAAGTATTTTTAGACCTGAAGCTGGCAACCCTATCTGGTGCTTAAGAGGGAAGTTGGAGAGCGAAACTGCCAGGAAAGAAGGGTTTTCAACTTCTGCTATCCCAAATGATTCTCATATCCTTAGCACTCGCACTCCTCCTTTGTCAGTTTCCCTACTCCAGGAATCTAACCCACAGTTGAAGAAGTTAGATTATCTTTTAGTGTTCTTTTTTGCAAGGAATCCAGAGGAGGTTTTTAAAATAATATTGATTGCAAATATATCTGAAGTAGCATTTTTAAATTATTTTATTCTCTACAAGAAGTACATTGTTGCTACTCTTAAGTGTTCATTACAGATAATTGTGCCAGGTACAAAGAGTAATAAGATTAAAAGTTTAAGTGGCTCCAGTCCCAGAGAGCTGCAGTCCCTGGAAACACACAGGCTATGTCTACGGTTATGAAAGTGACTTGATATACATGAGGATCTAACAGTTTTTGTCACAGTTACAAATTTCTTGCCCTATGTAGAAGAATACGCTGATATTCCTTGTCATTTTACTAAGGATGAAAAACTCATATCCTGCTACTGCTAGTTTTCATTGGGGCAAAGTTGCAGAAGAAAATAGCAGTGATCACTAACCTTCTGAGCAAAGTTTGAGTCCAGAGGCACTTTGAAGACCAACAAACTTTTATTCTGGGTATTAGCTTTTGTGTGCATGCACACTTCTTCAGATACACTGAAGCAGAAGTTACCAACCATTACATATAGATAGGTGGGGAAGGTGTTGCCAGGAAGGGCTAATTAGAATCAAGCTGCATAAGTAAGTGAGCAAAAAACATAGTTAAGCCTGAATGAAGGTGATTGTGGTTCTCCCCACAGCTGCTGTTGTGAAAAGGAGGGAGGACATCCTCTTTCCTCTAGCTCCAAGGTCCAAAACTAAGTTGGGCTCCCCCATTTATTTATTCCTACCCCACCTTTCTCCCCAATGAGGACACAAAGCAGTTTACATCATTCTCTCCTCCATTTTATCCTCACAAAAACCCCATGAGGCTCTGTGTGCATGTGTGTGTGAGAGATAGACTCAAGCTCACCCAGCGAGCTCACATGGCAGGAGCAGAGATTTGAACTCTAACCACTACAATGCACTGGCTTGTTCATGACTGCTTTTCAGTCTTCAAGAAAACATTGGGAAATCCTGCTGTGACATCAGAGCAGGTCGGCCAATGGGGTCAAGGACAGAGAAAAATCACAGATCTATTGGCATTTGGCTGTAAGCAAGTGTGTGTGTGTGGGGGGGGGGAACCTTGCCTAAGAAAGTCATCTAACCGAAGTCCTGTGCTTTCTCAGTTGTTGAACATGCAAAAATCAGAGCAACAACCGTGGACGAGAGCAGAATAGAAGTTGAACAAATAAATAAATCAGCAGCAGCAGAGTGGTCACAACATTCCATCACCAGTCACTGTGACATCACTGCTGTTCAGCCAGTGGCATCAAGGACAGAGAAAGATGCCAGACAATAAGAGTGTTGCACGGGAGAATGAAAATACTGCTTCATCAGCAAAGAACAACAGTGATAATGATTTATTATCTCTCTCTCGGCTTGGCTTCGCGAACGAAGATTTAAGAAGGGTGCAATAGTCCACGTTTGCTGCAGGCTCGCTGGTGGCTGACAAGACCAATGTGGGACAGGCAGGTCCGGCCACAGTGGCTGCAGGGAAAAGTCTGACTTGGGGTTGGTGCTGTAGCAGTGCGATTCTTCCTCAATCTCCTTTTGTCCTCAAGACCAGCTATGCATGTGTTCTCAAAGGAAGAGACAGCCTGATGGATGGTGTGCCTCCATGCTTTGCGATCTGAGGCTAGGTCAGACCACTGGTGATGGTTGATGTGACAGGTGCTAAGGGATTTCTTCAAGGAGTCCTTGTACCTCTTCTTTGGTGCCCCTCTATTTCGATGGCCGGTGGAGAGTTCGCCATACAGGGCAATCTTGGGAAGGCGGTGGTTTTCCATCCTAGAAATATGCCCTGCCCAGCGCAGCTGCGTCTTCAACAGCAGTGCCTCGATGCTGGTAACCTCTGCCCGCTTGAGGACTTCAGTGTTGGTCACAAAGTCACTCCAGTGGATGTTGAGGATGGTGCGAAGGCAGCGCTGATGAAAGCGCTCATGAAAGTTTATTATAACTGCTGCTAATATGGTAAAGGCTGCTTTGCCCAAACACAATCACAGAAGTTAGCTCCATAGCCATTGGATAAAAATGCAATGAAATACATCACTGGAAACATTTTGGGTTCTCTCCTTTCATTCCATAATTGTCACCCTCTAGCATAGGCTTTTGCCCTAAGCCATGCCCTCACACATGTGGGCCACTTAGCAGCTTCAGACACAACCCTGTGCCCTCTCAAAATGCCACATGCCCATGGTACATGGAGGTGCTTGTCCTCCGAAAAGCAGGTGACAGGGTTTTTCTGAGAGTATTCCCAAGTGGGCAGTGCGATAAACTGGGTCCTTTCAAGGTACAAAGATGCTTTGAGACCAAGTCAGGTCACCAGTCCAGCTAGTTCAGGTCTGTTTGCCAGGTAGAGCCTCTCCAGGTTAAGCAAATTTGGATCTTTCCTAGCTCCAGGAGCCTTTTTCTAGAGGTGCCAGGGATTGTATCTGGTCTTTTTGCCTGCAAAGCAATTTCTTTAGCACAGGGATTAAAGGAAATGTGTATGTGTGTAAAATGCCATCAAGTTGCAGCAGATGTACAGTGACCCCGTAGGGTTTTCAAAGCCTCTCAGCCCCACCCACCTCACAGGGTATCTGTTGTGGGGGGAGAAGATATAGGAGATTGTAAGCTGCTCTGAGTCTCAGATTCAGAGAGAAGGACAGATATCACCCTACTATTACATAAAACTGCATTCACACAACCATAGAGTTCGAAAGGACTCAATGGAAAAGATAACACATCTCCCAAATTTCTAAGCTGAACCATGCTTTCTTAACAAACTAAAGCTGGATACATCCCAAAAGAATAAAAGTTTAAGAATTCCCCACCTTCACAGGAACCTGTCCTCATGCTTCTGTACTAGCTGAGCATCGTTCCAGATCAAGAGGAAAAAGGTCCAGAGCACTGATTCATGCAGAGATGCAATGGGCAGTCTCATCTGAGAGTGGCCAGTTCTCCTGCACTATGAGCACTTAATTAGCATGGGAGACTTACTGTGGACAAACCCAGCACAATGAATCCTGCAGAGATGCAACAGGTATCATCCTGCATAGCCGGTGACAGGGTCCGCTAGGAGCTTCAATTAATTAATGTCTTGTTATTTATTATTATTATTATTAATTTTATTTGTATCCCGCCCTCCCCGCCTAGGCAGGCTCAGGGCGGCTAACAGCATTCAATAAAACATTATACAAATATAGTGATTAAAACAACATTAAAATTATAAAACAACATTAAAATATACATAGTTAATACATATCTTAAATTGATGCAGCATATATAATCTGTAGCTTAACAGCAGCAGAGTTGTTCCGGGCGCTATTTATCCATTTGCCTATTTAAATGATGGCAAGAATCGTTGAAGGGTCGCTTTGTTGGATCCTCCGTTCGGCCCTCCTCTGTCAGCAGTCTGGGAAGGCCTGCCTAAAGAGGATGGTCTTGCAGGCCCTGCGGAATTGGTTTAAGCTCCGCAGGGCCCGCACCTCCTCTGGGAGTTGATTCCACAGGCACGGGGCTGCCACGGAAAAGGCCCGTGCTCATGTGCTCTGTAATTTTGCCTCCCTTGGCCCAGGGGAGCCTTTCTCATGGCCTTGTGTCAGCCTTTCTCATGGCACAATGCTTGGGGCCCAATCCCCTAATGTCCTGAGCAGTGTTCCCTCTAAGCTGAGTTAGTGTAAGCTAGCTCACAGTTATTTAGCCTCCAGTTCACACATTTTTTGTCTTAGCCCAGGAAGGATGGCTCCAGTGCACACTAACTTATGCAGCAGCCAAACCATGTGCTCACAACTTTAATGTCACTAGCTCACAAAGCAGAATGTTTGCTCTTAAGTCCCTACAGCAGAGAGGGAAAAGGGGCAGGTGCATCCTTTCTGTAATGTTCACTGTTTCTCAAAAACATTGGGTTGGTCACTATAGAAAATGGAATGCTGGAATAGACAGGTGCCAAGGTCATAGTCTGCTTACAGCACACACACACACACAAAACCCTTGGGCCAGGCCTGGATGGACCACCATTCAAAGTAAATTTAGAGTTGTGGGTCACAAGTTGTAGGGATGGGCACGAATCAAAATATGAATCACAATTCATGCCTACAATAGCCAATTCGTGGTTTGTTCTGCATCAGTTTGCTATGCATGACTTGCAAAACAAAGTGGCTTTTGGGGGGGCAGTTCATCTGTGTTGTTATTGGCAGGGAATCCTCCTCTCACGCTGTGACATGCCTGGCGTGATGGCATCACCCAGAAATGATGTTATCATGCCAGACATATTGCCCTGGCAAGAGTGCCCAGCACAATAGCATCTCTTCTAGGTGAAGTCATCATTCTGGGTGTATTTGCAGTGCACCGGCTCTATTCCTCCTGTTCACAATTCATTCAGAAACTCAAAAAGACACAAAACTAAATGAACCACCAATTCAGGCAAACCAACTAAATGAACCTCCATTTTCGTGTTCCATGCCCATTCCTAGTCACCATACCAAAAAGGTTGGGAATCAATGGTCAAAAAGATTGTTGAACAGCAAGGCAACAAATAAACAACAAACTATAATAAAGCAAACCCAACTGACTTCCCTGGGAGTGGAAAATGCTTTCTACCTATTCTCATGTCTCAGAGATTGTTCTCCTGGCAGAAACGATGGGGCTATCAGTCATAAATCTGCCCTATTTATCTACAAAATGGAGTGGACCAAATCTTATGTTGGATCTAGGGAAGGAAGAAAGTACCTCATGATGTGGGGGTTGGGAGAAGTCAGCCCCTCACCTGCAAGCTTCTGCTGATGTTAAAAGAACATGAGATAGGCTCATGATTTTTTTGCCAATGACCTGTCTTGTTTGACTATCATCAAAAAGAATGTCCCCCACCATCAATGAAGAGTGAGGGATAGCAAAGTTGTGGCCATCTGCCAAGAAGAAAGGGGTGTTGGTCATATTCTCTAGCACATTCATTCAGAACACTGTTAATGCCTTTAATTGTGTTTGTTTGCATCCTTTATAAAGTTTATATCTCTGCTATCTAATCTTAAATAGGTACACAAATGGCCTAGCCCAACAAGGCCTCATTTATGTCAGATCCGGCCCTCATAAAAAATGAGTTTGATACCCCTGACCTAATCCTGTCACTCAGTTGTCCCCATGTCCTGACACTTGTCTATGTCTATTTGCTTCCCTCTTTTCCCAGGCCTCACTCAGGTACCCACTGTATATAATATACAAGAATCTCTTTCAAAGCGTGTGTATGTTTCAGGTTTATAGAATGATTTGTCTTGTCTGTTCATGGCTAGAAGAAGAAGAAGATCACAGATTTATACCCCGTCCTTCTCTCTGAATCAGTCTTAGGGCGATTTATAGTCTCCTTTATCTTCTTCCCCTACAATAGCAAACCTGTGAAATAAGTGGGGCTGTGAGAGCTCTCCCAGAAGCTGCTTTTTCTGCTTGCAAGAGTTATGGCTAACCCAAAGCCATTCCAGCAGCTGCACGTGGAGGAGTGGGGAATCAAATCCAGTTCTCCTGGGTAAGAGTCCACACACTTAACCACTACACCAAACTAGCTACAATTTCTGGATTTAAGTATCCACAGATGTGGCTATGATTTAACCATGCTGAGAATTAAATATAAGCTAAAATTTAATCCTGACAAGACAGAAATTCTCTGGGTTAGTAGATTACAGCTCCCCTGCCCTGGATGGAGTTATTTTTCTCTTGAAAAGCCAGGTTTGCAGCTTTGAAGTGCTGCTTGACACATCATTTACCTTAAAAACCAGGGGGCTGTAGTGGCTCAGAATGCTTTTAACCCAGCTTTGGCTAGTGCATTAGCTACCTCTGTTCGTGGGCCAGTCAGATCTAGCACAGTGATCCATGCTTCAGTTACATCTAGGCTGGCTGATTGCAATGTACTATACTTGAGGTTACCCTTGAAGAATGTTCAGAAGCAAAATGCTGTGGCTAGACTGCT
Source organism: Heteronotia binoei (assembly GCF_032191835.1). Lineage (NCBI taxonomy): Eukaryota > Metazoa > Chordata > Lepidosauria > Squamata > Gekkonidae > Heteronotia > Heteronotia binoei. The sequence goes on along the minus strand of NC_083243.1, from coordinate 162,317,576 downwards.
GGTTAGAGCCAGCTACTGGGAACATGTGACCCTAATACTACAGCAATTGCACCAGCAACCAATCCACACCCATGCCCGATTTAAGGTGTTGGTTTTGTCCTTTAAAGCCTTACATTGCTTGGAACAAGAGTAGCTGAAGGATATCTTCTCCCATATGTTTCTGCCCAGGAATTAAGATCACAGGGACATGCCCACCAGTCAAAGAAGTTCCTCTAGTGGGTAGATGAGAGAGAGTCTTTTCAGTAGCAGCCTCACGATTATGGAACAATCTCCATAAGGATCCGTCACTTTCAGCCTTCAGGAGACATTTGCTTTTATTTAGAACTGGGCTTGACTAGGGATGGGCATGAATCAAACCATGAACCGTGGTTTGAGCATGAACTGGGCCAGTTTGTAGTTCCTGAACCCTGGTTTGGGAGAATGCGCCTCCTATGAACCTGCACTGAACCTCATGAACCACCATGAAATACCACTGGAGCCCAACTGGAAGTGAGCTCTGAAATGCCTTTGGAGTCTCCACCTGACCCCATGCCCCAACACAAGTGAGCTCCAAAGGTATTTAAATGCCTTCAGAGCTCACCTCCAGGTGGGACCAGCCCAACTGAGCTCTGAAGGCTCTCTCTTCTGAGCTTTCTCTTGGAGCTCATTTGAGTCAGCTGACCCAATTTGACTGAGCTTTCAGAGTGAGCGCTGAAGCTCTTATAGGCCTTCAGAGCCCACCTCTGGGTGGAGGCGGCCATATAAGGGTCTATAAAAGCATTCCATGTTTGTTCTGGGAGCTTAGTCAGGCCAGCCCACCCCAGGGATGGGCTCCAAAGGCATTTAAATGCCTTCAGAGCTCACTCAGGATGGGGCCAAACTCCTAAACTGAACGAACCACAAGCCGATTTGTCCAATGGAGAAGTTCATTGGAGAAAACTCCAAACCATGAACCTCCAATGAACTCAATTTTCCTGGTTTGTACCCATCTCTACATTTGACTAATTTAGTTGTTCTAATGGACAGTTCAGTGGACAATCATGGTCTTGATGGAAGTTTTATAGCGGGGTAGACATTGTAGCTCCAAAGCAGTGTGCACACACACCAGCAGAGGCTGGTCCTATTTACAATATATGTACATAGTCCTTATAGTCAGTCATAGTTCTTCCTGACAAACTGCTTCGCCAGACACCTGATACCACAATGGCACACACTGGCAAGTATATCACAGACTTATATACAGAGTTATGTGTCCTATTACCCAATCAGTACAGACATGCTGAGTCACTGAAGCACCACCTGCCGGCTGATGCAATATGTCCAGTCATGTGATCTTTACCTGTCAGATAGATCAACATGATCTGTCTACAAGTTGCTATCTTGTTAAGGCATTTCTACTTCATATGCCGACACTCCTCTCAAGATAAAACTCGTTAGACACAACTTACTTTGGAGATATTCGAACTTTTCCAGATAAGCATTTTGTAAATATGTCAGCTACATTATGTTCTGATGCACAGTGCTACAAAGAAACAAATCCTCGAGACACAGCTGTCCGTATATTCTGGTAGCGAATATTGATGTGTTTACTCCTTATACGGATTCCTTGTTTGTTTGCCAACTGTTGAGTTGCCGAACTGACGCAATGTATAATTACAGGCAATTTACAGTTTACATGCAGATTTATAAGCAACTGATAAAACCACTCTAATTGTACCAGGCAATCACTAAAAGCTGAATATTCTGCTTCACATGAGCTAGTAGACACATGCGTGTTATGACTTCCATAACACTAAGGCTCCAAACATGTAGATGGCATAACCAGACGTTGATTTACCATCTACTCTTTCTTCCCAGCTGGCATCACAATAGGCTAATAGTGCTTGTTCCTTATCTAAACTCAGGACTAGCTTATTGTTAACAGTTCCTTTTAGATATCGAAGGATTCTTTTTGCTGCTGTTAGGGGAGGGACGGTGGCTCGGTGGTAGAGCATCTGCTTGGTAAGCAGAAGGTCCCAGGTTCAATCCCCGGCATCTCCAAAAAAGAGTCCAGGCAAAATGGTGTGAAAAACCTCAGCTTGAGACCCTGGCGAGCCGCTGCCAGTCTGAGAAGATAATACTGACTTTGATGGACCAAGGTCTGATTCAGTATAAAGCAGCTTCATATGTACCCAATCTTTTCTGTATGAACAGGCACTCTTTTGCCACAGCCAATGAACAGCAATACATATGTCTGGACGTGTCCAGCATGCTATGTACAGCAATGAACCTACTAATGATTGATATACTGCCTTGTGGGGAAATACCTCATCATCTGTTTCCCTGCAATAACCAGTAGACATTGGTGTACGTGCACTGTGTGCTTCTGACATTCCATACTTGTCCAGCAACTGTCTGATTTTGCATTCTTTGCTTAATTCAAACCATCCACAGTCACTCCTGGTGACATGTACACCTAAGTAGTTCTGGATAGGGCCAAGGTGTTTAGTTTTAAACACTTTTTGTATCATGTGCGTGAACCATTTCAATTGTTCTTCATGGTGGTATACCAGGCAAATATCATCCACAAATACTAGCAATGAACAGATTTTGTTACAAATGGTGATATTATAGAGACAAGGGTCAGCCACACTTTATTTATTTATTTATTCCATTTATATCCCGCCCTCCCCACCGAGGCAGGCTCAGGGCGGCTTACAACATGAAATTCTAACAATAAGATTAATAAATATTAAAATACATTAAATAATTTACAACAGCTAAAACAATAAAACAAAAATGATCTAAGAGTGTGGTGCTATTCTACAACCTTCCTTCGCAGTTTTTAAGCACCAGTCAGTTATATGCCAACCAGAAGAGGACTGTCTTACAGGCCTTGCAGAACTGCCCAAGGTTCCGCAAGGCCCTCACCTCTTCTTTGTTTGAACCCATGATCAATTAATGTTTTGCTAAAACATTCACTCCAAGCAAATGCACTTTGTCTTAATCCATACAAAGCCTTATGCAATCTTAACACCACATTTGAATTGTTACAAGTATACCCTGGGATTTGCTCTAAATAGAGTTCCTTCTGTATGGGAGCATTTAGATAAGCAGTGTCAAAATCAAAATGATTAGTAATTGACATTCCTTCTGCTCCTGCCTTTACTAAAGTTGCTTTAATTGTTTCAGCCCGCACTGTGGGAGCGAATGATTTATCGAAATTTTGTCCTTCATCACCATATTTACTATATTTTTTTCAGGTATTCAACAAAGTCCTCCTTATATAATGGTGTGAAAAAAACCCATCCAACTTTTCCTTCCCATAGTACATATACGCATGCCAACCAAAAACATTTCCATGGCCTCCTAATACCAATTGCTTTTTGTTAGCCAGTGTCATCCAGTCCTTAATCCAAACCAAACAAACTGCATCATGGTATAACAATAAATCAGGTACTTGAAAGCCTCCTCTTTCTTTCGCATCTGTCAGAATTTTCATCTTAATTCTTGGTTTTTTACCCGCCCAAATAAATTTTGAAATCTTTGTTTGCAAAGATGGAATTGTTTCTTATCTTTGACTATTTGAATAGTCTGAAAGAAAAACATAATTCTTGGTAGAACATTCCTTTTAATTACAGATATCCTCCCCAACATGGATAAGTTAAATGTGTTTCACTTTAGCATATCCCCTTCAATTTTATGCCAGAGCTTTTCATAATTGTTCTTGTATAGATCAATGTTCCTCATTGTAATCTCCATACCCAAATACTTTACTTTTGACACAACTTCACAACCAGTAGCATTTTGTAACTCCTTCTGTTTACATGATGACAAATTTTTACTAAGGATTTTAGATTTTTCATTATTAATATAGAAGCCTGGTAGCTCACCAAACTCTTTAATTTTTTTCAACAACAACTGTGTTACTTGTAATGGATTTTCATTGATAAACATCACGTCATCCACAAATGCTCTATATTTGTAGGAAAAACCTTTCAACTTTAGACCCTCTATCTCATTATCTTCATCAATTTGAGTCAGTAAGACCTCTAGGGTCATTATAAACAACAGCGGAGATAGTGGGCAGCCTTGTCTTGTACCTTTGCTGATTATCATTTGTTCAGTCAAATCATCAGTCACATAAAGTTTGGCTTGTTGTTCTGTATAAATTGCTTTAATCATCCTTATAAAATCGGCTCCTAATTCCATTTTTTCCATCACTGCAAACATAAAATCCTAATTAAGATTATCAAAAGCTTTTTCAGCATCCGCAAAAAATAAAGCCACCTCTTTTTCTGGGTGTTTTTCATAGTACTCTACAATGTCTATTACTGTTCTAATATTATCTCTTATTTGCCTTCTGGGGAGAAATCCTGCTTGTTCCTGTTGAATAGAAATGTTCAAATGATGTTTGAGTCATTCTGCTAGAATTCTAGCAAATATTTTATAATCATTATTCAGTAATGAAATCGGTCTATAGTTTTTAACATTCGTGGAACCTCGTTCCTCTTTCAGTATAAGTGAAATTACAGCTTCTTTCCATGTATTTGGTACCCTCCCCTCTTGCCTGATACAGTTCATCAATATTTGAAGTTTGGGTACTAATACCTCTGTCAAAACTTTATAAAATTTTGCTGAAAAACCATCAGGACCCGGAGCTTTACTTACTTTAATTGAACAAATTGCTGCTTCAATTTCCATTTTCTCAATTGAATCATTCAAAAGTTTTTTCCATGCTTTCACTTAAAGGTTTCACTTTTATTCTTTGCAAATAGGCCTCAATTTTCTCTTTATTCACTTGTTGGCCTTTAAATAATTTGGCATAAAATTTGTAGAATTCCCTTTTAATTCCGGCTTGATCTAAAATTTCTTTATCATCTGAAATAATTTTATTTATAAATTTCTTCTTTAATTGCCAGGCCAGATACTTCCCTGGTTTGTTAGCGCCATCAAAAGACTTCTGCTGCAACCTTTTTAAGTTCCACTCCACTTCCTTATTCAATAGGTGTCTCAGTTGGTTCTGTAGAATTGTAATCTCTCGCAATATTTTTTTCTTCCCGTCTTTTCTTCAGGTCATTTTCTTTTCTGCCTATTTCTATTTGTAAGTTCTTCATTTGTTTTTCTTTAGCTCTTTTATCTTTATTATTCAGTGAAATTAGTATTCCTCTCATAACAACTTTGTATGCATCCCATATGGTCTGAATTTTAACATCTTGATCTTCATTCATTTGGAAGAAAGCTTTAGTTTCTTTTTCCAGAGATTTCACTACTTCAGCTTTTTGCAGCAAATCTTCATTTAGTCTCCATCTTCTACACTTTTTCACTCTTTTTGCTAACCACAGTAATGGATTGTGGTCTGCACCTATTTTCGGAAGAATCTCTATTTTATTACTAATAAGTCCCAGGTCCTTCGTAGACCATATCATATCAATTCTCGAGAAAGTGTCATGCCTTGCTGAGAAAAAAGTATAATCTCGTACTTTAGGACTGAACTTTCTCCAAATATCTTCCAAACTTTCTTGCTTTACTAATTCAAAAAAAGACTTTGGCAACTTGCCATCTTTATTCTTTTTATTTCCAGATCTGTCCAAAGAGTTCTTAATAGTTCCATTAAAGTCTCCCATTAACATTACATGCTCATAAGTCATTTGGTCAAGTTGCTGCAAAATGTCTTTGAAAAAAGCATCTTTCGCCCCATTAGGGGCATATAGTCGCAGCAACAATGTCTTTTTCTCATTAATAAACACCTCCACCACAATATATCTACCTTCATTGTCTTTAAAAACCAATTTCGGCTCCAGTTCTTTTTTAATATAAAAAAACACTCCTTTTTTATCTTTTGCCAGTGAGAAAAATTATTCTCCCAAAGCTTTGTTCCATAAAAATTTGTAATCCGATTACTTAATATGTACTTCTTGTAGACAAATTATATTACATTTCTGCTTTTTAATCCAATGAAAAATAGCCTTTCTTTTTTTGAGGTGAGTTAAGTCCATTTACATTCCAAGAGATTAATTTGTAATCCATAATGGTTTTTACAATTATTCTGTACCCTCGAAATCTTTATTGTCCACCAAAAATTCATTCATGCCTTGGGTGTCCACTATTGTTTTTCTCAGTCTGTTATACTCAAAGCTGAGACCTTCAGGTAAAATCCATCTATATCTTATGCCCTTCTCTCTTAGCCTGTCAGTCAGTTTCTTGAATTGCTTTCTGTCACTGATGACCTTTCTCGGCAATTCCTTCATGATTCTCACTCTGCTTTCCTCCACAACCATTGGGCTACTAAACTGCTTGGTTAAGATCCTTCCCACCACATCCCTTGTAGTAAATTTCACTATATATATATACACACATACATATATATATAGTCATGTTCCACCTCAACTGGGTCTTCTTCCAGAAATTCAGCCAAAATTGTAGACATATACTTCTTCAAATCCTCTTGGTCAGCCTCTGGCACTCCCCTTAGATTAATCATATTCTCTATCAATTTACAGTCTTGCAATATTGCTTTATCCTGCAGTTTTTTGATAGTAGCATCTTGGTCTTTTATTTTAACTTCAATCTCTTCAGGGTTTTTTTCTGTTGCTTGAGACTCTTTTTTAAGTTCCTCAATCTCCTTCTTAAATTCTTTCTTTACTTCTTCAGCACTAGAGTTGATTTCTTTGGTTATTTCTTTAGTTCATTTCTTTTTACTGCTCGTTATTAATTCCTTCATTGCATTTAATAATCTTGTTTCCATAGTGTCCAATTGTTCTTGGACTTGTTTAGACATTTTCCCTTCTCCCACTGAGGCTGCTCTTAAATGTGTAACTCTAGATCCCAGCTTCTGATCAGACATTACTGTCTGCCCATTGCTTATAATGGGATCTTAGTTGGTCTCACCAATCTACAATCCAATGGTTGCATTCAATAGATTGGAGCCTGCCCTTTCCAGCAAGGCCAAAATCGCCGTCCTAGGAGCCTCCTAGCTCCAGATATTAATTTTTAAAGTTCTTCAATTCCCAAAAATGGTGGCAGCGATGTTTTCAAGCCTCTGTTTTTAAAAGTTTTCCTTTTCCCCCTAGGGCTTAGTCTTTATTTCCAAATATATAGTCCAAACTGTTTCGCCATTTGAGGATGATTTGTGTTGGTTTTAAACGTTTTTATAGTCCAAATCCAGTTTATTTTTAATGAAACTTTGGCCTTTCAAAAATGGCCTCCGATGATTCTCTATGGTTCCTGGTTTTGAAATATACCCGGATGTTTGGAGGTTCCTCTTCTTTCACCACTTGCTTCCTGACTCTCTGGCAATGAAGTCCCATTCTCTATTATTGTAAATTTCACGATACTTGAAGGAGTCGTCACTTCCTGCTTCGTCATGAGAGTCTGCAGCTTTGTTATAGCTGGGAGGGCGGGGTTTTCAAAGCCACAAAAATTCCAAACAGCAAGTATTTTTCTGCACTTTACTGCTTTCTCTTAGCTCCAAAAATTCCACCTTTACCCCCTTCCACTTCTCCTTAATTTCTTACTTTGACAAATAGTTCTTAGCACTTTTCTTTAAACAGTTTTAATTTGCTCCTGGAGTGATAGATCTTTTACCTTAGCGCCGTCTAATCTTGCTCATATCGTCCAGTTTTCCTTCAGAAGTTATTATAGTCTATAGAAGGCTGGAACCTTGATGAGTTTAAGTCAATTCAATGACTCCAGAGATTCTTTGTAGACAATGGGATGCAATCTTTCATCGGGGGTTCTTCAAAGCTGAAAAAAAACCCTCCTGGGGTCTCTCGTCAGCCAAAGTCTCTCCCCTTGAGATAACAAGCATGTCCTAGACAAGTTCCTTTACTGGAAACAGGTAGACAGCAGGCATTAAAATGCCTTTTATGTCCAAAACAAAGAACTCGTACTGCCTCTCTGTGAGAGACAGGTCGGCTCACCATGTTCCAACCCTGGAAGCCTCTGTTCAAGCAAGTTTCTATCACATTTCCAAGCTGGGCTGGGCTCAGTTATGCTACCCCAAATTCTTAGTGAAAAAAACCTTGTTGTGGTGTCCAGATAGTTGTGTCATTTTAAATGCAATCAACAGATGCTGTTTGTTCCCACACTAATTACACAAAATCCATGCATGATGTGCAGAGTTGATGTGCAGAGTTGAGCAATTTATTGCATCTGGACTTTTCTACATATTACGTGCAAAAACAGAAATTCTACCATGGTTCCTCCCCAAGCTCACATGCTTCTCCTAGAATCCTGAGAATCTTGACCTTTACATTTACAATGTATGAAATTTACCTTTACATCGCATGAAAAGCTGTAATCAATTTCTATTATTTCTAAAACATCCTCAGAACTGGCACTTTTGATCTTATACAAAACTGCACAGCTGTTACTTTCACTCCATTCCTATTAAACAGGTATCCTTTGTAACACTAACATTTTCAGATAACTTACAATGATTTTTACACAGGAGTTGACTAGCACCTTAAAATACCACTGGACTCAGACTTTGTTAAAAATCTTTTATGAATCAGACAGAGTTCACTTCTGCTGCATCTGAAGACCGCAAGCTCTGATTCATGGACGCTGCAGCTGAAATACATTTTAGTAAGTCTTTAAGGTGCTACTAGATTCCTGTGTGCTTTTGGTACAACACAGATACTCCTCTGGACCTCCAGATCAGCATCCTGCAGGACCTCTCTCAGTTCTGTAAGGCCTGCAATACTGAGCTATTCCATCTTGCATTTAATTGGTGAACTTGGAGCTCAATGTGGCAGTTGAAATGAGAACCTGAATTTAACATCCTCTAGACCAGTGTTTTCCATTTGCAGGGTCATGACCTGGTACTGGGCCACAGAAGCCGGGTCACAAGAAAAGCCAAAGCTAGCCCCGCCCCCAGCAAAGCTAGCCCTGCCCCATCTCTGTGTTGTGCAGAGAGGAGCTGGGTTGCTTCTCCTTCCTGCTCCCCCACTCCCAGTGTTTGAGAGAAAAGCTGGCATCTATTGGCACTTTAGACCCATGAAGTGTTCTTCAGGGTATGAGCTTTCATGTGCCTTGCAGTATGTTCTTTTGGGGAGATTTCCCCGGGAGGCCTGGGCGCAAAGAAGGGTGTGTGTGCTTTTTTCAGCTGGGAGGGCAAGAGTGGGCATTCCAGTAGCTTTTTTTTTTTACCAAATGACCCCTGGGCAGAATGTTTGCTGGCTGGGGTCATCTGATGGTGAGGAAGGCTTTTTTTCCCTTTGGCCGCCCCTTCCTTCCTTCCTTCCTTCCTTCCTTCCTTCCTTCCTTTCTTTCCCTGCAAGTAATGCTCTGTCTGTATTCTTGGTGCTGGTGGGGGGGGGGGAGAAACAGTGGGAGGGCTTCTAGTGCCCTGGCCCCACTGGTGGACATTCTGGTGTTTTGGGGCATTGTATGAGGGAATTTTGGACTGGATAGTTCACTGGCCTGATCCAACATGGCTCCTCTTATGTTTATGTTCTTTCTTTTCATGTCTTTCTTTTCCTTTCCTTCCATTTCATTCTTTCCCTTTCTCTTTCTTTCCGTTCATTTTTGCTGGATGAAACTTTTCTGTTCATCATACTGTTGTTACAGACATAGGAGCTCTGCCAATGAAAAGTTGGCACCCCCAGTTGTAGCCAGGTGACCTTCTATGAGTTTTCTGTGTGAGTGAGTGAGAGTAAGAGATGTGGGGCAGAAAGAGATTATTGGAGATTACTGTGGTATATCTCAACAGCACTGGAAGAGATGGTACTATGAATTTGGCACCATTTTACTGGTCCTGCTTTTAACAGCTGTCTGACACCAAAACTCCTCCTGTAGATATTAAAAAGTATTAAAGTAGTTCACTGGCTAAATATCTGCACAACAGGTTGCTTTTAAAAGCATGGGAAACACAGCCAGTAAAAAGCTGCAAGCCCCTCATAAATATCCTTTTTGGGATAACTGCAGAAAAGCTTGTATGAACTTTATATAACTTGAAATTAATTTCACAGCAATTTTCCAGTGTTTCAACCAAAGAAAAGTATGAAAAAATAGTTGTCGAAAGATTTTCTTCAAACCAAGCAAGCTTGGTTGTAGCTTGAGGCAGGGTTCCAGTAGTAGCAGCTGAAGGAAGGGCCTACTAAATGTGTCAGCATATTTTGAGGTAGAGTGACTGCCAGGGCCCAGTGTGGGTGGTACACAGTGCTGGCATTCCTGATGGCAATGGCAACAACACTCCCAACTGCATACACTGGCCAGTGCTGTTGAGGAAGGGATGTGTAGGTGGTGCAGGCAATTGTACATGAGCATTAGAAGTGCTTGCAAGCTGGAAAAGAATACACAAACAGATAGGTACTTCCAGGTGTGGGGGTGAAAAGAGAGGACTGCCCACTTTCCACCCCCATTTTGGCTCAGCATGGGTTTCAGAGAGATTTTTCTGAAAATGAATTTACTTCCGAAGAAGAGGCAGGTTTGGGGGAGTACCCTGGAAGTGACATCACAGGAAAAGGTGGAGTTTTGGTTCAGTGTGCCCTGGAAGTGACATCACTTGGTCCTTGACACAAGAAATGACATAATTCCTGTCTCCTGGCTCCACCCCCAAAGTCTTCTGCCTCCACCCCCAAATGTTAGTGGGCCACGAAGGAGAAGTGTAAAAATAACCGAGCCATGGGAAAGAAAAGTTTGGGAAACCCTGCTCTAGAGTCTAGACCACTGGATGTAACCTGTGAAAATGAAGATGATCTTAGAACCACCTAGTTATCTACTGTATTCATGATACTGTATTATTGTATGGTATTATTGCTATGTAGCACCTCTATGTTTTATTGTTTTATTATGTTTTGTGTTTTTTATATTGCCATTGACCTGTTAGCTACCCTGAGCCTGCTTCGGTGGGAAAGGTGGGATACAAATCTAATAAAATAAAATAAAAATATGGAACAGTGATGTGAACAGTGTGTGAAAGCAAAGTCAGGTTCTTTCTTTTCCCTGCACCTCTGCTGAAACTGTATCATGTGTGAAGCAATTCTTAGAGGTATGGGGGGAACAATTTTTTTTCCTCAACAGACTGTGCTGAAGCACTAAATTAAAATGTTTTTTAACTAACAGTGAAACTAGCCATTCTTCTTTTGCAAGAATATATCATCTAGAAAGCCTAGCCTTTAATTTCTGTTTGAGTAATAACAACAAACCATTTACTGAAGTAGCGAATAAAGAGGGTTGTTATGCTAGCAAGTTTGGGGGGACAGTAATGAATATTGTGTTCAGGCCATTAGTGGGTGATATAGAAGCAACACCAATTGAAGATCTGGGGAGCATATTTTGAAAAATGAAAAGGTGGGGTGCTCTTCTGTGACAAAAGAAAGTCATTAATCAAGATTCCCTTCCTCCTGACCAAGAAGGCTGCAAAGGATGGATTGGCATGGTTTACATCACCATCTCAACAAACAGCAAATTCAAAGTTGATGGAATTGTTTCTAAGGCTGTGGAATTAAACAAACAGCAGCACAAAGAAAAATTGAGGGATATTTACAACTTCATCTTTCCTTCCTAACTCGATGGGTGTCCTAATTAAAGATACAGTTCACTGCCAGTGTTTCCTCTAAGCTGAATTAGCATGAACCAGCTCACAGATTTTTAGCTTCCAGTTCACACATTTTTCTTAGCTCAGGAAGGATGACTTCCATAGTACAATAATTTATGCAGTAGCTCACAAAGTAGACTTTTTGCTCACAAGACTCTGCAGTTTAGCGGGAACATGGTTCATTGCACACCCATGAGTCAGCATTTGGACTCTTAATTTAGGCTATAATTTCCCATAAATCTTTCCTCCCTGCTGGACAGCGTTCAGTAGCACTTCCTGTAACTGCAAACTACTTGGTGTGGAGAGGGATGGGATTGCTGTGGCCTTCAAAGGAGACTTTTGCAGTCTGAGCTCATCATAAATAACGCTGTCTTAATGAAATATGGAATGCGAAGAACAACATATTCTCTATAGGATCATCTGGCGTTAACTATGCACAGCTCAAAGCGGGAAGACAGACATCCTGCACAAGTAAACCCCCCTTCCCACAATGACTTTCCAGGTGCTTTCCAGGTCCTCCAACTATGGTTTGTTTTAATATCTTCTTTCCCAACTCCATTTCCTATTAGCTCCCCCTCCCCTTTCTTCCCTCTCCACTTGTTTGAGGTTTGGATACTGAGGAGGAGGGAATTCACACTAATCCACGTGCCAGCAGGAGCAACGGAAGAGGTTCCTTGAACGTTGTATGAAAAGAAAATGGAGTCCGTAGTGCAAACAAGCGAGAACAGGAAAAGACAGGCACATTGAACAGTGAAGGCAGCTAGCGGCGAGAAGGGCAGAGGGCACTACTGAATGACAGAACGCTCTAAGCCTCGAAAGATGGGGGAGGAGCGGCACGACTGATCAAGCAGTCTTTCATTATCTCGTCTGCGTAAGGCGAACAATCACTTTGCTCCCTCCTCTTTCTCTCTCCGCTGCATCACTAGGATACGCGCAAGGCTAACCTCACCGATAACCAAAGCAACGGCGGAGGCAGCCAATGGCCTTCCGGCTCCGCTTTTTCCCTCTAGACCAATCAGAAAACGGCGCGGCCGCAACCTTGCGGTTGGCCCAGCACCCGAGCCAATCAATAGAGAAAAGAAGACGAAGGCGGGGGGGGGGAGGGGTGGTCGGAGTGGGCTATGAGAGTGAGGTGAACGCGAGCACGGAGTCCGCGTGCCGGGAGGCTATAAGAACCTGAAGACGTCGCGCGCGTCTCAGATCCTTTGCGGAGCTCCAGCGCTGAGAGGGCGCGCGCACAATTCTTGTTACCAGCCGTTGTTCCTCCTGCTTCCTCGTGGTCACTCGCCAGTTTCCTCCTTCGCTATGAAGACCAAGTTCTGTAACGGTGGCGAGGCCGACCCTTCCCCACTGGGACTCCTGCTGGGATGCAGCCCGGGCCCCGTCTTGCCCGCCCTTGCTCAGTCACCCTCGTCCGCGCCGTCTCTGCCTTCCTCTCACGCCGAGATAGAAGCCAAAGAACTGGGGCTCCGGGGGCAGCACCAGCAACCTCTTGCTCTACCACCGCCCCCCACGCCTCCCTCGCCGCCGCTTGAGGAGCAGCCCGACCCCCGCACTCGCCGCAAGGCCTATCTGTGGTGTAAGGAGTTTCTGCCAGGGGCGTGGCGGGGGCTGCGGGAGGATCAGCTGCACATCACACCCATCAGGTCAGCACTTTGCGGGGGTCTCACTAGTAGGCGTGGTAAAGGTGTGGTCCAGCATTCGAGTAGGGGAAGCGCTCGTCACCGCGTGTTTCTGAGTATGTGCAGAGTGCTCTCCTTTCTTAGTCGTGGATTAATTCTCCGCCATCTCGTCTTTCTCTAGAACGAGATGCTGATGTAGCCTTTAAAAAAGCATTGATCTCTGCGGAAAAATGAGGGTGGGGCACTTCATACTGTCGCACTTGCCACTTTTTGTCCTTCGCAGAGCCTCTTGTTAGGTTTGCTTCACGCAGAAGTGGAACGTTGCACAATTAATTTGCCATATGGTAGTTCATATAGAACGTCTTGCATAGACTTCCGGGGAGTGCTGGAAATAGAAGCAATGCTTTTGTAGTAGGGGAAGGTGGGCTTGCAGCGAAGTTTGTGGAGGTAAACGTTGCTAGGATCGTTTTATCCTGCTTTTCAGAATATTTGAAGCTTTTGGAAGTAGAAAATTAAGTGAATGGGTAGCTGAGTTAAATAACACTGAGTTGTGATTTGCGTGCAAGCCATGCTATATAGAGTAACTTTTGGTTTCTTTCTGCTTTGTGCTTCAATTTCTGTCGTTCAAAGGCTTTCAGAGGTATGTTACGTAGTTAACAGACATGTGGTTTACAGATCCATTTTACAGGCTGTAGTTTGTTACTTGAGATATTCCACTACACCAGTTTATTGTTTCTTAACCATGGTTTGATGTGATTGCTGAACTAAGCTAATTGCTTTTGCCCCATGGCCATAATTGGCTTTTGTGAATGTAGAGATTTCTTTTATCTCACTGCCATCATTGATCAAGACCAATATTTAAAGTTTTTGAAATGCTGTAAAAGCCCTTATGGAGAGTGTAAAGCCAGAAAGGAATCACAACCCAAAAAATGCTACCTAAATAACAAGAAACAAGAATGTGACTCAGTAAAGTGCTTTCAAACTCAAATGTCTATACCTTTTATTTTAGTGTACAAAAAGTGTATCAGTTGCCTTTTTTCAGAGACAAGAATATTACCTTATCCTAAATACAAAATTCTATCATGAACTGTCCTTTATCAACAAGCTGTATGAAATTCAGAAGCAATGTTCATAGTGCTTCCCACTGGTCATCTGCAGTCCTGGAGAACCTTGGAGACACCCAGCAGAGCCCACATGTATTTTTGTATTTAGGATAGGGTCTCTGAAAATAGGCAATTTATATAAATTGGTATTTGTAAAATAAGAAATATAGACATTTGAATTACATTCAGTTTCTTGTTACTTAGTTAGCTTCCCTGGGAGTGTGGCATGAGTTGTGTATTGTAAGTAGTTATGCTGCTGCATAAATGTTTCAACACTGAAAAATCTGTCTTCAGCATATGAAGAACTTGCAAAGCACAGCCACATTTACATAGACAAGTTTATGTATTCCAACTTGAGTTTGTGCTATATGTGAGAAACACATGATTTTGAAATGTGGATGTGTGTTAAAATTGACAGAAATGTGTTTCTCAAAAAAAGTGATATAGTTTATTATGTGAAATAGACTACTATATAGGAAAGATTATTATATGAACTGATATGTACTATTGCTGATGGCCTTAGAGGCTGTTGTATATGTTTGTTAGGCCAAAGTTGCAAGGAATGCTCCTTTTGCTTGAAATACATTACCTGAGTTTGTTCATATTGGTATGATTAAACATGTTTCAGAAATGTACAGTTCAGAATGCTTTAAAGGTGAGTGTAGAGTGAGGCAATTGAGGCATTGTTTTACCTTGGCTGAAACTTAAGTCATGATGTGGTTTCTGAATAGTAAAATTTTTGGTGTGCAGCTTTGATCATGAGATTCTGTGAATGAGCAGCATGAGTCATCTCTTGGCAACAAGTTCAAGTAGTGTTGGATGCTGCCTTGCTCTAATAATGCCATTAGCTTAGATTAGCTAACTTTTAATATAGTATGAGTAAGTAATTGGGAGTGGAAAGTTCCATTCTGGTCAGCTACTATACATTTTGTGTTTTGATAGATTTTCCTTTTAAGAAGAGAAGCAGCTATTTTTGAAATGACTATTGTATTTACTCAACACAAGGTATAAGTGAATTAAATATATCATAAGTTTTTAACATGCCATAGAAGGACTTTGGTTTAGGTTACAGTTAAATAATAATCTTGACTTATGGTGTAAATGGTCCTGGCCAAAGCAGGAGGGACAGTAGCTCGGTGGTAGAGCATCTGCTTGGTAAGTAGGAGGTCCCAGATTCAATCCCTGGCATCTCCAACTAAAAAGGGTCCAGGCAAGTAGGCGTGAAAAACCTCAGCTTGAGACCTTGGAGAGCCGCTGCCAGTCTGAGTAGGCAATACTGACTTTGATGGACCAAGGGTCTGATTCAGTATAAGGCAGCTTCATATGTTCATGTTCATATTGCTGTAAAACAGGTATTATACTATAGTACAGCATGCAGAATGCTCTTGCCATGGAGCCCTAAATATGTAAATCATAAACAAGTAAAATTTTCCATAGTAATTGACAAGTGTTTCTTTGGTATGCTTAGGATAGCATCACAGTATCTGTAATTAAAATATTTTAATGGGGTTTTTTGTTTTAAGGCTAAAACTTTTCTTTAAAAAAAGAAAGCAGACTTCAAGTGACTGTTTGCTCTGCTGGCAGCCTTGCAGCAGTATTATTGAAGCTATTATAACTTTCGCAAAGTTCAGTGTTCCATAAACAAAGAATTTGGAAATGTGTGTTAACTTCTGCAAAACTCTCTAGTTATGGAGCCTTTATAGGCTTCTTATGCAGAGTGAAACCAAAACATTTTAATTACTTTGCAGTTATTTTATATTAACTGCCATGTTGGTAGTTTTACTGATAGCTTATGCTCCTCTTAATGTGATATGGAAAAGAGGGGAGGTGGTAGTAAATGTAGATGTTTTCTGCAATAGCAGAAAATGAACTGGTGTCTGGGTTATATTGTATTTGAAAAGTAGTTATTTGTGACTTTAGGTAAGACTTGGCAGTTAAGTAATGCCAAAAAGAATTAGGGATTACATGTAGTATCAGGTTTACATATTCTGACTTGAACAAAGACTGGTAGATGTCATCTAATGACTGTTAACTTGAAAGTGCTTTGGTGCAGGTCACTTTTAAGTGATATATAAGGATTAATAATAGATGCTGTGGAATGCAGATCAACCTCTAGCTCTGAAAAGATTGAAGGTTACTAAGGAAAAGTGACAGCATGTTTTACTTGTTTGACAGGGAAATATACTCCGGATGGGTAGGAGCAGTGCAGGCAGTGAAGAAATGGAAATTGTGTACAATGTGAGCAGTAACATGCTTGTTTTCTCAAAAATGTGATACGGAAAGGTTCAAGTGATGTCTTGTGTGCATGGTTCATGTCACATACAGATTTTGGTAGTCATACATCTGGTTACTAGTTGAGAGCTCATGTAATGTAGGGTGTTAGATCTGTGTCAGGCTCTCCCCCACTCTCGCTACCCTCGTCAGGGAAGGAGACCTCCAGGATGAGAACTTGGCGGTGAAGCTGCTTTTGGTGTAATCAGAACTAGGGAGGCAGTTTGACTTAAGGCCTCTAAGGGAATTTTTTCAGGCCTGGTCTCTCTCTCTCTGACCATTGATACTGGCCTGACCCCTCAGTTCCCCATCGAGTTCTTCCTCATTTTCACTTCAGCCTTCCCCCTTTTATTCCCTTCTCCCCTGAGCCAATGGACTCTCTCCTGCTGGCTTATGCAGGACACCTGCTTCAGAGAGCCAGTTTGGTGTAGTGGTTAAGTGTGTGGACTCTTATCTGGGAGGACTGGGTTTGATTCCCCACTCCTCCACTTGCACCTGCCTTGGGTCAGCCATAGCTATCGCAGGAGCTGTCCTTGAAAGGGCAGCTGCTGTGAGAGCCCTCTCAGTCCCACCCACCTCACAGGGTGTCTGTTGTGGGGGAAGAAGACATAGATTATAAGCCGTTCTGAGTTTCTGATTCAGGGAGAAGGGCGGGGTATAAATCTGCAATTCTTCTTCAGTTCTTCTTCACATTTCCCATCTCTCCAGGCCACTCCAGGAGAGGAAGCCTGTTTCATCCAGTTGGAACTGGTTTCGTCTGGTTCCTCCATACACCTTCCCTCCCTGTTTTCCCCAGAGGGGACCTCTCTCAATAATGAGTACACCTATGAGGTGCAGTTATTTTCAACCATTTGGTGCTCTGGAGATGTATTGAATATTGTTCCTTTTGCCATAATAATTTGCCTTCAGTAGAAGGAATTCTGATTTTTGTAGCTGTTTGAATTGTTTACCTGTGTGTGCCTAAAAACTGTAGAGTGTTTCATTAAATTGTGTGTTTGGCAGCATAACAGGTTTCAGCCATATGTATTTCTCCATTACTTCTCATGCTGCAAAGCAACTAACTGTTTGGCTTCTTGGAATTCCCTTTATGCCTTATCTGAGTTAAAAAAGGAAATGGAACTTTTCCACTGATAGGTATCTCCACAGGAAAGTGTGGAATGTCCTTAAATGAGAGCTGTAATAGAATGTCTTTTCAGTTTGTTAAATGGACAAGAAATTGAGTGGGCATGGATTACTGACTTTTTAAAGTAAACAAAGGCTGCTAGTGTTGCTTTTTGCTTTTGAACTTAGCCGGAAATGAGACAGCCTTATTATTCACTTCCAGAATGCTTCTGTATTTGTCAGAGAAAGAGACTCTACCCCCAGTTATCAGTGCTGTGCAAGTGAGAAGAGCCCTGTGAGCAATTTTGGGAACAGGGCAAGGGAAAGTCCACCAAAGTTGCTTGTGAACATTTTGTATCCCTTTTAGAATTGCCTTGTTCCATCTTGGTTATGATCAACCTTGACTGGCAGCAGCTCTTCATGGTCTCCAAAATTCTTTTTTATTCTCATTCATAGCTGTCTTATGGCAAACCTGTAGAGTTATCAAGGCAGATAATCAGAAGTGCTTTGCCATTGCCTGCCTCCATGTGACAGCCTTGGTATTCCTTGGTGGTCCCTCATCCAAATACTAGTCAGGGCTGACCCTGCTTTGCTTTCGAGATTTGTCAAGATTAGCCTAACCTGAGCTGTTGTAGAAAGGTCCTTTTTGTTGGAGATTCAGATGACTGAATGTTAAGCCCTTAGCTTTCTCATTTTTGGGGTTTCAGAACTTAGTCTCTGTTCCTAGGCTGCTTTGGTTGCTCTCCTCCCAAGTAACTTTTATGTCCCCCATTCTACCAGTGGAGCACCAAAGCACATTTAAAGTTATGGTATTAAAAGCCCTGTACGGTCAGGGGCCACCTCTCCTGGTATATCCCCGAAGGGCACTATGCTCTGCTGGTAAGAACCTGCTGGAGGTCCCTGACCTGAGAGACACCTAGCTGTTCTCAACCAGGACCAGGACTTTTTCAGCCCTGACCCCAACCTGGTGGAATTCTTTGCCAAGTGGCATGTGTGCATTGCGGGACTTATTGTAGTTCTGCAGAGCTTGCAAGGCAAAGATGTTCCACCACATTTTCATTGAGGACAACAAAGGTTCTCTGTCTAGCTGGTAGTCCTGCTTTTCCTGCCTCTTCTGCTTCTGTTGCCCCCCCCCCCCCCGCAAAGCAGTGACATATCTGGCTGGGGTTTTTTTGTTTTAGTATTTTGATGTACACCAGCCTGAGCCCTATCCTATGGGGGAGGGCAGTTTAAAAGTTGAATGAAATAAATAAAAATTAATTAACATACGTTGCTTTCCTTTCTTTCAGTTTCCTTTAGTTCAATTTTAAATTGAGAGTGGCTGACTTAAGCTCCATGCCCACCTCTTCAAAAAAATCTGTGACCCAGATTTGGAAGCTCTGAATGCTGTTCCCGAGCTATGGTGCAGAGCTTCCTTAATTTCTTCCAAAAAGGACCCAGTAGCAACAGCAGCTCAAAGGACCCTCCCTATGGAACCTCTGTTCCTCTTTGAAACTATGGAAAATTGATAAACTGTTTCCCTTGTCCAAAGTTAGTTTCCCAGTTATAGCATCATCCCCAATTCAGTACTGTTTTGAAAGAAGCTGTAGGGAAGTAAATGTATTGCATTCAAAGCACATGCCTTAAAAAGTAATTTATTTATCAAGTGTAATGGCCAGTGTTCCCTCTAAACTGTATGAGTATCCAGCTGCTCATTAACACAGGAAGCCCCAACCAGCAGCAATCTGGAGTCACACAGGGGTTTGCACTGCTTATTGCCTATTTTAAAATTAACAGCAGTTATATTCTGCTAAAGATGTGAACTTGTTCTGCTCAGTAGGGAAAAAGAATTAGAGGAAATATTGGCATGGCTCAATTTTAATACCTGAGAAAGCTTACTGTAAATGCAGAATACTTGGAATGGTTATTGTGAACAGACAGTGGCTCTCTATCAAACATAAGGTGCTCGTAGGGATAAAACAGGATAACTTTTATGTGGTTCTTTGAAACAGGAAGACAATACAAGTAGCACCCTTTTGTATGGTATTAAGTGTTAATATTGGATACTCATAGGGCAAGATACTAGATAAACCCTTCCTTTTGAAGTTGCAGAAGCCTAATATTTTGTATATTTCATCTCAACAAACAACCTTTGATTTTGGTCTTTTACTACACAGATTATGGTCCTGACCATCAAATAAAATAGTGGCTTTTTGTGATGTTTAAACACATAGCAGCATTACAACAGAAAGTCAGATTTCTGCCCAATCTTAGACTTTTATAAGTTCTGTTTTAATACATTTTAGTTCTAAAATGCAGTTTTACGTATTGAATCATTACAGCTAAGCACAAACTGTGTAAAGTATCTTACTGGACAGGGCTCACAGTATTCTGCTTTGAATGCAGAAGGTAGCAGGTTCAATTTCTAGTGTATCCAGTAAAAAAAAAATCGGGTAATAGGTGATGCAAAAGATCTCTGCCTGACATCGTGGAGAACTGCTGCTAGTCAGAGCAGAAAATAGTGACCTTGATGGACTAGCGCTCTAATTCAGTATAAAGCAGCTTCATGTGTTGCTGGAAATTATTCGGAGGAAAAATTAGATTGCCTGTCCAGTAACTTGCCTGAGACAGCTCACAAAATTTAATTTAAAAAATTTAATACATTGATTAAAATCCATAATTAGAAGTGAGTCTATGCTGAATAGCACACTTGACTCAAAGGTTGCTGTGAAGTATGCATTTCCATATGCCTCTGTGTGGAGTAACTGAACATATGATCATTAGAATTTTATCATTTTTGTTTCTTTTTATAGAGGAGGCCTCAGCAACATGTTATTCCAGTGCTCATTACCAGATACCATAGAAACTGTTGGTGATGAACCACGCACAGTTCTTCTTCGTTTATACGGTGCAATTCTGCAAATGGTGAGTGTTTGGGGAGAATGGGCAGGACTTTAGATACTTGTCATTGAAAATGCTGAAAGTAGATTTTGCAGGAAATATTATCTTACTGTTGAGAAGTGACAGATCTTCCATCTGTATAGGTTCATTGTCTAGTGCTTAAAATCTGCAAGGCTTTCTAAACCAAAAACCTCAGTTGTCGTTTTCAGCTATGATGTGACTTGCTTTTCATCATCAGTAATGCATGTGGGTATCATCTGGAGCTTTAGTAATCAATAGTTCTTTCTAAATTTTGTAAAGGACGGGGGGAGAAATCAGCATTGGTAGTAAATTATCTGTGAGGTAGTGAGTATCACTAACTTTGAGAAAACCGTAGTGTACCAGTGTTTTTCTAAAACCATTCTTCTAAGACATGTGTCTGTGGTCTTTTTCAACTGATAAAGTAACCTATCAGAAGATTTAGTAGAATGCATCCCTCTGCATATGCAGGAGCAAGTCTCATTCAGCTTGATGCAGCTTGCTTATGACTAAGTATGTATAAAACTGTTCTGTTCCTCTTTAGTGCGCACAACATGCCCTCCAGTCTTTGTGGTTACAGAGTTGTGAAATTGTTTTTGGATGCTAAGTGGCTTGTATTAAAATTGTTTGCTGTCGGTGTAAATACTGACAGTCCTGGATTTCCAACTGTGTAGCCAACTGTGATAACCAAAAGATTGCCTTTATTCCTGTGGTGGTGCACACTTTATTTTTAAATATCTTCAGTAGTATGTGTGCAGTTTATCTGGAATCTCCAGTAGAATAATGACAGTAACCACAGTAGTAATAAACTTGCTGAAGTCCGTAGCACTCCCTTTCTAACCTAAGGTACAGGCTTCTCAGAGAGGGCTAATTTTTCTGTGCACTGTTCTCATGCAAGGGGGTGAGATTAACCTCTATATAAGCGAAATGCTGGTAGGGAATATGGCAAATTGATTAACCTCTATATAGCAAAATGCTAGTAGGGAATATAGCAAATTGAACATCTAAGTGCTTATAGAAGAAGTAGGGTAGGGGTTCCTCACTCATTGATCTCCTTCTCTGTAAATACGTGATCCTCCAAGTGAACTTTGGCTGCCTGTACTCAAGTCTGCTATTACTGTACTTTCATTTTTGTACATAATGTTTCACACTTTCCTACACTTATTGGGGAACATCATGAGGATATTATTAGATGTATGACTGTTGGGTTCTGTGTTGCAGAACATAAAATACTTTCATTTAGAAAAGGCTGAGACTTAACATTTTTCTTGCCCATTTTGGCCATGTACAGGAGTAAAACTGGTCTGAAATGTGCACAGCAGCAGTATTGTTGAGGATTTTTCTTAAATAAGCCATACCACTGTAGCTTCACTTAGTTTTATTAAATTGCCCAATGAGAGATGAGATTTTAAAAGCAAAGGCTACATTTTAAGAATGAAGGCTATCTTTAAAAGTAGCATACTAACTTGCTAACTTTTCTGCTTGAAAGGGGAGTTTTTGCTCCTAAAGATATACCACAAATTTAATTCTGAAGAACTTTTACTATAATTATAACATCTACATTTATGGAATTATGAATCAGAATGTGGATGCATAGTGTTTTCCCTCAGTGTTCATATTTTTACCATGCTACCTTGTGTGTAGTTTCCTGGGATGGGGGGGGGGATTACAAGCGAGCCCTGAATTTTTTTCAAGGTCTGATTTGACCAATCATTTGAGTGTTAACATCATAACCTTGTTTTTCCTTGGTTTTTAAGCTCTTTTGAGATATCTAAATTCCTTTCTTTCCATAGTGGCAGTGAAATGACTGCTCTTGTTGGTGCAGTTCACTAAGGGTTAAGTAAGCAGAAACAGTTCCAAGGTAAAACTTTCAGATTATATGGAGGGTCTCAATATAAACATTTGTCTCTTCTAGACCAATCTTCAGTGATAAGCAAACTGATTTTGCTGTAGATGGAGAACTTGGAACTGGTTACAGACCTTTTTAATTTTGGATATAAAGTTTTTTTTTCTCTAGAGATATTAAGATCCCTAAAATGCTGGTTTAAATTATGGGCACAAATATAGTGGGCAGTAACTTAAAAATCTTATTACTGATTTCCCAATTGCTATTTGTATGGGTTAAAGAGTGCAGATATAAAAGGCTGCATCTTATAAACATAAGATTTTTCAAGTAGAATTTGACTTTTCATAAATGTGTGCAGAAAGCGCTACTCTTTCCATTGTCAAATTCAGATGCACAGGACCAAAAATTTAATCTTTTTGTCCTTTGATCAAAATTCAAAAGTCTGTGGGAAGCTTCTAGCTTCAAAATGATTGCTTTCATATAAAAATCATTTGTTTTTTATTAAAATTACTTCAGCATCAAATTCTGGAAGACACAAATGTCAGTACCCTGCTGTTGAGTATAAATGGTTAAAGTTGACTAAAGTTACCATGTAGAAAGGGCATGGGTCCTCCATCCTCAGTCATATTAGTTTTTATTTTAAACCACTGTTTTATTCATGTATTATAAGGGGGGCAGAAGTTAGCTTAGTTGAGTTGATATGTATAGATTGTCATCCTGGCAGAGATTGATATAAAATGAGAATCTCAGACGATATAGCTGACCTACTTTTTTGTTTGTGAAGAGTTGAAGTTTTAGTTAAATATGTGCATTTGCCTTTGAAGCACACATCACCATCAAGCTTCTGTTCCTTAACTCCCAAAATGTAAAAGGCCATGTCTTATTAGAAACAGTTCAATCCTATTGTTCATAATAAATCATTTGAATTTCTGTTGGACTGAGTATTTAGCTTGAGTTGTTATTTCCATGCAGTGAAGAAATTCATGTTCGTTGCTCTATAAATACTAATGGCAATAATCAAGAAAAGCATTTACATTTGGGTTGAAATAAATGGAACTTTTAAACTATTATACACTTACAAAAAAGGTAATACTTGTAAGATTGCTGTACTTATACTAATGTTTAATTGTTGTATAGGTCCCATGTTCCCCAAATAAAGGGAGACTTGGTATAGCAGCTCATTTTCTATTTTGCATTTCTTAAGTCTAAACATTTGGTTTGCTGTTATTAAATGCCAAATCAAAATATTGTATGTGGTAGTTGGAACAATGACTAATTAATGTTCCTTTAGTTTTTGATTGTCATTTCATCAGAAAATAAAGTTAGGAGCATTGACTGCAATCCTGTGGTATTTCATTCCTGCTTTGCTTTTTTATTGCATGTACTAAGCAAGTGTAGAATGCTGTAATTGTAATACTCTTGTTGTGATTCTTGCTTTGTAGCAAGGAAGTACTGCAAATACCTGATACCAGCAGATAGATTGGTAGCTGAACTCCTGTTAAGGGGCACATGTATTGTTGGGTGGCATTAAAGGTCTTTTGGGGGTAATGTACCATTTTAGTCGTATGTGCATGTGTTCTCTGCTGCAGGCTTGTCCATGCGATCGTGCCTAGAGCACTCTGGTTTCCAGGTGACAGACACGATTCACGGTATAGTATGAGATCTCTGAAGTTGGAGCATTCTCTACGAGTTTCGTTTCTTTATGACTCAGGGTGTTAAGTTATGATGAAAATGCTTATCTTGAAAACATTTTAAGTATCTGAGCAGTAAAATAGTAGCAGTGAATACTGAAATAGTACATTAAGCATTTCTCCTTCCTTCTGCTCCCTTAGAGAATGGTAATTTGATCAGAAGTAAAAAAAAGAAAAGAATGTTCTTGGTTTTTATAGGACCTGTATTAATAAGGTTTCTTACGTTGTCCCCTTTCTAATGTAGCTTTGCTCAGATTAGGAATTCAGTTTAATTAGGTCAATAAAAGTATTTGACACAATACATTTTGCTTTTCAGCCCTGAGAAGCATGTCTTTTGAGACACGTTGCAACATTGCAGCTTCTGTATCTGAATTTTAATAAAAGCATTCATCTTGTCATAAGGCTTAGAAATGAGTTTGTTGATCTTGTAGAGGCGCTTTGGAAACTCTACAAGATGGCAGCTGTCAGGCTTTCAATCTCACTTTCCAAGATAATAAAATTGTATCTAAATTTGTTTGTACTACACTTAATGCATTGGTATAAATATTGTTATAGTATTAAAGCCCTGGATTCACAGTCTGCATCTGCACTCCAGTTTTAGATTATTATTTTTTGTATTTGCTGATAAATATAGTATTTAAGAACTGCAATTTTATATGTTGAAAACAGAAAATTGCATTAGCTCCTCAAATTAGTTCTGTCAGTCTGATTCATGCATTATTTGTAAGTGGTTAAGCTATTTATAGTCTTATATTCAACATAAATTTACTTTTCTTTCAAACGTTTTAAAGTCTAAAAGAAACAAAATATACATCCTAGTATGGACCTGTAATCAATATTACTTCATTTTGGTTGTTGAGGTATGCCCAGGGCATTTTTGGTAGAAAAAGTCCAGCAGGAACTTATTTGCATATTAGGCCACACACCCCTGACATCACCATTGTTTCACACAGGGCTTTTTTGTAGAAAAAGCCCAGTGGGAATTCATCGGCATATTGAACCACACACCCTGATGCCAAGCCAGCCGGAACTGTGTTCCTGCTCAAAAAAAGCCCTGGGTACACCTGTACTTCATTTCCAGTAGACAAATCATACGCTTCTATATAATTGCCCATAACAATAAAAACAAGACTAAAATTTCCTGTACGACAGTAGTTTCTTCAGTTATCTCCATAAAGTAACCCTCTAGATATAGTTCCATTTTCCCCTTGATTTAGGAGTGCTTATAGCTTTGCTTCTTTTGTGAGAAATGAGACATATGATGGCAACTACCTATATTTACCGGTTAACTTTATGCAGTAAAGCAGCTCCAGCTAATATTAAGGAAGGAATGTGACAAAGATGATGGCATGGTATATAAATGCCTGCTTATCAGAAGCCTCTATTCTAGGCGATCCAACCATTATAATAGCTTTTCCCTGTAATATCTATTCTCCATTAGTTTTAGTAGAAACTAATGAACTTTGCAACAACTGTTCCATAATCCCCCTGGACGTTGGCCATTGTTTCTATGCAGTTAGAAAAAGTCCTGTTTCAAGAAGGCAGTAACCTGCTATTAGAACTGCCTTGATGTTTTTGCTTTAAAAATACTTAAAGGAAATCTGTAAAATTACATTAGCTGTACTGTTTCCAAGTCATCTTCAAGCTTTTATTAGTTGATATAGTGCAGTCTTCATATATTGTGCGATTATACAAAATCCTCTGCTTTACTCTATTTCATCACTGAATCAATTCCTCCAATAAAATGAAGAGCTCTTTCAGATGCTTTGATTCTAAACAAAATTACTTGGAAGCAGCCCCCTTTTATCTGAAGTCCTTGTCTCGCCTTAGATGTTATGCAGTGCCTGAATTAACCAAAGTAACCCTTTAGATTTGTTCTTCCATGATAGCTCTGAAATTTCACATTCCTGTTTGTTCTTCTCAGACCTAAATCCAGCTGTGCAGTTACATTTCTCAGGCATTGAAGTATAGTAGCATAAAAATCCTTTTAATACATGTGATCTAAGTAGGTTAAAAGGGAATACTTCTTGAGGTCCTAGAAAAACCCACTCTAATCCGCTTTGTTTCTGATGGAAGATTATACCATCATATGGGAGCATTAAGTAGGAAATACGTTTGAATGATAACCAATTTTGACTGCTGGACAAGGAGTAGTCAGTGAATAGAATAGTTCCAGTGACATAACTGTTGTCTAATAATGCAATTTTTCTGCAGTTGCTTTCCTTTGTGAATAAAGATAAATTACATGTTCATTGAAATTGTTACAGTAGCGTTTACGTACCCTTGTTAATTACAGTATTTTAATTGAAAGAACTACTGCATCAAGCGGAACAGTAGATTCAAGACCAGTTGCACCTTGACCACCAAGATTTTGGGGTAGGCTTTTGAGCATGTGAGTGAGCTTTGACACTCAAAAGCTTTTATACCCTGAAAATCTTGTTGGTCTTTAAGGTGTAATTGACACTGAATCTAGCTGTTCTAGCTATTCATGGCTACCCTCTCAAACTACCTTCATTGGATTAAAAATGGGATATTTCACTTTGAGCTAAATAAGCTAGTGACAAATTCACTATCTTTGTTGATACTCTAAATTATCAGTAGCAACTTGTTCAATTTGTTCTTTGTAAAGGGAATATTAAAGAAGAACATGTAGTTTCCCTGTTTTCATTAATATTCATAACATAAGTAGCTCTGATACAGAATTCTACCAGCTCTAAATCCATAATGGACTACAAAGTTTTCCATCTGTTCTGCATTTTAAATTGTGCAGTTGCAGTAAAAGCATGTGCCATTGAGTCCATAAGCTAAATCGCAGCTTGGAACCCTGGGAAATGCTTTTGTTGCGTGTTGAGTCTGTTGCGGCTCCCTAGGTCTGAAAAGGATTAAGGCTTTGCTTGCTTATATTGCTCTGTGAAGTGACATAAGATTATATCTAAAAATACTACAGTCAGAACATTCTACTGTAAGGCAACAAGTTACTACTAGGATAAACTATTGCTCCTTTATCCTTCTAACTAGAGAAAAGATTGTTTCAGCTGTCTTTTGTGTGTGGCAGCAGATAGTATAATTCCTTCCACTGTGTGTAATGCCCAGGAGGCTGCACCACTGTAGTAAAACCACACTTGGACTTCCTTACCTGGATCCTTCTGTGTAGAATAAATGTTTGGTTCCCAATTGCTGTATTCACAGATGACTACATCTGTTGCTAGAAGTATTAACTACTCTGTTGCTAATATCAGCTTGATTGGATTTCAATGGCACATCCTTTTGAAGTCATGTCTTTTTATTCAATGAGAATGGAATTGTGCTGGTGTATGGGATTTTCTGTAAAAGCAAAGAAAAAAGTCTTAAGTATAATTGTATACTTAAAGTATGAATTTTGTAACTCCCTTGATTGTGGTGGGGGCAAGTTGTTGGTTGTGTTGACGTTCAGCATCTTATTGTAATGTTGACTTTTCTCATTTATAGAGGTCCTGTAATAAAGGCGGCTCTGGACAGGCTCAGAAGGAAAATGACTTGCAGGTAAGTATTTCCTTTTAGTAGTTTGTGTCAGGCTGATATAAAAAGCACAGTCCTGTGTTGTGACCTTAACCAACTAGTTCTCAGACTGACAGAATACTTCTGATGACGATTCCTAGTAGAATAATTAAAGTAATTCAGCAATTTCCTTGCCCTTATTTAAGCTCATTTTATATGCTTTCTTGAATACAATGATGTAAATGATTGATTTAGTAAATAATTTGTGTAAATTTAACAACCTTGGGATATTTTTGGAAGCTTTAACTTTGCTTTAGTGTCTCATTAAACAGAATGGAAGCATTGTCTTGTTCAACTTTTTAAACAGTATGCAAGTTATACAAATCAGGCTGTCATAGTGTGTCTATACCACTAATACATAAGCACTTCTTGCAAACATAGTTGCTTCCATCTATTAAACTTTGGTTGATTAGGATGCTACTGTAGATACATGCTGTATTCCTAACCTTTTGGCTCCCACAAATATGCTTTCTCTCATCATAGGAATCATTAACTTGAATGTTTGCTTTGTGGGCCTAATATATGTAACGTTATTTATGAATAGGTTCAGGGGAAACATTACAGGAAGGAAGATGAATCCAACCAAAAAATGTAGTCCTGGTGTTGAAGAATCACCCAAAAAATAATTTCATGACATATTCATAGTATATGTACTGTTATGACAAATATAGTCGATAGTATATTGCATGGTGGTAGATCATGATACTGTAACGTTGTTCCAGTAAAATTATAGCATTAAACAGAGTAATAATGAGGCATCCAGAGTCATACCTAAGCTCTCCACCACTGGAGCTGGTAATAACACTGCCCCATTGAGAGCTAGGAGTTGGATCCCCAATCCTGTCCCCCCCCCCCCCACCGGCCCAGGCACAGGACCATTGTCTTTGATGGATTTAGTTTCAGCTGACTTTTTTAACCAACCAGCTGAAGCCTCCAAGCCCTTGGCTGTCCATCAACCCATCCCAAAGCTCCACACCAGCTGTGTGAGGGGGCGCATATAGATGTTAAACAATATGGGTGAGAGGATCACCCCTGTGGGATGCCGCATACTAGGGGGTGACATGGTGAAATCCTCTCCCCAAGTGCCACCCTCTGTCCCTAACCGTGAAGAAATGAGACAAGCCATTCCAAGACTGTCCCATGTATTCCACATCAGCAAGGCAGTGGGTCATAAGATCATAATTGACTGTATCGAACACTGCTGTCAAATCCAATAGTAAAAACAGCTGATCCTCCTCCATCCAGATGTCTGTGGAGATCATCTGTAAGGGCCATCCCATAGCCTGGGCGGAAACTGGAATGGATTCAGGATAGAGGAATCATTCAGGAGAGCCCGGAGCTGTTTGGCTGCCACTCTCTCATCTATCAATTAGATGATTAGCTCTCAATTATTCTTCATGTTGATAAGCAATGGAGAATATCAGAGCTCGTTCCATGGAGAAAGTAGTCAAATAGATAACTATGAACTTATCCTGAGAAAGGAGGGAAGTGTAAAATATTTATCATGGATTTGTTTCAGAACATAAAAGCCCCCTATCATGGTTGTGAAAATCCCTTCCCCTAAAAAATGCTGTTGCAAAATATATCGTAACCAATGCATTAAAGCCTATCATACTCTTCAAAAACTTTCTTCTGTGGCAGCATCAGAAGGACTTCTCCTATGAGACAAATATAGCAATAGTAGAATTTACCATCCTGTCATGTTCCTTGCCCTTCAGGATCCATGGAATACAGAGGGCAGCTTCACCAGCCCTAAGAAAGATGTCCCTGGCCTGAATTATACTGCTCAGGTACAAGGTTAGATAAGCACCTTTCTGCTCACTAGGCTTTAACTTGAGCACTCAGTACAACTACACTAGATTATTTTGGTACAGGACTAAGTGCATACAGGACTGCTCATTTAATCACAGAATTCAAAGATTGGACAACAGTCCTTGACTTCCCTTCCCCCAATAGCATAGCATAGTAATGTGACACTTTTGAATTCTGTGATTAAATGAGTAGCCCTGTACACACTTAGTCCTGTACCACAACAGTTTAGTGTAGTTGTACTGAGTGCTCAAGTTAAAGCCTAGTGAGCAGAAAGGTGCTTATCTAACCTTGTACTTGAGCAGTATAATTCAGGCCAGGGTTATCTTTCCTAGGGCTGGTGAAGCTGCTTTCTGTATTCCATGGATCCTGAAGGGCATAAATTCATAAATATTAGTGATTAATAGGCTACTGCTAGCAGAAAGTGATATGCAGATTTCCTTAAAAGTAAATTCTCCTCCCCCCCCCCTCAAAAAAAAAATCTACGGAAGAATTGAATGGTTTGGTAAGAATCTTACCTTCTAATTAGACCAGATATATCAAGATTTTTTTTTTCTGTTAGCTGAAAATATCTTAATTACTATTTTTTCTAGTTTACTCATACTTCTGCTGGTAGTGATCACTAATCTTGTTAACTACAAGACCCCTTCACAAAGTGATTTATGAATGACTAGCCTGTTAAGTTTCTCTAATGTGCATATGTTTGTCTACTTCTGACCTTGCTTTAATCTGTGTATCGTCTGATATATCTCATCTGCTGTATTAACGCATCATCTGCTGTGTTACATTCAACTTAAACCTATTAATAGCCTGCTTCTCTCCCTAATTGGAACCCAAAGCATCTTATCACATAATTCTCCTCTCTTCTACTTTATCCCCACAACAACCACCTTGTGAGGTAGGTTAAACTGTGATTGTGATAAACCCAGCATTATCCAACAAACTTCCATGCCAGAGCAGAAATTTGAACCCAGTTGATCTAGAGCTCAGTCAGACATGCTAACCACTATGCCACAACAGCTCTCCCTAAAAACAAGTTGGATTACCTAGAGCAAAGCAGAGTTTAAAATAATTTGCTGGTTGTTGTCCATAATGGGTTATCTTCATGACCCTTGTTTTTGTGGATTGTGGTAGGTTGGTGGTTCACCTTTATTCTTTTGTCATCTGACACTATAGTGTTGTCTCATGCATTGATTTTGCCTTTGGACACTTGAAAATCCATAGAATTAGCATAGACACTCAGGTACTTGACGTTCTTGCACTTATGCTGAAGCTTGTGACTTCATTGCTGTAAAATCTGTACAATAAAACTAAGATTATAATTATAACAAATTAAGGACACAGTTCAGAGAAAGCAGGTCTACCTGAAATCTTATTCAAGTCTTTTCAGTGGGACTTAGTCCCAAGAAAGTGCTCATAGGATGGCATTGCTAGTGAGGCTCAAGAGGACAATAACAGCTTCAACTTCCTTTAAACTGCACCCTTGGTAAGATTAAGCTTGGAAAAGAGAGTGCTCTACAACATCCTGTTAGGTCCAGAGATAGGATTTTCTGCTAAACTGACAGCTGTATATAATGCAAATTATGTTTATTCCAAACTATAATTTGTTTTTTTATGTCTCATATTAGAACTTGTGTGCCAACTGCTGTGCTTTGTTTTCTTTAGGGTGCAGAAGCTGTTGTTCTTGAGAGTGTTATGTTTGCCATTCTTGCAGAGAGATCTCTTGGACCAAAACTCTATGGAATCTTTCCACAAGGCCGATTGGAGGAATTTATTCCTGTAAGTGACAGCTATGATCAGTCAACACTCTGATTTAAGTAGTTCAGAAAATATTGTAGTTCATCATGACCAAGTCATCACTGCATTGCTAACAGAGATGGGGAATAAAGTATCTGCTAGCTTGCAGGAATAGTTTCTGTTAATTTGATGCTACAGTTGGACGTGGCAGTGGAGAGAGTAACCCATCATCTTGGGTTTCCTGATGCTAACCTTTTACATCAGCTTAGTGAATACCGTAAACTGTGCTCTACCTTTATTTTTCTCTAGAGCAGCAGAGAAAAAATGAGCATTAAGGTGGGAAAGTATAGAAGTGAATAACAATAATGCAAGCAGTAGTAGGGAATGTTTGCTAATATCTGCTATTTGTCATTCCACAGTGGTGGTTCTGGCAAAAAAAAAAAATCACTGGTTGGAATTTTCAAGACACTTGACATTCCTCAGTTTCTACTGTTATGTTTCAGAGCAGGAAGCTGGACACAGAGGAACTCAGCTTGCCTGATATATCAGCAGAAATAGCTGAGAAAATGGCTAGATTTCATGGTATGAAAATGCCTTTTAATAAAGAACCCAAATGGCTTTTTGGAACCATAGAGAAGTAAGTAACTTTAATTTTACTGTCCTCTTATAAAAACCTTAGTTTGGCATGACAGCCAAGATTTTTCAGTAGGATGGCTCTTATTGAAGCTCAGTGGGAGAATTTCATGGAAGCTGGCCCCTAAAAAGTGTATAGTAGGAAGATGTAAGCCGCCCTGAGCCTGCTTTGGTGGGGAGGGCGGGATATAAATTAAAAATTATTATTATTATTTTCCCTTAAGCTAACTTCAGGGTGACAAGATACTCCTTTATAGAAACATAATTTTCTTAAAAACAGTAGGAGTGGCATTCTAGTTTACAAATATTAAATTGTAAATCACTTTTCACAGGTACTTAAACCAAGTGATGAGAATCAAGTTTACCAGGGAGTCACGAGTTAGAAAACTGAACAAGATCCTGAGTTACAATCTGCCTCAAGAAATGAAAAACCTGCGGTAGTATTCTAGTTTATTATCACCTAACTTCCTAGCTTTAGTATGTAATTGCCTATGAATATTTTATTGGTAATAGTTAAATGAAGAAATTATGCAGCTTTAACTGTAATTTTTAAGTTACTTTAAATTTATTACATTTACATATGTAATTGCATTGTAGCTGAGAAAACTGCTTGTGGATTGCATTGTATATTAGATTCCTTGGATTCATTTGTCGTGGTTCGTGGGAAGTTTCAACAGTTTTGTACACAGGCAAATGGTTGAATACATTAGAACAGAATGTTCTCTCTTAAGAATGCTTGAGACTTCTAACATCTTCATATTGGCATCTATACATGGACAGCCATGGGGCTATTCAGGACAAGTTGTACATTGGCTGTATATTTGGAAGGACTCAAGTGCCTCCATTATATCACCAGGTGTATACAGAATGCTTGCACAGCAATTGACATGGCAGAAAAAGAGTTACTGCTGATGAGGTTAAATTGATCAAAGTCAGCACACAGACTATCACTATTCCTAGGGCGATGGAAGCCAGTAAGTGATCGCATAGAGCTTGCCTTCTGTGGAGGTGGGATGTGCTACATCAGACAATTCTTACTAGAGAAAGACCTTGCTTAAAAACTAGTGACAGTCACTGATTGGAATTTCTGAGCTTCCACAATATAAACAATCAATGGGAAGAGGGTTTCCTGGCTTCAGAAGGAGTAGTCAGTGGAAAAAATACACCCCCTTTTTGCATTGCCCTTTCTACCAACTGCAGCTTATTGACGATCTTCTATTGTGTAAATAAATAGATGGTGAGGTCTGAACTCTGGTCTGTGATCTTTTCTTTTCCAGGTCATTGCTGGAAGGTACTCCATCACCAGTTGTGTTTTGCCATAATGATTGTCAAGAAGGTACCATAGTTTTGTTTTATAACTGATACCCTTTTCCTACACTTTAAGAAAATAATAGTCTGTCTTAAAATAACTAGTCAAAATAAAGAGCATCTCAGACTCCATTTATATATAAAGTGACAAAGCAAAAAACATAATTGTATAATATTGTATGGGCCCAGCATCTGATTTAAATTGGGTCTACAGTTGTTTCACTTGCAGTTTTTGCATCGTGCCAGAAATCCATAGACCAGCCAAATATAATGCTGGCATGCTACCACTGTACACATAGCAGCATTGCATGTGTAGCAGCCCAATTTAAGTAAGATTCTGGGGTGCGTTCAGTAGTGTCCCTGAAGCAAGCTCTTGCTTGCCAGCATCATGTTTAAATTTGGTTCATACTTGAGGCAGTATTTGGCCCATGGTGATTATAGAGAGGTATGGTGTACTGGAGAAAATATTAGGAGAGGAGTGAGGGCTTAGGAATTACCACAGTAAGCTGTGCCATATATTTACACATGTTATACAAATAGGAGTGGCATGTCAGTCAACTGGCCAAATACTGTCAGGTAACTTCTTATTTATTGTGGAGAATTATTGTCAAATATTCCATGAAGTCTAGAATGACAATGTGTAGAGATGGCAGCTTTCTTTTAAAATTTCATTATAATACCAAGCTTCTCACATTGTTGTAACTGTACGCATCTCTTACATGGCAACTTGACCTGCAGTCTGCTTACTGCAACTACATTTTAAAATCGACTGGATTTTTAAAAATTGATACTTGTGCTTCATTTGTTTTTAATTTCATTTTTTAAAAAAAAAAAAATTAAAGACACTGGTAGGTTTAAACAAACCAAAAAATGAGGTCCTCTAGAAAACCAGAAGACTAGGGCAAAGCCAGAACCATCCAGAACACCCAAAAGACAGAAATTATCAAATGAAAATTATTTGGAATGTATAAATCCCAAATGGAAAACTATAATGAAATATGAACCAAAATTCTAGTGTAAGTTTACCCACTCTATTTGCAGTAGAGCAGCATAAATCTGCTAGATTTGGTTGAACTAGATGGCCTGTATAGCCCCATCCAACTATATGATTCTATGAAATCCAAACCAAAAAAACCCCTTGAATACTTGACAGTATTGTACAATATGGTTGACTATGATTTTAGATGTGTCAGATATCCAGTGCTCTATGTAACAGCATAAGAAATGTCCAGTGTTCTATGGAATAATGTACAGTGGAAGATGTACAGCTGTGCCAAAATTATCATGTTTCATGTAGCCCCACCAACTTTATACAGCAGGCTGTTTTATGTTATGCAATATGGTAACATAATTCAGCATGTTTCATTTAGTACTGCTGGCAAGATTGGTATTTGAATATATGTGTGTGTGTGCGTATGAGAGAGAGAGAGATAGGGAACTAGTTCCACTCATTACATCATGTAAAGTATAACCAACAATTGGATCCACAGTGGGGACTGTGAAGGTGCAGGGGTGTGTATGTAGACATAAACAGGCTTGATTCTTCATTGCATTGGGTCAACAGACAAGGAGCATGTTTAGCCCCAACCATAAGGGAGCCCTGAGTGCACTCCTTTATTTACAGTTTAAATGAATAAATATCATTGCTCATTTAGTGTTCAGCATATTTGAGTAGTGGTCACATAATTGTAGACTGCAAAGCATTTAACTCCTATTGGAAGCCCTCAAAGTGTTTATTCTTTTTCCCCCAGGAAATATCTTGCTGCTTGAAGGCAGAGAAGATTCTGAAAAACAAAAACTGATGCTTATTGACTTTGAATATAGCAGCTACAATTATAGGTAAGTTTGTTCTGCCGGACCATACTTCTTACTTTTAATAAAAGATAACTGTAGAGTTACTAAATGCTTAATTAGTTGCCTAAATTGTATTTTGTCTACACTTGATTCAAGATTTCCAGTGTTGGAGTTGGGTGACTGGATCGGTATCATGGTGTTGGGGATGTGGTATTTAATCTTTTCTCCCTGCCACTTTTTCATTATAAATTATTTCCCACCTAGCTACTATCTACCTTACTTTCTCCCAGCGGTGTAAGTGGGTTTGTTGTCTGTGTGTGTGTTGGGGGGGGGGGGGGGCGGAATAGTTACATCAGAGGGGAAAAAATCAGTTACATTAGGGGTTCTCTTCCAAGGG
This sequence comes from Heteronotia binoei, assembly GCF_032191835.1. Lineage (NCBI taxonomy): Eukaryota > Metazoa > Chordata > Lepidosauria > Squamata > Gekkonidae > Heteronotia > Heteronotia binoei. The sequence goes on along the minus strand of NC_083243.1, from coordinate 162,282,326 downwards.
TAGCTTTAAAAAAAAAGTTAAGGGATGATCATTAATCTCATTTGGCTTTGCCTTGAAACATTATCTGTTCACTTATTTGTGGAAATTACACTGGAAAGTGGCATCAAAGACAACTGCAGGAGCCCTGACCTGGATAGCCCAGGCAAGCCTAATCTCGTCAGAGCTCAGAAGCTAAATTGGGTCAGATCTGGAAGGTATTTGGATGGGAGACTTCCTTGGAATATCAGGGGCAGGAGCAGGCTTTATTCATCCACCTCTGAGTATCCTTCATGCCCCCAGTAGGAGTCAGTTATCAGATTGCCATGACTTCCTGGTGCACACACAAAAAAAACAACAAAAAAACCTTTTAAAAGGCATCTGCAGAAATTGCCCATCTATTGAAATAAAAGAAAGAAACAGTATCCATACAATACTTTATCATTTTTGGTTCAGTGTTCACTCAACAGTATGAGTGATTCCATATTCCCAAGAACACAGGTGAGTTAATTTTCCTGTGCAGGCTATCAAGTGGGTGAACATGTTTCCATTGTTCAAGGACTCTGGTATTTCCTGGATGTGCAGAGAATAGAGCTTGTGAAAGTAATGATCTGTAACTTTTCCCTCTGATCCACTGAGTTATTTTTCTCATCTCAGGAATTGGGGTTAAGCTTTTGATGCTGTCACAACAAGCAGCCTAGTATGGTAGGCCCTATGTAGTAGCCATCTGCTGTACTATGGTGACAGTCACTTCCTATTACAGAATAAAAATGCTACACAATAACATGAGTGATGCTATTTTAGTTCATCTTACCAGTTTAAAGTTCTTTTCAGATAGCAGAAAATGGCAGAACTCTGCACTTAGCTTTCCTAGATGTAAAGGATCCAGTAGGTGACTTTTTGGTTATCAATGAGAGAAATATCATCTTTGGATGCTGCTAACCTTTGGCATTAGGATGCTGCTTCCTTGCACTGTTGGGTTGCTGCAGCTAAAACAGTAATAAGATGAGTATCAGTGCCCTTGTGTTAAACCAAATACTAGTGGGCTTGTGTGTAAATTGTAGGGGCGATAAGACCCAAAGCTAGCTCAATCTAGAGTTTTAATCAACCCAGGATTAAACGTCTAGATTGGATAAGATTTTTCTGCTTAATGTTTTAACCAATTAACAGCTTGTTCTCAATTTGCAAAATGTATAATTTCAGGACCTGATCCCATTTTTTCCCCAAAGTTGTAGTGGTAGTGCAAACTGCTAGAGGCAAAATTTTTCACTGCAGTTAAGCATTAGGCAATTCAATGTGGAGGTTTGCTTAATGTCTGTAGTATAGTTTGAACTCTGTATTTATAGGGTCCCAGGTTAAATCTCTGGCATCATTAAAGGATTTCAAGCCTAATTTAAGATTACCATTAGGCTTGTAAAAGAAACATTTCTATATTGAATCCCTAATATCCATTTAAATTGGGATTGGCTGTTCTTACATTTGTAGAAATGATACGGCATTCATCTAGGCTATAGTTACCTGGTATGCCAACATTGTACATGTAGCGTACAAGATTGAAACATGATGCTGTCCATACAACAACCTCAACAAGGAAGGTCATTTTGCACACCCAGCAAGACTTTTTTAAAGTGGATTTCCTGTAGCACAGCCAGGAGAGGTAGATTTTAGAGACCTCCTAAGTATTGGACTAAAATGGCCTTGGTTTGATTCAAGTCACATCATTATGCTGTTGTGTAGTAGCTCAGTGATGGGTAACACACTTTACATATATACAGTTAATGGTCCAGTTATTGGTATCTGCAGTGAAAAGATCTCTTAATACCTGGTGTCAAAGAAAATATGTGATCGGTAGCACTGATCATCTGACTAGTATCAGCTTCATATACCCATATTTCTAGTCTAAATTTCTAGGGAAAGAGATTGCAACACTTGTAGCCACGATATTTAAATATAGGGTTAAAAGAATGTTTGTAAAGCATTTTTCTTAAGAATTGATCATTCTCAATATAGGGGGTTTGACATTGGGAATCACTTCTGTGAATGGATGTATGACTACGTGTATGAAAAATATCCATTCTTCAAGGCAAGCTTCCTGAAGTATCCCACGAAGAAGCAGCAGGTAAGTAATTCTGTACAACTATTTTGAGAACCTCCACTTTAGAAACTATTGGTGATATTACAGTCTTTATAATGTTGGTCACTGCCCTATTATGAGCCCATATCAACAGCCTAGAAGTTATTTCAGAGTCATTCTAAAGTGTGAAGTAAGTTTTCTGAACTTTGGCTTGTGCTTCAGTAGTTGGGTGCTGGGCTTCTTGATTAGATTGTTCAAAGCATATTTTATTAGCAGGAAACTTCCATCCACTTTGTCCATGGCCAGGGAGATAATCCTTGTCTTCCTACCAAAATACTGAATTGCATCTTTTGACCAAGCTTAGGGAATCTTGTCTGACCTCAGACAAATTTGATTTTACTACAGTTTTGAATTTTGAACAATGTTACATTGAATTAGTATTGTGAATTTTAACTTGTGCACAGACATTGAAACTGTTAAGAATTTATACTAATAATTACTTGGTACAGGCTCATTTGCCATTCTGACTACTTTCTGTCATTTAGCTCCACTTCATCTCCAGTTACCTAGCTGCATCTCAGAATGGGTTTGAAAATCTGAGCAATGAAGACAGGTCCAAAATAGAAGATGAAATGTTGATTGAAGTCAACAGGTAACCTCTCTTTTCATTCTGAATACAGTTCCTATGGATATTAAGATGTCAGTTATCCAGGCCTTTTAAAAACATAAGAACATAACAGAAGCCATGTTGGATCAGGCCAGTGGCCCATCCAGTCCAACACTCTGTGTCACACAGTGGCCAAAAAAACCAGGCGCCATCAGGAGGTCCATCAGTGGGGCCAGGACACTAGAAGCCCTCCCACTGTGCCCAAGCACCAAGAATACAGAGCATCACTGCCCCAGAGTTTCAATGATAAGCTGTGGCTAATAGCCACCGATGGACCTCTGCTCCATATGCTTATCCAATCCCCCCTTGAAGCTGTTTATGCTGGCAGCTGTCACCACTCATGTTGGGGTGGGGGATAGAGTCAGCTTGCTCTTTTTCCGAATGGTGGGAGCTCATAAAGTTGCTATGGTGCACAGTTACCTAGCTTTTCAGATCACCTTGAAGGGTGCCAGAAAATGGGCTGATCATTCACTGGAAACCAGCAGTTCATCCCTAGGAATTCAAAAATAGTTCAGCAGCATCAAGGACATATAATTCTAATGCAGTTGTCATAGTTACTTCAGGCATAAAACTGAACTTGTTTTCATTCTGTTTTCAAATATAAAGAATTTTAGCATAGAAATAGACAGATTACTCTACATTCCTCAACAATAGCCGTTGGAGAGGGCAGAAGTCTCTGTAGGCTGGGTTGGATCTCACAATATGTCAGTGGAAGGTATTAATCGTTGTGGGTCTGTCCCTCATTCCCCTCCCCCTGCATTTGTTTCCTTTCCCAAGAAAGTTTATTCCTGAGTTTGTGGGACCCGTGTAGGCTAATTGCCTGGATCCAGAGGGTGCCATGAAGAGGGAGAAGAAGACAGAATACCCTTTCTAATCTAACTAAGCTGTTCATTTTTAGCATATTGTCAAAACTGCATTTTATATGCCTAAGAAAGCAGAAACAGCAGAGATACAGTTATAAATAGTTATAAATATATAGCTATAAATATTCTGATTGGGTTTGCCATGTGATCCTTGCTGTGTGATGATCTGTTCTAACCTCCTAACATTGAAGGCATTGCAAATGGGACTTTTTTGCATATCCTGATTAAGGAATGCATGAAAGTAAAGCATGCCATTTTGAAATTCACAACCTGGACAATTCATGTGTAGCTTAAAAATCAACTTGGTCAAGCAAGGCAAAAGCTAAGTTTACATTAGATACTGAAATTTTGTTCTTGTTGACAGGTTTGCCCTTGCATCTCATTTCTTATGGGGTCTGTGGTCCATTATACAGGCAAAGATATCATCTATTGAGTTTGGATACATGGTATGTCATTTTAATACTATTTTAGCACTTACTTTAAGCCAGTGGTCTTATTTTAAGCCTTTTTGAGTCTGTGGCCACTTTTGTGATTTTGACGCATGGTAGTGGGCACGGTGACAAAATGGCTCCCACAAGGTGAATTAAACACAAAATATCAAGTTGTGATGCCATGTATAACTCTTAATAGTTCTTCCAGAAATGTTGAAAATTATGTTTAACAGGATGCCTTTTAAAATGAACATACTGTTTTAAAATATTTTCTTGCATACACACAGCTTATCCTCAGCTAGTCAGTCAGTGAAGATTCTTGTGCTATGGTGGCAGCTGCTCCCCAAGCAGTTTCTTAAAAATCTGCACAGCCAATCAGAAGCCCTGTTGCACAAAAGCCCCACGTGGCCCCACTCACTTCCTAAATATTTGGTGGTTGCCATAAAAGGTGTTGGAGGGCACCTTGGCATCAGGTTGGGGACCCCGATCTAATCATTAGCATGCTTAAGAGGGCAATTACTATGTCCAGATAAGATTTCTTTTGTCCTAATTTCATCCTCTCAAAGGCCTTTCTTTATTTGTACATTGCTTACTTGAGTCACCAGTCAGGCCATACTTAAGTTTATGGTTTCGTTCATGGTTGCAGATCTTGACATCTAAAAGAGTGATGTGTTATTAGTACGGTTACTCAAAAATGAGTCAATTAAAATACAGCATGTGAGTGATTAACAATTACATTTGCATGTGATTCATGCAGATGTTATGTGACATTATGGCTTCCCATGCTTAATCCCCAGAGCCTACAAATTCTTTTCTGAAGAATTATATGTCTCCTAGCATAGGTAAAGTTATAGCTAAAAATGCAATAAGAATTCAGGGACCAAAACATGGATCACAGAACCATAGAACTGCTTCAGGCTCTTGATTATATGTAGACATATGGCTGTACTATAGATTCAACAGGTACTAACATTGCTCCACAAAACCCAGGAAAAGAGTATTAGAAATTACCTTAAACTGAAGGAATTCCCAGTTTATTTAAAGGCTATACTCTTGGGGATAAAAGGTGGTCTGAGGGTCACAATGTGCCTGCACCCATCCCACTGGAAATAGGAGATCACTTTAGAAGCCCTGCATCATTGCAAGGGCATCTGGGTCCATCTCTGATTTCCTGCTGAGGATGGGGAGAGGGAAGTGATAATAATCACATACTGCTTTTATAGTATTAATTGTATGGCTGGTATGAAGGGAGCAGTGGTCTGGTTGAATTCTTGGCGCAAAGTAACCAGTCCAGAAATTTTACATTCATGCTATAGCACTAGTTGTCAGATGCTTCGCTTCAACCTATATCAGAGCAGTAGTGTATTTTAGTTAATAGTACCAATAGTACCTCTATCAACCAGTTAATAGAGAGCCAGTTTGGTGCAGTGGTTAACTGCCTGGATTCTTATCTGGAAGAACCAGGTTTGATCCCTCACTCCTCCACTTGCAGCTGCTGGAATGGCCTTGGGTCAGCCATAGCTCTCGCAGGTGTTGTCCTTGAAAGGGCAGCTGCTGTAAGAGCTCTCTCAGCCCCACCCACCTCACAGGGTATCTGTTGTTGTGGGGAAGGTAAAAGAGATTGTGACCGCTCTGAGATTCAGAGTATAGGGCAGGATATAAATCCAGTATCATCATCATCTTCTGTATGACTTTGAGTGGGAAATAAAACTTCCCCCACACTCATGTTACAGCATTTGATATTAAATAAGACTTAACATATGTAATGTAGCTGCATTCAAAAGTGGTTTCTGACTTTCTAACTTTGCTATTTAGTAGCAAAGCATTGAAATAATCAGATCACAGATCAAGCTAAGACAATTGGTAATGATCCCTCTAACGCTTCATAAATGAAATGTGTGTTTGTGTAGTTCTGTTTAAGTGTACTGAAATAGGGGCAGCATGGAAAGTGGCTTGGTAATTTTAACTGTTCCATTTTATCTCACTTAGGACTATGCACTCTCACGATTTGATGCCTACTTTGACCAAAAGAGGAAACTCAAAGTGTGAAGGTGGAAGATGGGACAATCAGTGTTCATACTGTATAAGGAAGGCAGCTGGGCAGAAATTCCACTGTGCTTAGGCTACTGTAGTTGTAATGAAGGTTTTGCAAATTCCAACTACTCGGATGCAATGCTGAAGACTGCACAAAATGGCTAGGTTTACTTTTTTACAGTTTTATAAGTCTCTGGAATGAGAAGTGACATCTGGAGTATAATATAACAGTGCAATATCAAGCTTTTTAATCTAGACGGTATTATGAGGGAAGCTTTCAGTTTTAATGTGAATCATCCCACACTTGAAGAGCAAACAGTGTTAACTGTGGGTACCTATTTTTTAATGAAGGCATTTTATTGAATACTGTTAATGCATTGTATATGCTACCAGTTAATGGGGAACCCCTAGATGTGTTTAGGGAGAACTGATATACTGTGAAGCTTGGGGGAAGCCTGTTTGTGAGCTGCTGTTCTCATAGGGTATGTCGAGCAATTCATCTCCAGAAAACTACTGGTCAACTAACACTAATGCCTAAATAGCAAGAGAGGAGCTCCTGGCTTCTGTTCTCTGCAGGCAAAGGTAGCTTTCACTAACTGATACCTTGATGGAATAAGGTAATATAGAGAAATCTCAGACTGGGAATTACATTGCCTTCCACATTAGCTTATTCCACAACTTTGACCAAGAATGTGTGTTGAACTGCCCAGCAACAATTCCACAGATTGCATTGGTTTTGTACAGATGTTTCCTGGGCTGGCAGCACTGGGATTGAGTGCCTTTAATTCCTCTAGCAGCCTCTCTTTGACTTGAAGGGTAGAAAATTGGGGTGAATGAAATGGACAGCATTCAAGGAATACATTTGACCAGTTGCGGCATGCTGGTGCCTTGTAAGGGGCACACTGTTCCTTGTTTAAACCCCTGATTTGCAGCTTGTTCTGCTGGATAAGTGGATGTCTCTTGTGCAAAAAATTGGAAAGGTGTGAATTCTACAAGTATTTATGTTCTTTTAAGAGCTTCTAGAAAATGTATTCTTTGACTTGTGCTTTCTGCTAACATGTATTGTACAAATAAATTTTTTTAAGTCTTCACTTTTTTCCAGTGTCTCTTCATAAACAGTACAGATTATCAATTTTAATTTTGTTCTATGCAGTAAGTGAAGGGAATCAAATGGTAGTAAAAGGAGTACACTAAAAGTTCCAGAACAGTTGCAGCTGGGAGACCTTTTCTTCTGTGATGTAATCCTCCCTGTGCACCTTCACAATCCTGTGTGTTTCTACTGCAATAGTTGGTGACACTATCACACTGGTGGTTTAACTCTACCATCTCCATTGTAAAATGTCACTAAATCACAACTCAAAGTGATCAGGGGATGGGCGAACCAAACTGCATTTTTGATGCCCAAAATCTTGGACTTTGGAAATGACCTCAGCACAGTTACAAAAGCTGAGGGGTGTTGGGGGGTTTTTTTTACACTGAAGGAGTGGATTGGCTTGTGCATTCAGGAGGTTTTGAGAAGAAATATTAACAACTGTACAATCTGATATCTAGGCTTAACCATCAGTAATTATATGGAGGATGTTCTCTGCATAGCTGTATTCTTTCTTAGAAGAATGTTTTATTAAAATTCCAGTTCTTATGCCCTTCCTTCCTCAAAATGCACTTGAAATGGCTACAGTAAGTTATAGGTATCAGCTAAAATTGCCATCAAACAATATTTAAAAATTCACATTCCTAATTGTGTTTAAACACTGAGTGCATTGATGCTGATAAATTAAGTACTTTTCTCTCAGTGTAGGAGGTTCTATTGGTGTTGTGTTTTGCTAGCATGTCTGCAAAGATGGGCTGTAGTGCAAGAGGTTTGTACTGACTACTGTGTACTTGCCCATAACTGTTTTGGCACAAAATGGTTACATCTTGGAGGGAAATGGGCAGCTGGAGGGAAATTAATGTAAAGTAGCCACTATGTGCTTAGTTGAAAGCTCAGAAGTGCATTTAGAAAATGGTGGCCCTCTTTATTAACCCTGAAAGTCCATTATACCATCTGCTGGTATGTGTTAACTCCACCAGAAATTTCCAATAATGTAAATGGCTTCTTCTAGCAAAATATTACTTCCTTACCATCCCCTCCCACTGTGGCCCCAGGAACCATCAGGAAGGGGGAATCTGTAAACACACTCTCTGTAGAAATACTGCTGGATCCAACTCAGAATGTAAAAGGTTTTTATTTCTGTAGACATCACTTATGAACTCTATAGGGTGGGATTTATCTAATCCTCCTTGTGAGCCATTTCAAACTGTTTCTCTGTTGCAAGAGGACTCCTTTGTAGGAAGCAACCACACAAGACACATGTCCTGGGAGAATTGCTCAGCTTGCAAGCCAGCAGTCTTTATAGGATTTTGGTCTCAGATTTTGTCATCACAATCACAAGACTCGCACAAGGGACATGCAAAACATTTACCGAAATACCGAAATCTACCATGACAATTATCCAGAAATAACTTGTCTCAAGGTGACAGATGTAAGAACATCTCTGTTTCCCCACATTTGAGAAAGTCCCTGCTGACCTTTGTCTGGGTAGCTAGACTCGTGATCTTCCCACCCATCTAGTGGTTGCTGGGTCAAAAAGTCATGTAGCTGTTCTCTGTAATTGGGGCAGTGTTAAGTCTTTACTGCATGATGGGTAAGTGCTATGTGTTACGGATTCAGGTCATGTTGAATGGTACCACACTCCTTGTTTTGCTTACAGAAGGCATTACTGGTTCTTTGACTTCATGACTTGAACGTGGTTATATTTGCTTTCTCTCTTCCCTGCCCTCCGCATCCCTGCCTAGGAGTGAGGAAAATGTGGGAGAAGATTCTGCCCTTTCTTCCCCATTCATCTCCAGCCAGTCGATTTTAAAGGCTGAATGAAACGGAGTGAAGGGGCAGGGGGGAGAACCTTAAGGCAGTTTAAAAACCAACAAGCAACTGGACAAAAATAGTTGGGTTTTGGAGGAAGAAGGAACAGGAGGTATCCTGACCAGACAGGCAGTCCAACAAGGGTTTTAGAGAATTATGTACACAGGAAGGGTTTGAATGCTGTTCCTGTAAAAACCATGAAGTGTTAAGATTTGTCTCATTACTGTGTTGAAGTCAGATTTTGTAACTATCTCCCCTATAATACTCCAGACAGAGTGGTTACAGGTTCACCTAATTGCCCAGTGGCTGAGCTGCCTTTTCAGTCTCAATAGAGAGCAACCCCCATCCTCCACCTCCAGGACAGACAAGGTCCAAGTCATTGCTTCACAGAGGAGAGAAAGAAACCCTTCCCTTGATTGAGCAAGAGGGAAAGAGCCAGAAAAAGCCTTTATCTGGGCTGGGTTGTCACCAGTATGCTGATGACACTCAGCTCTACCTGTTGATGGGTGTCCGAGGCATTAGGAGCCGTGGCTGGATGGTTACAGCAGAGCTAACAAGTTAAATCCAGCTAAGATGGAGGTCCTGTTTCTGAGTCGGGGCGGGGGGGGGGGGCGTTCATGTATCCAGCTCCCAGCCTTTGATGGTCCTGTTTTGGCGCCAGCCCAACAGGTGAAGAGCTTGGGAGTGATTCTGGATGCCTCTCTTTCTGTGGAGGCCCAGGTCACAACGGCTGTCGGGTCTGCCTTTTTCTATTTACAGCAGATCAGGCAACTAGCACCATATCTATCCCCCAAGTCTTAGCTACAGTGATCCATGCAATGGTCATTTTCAGGCTGGACTACCGTAACTCACTCTACGCTGGCCCTTGAGGCTGATCCAGAAACTGCAGCGGGTGCAAAGTGCGGCAGCTCGCCTGCTGATTGCATCACCTGTACGGGTGAGCATACGACCGATGCTCTGCAGTCTGCACTGGCTACCCATAGAGTACTGGCTCCATTTCAACGTCTTAGTTTTGACTTTTAAAGCCTTGCGCATCCTGGGACCAACATACCTGTGGGACCGTCTCTCCCTATATATGCCCCGGAGGTTGCTTTGTTCGAACTCCCAAGATCTTTTGACCATCCCTGACCCAAGAGATGCCAGTCTTGCCTCTACCAGGGCCAGGGCTTTTTCAGTCCTGGCCCCGACCTGGTGGAATCAGCTCCCTGTGGAGATTAGGGCCCTACCTGGCTTGTTAGCCTTTCATAGGGCCTGTAAAACGGAGCTGTTCCGCCAGGCTTTTGGATGAGGCAACGAGCGTCCATTTGTTGGATTGGTTGGCCTCCCCTGCTGTACCATCATTAGTGACAAAAAATTATGCTATTAATATAGCATTGTTATTTCATCATTATTCGGACTGTTTGTTCCTGGGTTATGTAAAATCATAATGTAAAGTGCTGATTAGACTCTGAGCTCAATGCTGTAACTGATTTTATTATGATTTTAGCTGTTCTTGATTGTTATTGCATATTTGATGTACTCTGCCCTGAGCCCCCATGGGGGAATGGGCGGAATATAAATAAACTAATTATAATCTGGGTGGTTTTTTAAATAAAAACCATTGTGAAGTGACTAAAATGGAAATTTTAGGAATGGCTAAAAAGCTCTAGAGGACTTGCCATTGAATCTGGTCCAGAAACTCCCAACTGGTGCAGAATGTGGTGGTGCATCTGCTTGCTGCAGTGCCTATAGGAGCACGTATGTAACCGGTGCTCTGCCAGCTGCTCTGGTTACCAATTGAGTACCGGATCCAATTCAAGGGTTTGGTTCTGACCTTCAAAGCCCTGAATGGCCTGGGACCAGCATGTCTGTGAGACTGCCTCTTTCTGTAAACCCCCCGGAGAGCATTACGCTCCGTGGATCAACATATGCTGGTAATCCCTGGCCCAAAATAAGTCCATTTAGCCTCAACCCAAGCCAGAGCATTTTCTGTCCTGGCCACTACCTGGTGGAACAAGCTCCCATTGGAGATCAGGGCCCTGCGGGGACCGTTGCAGTTCCTCAGGGCCTGTAAAACAGCTGCCCCAGCAGGCCTTCAACTGAGGTGGTGTGTGTTTTGTTAATCTGTGGCCTCCCTACAGCAGAGGCCCCGATGACATAAGTCTGTCGAGTCATCTATTTTATACCATCTGGGGGATGTATTGGAGGAGAAGAGGCAATTGATACCACCATCTGCAGAACAGGAGTTTGTTTTTAGAATGTTATATTGTTTTACTATATGAATCTGATTTTAACTCTGTATTGACTTAATAATAATACTTTTTATTTGTATCCTGCCCTCCCCGCCAGGGCAGGCTCAGGGCGGCTCACAACATATGAATGTAGTATACAATAAAACTATACATAATAAATACAATTACAAATTATAAAATCATCATTAAATCATTAACAGCTTGTATCCCGCCCTGAGCCTGCCTCGGCGGGGAGGGCGGGATACAAATAAAAAATTATTATTATTATTATTATTATTATTATTATTATTATTAAAATTAACATTGTGGTGCTATAACTTAGGTTTTTAATAAAATTCAGTGGCTAAAACATGTCCAGCGAGACTTTCTTGGCTCGGTATTAGGTGAAGGCTATTTTGAAGAGGTAGGTCTTACAGGCCCTGCGGAATTGATCTAAACATCGCAGGGCCCGTACCTCCTCTGGGAGTTGATTCCACAGCAGTGGAGCTGCAATGGAGAAGGCCCGATCCCGAGTGGTCTTCAATCTGGCCTCCCTTGGCCCAGGGATATTCAGCTTATTGTTGTTACCTGCTCAGAGCCCATTCAGGGAAGGGCAGGTTATAAATAGAAAATAATAGATTAATAATAATAAATTAAAATGGCTGAAGAAATTCTGGCTTGAAAAGTCAATCCAGAAATTCACAGGCCTATGCTAAATTGATAAGCTGAGCTTCCCATGTATGGAAACAGATGTGCAGCCAGCTGGTCTTTGTTTGCATTTTTATAAAACACCGTTGTGTAATAACTGGTTTTATTTTATTTTTGACCTTCATTCTGTGCACTTAGTTTTGGCAAACCCATGAGTGGCTCACACTCTAGGCAATGTTAATCTATAAGAAGCTGGCGGGGGGGAGGGGAGTAAAAGTTCAGTTTATAAATTCTAACAAAAGTGAATGAGCAACGGTTATTTGTATTTTGTGTCTTTGATGTCCAAATATTTTGCGGCCCTCTGCTACACAGTCTTAACAGGCTTTCATCCTTGTTTGACCAATTTTTGAAAAGTCCATCTGAGTCAAAAAACAAAGATTAAAAAAATTAGAAACTATGAATAGATCTCTAGAGAAGCAGCAGCAGGTGGCAAAACCTCCCCCTTTAAAATTGTAGCAATCAAATCTGCTTGAGACAATTATTTCTAATCTCTACTGTGTACTCTTGCATAACATTAAAAAAAATATCCTCCATTACCAGCCTCCTAAAAGCCCTTGAGCTGGTATCTGTTTAATGGCTGACTGTTGAGCAAATGCTGCTGAGCTGGATGGGCTGGCTAGGGGCCAGAAAATGCTGGTGTGCTGCATCTCTGAAACACTGGCCATAAACTAGGTAGATCTTTTTTCTCTTCCTACCACTATACAATAGCAAACCGAATGGCTGTGTTGCAAAGATACTGCAGATTCAAGTGTGCTGTGTTATCTTTACAGCATGACATCTCCTGCACAACATTATCCACCACCTCCCACTTGTGCTAGTCTGGGACGGTTCCAAATCCTTCACTGGGTCTGATTCACATTATACACTCAGATACATAGAGTCCCAATAAACTTGAAATATGACTGTGCAGCAGAAGGCAAGACTATTTGAAGTCTCACACTTGACTTGTCGGAAGGATGGAGGATGCACAGGCTGGGGGTACTGCTGACTCAGTACTGCTTCTTGCAGGGAGGAGGAGGAGGAGCTGAGATAAAAGGAGGCTGCCCTCTGGTCATCAGCTTTGCAGTAGAATGCACTAGATGGATGCCTAATAGAAAACAACAGGTACTGTATTCATCCCAGGGTAAAGTTAACAGCTATTAGGGACAGGCTATTTCAGTTTATAGAAAAAGCCCCGTGGCGCAGAGTGGTAAAGCTGCAGTACTGCAGTCCAAGCTCTGCTCATGACCTGAGTTTGATCCTGGCGGAAGCTGGGTTCAGGTAGCTGGCTCAAGGTTGACTTGGCCTTCCATCCTTCTGAGGGTCGGTAAAATGAGTACCCAGCTTGCTGGGGGGGAAGTATAGATGGCTGGGGAAGGAAATGGCAAACCACCCCGTAAAAAGTCTGCCTGTGAAAACATCATGATGTGATGTCACCCCAGAGTCAGAAACAAATGTTGCTTGCACAGGGGACTATCTTTACCTTTTTATTTCAGTTTATTACAAGTGAGAGATGATAAACCTTAATCTCCTACTTGACTAATCTTTTCTGATATCTATCTATAGATAGATAGTAGATAGAATTCAATTTACTATATTTATATTCTGCCTTTCCTCCCAAGGAGGACCAAAGCAGCTTACATTATTCTCTACCATTTTATCCTCGCAACAACCCTGTGAGGTAGGTTAGGCTAAGAGTGTGTGACTGGCCCAAGATCACCCAGCAAGCTTCCATGGCACAGCAGGGATTTGAACCCAGGATCTCCCAGATCCTAGTTCAACACTTTAACCACAACAGTGCGCATCTTTCTAAAAACCTGAGAAATGATCCACGTTTGCAACAAAAACCCAAACTGAAATATTAAAAAGGATTTTTAAAAAACCAAACTAATAGAAGCAGCAAACATAGTTTTACAAAATGGATGCCCTAGGCAACCACAAAATATTGCAGGGGAAGATGCAAGGTCCTTTCCCAGGTGATTTTGGCCTTTGAGGGGGAACTAGTAGGAGTGGAGGAATGAAATGCCCCTGGAAAATGCCCCAGAAAAGAGGAACTAGTAGGAGTGGACTAATGAAATGCCCCTGGAAATCCTTGTGGGCCCCCTGCTTGTTAATATGACCTCCCATATGATCATGATCCAAACCATGTGTCTCATTTTGTGATTCTATATTTGTACATGCATACATATGTGCATCAATATAGGGCACCATTTTTACATCTGATGAAGTGTGCTGCATTCACAAACATTTCATATCATTAACTTCATTTTGTAATCTTTTCCTAGCCTAAAAACTGGGGTCCAATTATGTAGTGGCACTGGATGAGAATGGTGGGATCATTGGGACTGACATATTTCCTAACATATTTTCTGAATAGATTACATCATTTGTAAAGCTTAATGTCTACAGTAGCAAAGTAGCATTTACAAAGGGATTTTAGATGTCCCACCAGTGCAACAACCCATTGCTTGAACAGTGTTTAAAATGTAATTAAATCCAATTAAGAACTGTGGAGAGAGAAGGCATTCTCTGTTCCATATATGTCACTACTAAGACATTAACATTCTACTGCAATGCAAGAAACGGGGAGCATCCTTTTACTACTTTGATAGATCATGAGGAAATAGTAACCCCCCCCCCCCTTTTGTAAATTATATATGTTCTAGGGATGAGGAGTTGAGACAGACTGTTCAGTTTATTTCAATAGTCAGCTTGGAAAGTATTAATAAAAACAATAAAATCTACCATACCAGCAACAATTTTAAAAAGATGTACGTATGCCATTATATTCCAACATTTCAAAATTCTTGCACACACTTCACAGTAGAGAGGCCAGGGTTTTTTGCAAATGTCATTCAACCACCTGCTTTCATATTGTGCATGCCATTATACAATATTTTGCTCCATTACAAATGATTTTACATAGGAGTCTGAAAGAAGGACAGAAGGATAGAATTGCTCTGATCTTCCAGGGGAATATATTAAAATTGATTCAATATATTGGAAATGTATATCATTGTAGTGGGGACAGTGATCAACATGATCAACTGTCTCAACTTTTCCCATTTTAAATGGGCAAACATCCGGGGAATAAGTAATGTGAATACATCCATCTTTCAGAAAAGCTGAGGGCAAGGCATTGAAATATACCAATATGAAGGTTCTCCAGTACTTAGGAATCTTTGAAGTAATGAGATAGTCTGATCCAAAAAATGCCGGATTGCAGTAGGATATTGCTGCAAACAAGGAGTCCCATGACACAGAATGGTAAACTGCAGTACTGCAGTCCAAGCTCTACTCACAACCTGAGTTTGACCCCAGCAGAAGCTGGGTTCAGGTAGACGGCTCAACGTTGACTCAGCCTTCCATCCTTCCAAGGTCAGTAAAATGAGTACCCAGCTTGCTGGGGGTTAAGTGTAGATGACTGGGGAAGGCAATGGCAAACCACCCCGTAAAAAGTCTGCCAAGAAAACATTCACCCCTTGAATCGATAATGATTGAGTGCTTGCACAGGGGACTACTTTACCTTTACTGCTGCAGACAGGTCCTATCAGACTGAAGGGCCACATCCTGGATCTATTGTTTAATTATTGCTTTGGCTTTCTGGAAGGCTAGATGTAACAAGGCTGAGGGGGAGAATGAGGCCCATGGCCACAGGGGGTGTTTGAGGGCAATACCCCCCCATGGATGAGTGCCATCCCCGCTGAAAAAAACTAGAAGAATCAGGCCTCAGTTAGGGCCAGAGCTCTCTGGAGCAGTGCTCCAGAAGCTCCAAGTCTGATCTCTCTATCCTATGGGCCCATAGGATTTGCACAAGAAGCAAGCCAGTCCATTAAAGTTTTCTTAAGCAGGTGCCTATGAATAACTAGCAGATTTAAGGGTTTGCTTTCATAACCTCCCTAGTTCCACTCAAAGTGAGCATCAATATCCACCACTCTCCATTTTGTCAGTGTGCTTACTCTTCACATTTTACAAGTGTTAACCCCTTCCTCAGCCCCATCATGGCACCTGGTACAAAGATTATTGATTCAGAGCCAGGATGTAGGTCCAGAAAGTGCAGAACAGAAGACAATGGCAAGAAACTTCTAGGTGTTGAACTGGATTACAGGCTCTCCTAGCCCCTTTCTCAAAACAGATTGTACCTAATAAGTATCATATTCACTCCCACTCAGAATGAAACCAGTTTAAAAGCCAAAAAAGATTTGGCTCTGACTTGCTAAATGCTATTTACAAATAAGGGGCTTATCACCAAGGCACATGCCTGTTGGATCTTTCAGATCACAGCTGAATTATTCAATCATGCCAATCACGACATAATCAGAAATGCCATTTTCTTCTTGGGCGACAGATTTGGGAGTGGGGGAATCTAAGATCATATCGACACCAGAGATTACATCATAAGATTTCTAATTCTGCGCCCCTTGCCCACAAAAAAACTTAAAGTCCACCACCACAATAAAATTTCTCCTTTTCAAGCAGAAAGATCTTCATGAAGAGAAACCCCCATCAGAAGCTATGAAATAATTGACTACTTATTACTATTAACCATTATTCTGTAAAGCGAAGAACATTGCTAGCCCTCAGGAGTTATTGTCAACTACAGGAGGGGGATTAATCCCTCTTTCCCCCTCATCATTAAGGGAGTTATGCCTAGTGAGTCATGAGGCACTCCCTTTGAGTTCCAGGATAGAGAAAAGGCCAGGATTCTTTTTGTTAGTCCTTAGCAAGCTCTGCCAGGATACAAATCTGCTTCTGTATACACAATGCCAATGACCTTGCCATAGGCCCTGCAGTGACAGTACTGCCTGACTTGGAATCTGCAACATACCCATCTTGCTGTTCAAAATGCAGTCCAGTTTCATTTACACAGATGCCAAAGCAAAATCAGTACTGGGCACAGCAAGAGAGCGTGGGAAGGAGTGGAGAGGAGATTGAATCAGAATGCATGACACATTCCTTGTTGCTACCTTTTGTCTCCTGCTGTGACTTCCAACTAGGGCATTCTGTCCGCAGATCTGGGGCTGGCACAGCGTAGCTGATTGCTTTGCAGTGTGTGCAGTAAGGAAGGTCAATAAGGAAATTTGTTCCTGTCCCATCTTGTAGGCAAAGCTGGGTAGAAACCAGAATCTATAATGCAGGCAGCTGAGTAGGCAAATTTGATCGACAGCAACTCCTCAAAATTTCTTCCTTGCTCCATCCATGATTTTTTCCCTACTTTGTTTTATGAAATAGGTCATGGCTTCCTGCTCATGTCTTGTAATGTTACTATATTCAGCCAAATGGTAACTATAAACCTGCCCCTTACATCCTGTTACTATGACTTTTGAAGCAATTGTTTATGATTGGCTTCTTTCAGAGATCTGTCCACTGAACCAAAAAGAGCTCAGAGCTATAATCTGGGGAAGTTAGAAACAAAGCCTCAGTAGAAAGGTTCAGCCATTTTAGAGTTTAGGACTTTCTCCTTCTAAGCAAGTTAGATCAGGCTTGTAAAATTCATATCTCCAATGGTACACAAATGGTTGCAAGTATGGTAATAATTTCCTGTTGAGTAGGAAACCCTAGTCATACCTACAGTTTACCCCACCACCACCACCCCCAAGTTGACTTTTCTTCATCCCCCCCCCCCCCCACTGCTGACTTGAGACTGTCCCCTCCTTTGAGCTTGGACTCCCCCACCAGCAGCACCTCACTCTCCCTGGACAGGCTGAGCAGTAGGGAGCTGGTAAACTCCTCAGTTGAAGGTAACCCAAAGGTTTTTAAAAATTTTATTTGGAGTCTGTTGCAAGAGAAGCAGCTGTCTGCCCACCCCATCCCACCCCACCCAGCCAATTTGTTTAAGCTCCTTTTGCACTGAGCTGTGACTTCAAACTCAACAAACCCCACCAAATTCTGCACCTGGATCGTCTACAAAATGCTGGACTTAATCCTTAGACCCACCACAGTCTCCACTCATGGCTACACTAGCAAACTCACTCTGTATTTGATAGACATCTTGCTTTGTACCCACCTAGAATTATACAAGTATGGATATGTCAAGTGTCTGGCAGCCATATGACACGAATACCCTACAGCCCTTGGACTGTGTGATCATGGCAGATGTGTGCAATTACATAAGCACCTCAGAACTGAAATTATGTGAAGTCAAAACAATTTATAATCTGTAGAGCTTTGTGGTTGAGGGTAGGAATCTTTCATGAGCTCTGAGGGAATCTTCCATCAAGGTTGCAATCAAAATCCTAATTATGGACTCAGTGACTGGATTTGGGTCAGGACATAGACATCTGCCCACAACTCAAAGGTGTCTTAAATCAAATAATTGTTTCCCCAGCCTGGATGCTGGTGAGAAGCAGAGGTTTTTCCTCCCACTTCCCACTGTGGTGCTTTTGAGTACCCCTTGGGTTTTCCTTGTTTTTCCTGCATTCCTTACAAAACCTCCTTTTCTCCAGTTTTTCTGGACTGATTGCAACAAAGCCAGGTTGGGGCTGCTATGGAAAGCGCAAATTCCCCACAGTGACCATTTCCTCCCTCTCACCTAAAGATTTTTCTTAAAACTCACATATTGCTAGATCACTATAGCATTATCTATATATCTAATAACAAAGCATGGACCACATCTACGGATATCTAAATCTGCAGATTGGGGCCACACTGACACTAAACAGGTTTCCCTGTAAACTTGGGGAACCCCTCATGTTTGCAAAAACAAAATTCTGAAATCTTTAAAAAAATATATTGAGGGGTTTAAATTTTCCCCCAAATAAAAGGTTGTTCTCTGTACAATCACAGTGAATGTGCTTGCCTCCATTCTGCAGAGCTAGAGGCAAGGGTGTCTGGGAGCTGCTCTGGGCCCAGCCACTCCCAGACACCACTGCCTCTGGGTTGAGAGTTGATCCCGAACAATGATCTATCTATTTATTTATAGTTTATAATATAGTGGGATCTATAGATCGATGAGGCAAGGTGGTAGTGAAACATCAGCTCTTTATTGATTGCATAGTAAGGCTATGCATAAGACTGTAGCACTGGACCAATGGAGCCAACTATATACATACCCTTGTTCCCGCACAAGCATTTGATTGGTCCATTCAAACCAGTAGGGGGGCCGTGATTGGCATAGGGCAGCAGGGTTTAAGATCTTGCTGCCCATTGTTCCCAAGTCCCCAAGCTCTGGTTGTCAGGCTCCAATGAGCCAGTCAGGAACACCCCACAGTTCTCCCTTGAGCTCACATACAGCTGTTTCAGGTGCGGTGTCCAAAGGGGCTGGGGATGCTGGCACTTCAGT
Source organism: Heteronotia binoei (assembly GCF_032191835.1). Classification (NCBI taxonomy): domain Eukaryota; kingdom Metazoa; phylum Chordata; class Lepidosauria; order Squamata; family Gekkonidae; genus Heteronotia; species Heteronotia binoei. Next base: position 162,263,200 of record NC_083243.1, on the reverse strand, counting down.
CGGCAGTTCCCAGCTCCTGGATGCTTTCGGCTCCAGCAGAAGGTTGGGGGTCAGGATTGCAGCAGCTGCCAGATCAGGGGTTGTCAGAGTCAGAACCGCTGGTGGGCCCGCGGCCTGCTGTCTTCCTTGGACTCATCCCCAGGTGCCTCTCATGACCTCAATTGGTCTATATGCCGCCGCATCATGAACATCCCCTCGGTTGTGACCTCGTACATGACTGACCCAAACACCCTGGAGATTCTGACCAGAAGCCATGCTGCCCCCCCCCCAAGTTCTTGGCGTATACTAAGTTCCCCGTATCGAAACCCCTGAGTGCTCGGACCATGTCAGGCATCTCTTGCAGGTCTGGGGCGCATGCAGTCTAGGAGCGTCGACAGCTGCCAGCCAATGAGGAGCTGGCTGTGCAGGGAATGGCATGCTGGGCTAGCAGGAACTCAGCAAGGCAGGCCTCCCAGTCCCCCATGATGATGCAGCAGAGTGACTCTTTCGTGGACCGCACCATCCTTTCCGCTTGGCCATTGGTAGCCAGGTGGAAAGGGGCTGACCTTATGCGCTGGATTAGATTCCAGCCACAGAAGTCCTGGAACTCCCCTGATGTGAAGGTGGTCCCATTATCTGAGACGAGAGCATCTGGGAGCCCCTGGGGTGGCGAAAACCTTGCGGAGCGCTGTAATGGCGGCCTGGGAGGAAGTGGATGCAACCGGGACTACCTCCAACCACTTTGAGTAGCAGTCCACTATTAGGAAAAATAGCTGACCCTGGAAGGGCCCCGTGAAGTCTAGGTGCAGGCAGGACCACAGTTTGCGAGTGGACTCCCACTGTTGGGCTGGCACTCTGGGCAGTGCTGGCTGGGTGTCCTGGCATGGTTGGCACATCGCTACCCAAGACTCAATGGTGTCTTCGATTCCAAGCCACCAGACATAGCTGTGGGTAAGAGCCTTCATCCGCTTGTCTTAGCAATAGTATATGCGAAAAGGATCTAGGGGTCTTAGTGGATCATACATTGAACATGAGTCAACAGTATGGTGCGGTGGCTTAAAAGGCAAATGCAATTTTGGGCTGTATCAACAGAAGTATAGTGTCCAGATCATGTGATGTGATGGTATCGCTTTACTCTGCTCTGGTAAGACTTCACCTGGAGTATTGTGTTCAGTTTGGGCATCACATTTTAAGGATAGAGACAAGCTGGAACGGGTCCAGAGGAGGGCGACAAAGATGGTGAGGGGTCTGGAGACCAAGTCCTATGAGGAAAGATTGAAGGAGCTGGGGATGTTCAGCCTGGAGAGGAGGCAGCTGAGAACAGATATGATCACCATCTTCAAGTACTTGAAGGGCTGTCATATAGAGGATGGTGTGAAATTGTTTTCTGTGGCCCCGGAAGGTAGGACCAGAACCAGTGGGTTGAAATTAAATCAAAAGAGTTTCCAGCTCAACATTAGGAAGAACTTCTTGACCGTTAGAGCGATTCCTCAGTGGAACAGGCTTCCTCGGAAAGTGGTGGGCTCTCCTTCCTTGGAGGTTTTTAAACAGAGGCTAGATGGCCATCTGACAGCAATGAAGATCCTGTGAATTTAGGGGGAAGTGTTTGTGAGTTTCCTGCATTGTGCAGGGGGTTGGACTCGATGACCCCGGAGGTCCCTTCCAACTCATATTCTATGATTCTATCATATTCTATGATTCTATGACTCTTTGCTACAGAACGGGGGAGGCACCACTACCTGACCCCCCCTAATAAACAGCCCTTGTGAACCGATAGTTTGTCCCAGTGGGAAGCAAACGCTGCAAACTCTAAGCCCATCCGGCTCATGGGCTATCCCCTCTGCACCCAGTTGAGAACTCGGGAGAGGATTTTGTCCCGGGCCGACAAATGAGCAATGTTCTTAGCATTAACTGGGCGATCCAGAAGGGACTCTAACAACATTATCTGGTGTGCCGGCACTGGATTTCCAGAGGGTAGCAGCGACCAACTCAAAGCATCTGCATGGCCCATAGCCTTTCCTGGATGGTATTGTAGATTGTACTGGTACCCCACTAGGAAAACAGACCATCTTAAGACCCGGGGCGACAGCATCTGGGGCGTTTGGTGGTCAGGGGCAAACAGGCCTAGGAGAGGTTTGTGGTCAGTGAGTATGGTGAAGGGCTAGCTATACAGATAATCATGACATTTTTTAACACCGGCAACAATGGCCAACCTTTCCTTATCTGTTTTTACATAGTTGCATTCTGGCTTTTGCAATGTTCTCAAATAGTAAGCCACCGGAACCTCATAGCCCTCCGGCAGCACATGTGCTAAGACACCCCCACCCTGTAAGGAGACGCATCGCAGGCCAAGACAAAGGGCAGCCATGGTAGAAGTTGACAAGGTCCAAGAAAGCTTATAGTTCTGCTTTATTTGTGAGGGTGGGAGCATCACAAATGGCCTCAACCTTTTCCTTCAAGGGATGGATACTGTTCACATCGACCGAATACCCCAGGAAGTCATTTTTGGGCACCCCTCAGCATACATTTCTCCTTCTTCACCTTCAGGCCTGCTGAGTCAAAACATTGGAGTACTGTGCGGAGGCAGGAGGAGAACTTGTCCTCAGTGGTTGCAGCGATTAACACATTGTCAAAAAATGGCTGGAACACAGGGATACCTTTCAAAAGAGAGTCCATAAGGTTCTGGAAGATCCCCAGGGCCACACTGACTCCATACTGGAGGCTTTTGACCTTGAAAGCGCCTCTATGTGTCGTCATTGTTTGCACCTCGGCTGTGGCAGCATTCACCGAAAGCTGTTGATAGGCCTGGGCCAAGTCCAATTTTCCCAAAAAATATTGCCCCTGCTGAGGTGGCCAACATGTGGCTCACCACCGGCACAGGGTAGGCATAGCCTTGCAGTGCTTTATTTATTGTACACTTATAGTCCGTGCAGAGGCGGACACGGCCATTGGGCTTGACTGAGGTGATGATGGGCATTTCCCAGCGACTGGTTCCAACACTCCCTGAGCCACCAGGAGGTCTAGCTCCTCTATCTTATGTTTGAGGGTGAAGGGTGTACGCCAGGCCTTCAGCCTTATGGCCTGGATGTTCAGATTTAGTTGCAGGGACACTGGGGGCCCCATGTAAGTTCCCAGGGTCCTGTCGAAAACTGCTGGGAACTCTCCGCAGATGCCCTGGAAGTCCCTGGGCCATGTGGGGACCTGATTTAATCCCGTTACTTGGATCCCTAAGGGTCCAACCCATGTACAGTCCAGCAAGCTTCCCAAATCCCCTTCTACGACTATCAGGGGCAGCCTTCCTGAGAAGTCATCATACTTCACCCTCAGAAACCCTACTCCTTTAACAGCTGTCTCCCATTTCTAATAGTCCTGGACCATGAACAGGGATGGCTGCATTTTGGCTCGGACAAATGGCTTGGCAGTTTTTTCTGCACTGCATGCCGTAGCCTGAGTGCGTCATCTTCCCTGGAGTCCTCTGACTTGGACGAGGAGGCAGCAACATGATGTGCAGAGGTGATGGCTCGCTTCTTCCTCGATTTCTCATATGCCGTAGCCTCCTTGATGGCCTTGGCTAGGTCGGTGTTGTCCTTACCCACCAATTTTTGCCTCAGTTTCTCGTCTCACAGGCCGAAGATGAACTGGTCCCTTAGCGCTTCATCGATGACCAGGAAGTCACAGCAGAGCAACAACTGGCAGAGGGTGGCACTGAAGTCTGCCACCGACTCATTAGATTATTGGCACTCCAAGAACTCAAGGCAGCAGGCCAGGACTGTTGGCTGTGGGGTGAAGTGAGTCATGAGGGTCGTGATGATCTCATTGAAGGTGGCTGCCTTGAGGGTTACGGGTGTTATTAGACCAGGACGTCCATGCTGAAGGAGCTGAGCAGCAGCGCCTTCTTCTTGTGCCCCGTGACCTTATTGTAGTTGATGTGGTTCTCCAGTTGCTCTAACCAGGTCTCCTATCACTCTGGGCAGGCCACATCAAAGGCTTGAATCATGCCTGGCATAGTAGTCATTTCGTCAGCTATGATGGTGCAGAGCGTAGTGCTGGATCAGAGCAGCAATGTGTAGAAATGAAGACTCTTGACACGTGTATTGAGGAAGTGAGGAAAGCTTGCTTGCTCTCTGCAAGTCCTCGTTTTATTTATACATCTCTAATGAAGCAGGAAGCCGTTGTTCAATAGCATGAGGTTATGTCTTCATAGCCTCCAAGATTCGATACAGCCAGCAATTTATCAAGAATACATGTGTCAGCAAAAGGAAGCGAGAATACGAGTGTAAGATGTCTGCGCCCTTTTAGCCTTTCAGACACAATGTGGGTGGCTCAGGCTGATATGCCAAATGCATGATCCACCCACATTTCTGTCTTCAGGCTTTGTGGGGTCTGGGGGCTCAAGCGCATGAGCCCCACATTCCACTCTTTTCTCTTTTATGTGACTGCTTACAAAGGGCAGCAAAATGACAATTTGGTTTTGACATTCCCAGGAAGGAATAGAATGACATTACAATGGGGGTAACAAAGGAATGTACTAATATAAATGGGGTAAAGATAAGCCACAGGTGGAGAACAAACAGTGATGGTTTTTAGCATTCACACTGGCACATCTTAGTATTTAATTTTTGTCCATCCAGAAAAGATGCATGTGTAGGGGGAGAAGGGTTATTCAGAGGCATTCTTTTGGCTAGGTAGCCCAGCCATCCACTACAGAGCTGTTCAAGTCTCCGTTATGGGGCTGGGCATGCAGACTAGCGTGAGAGGGCCCACCATGTCTTTTGAGGCTACGCTACCCCCTCTAGTGTGAGAGGGCCCACCAGGTCTCTTTTGAAACTAGGCTACGCTCTTTATACAATAGCCTCTGGTATCAGTTTTCCTCCCTCTTGCACTGTACAATTCTTGAAATCTAAATGAGAGCACATCATGCCAAATTGCATGATGTGCTCTCATTTAGATTTCAAACAACCAGGGTTGAAACACAGTTGAGACAAGAGGGGATTGGGAATGTCAATTACCAAATAGTAAGCTCTATATGTGTCAGGAAAAGCTATATGGTATTGACAATTCTTTATCAATAAACATTACTAGTTATGATGCAAGAATACAAGATGAATATCTTAACTTCTAGGCACATAAGCAATAATGAGGGACATATGCAAGTGACATGTTATAAACTGAATCAATTCATGTGCCTTTATAGCAAGCAACATATTGTAGCCTAGGTGATCAAGATACACACATTCAGACATAGGTGAGAGCATGGCCAGAAATGGGCAGTCCATACTGGCACATTATTACAATATAAAAACCATTTCCTGGTTTCTCTCCTCCCTTAGTCTGAGTTCATGGAGAGTTTGCGTGCTTTATGCATGACAATCTTTTCACAGGGAAATCTGTTTCTATTGCAGTCAAAAGGAATACTTTTTATTTGGAAGTACAACTTGGAAGTGGCAGTGAGGCTACTTATTGTGATCAGCTGGAGCAACCAGCCTTTTGCTAGGCAGAGGAATTTCCCTGGAAATAAGTTGTCTCCATAACTCAGTTTGGATGGGGTTCTGCGGGAGGCCTTCCTTCCAACATCAATGAGAGATGACCAGGCAAAGTTCAGGACCTCTGGGTAGATATGGAAGAGCCTGGAAAACATACTTGGAGAAACAACCAAAAAAACAAGAATAATAGATGCTTTTTTCCTTTTAAAGCTTTTCTTGGCTGTCCACAAATTGCCATAACTTGAGCTCAACCCTGTTAGATAGGGTTGCCCATATTAGATAAATTACCACACTTGTTTTGGACTGGAGACTTTCTCTTCCTCACATGGAGTTTTAGTTCGACAAGGTCTCTATCCTTCCAATGTTAAAGGGCAAATTTTATACACCATACATTATGCAGAATACAAATCCACAATATAAACATATGCATCACTTCTCATGATTCAGGCTAGTGTACACCCATATAGAAAGCATGCACCTAGAGATTCATGAGAGGCTTTTTACTTTGTTGCAACAGATATGAATTTTAAAAAAGAAAACATGAAATTGTGCACAAGATTGGAGCTCCAAAAAGAGATTACCAGAGTTGGAATTACCTCTGGATTCTGAAAATGGTCACAAAAAGGGAAGAAAAACTTTTGCTATAGTTTTGGAACATATGAAATTGTCAAAAATAAGAAAAAACTTCAAAAACAAACAAAACAAAACTGAGGCCTTAATAGAACAATGCCAGCTTTAAAATACATGTATATGAGGGATCAGACTCAAAATGATTAGAGAACTGGATCAGAGAATTTAAACCATTGGAAATCAGTGGGGTGATCAAGTTCCACTGAACCCCATTTTTCTCTGTGCCAGCTCATCCCAATCTGTTCTGTGGGTCTCACATAGGTGTGAGAGTGGGTTTCAACAAACTTTAACAACAAAATCCTAAAAGCAAATAATAATTAATCCTTAAACAAACAATTCTTAACAGACATACCAGCAATTCTTAAAACTATCATAATAAACATGCATTTAAACTTGACTTGCAGGTCCAGATTTCCTGCACAGGATATTGAAAGAAAAGATGAGCAAACTTAATAGAACAATGAAAAAATCCTAGAAGTCAAATTATGGTTAATACCTGGTCAAAAACACAAAACAATTTTTAAATCTATTTATAATAAGCATGCATTATATATATAAACTTAGGAGAAAACCTAGTAAGGAGCTTGCACAGCCAAGGAGATGTGTAGGGCAGTGCAAAGATAGAATTTAGAACTGATGCATAAAGCAGGGTGCTAAAACATGCACCTTGATGAAGAAGGTTGAAATAATGAAGAGGCTGAAACTTAAAACAAGCAAATAGAAATGTGTTATCCGGTAGCAAGTCTGGCCAGGACTGTAGACTGGATTGAAACACAAAATCAAGCAGAACTGGAGTCTTAACATAAATGACATTAAGAGAGCAAATGAAGATATACATTTGAGGAATGCAAAACATTATTAATGTCCAGATTTCTAATGAAGACCAAGAGTTTTCAGGAATTCTGCCTAGTGAATTAATTGGGTCACTGGTAAAACAAGGTATTTGTTTTTCAAGACTCAAGAGAGAAGATGCACAGTGAGAGGGTGGTTTTATCCAAGGAAGGGTACAGATGTTCTTCTATAACACATGCTATAACTTCAAATGAAAAGAGTTCTTGTAGGAACCAAAGTTTTTGAGGTAGAATTTTAAAACACTATTCTTTTCAGAAAATAAAAATTCAGTACCTATAACAAAAGGAATTTTCAGATTTAAATTAATGAAAATAGGGGAGGGACGGTTGCTCAGTGGTAGACCATCTGCTTGGGAAGCAGAAGGTCCCAGGTTCAATCCCTGGCATCTCCAAAAAAGGGTTCAGGCAAATAGGTGTGAAAAACCTCAGCTTGAGACCCTGGAGAGCCGGTGCCAGTCTGAGAAGACAATACTGACTTTGATGGACCAAAGGTCTGATTCAGTATAAGGCAGCTTCATATGTTCATATGTTCAAAAATTGGGAAAATTCAAAGTAAGATAGAAAACTGTGTTAAATGTAACACTAATAGCCTTGACAGGAGACAAAATACATAAATACAAACAATAGAGACTAGTCATGGACTTGTCTAGCATGTACAAAACTAACAGGCACATAGTAAAATCTGTTATCACCCCCCCTTGTGTTCTTGCAGCAGGGAGGATGTATGTCTGGAACCATCGTTTGTTGCTAATGTTTCCAGAGAGGACAGGTTTTCAGATGCACACTTGTATGGGCAATTTAAAGTCACCAGGGCCATTTTTACTGCTGGCATGTGTGCATGTGAGACCATATCTTAATTCTGGAAAATATTAGAACACACTTGAGATTAAATCAAGAGAAAAACAAAATTAATTCTATATCACATGGCTGATGAAGAATGTTTTGGGGTTTTTTCATGAAAAGAAAAACTAGGGTTAAAAATGAGGTTGACTTGTGAAGACTTTACTTTGCCAGTTCTTGGCTGAAACCATTTGGAGGCCTATTGGTCCCAAGAAAGACTGTGCATATTATAATACTTCACCTTATTTTGTCCTTATAAAGGACTGAGCATACTGTATGATTTCACCTTATGTACAATTCACTGCTTTAAGTGGTTGTTTATGTTTCTTTTATAAATTTCAATGAAAATTTGTTGATTATATTGGAAGCTGGTTTAATCACAGAACCCTTAGGGGCTCCCCTGCTACCCAACTGTGCATTGGAGGTGGTATGGTTTAGGTAGGGAAGAAACTTTTGTTGTTATGATCTACCCTGAGTCTGCTTGTAGAGACAGTGGAATAAAAATAAGAACAAATTTTAAAATAAATAAACAAATCCGCAGGGATTTTTCAGAAGGTAGCCATGTTAGTGTGCAGTAGAAAAGCTAAATTGCAGTCTAGTATCACCAGAGGTCTGACCTAGCCTCAGATCGCAAAGCATGGAGGCACACCATCCACCAGGCTGTCTCTTCCTTTGAGAACGCACGCATAGCTGGTCTTGAGGTCAAAAGGGGATTGAGGAAGAATCGCACTGCTACAGCACCAACCCTAAATCAGACTTTTCCCTGCAGCCACTGTGGCCGGACCTGCCTGTCCCGCATTGGTCTTGTCAGCCACCAGCGAGCCTGCAGCAGACGTGGACTACTGCACCCTTCTTAAATCTTCGTTCGCGAAGCCAAGCCGAGAGAGAGCATCTTAGAGACCAACAAGACTGGGGGGGGAGGGGGTTATGTGCTTTCAAGCTTCAAAGCTCCTTTTGAAGGTATCTGATGAAAGGAAAATTGTATCTCAAAATCTCATAACCCCCTGTCATGATCCTAGGCCTAGTGCAGCCTACAGGCTCCAGGGAAGCCTGTATTAAAGTTAGGGTTGCCAAGTCCAATTCAAGAAATATCTGGGGACTTTGGGGGTGGAGCCAGGAGACATTAGGGGTGGAGCCAAGATCAAGGCTGTGACAAGCACAATTGAACTTCAAAGGGAGTTCTGGCCATCACATTTAAAGGGACGGCACATCTTTTCAATTCCTTCCTTCCATAGGAAATAATGAAGCATAGGGGCACCTTATTTTGAGGCTCATAGAATTGGACCCCCTGCCCTGGTCCAATCTTTTTGAAACTTGGGGGGTATTTTGGGGAGAGGCACTAGATGCTATACTGAAAATTTGGTGCCTCTACCCCAAAAAAACAGCCCCCCCAGAGCCCCAGATACCTGCAAATCAATTCTCCATGATTTTCTATGGGAATAAATCTCCACAGGGAATAATAGAGTTCCCAGCAGACATTTCACTCCCCCCCCCCCCGCTTTCTGACAACCCTGAAGTGGGGGGAGGGTCTCCAAACCGGGAGATCCCCTGCTCCCACCTGGGGATTGGCAACCCTAATTAAAGTACTGTATTAAAGCACAGGGCCTACATTTCCCAGGATCCCTTCTGTCTTGCTGACTGGGTAGGCAGCAGTTTTAGAGGGGAAACTTGCCCAGTGGAGACCAAAAAGGTGGGACCTTGACCGAAGGAAGTAAAAGGCCAAGCTAGAGAGGAGGTTCTCTCTCTGGAAAGCCTGAGCTGGAGAGAAGGCTGCAGTCATGAGAGTTTCCTCATCCGAAGTGTGGTGAGTCAGTTGGAATGAGAGGAAGAGAATGTATAATTAGTCACACCAGGCTTTTTATTTTGCTTTGTACCACCTTTGCTGTTTTTTCATGTTGACTGTTGCACTAAAAGTTACAACCCACTTATTTGTTCTTTAGCACTTACAATAAACTTATTGTTATACTGCCTGGGTCTGCACACCTCTTTGGTCACAGAAAAAAGGTGCTTGCTGAGAAGGAAGACAGGGGCCAGGTGGGTGCTCTGGGCCCAGTAGAAGGCCCTCCCTGATCCCTTGCTTGTGAACCCCCCCCCCAAAAAAAAATCTTTAATGAGCTGCTAGACTGGAATGTAACTCTAGTGATTTGGTTCCATAGAGTCCACCTCCAAAGCAGCCATTTTCTCTGGGAAGCTAATCTTTTTCATCTGGAAATTGCTTGTAATCCTGAGAGATCTCCAGGCCCCACCAGAAAGCTGGCAGCCCTAGTTGCACCCATCCACAGCAGTTTCATTCTCTGCGATGTGTGGAGAAGGACTGGGCTCATGTTGGCTACTAGCAGAGAACATAGCAGTCCAGGACATTCTGTGTAACATCCACTCTGCAGTGTCCCACCTCTAGCGCAGCACATGTCAAGGGGTAATAAATCAGCACAGGCTTCATGCCTGTATCACAAAGGGCATCTTATCAGGTGCTGATAGACCATATTGTTCAAATTCCTGCAGAAGTTGAAGGGATTATCTCCAGTGTGATAATGCTGGCCAGTTCAACACAGCATATAAATACGGCATTCAGTAATTTTTTGCCAAGCCTCAAAGAAGGAACTAAGTAAAAGTTCTTACCATCTTTTTAATCACAGTATCCCTATGCAAGACAGCTACTTGGTGGCTCTAAGAACAGTGTAGTCAAACTAATGACATTAAAGTTCACAGTTGATCAACACAAGTTGAAATCAGTCCCCAAGCAAAACAAGACTTGGCAGCAATGTGAATGGATACCAGTGTGTTTGGGTTTTACATTCTAGCTTGTTTAGCTATAATTTAGAAGTCACACCAAGTTCTCACCATCATCCTTTGCGTAAACAAGCAAAACAGTGATGTAAGGCAGCCTACTGGGGGAAGATGCTACACACCCAGTTCCGCACATTCTCAGAAACGATGCAAGGCTAGTGAGTGAGGGGACAATTAGAACAGAGTTACTGAAAATATTTAATGTGTAAGAAATGTCCTCATTGGTTTGTGATACAGTCAAACTATGTGGAAAAATATTTGGACTTGCCGTGCAGAATATCTCCCATGCAGCTGCATTCCAAGCAGTTTACAACACCCTAAATGTGTAGGAGTATAGGCCCACATTGCATAAGCTATGGTATCCTTGAAACTGGGGGGTGGGGGGGGTGGAGGGGGAGATGTAATCTTCTAAGTCAGGAGGGATAAAGAAAGAAAAATTTCTATGTTTGGGATCAGTTCTCAGAGATTCTAAAAGCAGAGAGTAAGACTTCCCACAAGTTGCTCAGGAGTGGAATGGAAGAAGGAAGACTGTCCAACCTGGGGTGAAGAGGATAACTAGATTTTGATATCCAGAATTATGTGGCTGCTTATTTTTCCAACATTAGAAAAAAGCTGGACCTAACATAAGAAGGTGTTATTCTGTGTTTTCTTTACACAGAATGCTCTTTGCTTACTATTTAGTTTTATTAGGAAGATATTGATTACAAAAAGAAACTATTTTATTTTTGTTAGCTTATAGCTTGACTTTCTGCCCTTACAAGTGCCACCAGTGTTCCTAATAAATAAATCATACATAAAACCTATTTTAATGCCCCCCAAACACACATACATCATTAAAATAATTAAAAACAGAGCTAAAATACATACAAAGACATAAAAACATTGATTAAAAAGAAGGCATGATTGGCAGAATGCCAAACAAAACAAAAAAGGTCTTCAACCACAGGCAGAATGTGGCAACAATGGAAGACAGATGAATCTCCCTAGGGACAGACTTTCAGAGCTTTGGTGCCACAACTGAGAACGCCCTCTGCTGGGATGCCACCTCCCTAATCTCAGAAAGCCTCTCAGGGCCTCCAAAAATGACTGTGACCGCAGGACAGGTTCATAAGGGATTAAGCAGTACTTTATTATGTTTGTCCGAAAGCATATAGGGCTTTGAAGGCCAAAAACAGCACCTTTAATTGTGCCCAGAAACAAATTGGAAGCCAGTGCAGAAGGGCAAAGAATGGAATGATATGATACCTATGACCCACTTTGGTCAACATCCTGGCTGCAGTATTTTGTACCAATTTAAATTTCTAAACATTTACTAAGGGCAGCCCCACATAAATCACATTGCAGTAATCTAATCTGGATGTAATGAGGATACAGTGGGCAGATCAGCTGGAAGTGCAAGATAGAGCCGAATGTCATCCACATAACAATGTCAGTCGAGTCCAGATCTCCAGATTGCCTCACCCAGTGGTTAAATGTAGATGTTTAACAGCATAGGTAGGGTTGCCAAGTCCCCTGCAGCCTCCAACAGGGGACTTTTTTAACGTGCACAATGTGCGCACGATGCAATGACGTCACCCAGAAGTGATGTCATCGCGCCGACAATGCCATGCGCCAGCTGCTCTAGGTGTTTTCAGGAAAATTCTGGTTTTCCTGGACGCTCTAGCAATTTGGGAAGGAAAACTCTATGGTACCTACTGGACCCAACCATAGAGTTTTCCTGGAAACACCTAGAGCAGCCAGTGCGGAGTGTCACCGTCGTGAAGAAGTCACTTCCTGTTGACGTCATTGTGCTGTGACGTCAGGAGAGGTTCCCCCCGGCAGCCCAATGTGGGCTGGTGGGTTGGGAACCTCCAGGACAGAAGAACCCCTGCCCTAAGCATAGGGAACACAATGGAACCTGCAGGACCCCAGAGTCCAGAGGTCAAGGGGCCTTAGCACCACATTCTGAAAATTACCCTCCAGGAAGGACTGCAATCACTGCAGGACAGAAAGGCAATCCAGAAGGATGCCACATTTGATGGTATCACAAGTCACTGAGAGGTCCAGGAGAATCAACAGAGTACATTCTCTCTGCTCATCTTCCAGCACACCCGAACTGTCGGGCTGTTTCAGTCCCATAACCAGGCCTAAACCCAAAATGGAAAGGATATAAATAATTTGCCTCATCCAGAAAAGTTTGAAATTGTGCAGCCACTATCCACTCAATCACCTTGCTCAAGAATTGAACGTTTGAGACTGGTCAACACTTATTGAGATCTTCTGGGTCCAAGACAGCTTCTTTAGAAGTAGACACACCACAACCTGTTTTAAGGCTGGGGTGACCACTTCTCCCTCAAGGAAATATTAACTAGCTCTTGGATACAGTTAGCCTTGCTAATTTAAGTAATATGAAGGGCAAGGATCATATAAGCAGGTGATATTCCTCAAGATTCCAAGGATCCTGTCCACATGCTTAGACTGAATAAACCAAAAGTATCCCAAACAAATAGACAGGATGGCACCCTGGCACCATCTGACCTTGTCACTGTTAATGTAGAGTCCAAGTCAGAATAGATGTGAGAGATTTTATCTGCTAAGTGCTGAGCAAAATGGTCATAGCAGGCCACTGAGCAGCTCACCTTCTCCTGAAGGCCAGATCCAAACTGCTTTTGACCACCCAACAACAACCACCACCACCTTTATTGGCATAGCAGCATAGCTGTGCACAATCAGCAAGGGAGAAAACATATATTACCCCAACATTTGAAACATTCTTCTCTTAGAAGCAACTCAAGAAAGGGCCTTCTCAGTTGTGGCCCCAAAACTTTGGAACTCTTCCCCAGAGAGACTTCCCCAGTGGTGCTTCCTATTTTCCAAGCCTCACACACATCTGGGGAAAGTCAGTGGTGGCTCTTCAGGGCTGCTACTCCCCTCCACCACTGTCACCTTAGTTTGGGGAAGGGATGGGAGATATGGTGACTCCAGAAAGAGGAGGGGGCTCTCTCCAGTTCAGCTGGGGACATGCATGATGGGAGGGGTGAATGGAGTGGCGGGGGGGAGGCGATGAAACGCACAAGTGGTGCCTAAGAAGCTTGCAGCACATATCCACTTATGTGCACATTGGTAACTTGAAAAAATGACAATGAAACAGGAAGTGAGTGATCTGACTTCTCCCCCCACAAGAGAGAGATCAGACATCCCCAGAGGCACTGGGAAACTGGTAGGCTCTGTAAATACCAGACTTTCTGTAGTGTCAGGAAAGTTGTGGGTGAGCACAGGGGACTGATGATTGTGGGACAAGATACAGATACTGCAATCTGATCATGCAATTCAAATCCATTCAGGAGGAGCAATGACAACAGATCAAACAGCTGTTGTCTGCCATTAGTATGCTATAATACACATGATGATAATGTACCACCTATTGCAAACTGCACAGGAGAGGATACAGTATAAAAATTATTAAATAAATAAAATAAAAAGATAAAACTAAATGTTTGATATTTTCACTGTTATAGATTTTTACATGATATCCAAATATGCTGCTATCCTACTATGGCTATACTATTTTCTGTTCAAGAAGCACAGTTTCTTTTGTTTACTACAAAATCTGTATTTTCTATTTTTATCTTTCATTTGTTTCTGCCTTTCAGATGGCAAAAACTAAGATAAAAGCAATAAGTTCAGGAGTCTTGAAGCTTGCAATACGTTTCTATTAGATGTCACACAGCTTCTCCTTTATTTAGCAGCCATTAAAAGCTAATTCTCTCTCTCTCTCTCTCTCTCTCTCTCTCTCTCTCTCTGGTTGCAGCAAAGTAGAACAAGGAGTTCATATGCCTTGCAGTTCACCTTGTTTCCCTCTTATTTACATATTCTGTGCTTCTGTATCCCACACTAGGTCACAGAGGTCTACGTTTAAGTACTACATGTTTATTTTTAAATTGAGTTCCTCAGCAAAAGATCCTTGACAACTGAGGAACACTATGGATTCCTCCTCTATGCTAGATTCCTTTAGCACTGCTGACACATTGCTCTTCTGCAAGTCAGCTGGAAGTGAGCATTGCTGTGGTTCCACATGGCATAATCCCACAATGCCTGTCCCTGTGACAAAGGCAAAATAAGATGCTGCATTATTGTGCCAGCTATAGCAAACCAAAGCAAAAAAAAAAGTTTGGACATATTAAAATGTTCTTAATTTTTTATTTGCACTTTAGCAAAAGAGTGTAATTAAAAATATATTAAAATAAAAGCATCTAGAGGTGTAAACAACCAGTTTGGGTAAAATTTGACAGGTAGCCATTTGGCTGGGAAAGGGAACCCTGACTTTCTTAAGGCAACCTTAACCTTTCTAAGAGGTTACCCCGGGTGGACAAGTAATAGGATCTGGCAAACTATGCAAGTCTTTCCCAACTCCAGCAAGCATCTCTTCTCCAGGACAGGGAAGTCAATAGTTCCTTCTTAGTCTACATGCGAAACTCTGGCACTGCAAAAGAAGGGGGAAGAGAACTGGAGAAACACCTGAAATGCAATGATTTGACAGTGAAGTCACCTGGATTCTCTAACAACTGAATGAATGAATGAGGCTAATCATGGAGGGGAAAAGCTAAAGTGGAGCTACTGTACAGTCTTGAATCTTCTATAAGTGGTAACAGCAGCACTCCTCTAGGTAGGCCTAATTTCTAGGCAGGCAGGGTTGAACATATGGACATATGAAGCTGCCTTCTACTGAATCAGACCCTTGGTCCATCAAAGTCAGTATTGTCTTCTCAGACTGGCAGCGGCTCTCCAGGGTCTCAAGCTGAGGTTTTTCACACCTATTTGCCTGGACCCTTTTTTGGAGATGCCAGGGATTGAACCTGGGACCCTCTGCTTCCCAAGCAGATGCTCTACCACTGAGCCACCGTCCCTCCCCAAATTAAAAGAAAAATATGGGTTGCCAAATTAAAAGAAAAATATGGCCACACCCACTCATGTGTCTTTAACTGCAGCTTCATTATATGAAGTACCATACATCCGGGCCACAGCCCCTTTCCACAATAGAAATTAGCAGGAAAAGCTTTTTCACGGCACATCCATAAATATTAGCACCTGCTAACGTTTCAGTACCAAACTGCTATTAAAGGTACAGCTTAAGGGGGACCAGAAAATTGGAAAAATCTATCAAGAAAGTTATTTGACTCCTGAAAATTATATCTTAAGCACTCTTTCAGACCTGGTAGAGGGTTCACAGAAGTTTTCTTTCACATCTCTAGTTATGTTCCCCAGTAAAGCCCATTTGTCTTAGCCAGCCAGGATGATACAGCTTCTATCACCATTTGAGGGCATGTTTTACTTGTGAGCCTGGAATAAAGAAGCCTCTCCCAGTCACATGTAGCATGTAGGCTACTTCTTTTTCATAGTTTCACAGCGTTTCACCATAAACATTTTCATAATGATGCTAACTCCTAATATAGAGAACTTTGAGTGGTCCATTAAAACTTTTTTAAAAGCTGGGTTATGGCATCACATTTATGGAAGCCAGTGCGTATTTACAGCTTACCTCTCAAAGATGCCAGCAAAAAATTGGCTTCACTCAAGCCAACACTGCTTAGAAAAATTCTACATTCCTGTAAAGCAGATAGCATTTTGTTTACCAGTGGTCCTTCCATTTAGTTTCAGATTCACTTTCAAACTATCCTGTGAAGTAGGTCATTACTATCCCAGCATTTCCAAGGATAGTAAAATGGCTGTGCATGAATCAGAATGATGTTGGCTGCTGCTTATATTCTCTGAAATTAGGAGGGGGGAGGGACAGTTGTCTTGAGCCAGGACACTGCCACTCAGAGAGTTGAAGCCTACATGCTACATGTGACTGGGCAAGTCCTAGGTCCTTGCTTCTCATGTTTGAAATAACAACATCTAACCATGAAGCTGCATTTTACTCTCCATCTAGTTCAGAATTTTTTGTGCCAGCTGGCAGAAGCTTTGCAAGGGTTCCGGCAGAGGTCTTTCCCAGCCCTGAAATTTGAGACCCTTCTAAATGAAGATGCCATGACTCAAACCTGGCAAAGCCTGTACTCTACCAATGGCCATTTTCAAACCTGCAGGTTACATAGCAGAAAATAAAGCAAGAATATTCAATTGTGATTTGGGTTCAAATCAATAGTGAATCCCAGTGCAATCTTAGATATTCATTTCCTTTCCATCTCAGGCTTCAGTTGTTGTTTTAAAGCTCAATGTTTTCACTATTTAAATAGTGTTTTCTTCATTACAGCGTTCCCCTCCCTGTCTCTATGCACACCTAATGTGCTATGTCATCATTTCAGTCATAATATCTAGATGACACCATAATGCAATGATCCCGTAGCAGGGCAATTCCTCTTCCTCAGTGATAACACCTGTGAGAATGATGAAAGGGAGCAGAAACATTGGTTGAAACAGGTCATACATCTTTGATGACAGATGCTTTCGTGATTGTTATTTATCTCTGCTTGAGAACTTCTGCCCTGAAAGTTGAAGCAACTTCTGCTAGTAGGCAGGACAACCTAAGAGCCAGTTCCCAACATTGCAAAATCCTCCCTTTAAGTGAGCAGAGGATGCCACTTAGCTATGGGCTGCTGGACAGAATGCATCATGCAGTCCCAATGATCATTTGTTTCACCAGGTCCTCTTTTCCCCAGAGCAGCCTGCCACTGGGAAGCATTTTGGAGATGGGTACAGCACAGTCCCACACTACAGGCTCAGGAAGGTGGAAGAGGAAAGTCTCATTGAAAACTGTAACTGATATGAGAATCTTAGATTTGGATTTCTGGTGCTTCTGCTTATGGAGGTTCCAGAAGACATCAATCCTTGCATATATATCTGGAGCTGAGAGAACATCTGGAGAAATAACAGCATGTGTGTCTCTGAAACACCTGGAGTTCTTGCCCCAAGACTGCAACAGTTACTTGGCATTTTGCAGAGATTTAATAATAAACATTCTGTATATGATTAATTAATTTTCAATGAAGTCTGGGAAGGAAGAATTTAACTATTAATGGCAGTATCACAAAACACACTATGCCCAGGAGACTGATATATGTCAGGGTATAACTACATGATACACATGACACATGTTAAAGGACTGATTCATCACCAGACTTAACATTTTAGTGTTTGTCCATAAGCCTCTGAAGCATTTACAGGTCTTGATTCTCCTAACTTTTCTCCCTTATACTGTCCTGTCACTGAGGGCCATACTACAGGATAAACCCAACACATATTGAGGAACTCAGCTTAAATAATGCTTATTCACTCAGTGCTGCAAAAACCACCACCACCACGCTTTCCACTGGTGAAAGGAGGATGGGCGGGAAAATGGAAGCTCTTTCTCCCCACTGGCAGCATTGAACCAATAAGTTGCAATAGGAAATTGGGAATCATAAACTTCAAACTGACTTTAATCCTGTTCTGATGATGCAGAGGTCCACTGAAATGATACACACTCTACAATATCCACCACATCTTCTCCACTATAAACCAGTTAAATGTATAAAGATGATTGCAGGTGGGAATAGCAAGTAAGACAGAATACCCATATTAGCCAGTGAAAAGGATATTTACGTTTCTCTGGACTATTGTACATGGAGGCAGTTTTAACCTTTAGCAGCCCGATTTCTATCCTCTGAGAGAGAGGAAGACACTTCAGGGACACAAGCACCCCTCTGACAATGTCCTATGAAAGGATAGATGATGAAAAGTAAAAACCTGTGGAGATGAAGCAATGCCATTGCAGTATATACCCTGCTTGTTCCTCATTAGTTGCTTTCTCTTTCCCTTCTTGAGTTGCTTGTTCCTCAAATCAGTGGCTTTCAGACTTTCTGCCTTCAGGTGATATTTCCCACATTGAGGAATGATTCTCTGTGTCACTGCCATGAAATTCCTAAATACCTGCACTGGATGAGTGTTATGTTCACCCAAGGTACTTGGACTTCCTATAACATATGACAGAATTGGCACTCCAGATGAGGTATGATCCCACAACCACTAGTTTAGGATTAGGCCAGGGGATCTTCTGTGAACTGAAGATATGCCCTTAGTAGCTGTATGTTGCAGAGGAAGATTGGAAATGGACAAGCATCTTTCAGGAAGTTTGCAAATTGCAAGATTTGTAATGAAAACTGATACTAAGCATGTTTCCCTATCCGTGGAGAAAGTGGGCAGGAATGGGCAAGAATGAAGTATCAATAAAAATATTATGGCATATCAAAAAGACTAAGCCTGGAGTTAATGGATAATTTTACAAGAATTTGAACAAAAGGTGTGGATCATAGAATCAGACAGTTGGAAGGCGCCATACAACCAACCCCCTGCTAAATGCAGGATCAGTCTCTAAAGCATCCCTGACAAATGTTTGTTGAGTTGAGTTGCTGCTTAACAACTGCCAGTGAGGAGGAGCTCACCCCCTCCCTAGGTAGCTGATTCTACTATTGAACAACTCTTACTATAATTTTTTAAAACTTATTTACTTATTTATTTATTTTAGTCAGTTTATATTCTGCCCTTTCCCAGGAACGGGCTGAGGGCAAATAGGAAAGAAAAGGTCCCCTGTGCAAGCACCAGTCATTTCCGACTCCAGGGTGACGTTGCTCTCACAACGTTTTCACGGCAGACTTTTTGTGGGGTGGTTTGCCATTGGAGGGCAGATAACATAAAAAAAAATAACAACATACATTTAAAACATACATTTAAAATCAGAGCAATATAAAACAGTACAATGAGCTGTAAACAGTAAATAGAAGCTCAGCTGGGCACATTTTACAACACTTTGAAGGTCTAAAACAGTAATTGAAAATAAAAGATGGTATCACAGCAAAGAGGCCAGCCGATGAGATAGGACGCCTACTGCCTCAACCAAAGGCCTGGCAGAATAACTCAATTTTACAGGCCCTACGAAAAGGTAGTGAGGACCCGGATCTCTGTAGGGAGCTGATTCCACCAGGCCAGGGCCAAGGCCAAAAAGGCCCTGACCCTGGTCAAGGCAAGTCAGACATCCTTCGGGCCAGGGATGGCCAGTAGATGTTGTGAGATGGATCATAATGATCTTTGGGGCACATATGGGGAGAGGCGGTCCCATAGATAGGTCGGTCCCAGGCCACGTAAGGCTTTAAAAGTCAAAATTAAGACTTTGAAATGGATCCGGTACTGGTAGCCAGTGCAGTTAATGCAGCTCTGACCAGATGCTTGCCCACACAGGCACTGTTATCAACAGCCAAGCTGCTGCATTCTGCACCACTTGTAGCTTCTGGATCAGTCTCAAGGGTAAGCCTGAGCAGAGCGAGTTACAGTAACCCAACCTGGAAGTGACCGTTGCATAATATCCAGCTGGTAGCTTTCCACCCTAAATTTAAACCCATTATTGTGAGTCCTCTCCTCGGCTGCCAACAGGAACAGCTCTCTGTCCTCCTCAGACAGCCCTTCAAATGCTTAAAGAGAGCAATCATGTCCCCCCTCAACCTCCTATTCTCCAGACTGAGCATTCCCAAGTCCCTCAGCCTTTCCTCATAGGGCTTGGTCTCCAGGATCCTGATAATCTTCATGGCCCTTCTCTGCACCTGCTCCATTCTGTCGCATCCTTCTTGAAGAGAGGCCTCCAGAACTGCACACAATACTCCAGGTGTGGCCTGACCAAGGTGGTGTACTATGACAACTTGCAATTTGGATGTTAAACCTCTGTTAATACACCCTAAGATGTAATTAGCCTTTTTTGTCACTGCATTACACTGGCTGCTTATATTTAATTTACAGTCCATCCATAAATATTTCCTTCCATTTATTTTTTAAAATGTATTTATGTTGTTCATAGTCCACCTTTCTCACAGGGACTCGAGGCAGATTACGCATAGTGACTCTGTACAATCAACAAAATGGGATATTCTACAACCAATGTCCTTTTTAAAATTATGACCAAGTTCATTCTCGTTTCAAAGTAAACAGTTACCCAAAGCTGTACTCCAGTATTCCCATCCCGTCATTCAGCATTAATTTTTTATACCTTCCACTTTCCTAATGGTGATGTGAGAACCCATGAAAAGTGTAGCAGGATTGGCTGTGCTGTAGATTGCAAACTGTGAAAGGCCTCCTATGTACTAGGCATACAGTATATTTCCCTGTTAGTTCCCTGCGAATGCTGCAAGTGATCATATATATACCCACAGTAAAATGACTAGGAGACTGGCAGTGCAATCCTGATAATAGTTTTGGGTGTCCATCATGGAAACTTGAGTATGTGGGCAGGTGCAGTGAAGGAAAGGTAATTATCCACAGGCCTAAAACATTTAGGCATAGCTGAATTAATTTTTTTCCCTATAACTATCAATCCTTCCCAGTTATTAACATAGTATCATGATGCGATTAAAGAGAGTGTTGAATATCACTCCTCATAAACTAGTTTCTCTTAGCACACACTTTTGCTACTGGAGGTGGTAGAAGGCAGTATTTAAAGTGCTGGGTATTGCTTCTAATTTTCCTGAGAAATTTCCTGGCTGGTTCATACACAAGATTGAGTATCACTTCCTAGTAGCTGTATCTTGTGTTTCATTTGAATGATGAAACCAAATAGGGTCACTGGGTGCATGTGGCTTACTACACATGACAGCATCATTGACTCACTTGGCAGAGAGAACACCGATCCTCATGTGATCCTGGCATGTGATCCTGGCAAGACAACATAGCACATCAACCAGGATTGCAAAATTTCCAATTTGTTATTAATCTGGAATAAAAGGCACTCATTAATGTAGCTTTTGGACACAGGAAAGCTGCTGTGATTACCTTTGTTGCACTATGCAATTCTTCACAGAATTCCATACTTTGGAAAGTCTTTAATGGCTTTAAGGCTACCCTCACCTCTCTAAGAGGTGTGTGCCGGGAATATCTGTCAAAGTGTTTAACCTGTGGAATAACAATAATAAATTTATATATTAAGGTTATCCTCAATGTTGTTAGTGCTTTGCATGCACTCCCTCAAGTAATCCCTTAACAAAAACCCTCTGAGATTCAGGTCAGTAGCCATGTTGGTCTGAAGCAGTAGAACAAACAGGGCTGGATCTACATATTTTTGAGGGGGGGGGCAAAACCAAAAAATGGCACCCCCACTCAAAAAATGAAGGGACCCGTGGGCAGTCTGACACACACACCCATCGGGTGTTTGTATGAGGAGGGGAAGCCTCAGCAGGACTGGTCCCCTGTGCAAGCACCAGTCGTTTCCGACTCTGGGGTGATGTTGCTTTCACAACGTTTTCAAGGCAGACTTTTTACGGGGTGGTTTGCCATTGCCTTCCCCAGTCTTTTACACTTTCCCCCCAGCAAGCTGGGTACTCACTTTACCGACCTCGGAAGGATGGAAGGCTGAGTCAACCTTGGGCCGGCTACCTGAATCCAGCTTCCACCGGATTCGAACTCAGGTCGTGAGCAGAGAGTTCAGCCCACAGTACTGCAGTACTGCTGCTTTACCACTCTGTGCCACGTTAGCTTAGACTATAGGCAGGACCACAAAAATCATGCCTCCACGGATTTGTGGCGCCTCACCAGTGCAAAAACAGGGTTCCAAAGCACAGATCCTCATGAATTCATATGATTTTATGGTGAAATGAAATCAAACAACCATCATGCTGTAGATCCTGTCTTAGACTATAGGCAGCACCAGAAAAATCATGCCTCCAAAAATCTGTGGTGCCAAAACAGTGGAAAAACATGTTTCCAAACCATGGAACCTCATGATGTTTGCTTTGGATCCCCCCAAGCTCACTATCCAATCACATATCATGTCCATGGCTCCACCTCCAAAGTCCTCAGATATTTCTTAAATTGGCCTTGGCAACCCTACCTCACCCCTGCACTTTGTGTTCTATAAAAATAGAACCCCACCACCACCACAGACAAATGAATAAACATGTGGGAAGCCTACATCATGTCTAATTTTGTCCTCAAATCCATCACAATCAAAGGATCATGTAGAACAAAGAAGGAGTCCAGTATCACCTTTAAGACCAACAAATTTTTATTCAAAATGTAAGCTTTCGTATGCATGCATATTTCTTCCAGTACAAGCAGGAGAACCGGACAGGGTAATATAGATTTTATCTCTAGAAACCAACTCTAGAAACTTTGTCTGAAGAAGTATACATGCATACGAAAGCTTACATTCTGAATAAAATTTTGTTGGTCTTAAAGGTGCTGCTGGACTCCTACTTTGTTCTATTGCTTCAGACCAATACAGCTGCCCACCGGGATCTATCTAAAAGGAACATGTACTTACTGGAAATCACCACAGGATGGAACTGTTGCTCCAGCCACAGCAAGATCAGAAACTATTGCATGGTAGCAGGTTACTGACAGATAATCTCCTGATGCCGTCTAGTGCATTTAACCACTCTTGCATAAGTGGAACCATATCAAATGCGGCCTTCATTACATATATGTCTATATACTCTTTTGCAGTTTAAGAGAGTTCTTCCATTTCCATTTTTCTTATCTCACACTTACCAAGACCTGTGTCTCTTTAGGAAGGTTTGCCAATTTTTTTAAAAAAATTCCATTTAGTTCAATTATAGTCTACCTTCCTCAAAGAGACTGGAGGCTGATACCAAGGCCCTACTGAGAACCACACATAAAATGCCAAGAAACATTGTGTGTCACATATCTATGGACCCAACCACACTGTATGTGGGAGAGCCATGACTGCATCTTCTAATGTTTTCTTTTTTAATGAAGCTCAAATGAAAGAATGTTCTGTTCCTTCTCAACTATTTTCTTGATCCAAATTACACCACATTAACTGCTCCATTAAAAAAAGCCCTCAAGAGATTGTTCTGATCAGGAAAATGGTATGAGGAAAAGGGACTAAGAACACCCCACTCTTCACCCGATCAAACAGATAATTTCTTGTCACTGTATTTCATTAAAACAAACAAACAAAAAACACTGAGAAATCCAAACATGGGTTTTCTATATCATATACTTTGGCCCTAAGAGGTAACAGCTGATGGAGAGAAAGTGTATTTAGAGCACAGTTAATCAAAAAGGGGTATGACATATTAAACCACCTAAACATCTCTTCCTGGTCCTATAGACTCTATCCACCTTTCCTTTCTATTGTGCCCATAACTTCTTGTGTTTCATGTAGTGGTTGCTGGCATAATTCCACTTACTTCAGATGCTTTTCATGCAGAAAACTAGGGGAGGGTTCTTGGGGTACTACCTCATATTTTATTTTGTAACACTAGTATTGAGAATGGTCTGCCTTAGAAGGGCCAAAGTAGACATTCTTATCTCACAAAATGTGTGGTCCCAACTAGGGATTGGCGTGAAGCAGGAGGAAGGGTGGTTCATTTCAGGCTAGCTGGGGAAGTGAATCAAGATCAGGGAGACCTCTCCCCAGCACAGGCTCTGCTGGAATACCCGATTGAAACCAGGCAGCACAGCAGAGGTGGCAAAGCAGCCGATCCTGTGGGGGGACCTCTCCCTGAAGGACTGGCTGTTCTACAAGCTCTGCTGCATTTCCTGGTTGAATCCCAGCCCTCTCCCTACAGGAACAGCTGTTCTTTAGGCTCTGCTGGGGACTGGGATGCCCATTTGAAACTTGGCAGTGCAGCAGAGTCCGCAAAGCAAGCGATCCTTTGGGGAGACCTCTCCTTGCAGCTTCAGCTGGGGCTTCCAGGGAAGGCAGTTTAAACTGCCTCCCCTTGGCTTCCTCAGATGCCCTACAACCGCTCGATGACTGGGGAAGCCAAGTGGACAGGAACTATCCCCAAACCATCCAAACCTCCGATGGAGATTTGGGAAGTTCAGGGACAGTTCATGGGAGGTAAGGTTCAGAACTGAACCAGAAATGGGCCCAACTTTATGTTTACCAGGCATGCAGGGCCATGCACTGCCATGGGAAAATTTGGTGCGATGCATGCTTAACTCCTCCTAAATGTAACCATACTATTTTCCCTCCAGGGCTTATTTTCTTAGGTTGGCTGGGGAAAACTTGTTTAAAAATTGAAAAAAGCACCTTCCTTCTACATCCCTGTCCTCCCTGTGTGAATTTCATATGTACCATTATAACATCTTACGTAGCCTAAAAGAAATTGTGAAGGAGGAGGATCCTCAGGTGGTATATTTTTGAGGGCATAAAGGCTTTGAATCCCTCTGAGCCCAGATATCACCAGTGTGTTGGCTCTCAATGGCCCTGTCTATTTTCACTGCATGTGGGGACAAATATAAGGCCAAGATGCACAAACAACCTCTGCTGCCACCCTCCAAAAGGCATCAGCATCAGATTTTCCCTTATCAACCCCATCCTTTTTTAGGGAGTCTCGTTCTGAACCAGAAGGATTGGAAACTTCCATGTAAACACACCCTTGCTATTGCTCAGTCTGTAGTATTATAAAAAATACTTTACCCACCAGGATTCAGTACAGACATCATAAATCGCAGTTTATTTTTGACAGGCAAAACCTTCCTCCCATGCCTTGACTGAAGCTAGAAACCTTCAAACTATCTTCAATTAATCATTTTGTCTGATTAACTACCTGAAATTTGTTTACTTCCCAGTAAGTGGTATTTTGATCAGGATTAAACCATGATTAATAATCCCAAGGATCAGAAACAAAACAAAATTTGTTAGCACATTGAGAAATCCTTGGAGCCAGATTGACTCTTTCCATCTTGGCACACTGCACAAAAAGTGGGAGGCAGCATGCCAGCCTGCCAGTTCACCAGGTTCATACCCATCATCAACAAACTACGATTTGCTCATAATGGCTAAACTGAGCCTGGAGTACTAACTTGGAAACCTTCACATTGGTTCTAAAAAACAGACAGATAACACTCCCACCTTTAACTTGATGCTGCTCTTTGCCAACTCAGCTTCCTGCAGGGTACAAGCAAACTGGTCACCAAAAGTAGGGCTGGCACAATTCTTGACCACCTGGGTTTGCCATTCATGGACAATGTGCTAGAGGCCAGATGACTGGGAGGATGCACAGCTCAGCAGCCTGGCCTGAATGAAAATGTTCATGCAGCCTTGGCTGGGAAGGCCCAACACCCCTGTGATCATCAAGAGCAGCTCCAGGCGGTTTTTGTTGTAGAGAAGCGAGAACCTCAGCTTGCCCTGGATTCTGTCAGGAACATCTACATCAGTGCCCATGTTATTGCTGCTAGCTGGGGGTGGTGAAAGGACAATTGCAAGTTTCTTATGCTCCTTTTGAATTTTTTGGCTCTGGAGGAAAGAAGAAAGAGCTGCTCTTAAATGGACTCCCCTCCCAAAAAACGTTATTCTACTTGCCCATCCCCAAGTGGAATAAATTAAGGAATATGATAAACATGTACATTGTAGTTTCAGAATTTCAGCTTTTTAAAAAAATTAGTCCATTACATGCTGGGTTTTTTTATTGTTTTCTTTATTGTAAGTTTTATCATTAAGTAAATCTCCTTTATTTTAGCAATCTACTAGTAAATTTCTGAAGCCACTTTTGATTTTCAATGCCATACAAAGATGAAATGTGTAGCAGTGATCAAGTTTAAGACTACTGGTTGTTTTTTCTTTAGAATTCCAGGAATATAATCTAACAGTGTGCCATTCTTCATTATGTTTTCACAGTTATCATGCTACTGATGCAAGGTTAATACCAGTACATGATCAGTGTAGTCACATGTATGGAGAACCCAGGCCTCTAGGACAGTGCCACGACAACTAGCCAAATGAGAGAAGGAAAGACAGCCAGTCACCAGGAGTAATTCTCTTAGTATTGAAACCTGATGCAAATGTCTGCCCTACATGACATCACTATGGAGGATATTTTACACTTTGGAAATTATCTTATAGGAAAGATGGAGTAATCTGGCCAGAAGTATTTGGCAACATTTAGTACAATATTCAAACCGGGAAGAACTCTGACGTTGGGCTAAAAGGCTTAGTGGCAGATCATCTGCTTGGCATGAGAAGGTCCTAGGTTCAATACCCAACATCTCCAGTGGAAAATAACAGATGGCAGGTGATATGAAAGACTTCCACCTGAGACCCTGGAGAGCTGCTTCCAGCCTGAATAGACTGTTCTGACCTAAATGGACAGGCAGCCCAATCCAGACATACGTGGCGGCCAGCCACTTGGGCATGGGAGGATCTACGGCACCGCTTGTTGGCTTCCAAAGGGGAGACGTTACACCATGTTTGGAGGGGGAAGAGTAGCCCAATGAGCGAGAGAGAACTCGTCGCCATGGTGATTCTGCCCAGGCGCACACCATTGGCCCACTGCGGAGGGGGAGGCGCAGGCTCGCATGGGACCACAGGATTGGCCAGCCCATTGCACATGACCAGGCGATGGGGTGGAAAGCCCGCGCCTGAGAGGCCATCAATACTCCCACTCCCTCCTGCTGTCAGAGACTCTGCCAGTGGCAGGCAGGTGGGCAGAGGCATACGCGGACAAGCAGGAAGTACCAAGTGCAGGAGTTCGCTGTCCTAGATAGCAGCTGGAATGTGTATCTGGGAGCGTCCAGACCAAGTCCGAAAGACACCCTTCAGTGTTGCCCTGCTGTCGCTCCCTGCTATGTGCAAGGAATACCTCCCCTGGGGGCCACAGAACTCAGAGTGTGAGCCGCTGGGCATGCATCCACTTCAGCGGGGCCCCCCTAAGTGCCCAGCGCACAACAGCCCTGTGCGGTTGGGTAGGCCGTCAGCTTGGGCAGGCTGAGGAGCAGCACCTCCCCTCCCCTGTCCAGCCACGCAGGGAGCAGTGTAGCAGCTCATCGCCCATCCCTCCCCAAGAACCAAGTCTGCCCACCCTCCCAGGCATTCCCTCGGAGATGTCACTGACAGGGGGGTGTTGCTCCATTCCGAGCAGCAGGCAGAAGCAGCTGAGGGAGTGGAGGGGGCAGTGGAGCAACACACGTGGAAGCCTCTGTGTTGGAGTCCCACCTGCAAAACAGAGACAGAGATCAAGAGCACTTGCAGGGGCGGCAGCTGGAAGAGCAGGCTGTATTTCAGCCGGGCACTCTCTTAAAGGGACGGTCTCTGACCCACCTCCCCACATTGGGGCAGCTGCCACACACACACACACATCTCGTGCCCTTCCAGGGGTTGGGAATGAGGCAGAGGACAGACTAAGGGAAGGGAGCAGGCAGCAGCACAGGGGAGTGGGCTCAGCAAATACTCCCTGCTGGAGCCCACTGCTGGGTTCAAGCGTCAGAGATGCTCGCACACTGAGCGGTTGAGAGTGAGGGGAGGACGGGGGGGACAGTAAAACTTACCCAGCCATGGGTGACAATCCTCGCATGCAGAGCCTCCGGGAGCCTAGAACCTGTGGGGACCTGGAAACAAGAGCAGTTAGCCCCAGGGGAAAGATCTCTCTCTCCCCTTGCAAGTTAAAGATACTGTCAAAGCAACTGTGCAGTGCAAGACCCGTCACCAATGTGCCTGCCTGTCCCTCACTCTAAGTCTGTAGGGCCGGGATCTCGCTGGCAGAACCTCCCACCATGCGAACCTGTCCCTAACAACTGAGTTGTGCGAGGCAGAGCAGAAGTATTTCTAGGAGGGGGGGCTGCGATTGGGCGCCAGGGATGGGGCTCACCAGGCCGAGGTGTGAGGGGATTGGTGAGGCAATCACGCCACTCCCTAAGGGGTTTGTGAGCTTCTGCAGCAGCAGAGGTGACCTTTGTTTTTGGTTTCAATGAGTGCCAATGGGACACGCCACTATTTTTGCAGGTGTAATGTTGCGCCTCTCGGGGGGGGGGGGCGTGTCATGGGCCAAACTGCTCAGGAAGGCACCTAAGCCTGGCCGCGTCCCCAACTCCACCCCCTCCTCCACCTGAACGCTGCACTCCGTCTCACTTCCACCCACGCTCGGGCACAGCCCTCAGGCGCCGCTGCCCTCGGGCGGAATGGCGCTCGAGTGGTCTCCCCCACCCACATAACTCCCCTCCACTGTGGTGACGCCGGTCGTACATTGGTGCAAACCCTTCCTGCGCCCAGGTAGCGGCTCGTCTGCTCCCAAAAGACTTTCCGTTCCCGTCCCCCCCCGATTGTGCTATAAGAGTTTGATTCAGTATAAGTAAGCTTTATGGGTTCATGTGCTACATTCATTCATCTATAAACAGGCACTGGGCCAAGGAGACTCGTCCACAAAAATCAAATTGGATCTGGTTGAACAGGATTAAAATGGAAGACAATAAATAGCTGGCAGACAACTGTTCTAAGTATAATATTATGAAGCTAAGCAAGTTTTCACAATTCCTAGATGTTCCTTTGAGCTTCTCAGAAGAAGAGCAAGATGTGTGTAATAAATGACTGTACAACCTTAATTTTTACAAAACTGAACGGATCTATAGCCATGTTTAGGCATCCAGGCCAGGGTACAGATGTTTAGAGGCATCTTTAAACAGGATTCACTGCATTTTTTCCTCCCAAGTTTTCCCCTCATCTTCATAATGCATTTGATGGTGATACTTATTAATTTTCAAATTCACCACTTTGTTTTTTTCAAGTGAAAACTTATTTCAAAAGAACAGAAATAAAATCCAGGCATTGGGAGGGGATGTGTTTCTGAAGCCGCAAGAGCTGGCCAAACTGCGCTGGTTGTGGCTGCCAAATGGCATAACCACTTTCCCTTGAGTTCAGTCCTGCCTAAGAAGTTCTACATCCATATACAACATGATAGGTGAATTTCCATATGTGGTCAACAGGGCTTTTTTTTTGTAGAAAAATTCCAACAGGAACTCATTTGCGTATTACGCCACATCCCCTGATGCCAAGTCAGCCAGAGCTGCATTCCTGCTAAAAAAAAAAAAGCCCTGGGGGGTCAACCTAAGGTTTCTAGCTCTGGGTGAGCAAATACCTGGGGATTTTGTGGGTGGAGCCTGGGGAGGCCAGGGGTTGGGGAGTGGAAGGACCTCAGCAAGGTATAATGCCATACAGTCCAGCCTCCAGTGCAGCCATTTTGTCCAGGGGAACTTATCTTGGTCATTTGACAATCAACTGTAATAATGGGAGAGCCCCAGCCACCTAAAGGTTTAGGATCCTGGAAACTTTCTGGCTTCACTAACTGTCTTCAAATACGGTATATTGTATTATATGCAAATACCATTTGGTATATAAAGGAATGAGCACTAGAGACCTATAAAAGTAAGAATCCTTGAACATATTTTGAGAATTTAAAATGACGTACAGGAGGCAGCTCTTGTCAATCATTTTAATGCAGTTGGCCACTCTCCAGATGATTTTAAATTTCTGTTGTTGTTTAAAGATTGATCACTCAGCTGTAATATAGATAACATTTTCCAGATATTACTACAGAAAGAAACATTTTTCATCTTTAAATTTCATACAATCACTCCTGAGGGTCTTAATCAGCCATTAGATTTTATCTTTGAATAGATATATTTTGACAGATTTTGAAACTGACATGAGGCAGACTGGTTTGACAGTACTTGATTTTTAATAATAATAATAATAATAATAATAATAATAATAATAATAATAATAATAATAATAATAATAATAATAATAATAATTATTATTATTATTATTATTATTATTATTATTATTATTATTATTATTATTATTATTATTTTTATATCCCGCCCTCCCCCGCCAAAGGCAGGCTCAGGGCGGCTCACAGATATGGAATTCCATGATTCAATAAAACAATACAATACAAACAACAATTTAAATATAATCAATTACATAATAAATTAGTTAAAATAGATAAAATAGGTGCTAAAATACCATGAGTCATAATACCCACAAGATGGCTAGGTGACTACACATCAGTTTCAGTTTAGCCAGGTTCTGTTTAACTGTTTAACAAGTACTTCTTGAGATACCCTGTAACTGACACCTGTAATGAATTATGTTTAAAGCAATTACTGATACCCAGGACTTTTTTTTTTGAGCAGGTATGCAGTTTCAACTGGCTTGACGTCAGGAGGTGTGACCTAACATGCAAATGAATTCCTGCTGGGCTTTTTATGCAAAAAAGCCCTGCTGATACCACATACTTTAGGAGAATTTGGCCAAATGTTAATCTTGTAGGCAGATGCCACCCTAAAAATGTTTCTTCTGGCTATATCCTCTAAACATCACTAATAGTATGTATAACATGACAAACATGGGCATTCTACCACCCCTGGCCGAGTTTTTTTCTTACTTTGACAAAAAAAAAAACACCTTTTATTTTTTTAGTTTTGAAACCATAATTGATCATGTTGCAGTACTGCAATACAATATGGTAGGTAGTTAATTTTTGTTTTACTTTTATAATTTTGCACTATTTGTACAATGTGCTTTATTTGGTACATTGTGTTTACTTATAGAATTGTGAAGCCTTAGGACCTCAGTTGTATTTGTGAACATTTATTGTATAATTGTTGTTAGTAGTTACTGACGTGAGGTTGATTTCTGATGATTCAACATTTTACTGTATGGTGCAACTGAAAATTGTACTGATAAGCAACATTGCATTACATACATACACGCATGCATGCATCAATTAAGTGATATTCTATGTTCTGTTCTAATATCTAACAATATAGTTAGAATTGGTTTTGCACAGTGCTTTGTAGTCTGTTCAGGGCCAGATTAACAATTAGGTCAAGCAGGCACTGGCCTATTGGCCCCCATGCCTTTTAGGGAACCTGGGCTGGCTTTCCCCCTAGGTTTCCCCCCTGCTTGCAGCCCTCCCAGCCTACATGCGCAGCCAGCAATTGAGCCACTCTTTGCCCGACTTGCCTGGTGTGGCTGATGCTGATGTCATTGGCAAATTTGCCTCTCTTTGCCTCTCCCCCACAGCTTTGTCAAAGGGGCTTTTGAGAAGGTGCCTGCAGGCTGCAGCAGTGGCCACAGGCGGTGGAGTGGCTGCTCCAACTCTGAGATAATTTGTGAGGGGGGCCCTGACTGCCTAGGGGCCTCCACAGGGTTTAATCTGGCCTTGAGTTGGTTATGCCATCTGGAGGTTGGCAACCATAGGTCAAGCACTCAAACTGTGTCTGTTTATCTATACTCTGGGAATAATATACTTACCTTGATATTGTAATAGGGGTTTTGGTCAATATCAAGGAAAGATGACTGTAATCTTTTCCCTACAAAGCCATTCTCTTGAGTTATCCCACTGCAAGCTTCATTGACATATTTTCTTTCTGCAAGAACAAAAATCACTGAATGTATATCATCAGAACAGGGGCTGTCTATAAACAGCAGAGTAATAATAATACTAATACATTTTATTTATATCCCGCCCTCCCCGCTGAAGCAGGCTCAGAGCGGCTTAAAACATATAAAATTACAATTTACAATATAAAACATCAATACAGTTCAATACATAATTCATAAATAAAACCAACACAATTAAAACCATCATTTGCAATTAAAATTAACATTTTCGGTGCTACATCTTGGAGTAGGAGTTAAATTCGCCCCCTAGAAATTATTCTTGATGAATTGGAGGGCCTGTTAGGCAGCTTCTCAGTACAAATTTATGGGATTATAATGAAATGATGGAATTCCCCCAAGGTTTTGCACTAACATGTTATACCATAAAATAGCATATAGTATAATGGACATAATGCAGCTTCCCAGGCATACGTATGCAGCTGTATGCCCAGATCCAGAGCCTTCACTGTACTTTCATGCACCTACACAGTTTCCGTGCTTGCTGGCTGCCCCTTTCATTCCTATTGAGAAAGCAGGTGAAAGGTAGTGCTGTTCACCTGAGATATGCACATAGGCTCAAATCACACAGTACTCACTAGCCCTGTTCACAAATCCCAGCGAATGCTCATATAATCTGTGTAAACTTGGTTTTTCTTTATAAATGCATTGAGGAATTCTCATGCTACATTCAATACATGTACAGCTGAATGTGTGATTGAAATTACACATTTATCCAGATTTATTCAGACACTGGTCCCCAGCGTCATTTGTAATGTGAATGCATGTTGGCTGTTTCTTCCAAACAAAGGTACACACATAAATGCAGGATGTTCACAGTAGTTGGTGAAAGTGGCTTCTGTGATAGGGT
The DNA here is from genome assembly GCF_032191835.1 of Heteronotia binoei. Classification (NCBI taxonomy): domain Eukaryota; kingdom Metazoa; phylum Chordata; class Lepidosauria; order Squamata; family Gekkonidae; genus Heteronotia; species Heteronotia binoei. The sequence continues at coordinate 162,230,635 of NC_083243.1, read as the reverse complement.
GGGATTAAAATCTCATATCCTCAGTAACAAGACTATGGGTTGCATGGTGAAAAAAATGTGATATGCCTCCAGGAAAGATGAGCCCATGCCTCAGAATGTTAACAGCGGCACATTTGTTGCTCTATATGTGATTCAGCTGGAGAGTCATTACATGCTTTATGAAAATATTGAGAATTCCATGTTAGCACCCCATAGACTTTTACAGAAGTATACGTTTCCAGATTGACGCAGCCATTACACTAGGGGCTTAAACAGTCTATGCTGCTTAAGGGCTGCTCTCATGCAATATCTGGGCAAACACAGTGAATGGAAGGACATCATCAGTAGTCCCTGCAGCTAACAGGCTGTGATATGAGGAGCTGTGGGGCAAGACACAGAGCAATGGCATCCATTGCTCTATATCCATCAAAGATGGAGGTCCTGCAGCTAGAAAAGGAATTGGATATCCAGCTCTTGATCTTGGATAATGTCCCCCTAACACCAATACCAGTGGTGAAGAGCCTGGGTGTGATTCTGGATACCTCCTTGTTGAAGGAGGCCCAGCTCACATATGTGGCTAGGTCAGGTTCTTGTATTTCTTCCAGGTTTGGCAGCTGGCCCCTTCCTATCTCACCTAATCCTACCAACTGTGATCCATGCAATGCTCTCCTCCCAATTGGATTACTGTAACTTGCTCTACATAAAGCTGCCCTTAAGATTGATCCAGAAACTTTAACTGGTCCAGAATGCAGCTGCGAGGGTCCTAACTGTAAACCCTATTAGAGCACATATTAAACTGGTGCTCTGCCAGCTGCACGGGTTCCAGGTTGAATTCCATATCAAGTTCAAGGTGTTGGTTTTAACCTTTAAAGCACTTCAGGGTCTGGGACCAACATATCTTCAAGACCGCCTCTCCTGGCATTCCCCTCAAAGAGCATTACACTCCTTAGCACATTGATGGTACCAGAGCCAAGGACCATTCTCCTGGCCTCAGCTAGAGCTAGAGCCTTTTTGGTGATAGCTCCAGCTTTGAGGAATGCACTTTCAAATGAGATCCAGGCCCTGCAGGACTTAGCTCAATTCCACAGGGCCTGTAAAACATAGCTGTATAGTAAGGGTCATGGATAAGATCAGGGAGTTTTTATTTATACCCTGCCCTTTACTTCTTCCCCTCTCATCTTCCCCCAGAAATCAGTAGTGAAGTTATATGCCATCTGGCCAATTGTTTGAATTGTATGTTTTGGGGGGGAAATTGCTTGTGTGTGTTTGTGCCCATGCCTGGAAATTATGGTGACTTCTGGTGACTCCTACTGGGGCTTAGAGGATGTTCAGAGAAGTGGCTCTATGGACTTCCGGTTTTGGCAACCTGCGGCTAGAAGCGGCTCGGACAGACAAATTTTGTTGTTGTTGTTGTTGTAATGATTCCCATAGGTTTTAATGGAGAATGGAAAAACGTCCAAAATTTTTCCCCATCAAGAGTATACCATTCAGTGTGATATGAAAAATACATCTTACCCAACCCTAAACCAAACCCCAATTTTAACCCGAACATAAGTGCGTCCTGAACTCTAACCCTAACCCTAACCCATTCAAATGAATCTCATAGGCTATAATGGAGAACTTAAAGACTTCCAAAAAATTTTCCCTATCGACAGAATACCTCTCAGGAAGATAAACTTTCAGGATTACTCAACCCAGAAAATGACAGAATTTTGAAGACGATCGCATTCCTTCGGTCGTGGGCATCGCCGAAGGGCCCTCACACCCGCAGAGCCTTTCCCGGGAGTGCCAAAAATGCACCCAGCAGTGGATTCCAATTTTCTTCTGAAATCCAACATTTTAAGGGTTAAGTTACCCTTCAGGGTTACTTAACTCTTAAAATGCCGGATTATTGGAGACCGTTTCATTGCTTCGGTCCTTCGGAGCACGGGAGGCACTCCATCCCCATAGCCATGGGCTGCCTTTCACTGTAATAATGGATTATTTGCATTGCAATAGAGAGCAGCTGGGAAATGTTAATTGTTTGACAGTTATCCATCTAAATTGAATGACGGCTCAAGAAATTACTTGACAGCTGGTGATCTAAGGATCTATCTTAGATGTAGCATTTAATTTGTCAAGTATAGTGATTGGTTAGCCAATCAGGAAGTTTATGGCTGAGGTATTATGAAAGAAGCCCCAGTGGAAGGCTCAAGTACCTCTCTCCCAAAGAAGAGCTCTAGAAGGCTGAAGATGAGGAAAGTGACTGCTGTAAGACTTCCACTTTGATGCTCTAATTTGCTGCTGAAAATACTGCTCATCTGCTTTCCTGCTGTGACCTTGGAGCTACAAGCTGGCTAGGAGTAGTAGTAGGTGAGCTTAGTTAGATTGGTTTGTTGTTTTATGTACAGTATGTTCTTTCCTCTACTGTGCACTCTTTTCCCCTTCTTGTATGTTTATATTTTGTTAATAAAGTTCTATTTGTTTTTTAATTAGAGTGAGTTACTGGTCTAGACCCAAGTTTTAGCAATTATTCCAGTGCCAAACTAATGCTATCACAAAGGAAATTACCTTTGTTTTACTAATTGGGAATACTTTTTCTAAAAGCTCAGCCAGGTGATATCAGTTGGTGTAGACTGGTATCTTGACAGCTTGTAAAAATAAAATTGAATAAAGTATTCTAAGGGGGGGGGGGACAGTCAACTTTACAGGAGGACAATAAGGAAATGTACAATTCAATCACTCTTAAGAATACCTCATAAAATCAACACAATGTCCAAAGTGGGAGGGCAGAAAAGCCATATTTTGCTTGTATTGTTATGGGGAGAGACGGAGGGTATTATGATAGCAGGATACGTTGTGGTGGGTTAAGCTGCAGAGGCAGAGAATCTCCACAAATAAAGACACCAAGCATGAAATTTCTCTGTGACTTGTGTGATGGATGGGGGAAAACATAGGGACAGATGTGAAGAAGAAATGCTTCAAATGGACAGAGGAAACCAATTATCAGGACCAGGCCCTACAATTAAGGCAGATTGAGGGAGGCCCACCTCAGGCAGCGGCAGGGCTTTTTTTGAGCAGGAATGTAATTCCAGCTGGCTTGGCATCAGGGGGTGTGGCCTAATATGCAAGTGAGTTCCTGCCTGGATTTTTCTACAACACCCCCCCCCCCAAAAAAAAAGCCCTGGGCAGCAGATTTTAAGTAGAAGAATTAATTGTGTATTAGTTTATTATATCTGACCTACTAGATAGTGGAGACTTAAAGCAAAACATTTTCTACAATCCCCTTTGCAAAATTACAAGCTCTATTTTGAGTTCTTAGAAGCTAAGCTGGAGGTATGCCTGACTGCTCTGAGTACCAACATATAGTACTAGGCAGACTAGAAGCCTTTAGATTCACAGTTTAACAAGCTCTTTGAGATAGACAATAACATCTGCAAGTCTGGGCTTAGCCCTTGATATAACTATTAAAACAAAGGAACACATACAAGATATCCTGTAGCTTTCTCAGTTTTGCTGAGTTTCTGGCATTCACATAGCTGACAGGTTAAAATGATGAATGCCACCAACAGCAGAAGGATGGACAGGGCCAAAACACCATATTTCCAAATAGCAGCAAAGGGCAGCTGAGCACTCTGAAAGCAAAGCATTCTGGGCATTGTTTAGATCTTATTGCCTGTGGAAACATTTAAAAATGGCATCCATGTTACCAGTGGCCCATATACATATTCTGGGCATCTATTCTACCAGCATTTAGATACTCTGTAAGAATAAGACACAGAAATTGTTAAGTGTTTGAGGCAAAACCTAGGCTCTTAGGATGCTTAGAACTTAGCATTTTGGCGGTTTACATTTGCAACGCAAAAGCCCCGGGACTACGCGGCTCTTCCTGGTGCTGAGCAGCAGTTTGTGCGAAATCTGCGCAGACGCAGCGCGCTGAAGAGGGACGTCGCTCCGGGGTAAGGTAAGTGGGAAAACGGCCAAATACAGCCCTATTATACCCAATGGTTCATTGAAGTCAATGGTAAAACAGGGTATAATGAATTGCAGCTGGGGGGAAGAGGTTTGAGGGAGAGGCCCCAAAACTGCAGTGTAGCTGCAGGAGCCTCTCCCTCACAGGCAGTGCCATGTCCCTGAGCAGAACCAGTGCCACCATGCAACTGTCATTGCCACACAGTACCTTAGATCAAACCAGAGAATCTCTGTGATTCAGAAATTGGGGTGGGGATCTCTGCAAGGACTGTACACAGAACTGCTGCATTGAATGCACTAGTGCCATGCAGTTAACCAAGCTGAGAAAGCAAAGCAGCACTAAACAACTGAGGAACAGATTAGAGTAGGAACCCAGGCCAGCAACACTGCCCCCCCCAAAGGCCAAAATCAACTAAATCTCAACCTAATTTAAAACTGCAGCTGTATTGGACTCCCAAATAACAACAGAGAATCCGATTCAGTTGTATTCAGGGCTGAATACTGCCAAATCAGCGGCTATTTGGGGGTAAATTCTGTTTGACTGAACCGAATGCACACTCCTAGAAGGGACGTGCAAAGAACTGTGGAGAGCATGACATCTCATTTTCCCTTTACCCCCACTATTTCCTCTTCCCCTTCTTTGAATGCTTCTATTCCTTCTCCCCTTTCCCGGTTTCCTTTCCTCCTTCCCACCCACCAGGCAGTTTACCTTTCTCTGCCATGCTATCTTCAGCTTTTCCTCCATCTTTCCCCTGGCAGCCTCTACTTGGGAAAACTATTGACCCAGGTGTGTGGTGCTGGCCACTAGACCCAGTAGTACAGTGGAAAACTCACAAAGACTTGCAGGGAATGCCTCATTTTCCCCTGTATCCCCTTCCCCACACTACCCTTTCCCTCTTCCTTGAAATTTCCACATCCCTGCTTCCTTCTTTCCTTTTCACCCACCACCCTTCACAGTCTTCAGCTAAATGTATTATTTGCTTCATTTATACCTTCCCTTTGGGGCCCAAAAGCTGCTTGCATCATTCTCCTCTCCATTTTATTCTTACAACAATCCTGTGTGGCACATTAGACAAGGAATGTGATCTTCCATTGAGCAGTGTAGTTTTGAAACTGGCCCTCCCATATCCTAGTCTAAAACAATTGTACCATATTGACTTTCATGGGGTGGGTGCTGTTGAATCATAACAGTGAGTCCTGGGTAAGTTATGTAAGTCAGGCAGTGAGTTACCTGCTGGTTGCTGTTGGCCTGGCCCTGATGAGTCCACCCTAAAAGGCCAAAACATCCTGGAAAGGGCCCTGCTCTCTCCCCTTGATTTTCATTTACAGAAACCAAGGATTGAAGACTGGCAATACTGTTGCGATTGCCTAGCACTGGCCACTGAAGGCATTTGTTTCTTAAAGCTACAGGTACTTCTATTATTTTAGAAAGTTAATCCATGCTTTTTTTTTTCGGTTTCAGATTTTTCTGCAAAATCAGGGTGTTTTTCACATTTTGTGGAAAGATCTGTTCATGGTTCCAGTCTCCAGGTTTAAGTAACCACAAATCTAGTCGGGTTGTGAATTAGGTATATAGATTTTATTAATGAATCTGCAGCCAACATTTGCAGATTTCTAGCAAGGCAAATCTGCAACAGAATAGCTATATATTGGGAGAGATTTTTCAGTTGTGCAGAAAATATTTGCTGAGGGGGGTTACTGCCAGTAGCTTAAGGATCTCTTAAACATGGGAAATGTTTTCTACTTTCCCTCTTGATATCTAGCACCAGAGCTTTTTGCATATGTGCGTGTGTGATGATACTGGCACTGTTTGGAGGGCTCTCCCAAGTCCTGTTGGGGGGAATTGGTGGACTCTAGTGCAATGTGATATATATTAGTACCAGCACCCCTCTTTCTTTTTTTAACAAGAAGAAAGCACAGGCTAACACAATTGATTTTGAAATAATTAAAGCACATTTAGAAAGTCCATCTCTAATCCAAATCAGAATTCTCAGTTCACCCAAGAACAGTATATACTGAAGAGGAAATATACTTCGCCTTGTGAACTGAACATTTTAGGGAGCAAATCTAAATTTAACTGTGTTTTAGTAAAGTGCAAACGTGCCAACCAAGTCAGCCAGAACAACTTATGCTCCAATGGACCTAGAGGAGTTTATGCAGCATTATCAGTTGGAACAAGGGAGCAGCTTGCCCATCAGGTTACCCTGTCCTAGAGAACACAAAGGAATCAATTCTTAATGCTGGCTGGCTTGCAGAGCATACATTAAGCCTGAAGATGTTTGCCAGGTATAGTAAAACAAAGAGAAGGAAGGTTCAGCTCCAAAAGACAGAGAATCTAGCTGTATTTGGTCATACAATTCCCTTGCTTCTGCAGATACCCAGCAAATAAAGTCATAACCCAAGTGTACCAAAAGAGGTAATACATACCCCCTTTGCTGTACTACTATATCAGATGTTTAAAAAACAGCGGAGGCTGCAATGACTCTAGCTGAAACCCTGCAGAACGAAAATTAGATGATGCAAAGAGTCTCTGACAATATGGCATCGAAAATACTTTTCTTGGAAACAGAATAATATAAAATTAAGAGGATTCCGAAAACAACCCAAAATGAATAATCTCCAGTCATTTTTGGCAACATGGTTGGCTAAACAATTAGAAGATTATGTTGTTCCCATTATAAACAAAGCATACAGACTTGGCTCACCTACCAATCCAAACAGAAAAGGTCCTAGAGATGTTGTATTAACACTCCTTGACTAGAGTGAAAACCAAAATCCTGTATGAAGCTAGACAGAAGGGATTTAAAGACGTAAAAATAGAAGCACTTCCAGACCTACCTCCAGGGGCGATCACAAGAAAATGAGATCTTAAGCCTATCATTCAACAGCTACAAAAGACACAACAAAAATATAAGTGGGTCGGACCAACCACCTTGCAAGTCCTAAAAAAAGGAATCAAACTTAAAGCATAGACACAGGACTGAAACTACTCAAAACTTTGGGATTGAAAGAACCAGCAGATTTTGCAAGAAAAAACAAGAAAAGAAAACTCTTCCAGCAATCTACACTACCAAAAACAAAGAATAGCAGAATTCCTGTCCCAACTTCACCTAAACAAACAGAAACTTGAAGTACTTAGAAAACATGGTTCTGTGTCACTGATGGAAAATTTTCTTATATGAGTTGTTATAATTAGTAATAAGATACTTAATATGTTGGTGCTAGGGAAAAACCTGAAAATTTACTTTGGCTTTAGCTTGTTTTAACTTAAAAAACAAATAAATCCTGTAGTATAACTGAATTCCCTCATTGTAATTTTTGCCCAGAATTGGTAGTGAAGACACTATTATATTTAGATAGTTAAGAATTTGTAGTGATATTTAAAATTAAGATAACGGTTGTTTGATATAGAAATAGCTAGTAAGTTTTAAAAGTTTAGGAGTTTTGTTAGATAGTTTGTAGTTATAGTTGTCAGTTAGATTTAGAGTTAGAAACATAGTATAGTAAGTATAATAAGGTTAGGATATCTTAGATAGGTTAATAGTAATAGTTTTAGACTAGAAGTATGATTAGAAATTTAGCATAATGAGTACAATAAGAATAGGGTATTTTCTTTAATAGATTGAAGTAACTGTAGAATAACTGTTTTAAGTTATCTAACCTTACTTGAGCCAAGAGGTTAATAGAGCTTGTTAACTACATCGTATATATACAAATAACTATTTAATATATTGTTATACTAATTTTTTAATTTTTTTTACCAATTTTACTATGGTTCCACAAACAAAAATCTATTATTTGAATGCAAGAGGCCTTAATAATTGTATCAAACGCAAAAGTGTATATTCTAATTTAATGACATTGCATCCTGACATTCTTTTTCTTCAGGAAACTCACCTGAGAGATAAAGGTAAGCTACTATTCAAAACTAACTGGTTTAATTTTCAATTTCAGGCAGGAGGATCTCCAAAATCCTGAGGAGTAGCTATATTATTGTCTAGAAATATTCGTTTTCAGTTACAGGATACACTTAAAAGATCGTTTTGCATTTGTGAAAGGATTGCTTGACAACCAGAAAATTACATTGGACTCTATTTATGCTCCAAACTCATAGAATCATGGAGTTGGAAGGGACCTCTTGGGTCATCTAGTCCAATCCCCTGCACAATGCAGGAAACTCATAAACACCTCCCCCTAAATCCACAGGATCTTCATTGCTGTCAGATGGCCATCTAGCCTCTGTTTAAAAACCTCCAACAAAGGAGAGCCCACCACCTCCCAAGAAAGCCTGTTCCACTGAGGAATCGCTCTAACGTTCAGGAAGTTCTTCCTAATGTTGGGCCAGAAACTCTTTTGATTTAATTTCAACCCATTGGTTCTGGTCCTACCTTCCGGGGCCACAGAAAACAATTTCACACCATCCTCTATATGACAGCCCTTCAAGTACTTGAAGATGGTGATCATATCACCTCTCAGCCACCTCCTCTCCAGGCTAAACATCCCCAGCTCCTTCAACCTTTCCTCATAGGACTTGGTCTCCAGACCCCTCACCATCTTTGTCGCCCTCCTCTGGACCCGTTCCAGCTTGTCTGCATCCTTCTTAAAATGTGGTGCCCAATACTATATACTCCAGATGAACACTATACTCCAGATGAGGTCTTACCAGAGCAGAGTAAAGCAATACCATCACATCATGTGATCTGGACACTATACTTCTGTTGACACAGCCCAAAATTGCAGTTGCCTTTTTAGCCACCGCATCACACTGTTTACTCATGTTCAGCGTATGATCTGCTAAGACCCCTAGATCCTTTTCGCACATACTATTGCTAAGACAAGTCTCCCCTATTCTATAACCATGCATTGGATTTTGCCTACCTAAATGCAGAACTTTACATTTATCCCTGTTAAAATTCATTTTTTTTGTTTTAGCCCAGTTTTCCAGCCTGTCAAGGTCATCCTGTATCCTGTTTCTGTCTTCTTCTGTGTTTGCATCCCCTCCCAGTTTAGTATCATCTGCAAATTTAATAAGCATTCCCTCTATTCCTTCATCCAAATCATTGATAAAGATGTTGAACAAAGCAGGTCCCAGGGCAGATTCTTGAGGCACTCCACTTGTCACTCCTCTCCAAGAGGATGAAGAACCATTCACAAGCACTCTTTGGGTGCAATCTGTCAACCAGTTACAGATCCACCTAACGGTAACAGGATCCAAACCACATTTTACCAACTTGTCAACTAGGATAGTATGTGGAATCTTATCAAAAGCCTTACTGAAATCAAGATAAACAATGTCTACAGCATTCCCCTGATCCAGCAAGGTAGTTACTTTCTCAAAAAGAGAGATCAGGTTAGTCTGACATGACTTGTTCTTGAGAAAACCATGCTGGCTCTTAGTAATCACATCAATTCTTTCTAAATGTTCCAGGTCCGAGGATTTATTTATTATTGAATCAACAATTTAATGAAAAACTAATTAAGCATATTAAAAATTACTTCAAAAAATGCATAAGATAACATGTTTTTCAGCATTGTATGGGATGCCTTAAAACCAGTCCTCAGAGGTCAGATTATTTCATATTTGGCCTATATAAACAAACAAAAGAAAGCATTAAGAAATGATCTAATAAATACAATACAAAATCTGGAAAAGAAGCATAAACAAACTTGCAACAAATCAATTTATAAACAATTACAGGCTAAAAGAAGCCAATTAGAATTGTTAGAAAGTGGGACAATATAAAAAGACTTATTGACGCTTAAAGATTGGCAAAATTCACCTAAACGTCTAAAAAATCTGGCAAAAAGAGCTAAATACCAACGTACCAATAGGAATATTAATGCGATAAAAAATAAAACAGGTAGAATAGTAACTCAAATGAATCAAATATGCCAAGTTTTTAGGATTACTATAAAGAATTGTATACCTCTACCAATTCATCCCCTTTTCAAATAGAAACCTATTTTCAGAAACATTTACTACCTATAATAAAACAAGAACATAAAGATCACTTAGATGAATTATTTACCAAACAAGAACGTTTAGATACAATCAGAGCACTTAAGGTTAATAAAGCTCCAGGGCCAGATGGGTTCACAACAAGCTTTTATAAAACATTTGCCTTAGAATTAATTGACCCGCTACTAAAAGCTTGCAACAATGTCTTAATAGAAGGCTCCTTACCACCCTCTTGGAAACAAGGATTAGTAACAGTTTTTCCAAAACCTCAAAAAGATGTAACACTCCCCTCTTCATAACACCCTATTTCTTTATTACATGTTGATTTTAAAATCTTTACAGCTACATTGACATGAAGACTAAGTGTGATTATACAGGAATATATATCTCCAGATCAAGTTGGATTTATTAAAGGAAGAGAGCTTATTGACAATACACACCAAGTTTTTCACCTTATTAATATATCAAATAAGAAAAAATTGCCAATAATTTATTGTCATTAGATATTGCTAAAGCCTTCGACTCATTAGAAATATCATTTCTTAAAACTTTAATTGAAAAAAATGGGGTTTAGAAGAAATTTTTAACAGCTATTAATGCTATTTATGATTCACCATCTACCTCACTAAAAATGCACAACAATCAAAAAGTTTTATACTAGAATGAGGCACTAGACAAGGTTGCCCACTTTCTCCTCTTTTGTTTGCCCTTTTCATCGAATCTCTGGCATCATAAATTAGACAATCCCCTTTAATTAAAGAAATTACAATTGGCAAAAAAAACAACAACCTTATTTGCAGATGATATGCTACTACTCCTTACTTCTCCAAAGCACTCTATTAAATAACTTCAGTCAATTCTCAAGGAATATGGAGAAATGTCTGGCCTCCTAGTTAATCAAACAAAATCCAAGTTAATGCCTATAAATTTAAATGATCTACAACAACAAAAATTAAAAGCCTCTTATAACTTTCAATGGGTCTTTTCCCAAATAACATATTTAGGAATTAAAATATCACCAAATTTAAAAGACCTGTTTCAAATAAATTATATATCTTGGCAAAAAGAATTTTAAAAATCAAATCCAAAAATGGGAAAAGTTATCCTTTTCATGGATGGAAAAATATCACCTGATAAAATCATTTGTAGTACTTAAATATATATTTTTATTTAGAACCTTATCTATAGAAGTTCCTAATAAATACTTTAATATCTGGCAATCAATTTTAAATAACTTCCTATGGGCTAATTAAAGGCATAGAATACAATTTAATACTCTTTGCCAAAAAATTACAAAAGGCGGAATACAATACTCTTCTTTATTGAACTACTATAAGGCATCTCAATTAAACAAGATAATAATAATGCTAAGAAAAGACAATATACCAGATTGGGTTCTCATACTCACAGCACTTTCTACACCACGTCATATACGTGATGTGATATGACAAAAACCCTTGGAAGGGTCAATTGAATTTAAACATGATATACTTATGAAAACTATCTTCACTGTTTGGGATAATATGAGGAAAAAACTGCTCCCTACCCCTATAAGATTTACGTCTTTTATAGGACAATCTTGGTACTTACCTGCAAAAGAGCAACAAAAATTTCAATTTTGGAACTCCAAGGGAATAGACACTCTAAATGACCTAGTAGGAAAAAAAGAAATTTATTGACAAAAAAGCCTTAGAAACTAAATTAACAGTCCATTTTACCTGGCTAGATTATTTGCAATTTAGACATTTAAGTGAGTCTGTCAAACTGCTAACAATAATAAAGCAACCTTTAACTCCCTTCGAAAAAAATTTACAATCAGCTTCAGAAAAATCAAAAGGTATATTATCACAGATTTATCAAACATTTTATCCCTCTCCAAAAATCTATTACCATATCAATGTAAACGGGCCAAACTATGCACAAATGATTTAACTCCTGAAATATGGGACTCCATTTGGAACAATTATACTAGCACCCTCTCTATACTAGAACTCAGATTGCAAACATTAAAAATTCTAACATTTTGGTATACAACACCACAACAGTTATCACATATAATTAAGAATGCTTCACCAAAATGTTGGAGGAAGTGTGGAAATTTTGGTTCATATATACACTGCTGGCTGGAATGCCCAATAATAAAAGATTTTTGGACACTAATTCTCTAAAAAAGAGAGAGATATTACAGGATTTCAATTAGATCTCACACCAGAAACCTTATTATTAAATTTACAGTAAAAAAATATTATTGCTACAACAACACAAAAACCAATAACAATGCTACTCTATGCAGCAAAAGCTACAATAGCTCTCGTTTGGAAAAATGAACAATTACCAAATTTAAACCTGTGGCATATATATATATATTTCTTTTCTTCTTGTTGACTATTTAAGGAACCTTCCTGTTAGTATATTGCAGGGGTGGGAGACCTTTTTTCTGCCAAGGGCCATATGAATATTTATAACATCATTTGCAGGCCATAAAAAATTATCAACTTAAAAAACAGTGCTCCGCTAAGGTAGAATGATTCAGGCCAGCAAAATTAATGCAAATAATTGTTTTTCTATTTGAAATCGTGTGAAGAGAGCCTAATCTGGCGCGCACACACACACTCGGCCTGCCGCCCTAGGCAAATTCATAGGTCCAAGACTTTTTTGTAGAAAAAGCTCAGCAGGAACTCAGTAGCATATTAGACCACATCCCCTAATATTAGCATATTAGGTCACACCATCTGGGATAATCAAGTGCAAACTGAACTGTGACAGTAACTTTTCCAGGCCCTGCAGCAATTCTGGCTGGCCAGCCAGACCCCAGGGAGGCTGCAGCACAGTACATCTGGGCCCTGTGATCCCTGCCTGCCCCTGCGGAGGTTGCTGCACAGTGTAGCTGGGCTCCCCATGATCCTCGCTGGCCAGCCAGGTCCCAGGGAGGCTGCCACATGGCTTGGTTCGGTCCAGCAATCCCTGAGGGCCTCACCAAGTGACCTCGAGTACCATATACGGCCCTCGGGACAGAGGTTCCCCACCCCTGGTGTATTGAGAGCGCCTGCTGCCTTTCAGACTCTGCCGAGGCTTCCTGAGGTTTGGGGGGCCTCTGCAAAGTCAGGGGGCATGCAGCGAGTGTGCTGCCTTCTGGACTCTGCCGAGGCTCAGGAAGCCTTGGCAAAGTCCAGGGGCATGGCAGTGATGTCATTATGGCATCATTGGGGTGTGTGAAATATCAATGGGGGAGCCGAGGATTGGGGTTCGGTCTAGGAGCGCAGGCGCCCCTAGCACCAGGGCCTGATGACACCCTAGCCTAAAATTCCATACTAACTGGTCAAGGGGGCATATACAGATGTTAAAGAGCATTGAGGAGAGGAATGCCCCTTGAGGGACCCCACGTACCAGGGGGTATTTAGTGGACACATCCTCCCCTTGCGCCACCCTCTGTCCCCAACCGTGGAGAAAGGAAGAAAGCCATTGTAGAGCCACACCATATATTCTCATGTTGACAAGGTGGTGAATCAACAGATAGTAGTTGATCGTGTTGAACGCTACTGTGTGATCTGACAATAGCAGTGCCAACCTGCCTCGATCCAGCTGCATACGGAGATCATCCGTTAAAGTGACCGGTACAGTCTTCATCCCATGGCCAGGGTGGAATCCAGACTGGAATGGGTCTAGTGCTGATGTGTCCTTCAGGAAGCTCTGAACTTGCTCAGCTACTGCTCAATTACTTTACCCAGAAATAGTAGATTAGAAACTGGGCAGTAGTTGACTGGATCCAAAGGATCCATCAATAGCTTTTTTAGGAGCAGTATGACCACTGCTTCCTTGATGCCCTCTGGAAATATCCCATCTCCAAGGACCAGTTGATAATCTCCTTCATAGGGCCCCAGATCCCAAGAGGGACATGGGTCAAGTAGGCAAATGGTCAGCCTAACGGCACTCAAGATCCTGTCAACATCAGAAGAGGAGAGCAGACTGAAAGAATCGTAAACTGAACACAAAGACTACCAGCCTCCAGTATATTCCTCATACTGGCAGTGTTAAGGTGTTCCACAACTAGCCTGCAGCTTTTATATGCTTTGAAATATATTGCAAGACTATTTGAACTGCAGCTTTTGAGAATGGGGCAAGTTTTTAGCAATTTGTTTGATTGCTACATGTGAACACTCAACAGTGAAGCCTACGTTAGTTCTAGGAGCACAACAGGTCTTAATTGTGAGAGTGACCAGTACGGTCTTCATCCCATGGTCAGGGTGGTTAATGCACTGATATGGATCATAAATTCAGGAATCAAGCTGATAACATTGCTTATGTACTTTACATCTGGAGAGTGGGCTATTTGCAATAAAACTATGGCATTTAAGAAGCTGTACTGCCATCTAGTGGTTCAATTCAGTTCTCTGAACAGGATCCTTTTTTAAAAAAAAAACCCAACTAATTCTGAATATTTAAATATAGTTCTGTAAAGGTTTTAGCAAGATTAAATTGATATTGCCTTGACCACAGAAGTCCCTGTTCTTTCTGCTGGAGAAATAAACATCCAGGCATACTTAGTTTATTCTGATATAACAGTGGCTCCTTACACATTTCTCCAGTTTGGAACAAAACAGGGTTGAGACAAGATTTTGGGAAAGATTGCAGTACAGCCTGGATGCCTGCTGTGTAGAAAATTTGGGTTTTGCCCTAACTCTGTCTCCATGGCAGCCATTTCCTCTGCCTGCTATAAGGAGATTTTCATTTAAAAAAAAAAATCACCACCAGAATATTGTTATATCAATACATAATTGTAACTTACGGGTGTAGCAGGCTGTCTAAATCCCAAGCTTCCATCTAAAAATGTGTATCTCTAGTCCCCACAAACAGTGCACATTTGTGCTTTGCAAGCTGCACTGGCTGCAGGTTGAATACCAAATCAGGTTCAAGTTTTCAGTATTAACCTTCAAGGCCCTAAATGGTCTGGGACCAACCAAGTATCATCCCAGGTTTTGGCGGTCCTGGATGCCTTCTTATCAATGGAGGCCCAGATCACAAATGTTGCCAGACTGGAGTTTCTCCAAGTATGCCAGATCAGACAACAGGTCCCCTTCCTGTCTCACCATGACTTAGCCACAGTAATCTACACAGCAGTCACCTCCAGGTTAGACAGGGCTACCCTTGAGACTGACCTGGAAGTTACAACTGGTCCAGAATCCAGTGGTCCAGGTCCTTACTGGGACCCCTCTAACAGTGCACATTCAACCAGTGCTTTGCCGGCTGCATTGCCCCACAAATACCGGATCAGGTTCAAGGTTTTGGTATTAATCTTTAAGGCTGTAAATGGTCTGGGACCAATGTACCTACAGGACTGCCTTTCCTGGTATACCCCCTGAAGAGCATTATGCTCTGGGGAGAAAAACTTCCTGGTCCAAAAGATATCTGGCTGCATTCAACCAGGGCCAGGGCCTTTTCAGCCCTGGCATCAGCCCAGTGGAACTGCCTAGTGACATCTGTATCCTGCAGGATTTAATGCAGTTCCAAGGGCTTATAAGACAGAGATGTTCTGCCAGGCCTATGGCTGAGGACAGCAATGGTTTGTCATCTGGCCTGGCCACCTCTACTCCTCCCCTGCCCTGTCATGGGGAAGGGTGTAAATTGGTATCTAACACCATCTGGATTAGTATGATTGTTATTGTTTTAAACTGAGTTTAACTATTGATAAATACATGTATCTATTGAAATGTTGTACACCATCCTGAGCCCTTTGGGGGAGGGCATCTAGAAGTTAAAGAAATAAATCTACGAGACTGCCTCTCCTGGTATACCCTGTGAAAAGCATTACACTGTGGTAATCCTACTGAACCTACTGGTGATCCCTGGCTTGAAAAATATCCAGCTGTCCTCATCCAGAACCAGAGCTTTTTCAACCCCAGCCCCAACCTGGTGGAACTCTCTGCCAAATGACACCCATGCCCTGTGGGACTTAATGCAGTTTTGCAGGGCCTGTAAAGCAGGGACGTTCTTCCAGGCCTACAACTGAGGACAGCAACAGCCTCCACCTAGCCTGGCCCCATGGGGTAAAAGTACAAATTGGTTTGCTCAAGCGTCATTTGAAATTGCTTTGTATTGTTCCGTTTTTAACTTGAGTTGCCATTGTGGCTGCTGGAATTGTTGTTCACAGCCCTGAGCACAGGAAGGGCTGTCTACAAGTCGAGCGTATAAATAAATTAAATATCTTTGCAAGGAAAGGGGCTAGAGATTTGCTTTTTTTAAATGGAATCTGGACTTCCTGTTACACCAATAAAGAACAATGGGAAATTAATATCCTAGAGCTGATTTCAAAGGGAAAAACAACTGCAAAAGCCCTGGTGGATCGGGGTGATGGCAGCAATTTGTGGGATTGGAGCAGGGAAATCTGCCACCTACTACTTCTGCACTTGATCAGCAGCTGCTCCTGCAATGAAGAAGCCACAAAATCCTATCCTGTATGGAAACCACCTAAGTGTCCTGAGACAGAATTAAACTGACAAGAGAAGAGTTTAGCAAGGTATCCTTCACTTGAACTCCCCACCCCCAGGAGGTCACACACACACAATATATCGGTGAATCTTGGCACAAGTCCACAAAAGGGAAAAATCTCTTTAGTCCATCTCCTCATTGTTTGGCTGAAAGGAGATGGAAAGGGTGATAGAAGAGGGAAGCTTGTACTGCAGCTTTTCTTACTCTTTCCTTCCTAAGATCTATTGCAATCTGAGAATCTCCAGATCATCATTTAATGAGCCATGGACAGTACACATTCAACCTGTGCTGTACAAACTACACTGGCTTCTGGTTCAGTACCAAGTCAGATTCAATGTTTGGTTATGACCCTCAAGACCTTGAGCAGTCTAGGACTGATGTATCTGCAGGACCACCTCCTCCACTATGTCCCTGAAAGAGCATTACGCTCTGCTGGTAATGACTTGTTGGTGATCCCTGGCCCTAAAAAGGTCCAGCTGTCCTTGATGAGGTCCAGGGCTCTTTCGGTCCTGGCCCTGACCAGGTGGAACTCTCTGCCAATTGACATCCGGGCCCTGTGGAATCTTTTGCGATTCCACAGGACCTGTGAGGCAGAGATGTTTCACCAGGCTTTTGAGTAAGGACAGTGACAGCTGCCAAGCTGGTACCTCATTCTTCTGCCACTCTGAGCTACCTCCCTCCTCATTGTAATGAAATAGAAGAAATTGGTAAGAAGCCAACAGGGAGTTCATAAGATATGTTTTAACTGGAATGTTTTGTTTTAAACCTATGTATCTTGTTACTGTAGTATATCACCCAGAGCCCAGCCTTGGCCAGGATGGGGCGATCAACTGAAGAAGAAAAAAAAAAGAGGAGAATCTATTTCTATAATAAAAGTCCTTTCATCTTGGGAAAACGGAGCTCTTCCATTGGATGGGGGTGTGCTGCATCAACTTTTGGCCAGTCACATCATCAATCAAGAGTATTTGTGTGCCTCTCTTCTCTCCCACTCGAGTGCCTATTGCCTGCCAGCCAAACTGATTTTGTCAGAAAACAGCAATCAACCTTGGTTCTGGCAGTTTCTGGCTCTCCCTACTCTCCTACTGGCTGAGCTGCCAGTCACACTGCTTTGCAGAGGAGAGAAACAAAGCCTTCCCCTCAACTGGCTGAGGGAGGAGGAGGGAAACAGTCAGAAGAAGCTTTATCTTTATTGGCCAAGAACTCCTCCCTATCCTCCTCTGGAAGGGAAACAGACAGAGTCAAGAGGGAAAATGGCATCCTGTAGCAGAAAACCAGATACCCACAGAGAGAGGGAAGGGAGGGAGAGGCAGATTGAGGGAGAGAGAGATTGAAGTCCTGTTCTTAAAATCAACGTTATCAAAGAGAGAGTGTTGCTCTGAAAGCTACCACTAAAGACCTCAGAGGGAAAACTCATTGGGGCCAATCCTAACTAAAACTGTCAGTTCTGGGTTGGTGCGAAGTTCCTGGAGACTCTGTAGTGGAGTTTGAGGGGAGCATAAGAGTCTGGACTACAGAGTGGGGTCTGCCAATCCCAGGTTCTTACTGTGGAAGCTGACTGGGTGATTTCAGACCAGTCGCAAACTTTCATCCTAACCTACCTCACAAGGTCATTGTGCAGAACAAAATGGAGAGAGAATGATGTAAGCTGCTTTGGTTCCCCTCCCCCCACTGTGGAGAAACTGTCCTTTTCCTACGTAGAGGCTGCAGGGAGCGGGGAGGCAATGGAAAGCTGAAGTCAGAGAGGCAGATAAAGTGAAGGAAGAGATGCCAACTCCTGAAGATTTAAAAAGATGGAGCCTAGAGAGGGTGGGGTTTGAGGAGGGGTGGGACCTCAGACAGGTACAACGCCATACCTTCCAAACCAACCATTTCCTCCTGGGGAATCACTTTGCCAATCTCCAGGTGAGTGGCAAGGAGAGAAGCTAAGCCTCTGTGTATACTGTCTAGATATTATTAATAAGAATTTCTTAATCAAGTACAGACAATAGAAATAGAAAAATCTTAAATAACTATTTAAGTGATTCAGAGTTTAGTTGTAAAGAATTGAAACATTGATGGGAAGTGTAAGAGTTTGAAACTTTGGATTGGCTGGAAGTGTACTGACAAGTATTAAAGCTTGGATAAAGCCCTTTTGGTGATAGCATCTAAATGTCCCGGGAGGCCCATTTAGCTTGCATAGCCTGTACAGAGAATATTGGAAATTATTGCACATTGAAGAACCTTCTTTCGGATGGGAGCATATTTTTCTGCATCCTGAAGTTCGTTTTAATATCTACATAAAATGGGAGAAGTGAGCAGTCCACCTGGAAAGAAAAGGAACTGGACTTACCAGTTGAATTGTGAACTGTTTGAGAATTGACTTGCTTTCCCCTTAAAATGTACTGTTCTGTTGGTATTTTTGTATGAATGCATATTGTAATTTAATAATAGGTATTTAAGATTTTTCTATTTCTATTGTCTGTACTTGATTAAGAAATTCTTATTAGTAGTATCTTCTAGACAGTATACACGGGGGCTTAGCTTCTCTCCTTGCCACTCACTCTGGGTTTCACTCTAGTTGCCAAATCTCCAGGTGAGGGCTGGAGATCAGAATTACAACTACTCTCCAGATGGCAGAGATTGGCTCCCCTTGAGGTGGGGGGAGTGAATGTCTTCACTTAGGTGGGAAAACAGCAAGGGTGGGGGGCACTCAACCAGATCCTCTTTCTAGAGCCCATTGTATTTTTCTTCACAACAGGCCATTAATAATAACAACAATAATAACACAAGAACATATCCTCCAGGAATCAGGCCTCACTAGCAGCTCTAAAACTTTTTGTAGTAGGACCTGCCTCTCAACCTACTCTACTCAGCTGGGCCCACCACTGCAATGCCACAGTCTGCCAGCCCTGCAAGCCTGAGAGGTGAAAGTGGTTGGGAGTGAGCAGAGGACATGGAAACAAATGGTGGTACAAAGCACAGGAGGGTAGTGAATGCAGCAGTTCTATCTCCCTTTCATTTCATTTTCCCACTGCTGTGAGGAGCAGGGCCCAAAGTCTGACTCCTGTAACCCCTCTGAGAGTCATGACCCACTCTTGGATCAAGATCCACAGTATGAGAAACAGTCAGCTACACCAACGGCAAAATTAAGACACAGTACAACATTTAACCATACCATAACTAATGATCAAACTGAATCAACATATATACAAGGTATATCTGAAATGAGTTCTCATGCTGAAGAGGATCAAAGTGAGCTTTTAGTTTCTTGCATTGGGTGGGGGTGGCAGAAGAAGGGTCACACACATGTTTTGCAAGACAAAACTTTATTCTGATTTCAGCAGAGCTACATCTGTTGATCAGAGTTCATGATATTCATGTTTTAGCAGAATACAAGATACGAAGAGGGGGAACATAACTGTGGAAACTAATACAGCTTCTTCTTGAGGAACAGAGTTCCTTAAGTTACCTGCAAATAACCAGGTGCTTACAAGACCTGGCCAAAGATGTATTCTACATTGTTCTGCTTTTTATATTTCCTAGGCAGTAAGAAAACCCACTAACACTGTTCTATGGTTGTATATAAAATCCAAACCCAGCTCAGATATCCAGAACTATTCTCTTGTGCTATTGCAAAGCTGAGGCGCTGATAACACCCCTAAGACTGAGCGTGGTTTACAGACATCAGATTTGCCAAGTCCATGAACCTGGAGTCAAAAGTCCATCATGATGTGGTGAGCAAACATGGTTTACACCAAAGCATCCCAATAGATGAAAAAACTGTAGGAGCAGCCACCTCTGGATCATGCCACTCAATAAATCACTTTAAATCCAGGCTTTGACTCTTCCAGGGCCTTCAGTTCATCCTCTATTTCTGAATTCCAATAGATATCGTACAAACTGCAACAAAATACAGTTCAAATTATCATCAATATGGCTGACAGATAAAAAATTTAAGGATATTTATACTGAGTTTGAATAATCAAAAAGGGTAAAGTCATTCAAAGCCAAAAATGCCCTTCTTTGGTTGGCAGATGCAACAACCTCTTTCCAAGGCAAAAGTGCTGAGGCACAATTTGGCCACCACTCCTTTAATGATTCAGATGTACTGTACATTTCTCCCATGTGATGGTTGGAGACTGGGGTCCCAGGCAGAAATAAAGGAGGGAGGGAGGGCTTCTGGGACCTAAGATTGGGGTGCTCCTTCTGCAGCTGAACTCAGCACAGTTCCATCTCTCGCTTCAAGGGTGGCTCCTCTGTTCTTAGATTCTCCAGAGGATTTGATATGCTTGGGATACTGGCTGGTAACTTAACACCCCTGCTGTATGAAGCCAAAGTCCATAAACTTTTTCCTACATGGGTCACCTGGATGCCTTCCATCCTTCCCAGTTTTTTGCCCTCTATTCCTCCAGAAGTCGGGGTGGTCCCCTTTAAACTGTTTGGTTTGACAAGGTTTTCCCCCCATCCTGTTTCTTGTGCCCCACCTATCACAAAACTCTCTGGGTTTTATTACATATTTCTGTATTAAACCAACAATCACATAAAAGCAAAAGGGGAGAAGCTATGGTTCAGTGGAAGAGACTCTGCTTTGCATGCAGAAGATCCCAGTTTCAGTCCCTGACATCGCCAGTTAAAAAGAACTAGGCGATAGGTAAAAAGTCTGCCATGAAAACGTCATGATGCAACATCACCCCAGAGTCGGAAATGACTGGTGCTTGCACAGGGGAATATCCTTACCTTTAATGTGAAAGACCTACACCTGAGACCCTGGAGAGTGCTGCCAGTCTGAGTAGACAGCACTGACCTTGATGGAATCAATGGTCTGATTCAGTATAAGGGAGATTCATGTGTGTTCAAAGCCCTATAGTTTATAAGGAGAAACTTTTGAGGCTTATAAATTTGGGCAGTTTTGCTTCCAGTTAAGACAAAGGAAATACTGCCTTTCACTAGAATACTAGGATGCCACCTTAAAGAAGTATGAAAATACAAAAAGACAGCAGTTCAGTGAAATGCTGTGAAGATTCCTCCTGGGACATCCAGCACACTGGTCACACATTCAGGACCAAAGTCCTCAAAGGCACTTCTGGAACCAGTCTCAGCAGGCTCTAATGGGGTATCATCTGAATGCAAATGCAAGGGTATCCTGGGAATCTACTCCACATATCTGGAAAGCTGCTCCTCCCTCTCCCAGCCCATTCAATGCTTAACTCTGCAGGAAGAGAGGACTTACATGAGATGCTGCAGGTGACAGTTGGGATTTCTCACAGCTTCACAGAGTTTACGCACACCTTCATCCTCCAGGCAGTTGTTGCTCAAGTCCACCTCTTTCAGGCACTGCTTAGCAGTTATGACAGTGGCCAATTTGTCACAGCAAGCAGGTGTGAGTTCTGAGTTACCTAACCTAAGCAGAAGTTAGGATAAGAATGAACCATATACACATCCTTCATATTTATAAATTTTGCTCTGCATAGAGGTGCCCTGGGGTGGGGTGGTTTAAGACAACAAATAATGACAAGCCATATACGCGGAATGGTGTATATGTTTCAGACAGCACATTTGAGATGCTGTTGTCCTTTAGCTTACTAATACAGACTTCTACAGAGAAGCGTTCAAAACGTCTTAATCCTTGGCCATATCCATTCAAGACAACTTCACCACACAAAGTGACCACACATGGATTACAGCTCCCCAACTAAAGTAATTTTTAAAATATTTATTTTTAAATATAAAATAGAAGACAAACAGTTTAAATGTATCAAGAGAACCTGTAGAACCATTCATGCTTCTGAGAATGCAATTATTATCATACAAGCAATCTACATTCTGTGCACATCCGGGTCAGCCATGGAATTTTTCCACTACAGTCCCTGCCATCCTCTCAATGCAGCCTTAGGATAAAGCCCTTTCTATGAGCAAATAATTGCAAGTTCTGGGTCATGTGTGTTTGACTCTCAGAAGCCAGAAATGGCCGGATGTTGAGTGGAGAAGTCTCTTAGGGAACTATGATATCTTGTTCTCATCTGGCTATGCCTCTTTGCTCACCCAGGCCATTGAACTACTACAGTATCACCTTTTGCTAGACCATTCCAAATACCTGTAAATGTATACAGAATTCACAGAATAGCCTTGGAATAATGATGGGTTTTTTTACAAGAAGAACAGAGCACACTCCAGAAGACATACTATATGCCAAAATCTTCATATCTCAACCCTGCAGTCCTTCTTGCACAGAAGCTGATGTACTGAGTCATTCAAAGGCAGTCTTATCTAGTTGGTATAAGCAACTCTGCTTGAAGGAACTACTTCTGGACATTTAGCTTGCTAAAAGCCAAAAGAGAGCTTCAAAAGGCAGAAATCAAATTAATCTTCAAGTGTAGGTGTGGGGTGGCATCCTGTTCAGAATGGACGGGGAAAAACAAGAACGTCCAGCCTGTTTATTTAGCTAATATTTTAATATTGAAATGCCCAGCACAAATTTAATCACAGGTCCTTCTTTTCTAAAAATGAAAAACTATGGCAGTTAGGAAATATGGCCACGGAAGAGATCAGGTAAGTCAGGCTGAAGAAAAAGTAATGCCAGAATTCTAAGTAGGGCAGCCTTTACTTTACCAGGTTTACAGAGAGGGCTGCTACAGTACACAGCTGAAGGGCTGGATTTCAAGAAAGCAAAAGGATAACATGGAGGAGGGATTAACTGTGTTTGCAACCCTGAGATCCTTGAAGGAAGTATAAAAGTGTCCTAGACAAAAGATAGACAAGAAATCTGCAAGGTAACTCACCAGAGAGACTCTAAGGTGCAGTTGGGGTCCATCAGTCCATCACAGAGCTGAGCTACTCCCTCATCTTGAAGATTATTGCCACCTATATGTAACTCTTTCAAGGAACTGTTTTGGCTGAGAACAGACGCAACACTCTTACAGCATGCTGCTGTCAAGCCACATTCTCTTAACCTACAGTAGACAAACCAGAGAGACCATGACAATCCTGGCAAGTTTACACTACATGCAGTCTTCACCTGGTATCTAGAACTCTTTGTTGCTCTTACTAAAGTCAGTCATATCTTCAGCCTATTTAGCAGCTAGTTTTCACCACACACCATATTCTGAAGGGTCAGCAACCACCCACCCATTCCCACAAGGGTCAAACCAAATAGACGCTAATTCAAACTGACAGAGGCCCCCACCTGCTTATGTGACTCAGCCACCCACAACCATTTCTCTAGATCTTGCTTTTCCATAGACAAAAGAAGCTATGGGGCATAAAAAGGGAGCTCTGCTGCTGTCTGTCCTAGGGAGAAGAGAACTGAACTATGCCTTAGGGTCACAAAGGATGTCTCTGAAGTTAGATTGTGCCTCTTGATAAAGTAGTTACATGTAATGACTGATGCTCAAAATACACAACAGCAAAGAAAGACTCCAGTTACTTACCACAGTGACTGGAGTGCAGCTTTTGGATCCTTCAGTCCTTGACATAAGTGTTCCATTCCTTCATCTTTGAGGTCATTTCCAATCAGGCTCATTTCCCTGAGAGACTCTTTGGTACTAATGACACCAGCGAGGTCCTTGCAGCTAGCAGCTGAAAGATCACATTCCCATAACCTGGAACAGTAATGAAATAACTGGCTTCAGTGAAGAAGAATCAAAAGCATTACAGACTATCCTATCTTCAAATAGTGAACATCATGTGAGATTCCTATGCCCTATGTGACATGGACAGAGACAGTCCATGTCTATTTGTTTTAATACAGCTATATATCTCACTGACCTGGATGAGCCAGGCAAACCTGATCTCTTCAGATCTTGGAAGCTAAGTAGATCTTGGAAGCTATCCTGGATAGGAGACCACCAAAGAAGTCTCGAGTTGCTACGCAGAGGCGGGCAATAGCTAACCATCTCAGTTTGTCTCTTGCCTTGAAAAGTTTACAGGGTCACCATAAATTGGCTGTGACTTGACAACACTTTACACACATATACCTCACGAAGAGAAGCTTCAACTTGTGCAAAGCCGAAACTTCCAAGGAAAAGGAAATATATGACCTAGACCTTGAAAGTCCATTAACCACCCATACTGCATGCAATGTTCAGTTCTAGCAGTGTGGCTACTATCAGTACCCCACAGAATTCCTGGCCCAGACCAACAAAGGAACTCTAGTATGAGTTAAGGCTTTTTTATGACACCTTGGCTTAGACAAACTCCTGTACCAGACAAGCCACTTACCAAAGTTTTTCTAATTTGCAATTTGGATTCAAGAGACTCTGGCACAGGAGTGCAGCACCTGCATCACCAATCTTATTTTCACCTATGCAGAGTTCTTTCAAGGATGGCTTGGTACTGAGAACAGTGCCAAGATCCCCACAGCTGGCAACTGTGATCCTACAGTTCTCCAACCTGCCAGAAAAACAGAAGCAAAGAACAACAGTGATTCAAAGACTTGGGGCTGGGGTACTTGAAAGACCACCTCCTCCCATATCATCCAACCCACCAGTTAAGATCTGTCTCATAAGCCCTGTTTTCTGTGCCCTGGCCTTCAGAAGTGACATAGGTGACAAGCAGAGACAGGCCTTTTCCAGTAGCTGCACTTTGCTTCTGGAATGCCCTTCCCCTTGAGGCTCACGTGGTGCCTTCTGTCAGGTAACAGACCAAATTCTTTCTGTTCACCCAGGTTTTTAATTGTGTTTGATCTTTTAGCACTATTTCATTCTGGAAGCTTATTTTAAGTTGTCAGTGGTCTTTTGTAAAATTCCAGGGTGAGCTTTTAATGCCGGATTTTAAGTAACATCTTTTAATTTTTAAATCATTTTTATTTTTAACAATTATTTATCTAGACAACCAACAAGTTTTATTCAACTGCACAGTGCTTTCTGTGCTTGCCACTGCCATGGCCAATGGAAAACTGACAAGCACTGACTCATTCAAAGCTTCAAACCAACAAGACTGCAGTTTGCTAGTCAATGGGAATTACTACAAGATTTGCCACAGCCGAATGACAATACACCAGTATATGCATACGTGTTTTGTCAAGATATAGAAGATCTTTTCTCCCTGAAAGAGAATCCCAACCCAATATATCAAAACACAGTGATATATTTATTATGACAGGCCACAGAAACAATAAATGTACTGGACAGGTTACACATACTGCTTGAGCTTGTTATATATCAGCATAATTAGACAGACTGTAGTAAGGAGTCAGAAGCACTACAAGGATGGTCTTGAGGAAGACATGCAGTATAATCTTCCCCATGACTTCCTATGGCAATTTTGTGATCTTAAGATCAGTCAACTAGAACTGTACCTAGTCTATTTCTGGTCATCACTTGAAAGAGGCAAGTGGAAGAAGAACAAGATAAAAAATGCAAAATCAACTAGTCAGACCATGCTACTGTAGCAGTCTATAGAACAAGATCCAATCCTGAGTGAGTATAATATTTTTGAAACTGTCAAGTCTTTCCTATGCAAAAAACACCTTGATCAATGACAACACATGTGCTATTTGATGAAACCCCAGATGAAGCAGCAGTTCAGAAGCTGAGATAATCTGCAACTTACTGTAGGGACTGCAGTTTACAGTTAGAATCCAGCAAGCCCTGGCACAGCTGTTTCACAGCTGCATCCCCCAGCCTGTTGTTGCTCAGGTTGAGTTCAGTCAGAGATGTCTTCGTTCGCAATGCAGAACTGAGAGCCTCTGCATTTGCTGGTGAGAGTTCACAATACTCCAATCTATGACAAAGCAGAAAAAAACCAAGCCTTTACTCGATAAGAATGGGACTATTTCAAGCACTGAAGTACCTTCTCCCCTCTGAATATGCTTCTAGTACTGCTCTACTGGATGTTTGGTGCACAATTCTGGCCACCATGTACTTCTGGTTTAACATTCATAGACTATGTAAAGTATTCTTCAAAGTATCCCACAGTTTCAAGGTATTAAATGAAGATGTTTTGCAAGGGAAGTTTTTGTTCACTATCAAACAGGAAGGAGCCTGTTTTATCCTCTTCCACAAGAAGACCAATTAACACAATGGACTACACTGAAACTGAGAAAGACATTTTTGAATTGGAATGAACTCAGGACACTTACTGAAGCTTCTGTAGTTGGCAGTTTGGATCCAGAAGACCTTGACAGAGTACTTTAACACCTGAAGTGCCCAACTGGTTGTCTCCCAGGTGTAGTTCAGTCAGAGATGATTTCGTACTGAGTACTGAACGGAGATTCTCACAGCAGGCTTTAGTCAGGTTGCAGTTCTGCAGCCTGCAGGAACAGAACAGAGCAGGTGAGCCTATTCCATCCTTGCAGGCATATAACAACATATAGGAGATTGTCAGTATAATATAATATAGTCTAGAAAAATCTAATTTTAAAACCATTAAAGATCACCTTCCAAGAATACCAATGCTGCACCCAAAAAAGGTAGAAAAATCAGTAAAGCTTTTCCCATTATTGTTCCACTATGCTAGAAAGCTTCATCTGTGGTTTTTATTTGCTAAGTTAATGGCCTGGCAAGATTAGCCCAGAGAGTCAGTGCCTTTTGTCAGATGCTACTCACCTCCTATGAGATGCAGATGGGTTACAGCAAAGAAAGAATCCCAAATGGTACATGCTGTGTAATACCAGCCAATAAGCATATAGGTAAATGCTTCTGAATAAATAAGTTAAACCTCTAACTAGGGCAAGTAAAAAGAATAATAGTCATGAAACATATCACTAGGTGTCATGGAAAAATTCTAGGTTGGCCCCTTTATGAAACATCCATTCACTTTATGAAACACTCACTTACTGTTTAAAGCACTCAAAACATTTACTGACCACAAGCTCCAGGATGCTTTGTGGGACACAGCTACTGAAAAGAGTGTAGAGGGCAGAAAAGGTATATTAAGGCCACTGAGATGGGAGGGAGGACAAGAATGAGCATCATTGGCATGAAAATTGTTTAGGTTTACCAGAGATGGGAAACTGACCTTATCAAGATTCTCTCTCTGGACACTATCTGAAATCCAGAAGGCATCAAAGGGGTACTGGAAATTTTTGAAACTGGGTAAAACTCAGAGTGTCCATAAAAATAAAGGTAATAAGGACCAACGTTCCCTCTAAGCTGCAGAGTCTTGTGAGCAAAAATTCTACTTTGCGAGCTACAAGCATTAAAGTTGTGAGCTATTGCATAAATTAGTGTGCTCTGGGATCATCCTTCCTGAGCTAAGACAAAAATGTGTGAGCTGGAGACTAAAAATCTGTGAGCTAGCTCATGCTAACTCAGATTAGAGGGAACACTAATAAGGTCTCCCTAACACTAGGAAGGTAATAACTGCAAATTGGAAACTTTAATGCCAACGAAGTTTTTCAAGCAGAAGCTTTCCTAAATGATCTTTTTTGCTGTCAACAGAACAGAATTTGAATTGCTAGTTGAAGCTTATAAACTTTCACAGAATCATAGAGTTGGAAGGGACCTCCAGGGTCATCTAGTCCAACCCCCTGCACAATGCAGGAAACTCACAAAAACCTCCCCCAAAATTCACAGGATCCTCATTGCTGTCAGATGGTGATCCAGCCTCTGTTTAAAAACCTCCAAGGAAGGAGAGCCCACCGCCTCCCAAGGAGCCCTGTTTCACTGAGGAACCACTCTAACTGTCAGGAAGTTCTTCCTAATGTTGAGCCGGCAACTCTTTTGATTTAATGTCAACCTGTTAGTTCTGGGGCCACAGAAAACAATTCTGCACCATCCTCTATATGACAGTCCTTCAAGTACTTGAAGATGGTGATCATATCTCAGCCGCCTCCTCTCCAGGCTAAACATGCCCAGCTCCTTTGGCCTTTCTTCATAGGACTTGGTCTCCAGACCCCTCACCAATGAGGCTTCCAATGAGTAGACATGCTTTTATCACACAATTATTGAATTTCCTGAAGGACACAACTCTCTGATAGGAGCTGTCATGATCCTGGGCCTAGCAAGGCCTGCAGTTACTGGGAAAAGCCTACATCTCCCAGGATCCCCTCTGTCCCTCTGATTGGGTAGCAAGGGGTTTGGAGAAACAGGCTCAGAGAGGGGTGGGGTCTAGGAAGAGAATATAAAGACCAAGCCCAGGAAGTGGGTGTTCTGTCCCTGGAAGGCTGAGCTGGAGGTAGGATGTGCTTGAAGAGCTTGAGCAGGGGAAAGCTCCTTCATCCAAGGAACTGGGTGAGTGCTGGTTAGTAGTTTAGGGACTTTAAGTTAGGACTTTTGTTTATTTTCCCTTCACCCTTTTACTGTTTTCTGCACCTTGGTTGTTTATATTGTACTGACTTTAAAATAAACTTTTGTTGTTGTTCACTCTGCCTGGTCCTCACGCCTATTATTTGGCCTAAGCTACAAGAGGCCTGAAGGGCTTGGGAGGGAACTCTGGGCCTTTTCAAGGGGAGCCCTTAACCCAGAGTGGTGGTAGCAATTGGTGATACCCCCTGAGTCGTGACAGGAGCCCTACAGGGGTCTGATCTGGCCCTTGGGCCACATGTTTGACACCCTTATGTTAAAGGTTACTTGGCCATTACGTTTGACTGAAGTTGTCTGGGGCTTCCTGACTCCACAGATGATAAATTAAATCTAGGCATGGCTCCATATGCCAATGAGAGGCAGGTCATAGTCTTGTCATGTTCCTGACTGACAACTGTACATGGCTAATAAGATATATGTATGGCTTGTTTTCCAATTATTTCTTGCTATACACCAACCACTCCAAAGATTTGATGGGTTCTTGGAGAGTAGCACAATATTCTCATTCTCTCTCTCTCCTCCCCACCCCCTTCTCTCCCTCCCTGGGTGGGTTCTGGGGTTCCAGGCAGAGGCCTGGTCACTAGAATTCCACAACAGTAACTAGTGACAAAAATATAAGTAAAGATCAAACTTTTTGAATAGTGATAAAATAATAATCATGCTGAAAACTTTATTCTAACTATGCCAAAAAATCCTCAGCCACATGCTTAGCCATCTTCAGATGGGGGAGTCTTCTGAAATGCTTCCATCAATTTCCATTGGTTGTATGCTTCATCTAAAGCAAATCAAGCCAACTGAAATAAAAATACCACTTTGGAGGAGCAGTATATATTAACTGGGAATTACCATAGCTTTTGAAGTTTACAGCTTGGATTCATCAGTCCTTTGCACAGCTTCTCCAGACCAGAGTCTCCCAGTTCATTGTTGTTCAACTTCAGCTCAGTCAGAGTCTGGTTGGAAATCAGAACAGAGGCAAGATCTTCACAGTTACTACTCACGAGACTGCAGTCATCAAACCTGAAGGAGAAGGTGGGTGGGATTAGTCCTAGCAGTCCAGTTCAGCTAAAGGTCCATTGTACTCTTTAAACCAAACTTATTTCATCCACAGTACTGTTTAATCCAAACTTATTTATAAGGTTACATCTGCATGGACACAACAATAAGTTGAAACTGGTAGTTTTATAGATATCTGAAGCAGTGTGGTAAATAATTCACTGGTTCTTAGGGCACAATAATAAATTACAGAACAGTAACAGACTGCTAATTGTAGGCTACCTCCCAAGCACAGAATGGATCTTTGTCCATCACAGGAAAAGAGCTACTTTTCTCCTGCCTTTAGCACCTGCAGAGCTAGGAGAACTGGCCAATAAAACAGATTAGATACTAAATACAGTACAGTACAGTGTGGCCATCTTCCTCCCTCCTCCTCCTCAGAAGCTGCAGAAGATTGAACATCACTTGAGATTCTCCACAGCAGCAGCATTATCCTGGAACAACAAAGAACCCTGGAGCTGCTGAAGAATAATGGATGCAAACCCAAAAACACTTTCCTGGAAGCAAACCTCATTATATAACATGGGACTTAGGTCTAAGTAGACCTGCTGAGGAGTGCTCGCCATGCAAAGTATCCCTGCCAAGAAACATTTGTAAATCTTCATCCCCCCCCTCCAATTATCCTTTTTGTCAAATTTTAAAGCAACGGGAGCTGTATCAGAAATTATCTTTTTCAAGTAATGTGACTATATCTTCCCTTAAAAAAACATACACTTCACTGGAAATTGACTTACCTAATAGTTTTGTATTGATTCAGGGAAGGAACAAGTTCTTTCCATTTTGATCCACTGAGTTCTTCACACTGGATGTCAAGATCCATTTTAGAAGCAACTGCTGGAAAGGGATAAAGAGAGAGAGCAATAGTGTCTCATTTCCCCAAAACAGCCAAAAGATCCCATTATTCCCTTTCAAGCTAGTGCCACTGTGCACTATCTGCAGCATTTACAACTAAACAGGATTTTTTAACAGTTCTTTGTTCAGGAGCTCCATGCAGAAGGCAGTTTGTGGCAAATGAAAGACACCTTGCATTTTAACCCAAGGGTTACAGTACGCAAGAAGACATTTGTTACAACACATCTACAGCACATGCAAGAGTCAAGCAACACCTTTGGATACCAACAGGCAGTTTATTACCACATTTACCAATGAAAACCATCCAAAAGGCACTGTGCAGTTATACTGATGCAACAATCCTTTTCTGAATGTTCATATATTAATATGTATTGAAAAAGAAGCGAACATGTCCAAAAGACCACCACAAACAGATCTTTCTCTGTGCCTGCGCTCCAGCTGTGGAATGCCTTTCCTCAATGATTCTCCAAGAAACTGGTGAAAACATTACTTAGCCAGATTTGTTGATTGTTGCCTTGTTGATTTGGTGCCAGAATATCAAGGTCTTTGGAACATTTTTGCATGGCCTGATAAGACAGTTCCTACTAAATCGGATAACTGTTTTATTTCTATTTGAGATTTATTTTTGGTTGTTTTATGGTTATATATCTAGTTATTGTAAGCTTCCTCAGTAGTTGAAAACAGTAGTGTGACATACATATATTAAATAAATAATGGAACTTGGTATCAATTGCACAGTTCAGTAGCCTAAGGATTGCTGATGTTTAGGAAAAGTTGCTACCCTTGTGCTTGGAAAAATTATTAGCTTCACCCTCATAGCTGATACCTGGGAAAGAGCAGAACGGCATTTTGGACACAATTAACAGGATTTCTAATGGTCAAAGGCCAGTCCGCCCTTGGCTAGCAGAATCAATTATGCAGAAGTTCAATAGTTTAGCCACAGAAACAATAGAACTTCTGTCACCTTGCACAACTTAGTAGAATACACACAACTGATGACCAATAGATGATTGGAACCCTGGCCTTAATTCTAAGCCCCTTCCTGTTTATTCTTGATCCCTTATGCTACACTGTTATACAAACCTATTTAGCCAAGGTCTGAAAGAATTTTATCACCTCTTAACATCCATTCAATCAATGTTAGTCCTCTGTCAAAATGTTTGATGTTACTTGCACAGTTAACTAACTGTTCTACCAGGAGATGGGTGTTGTAAGAGTAATTTAAATAAATTTTATCTCAGATTAGACTTCCCAGGAAATGGCACTATATCCCATTTCTTCCAGCATTCCAGACTAGTGTCATTCATTATAACTTCCGTAACTCTGGGCATTTCTGTAGATTCTGGGCATTTAGTTTGTAAAAAGCCACTTAAATTTCTTTAAAAGCTTTCAGGAATTAATAGTCTGATTTCACTGGGTAAGATTAGTCATTTGGAATTATGCAAACCAGAGAAAGGAATTGCCTAAAGCTGACTAACAGCAGATGAGTTGGCAGAAAAAGTACATGCAATTAGTTCCAACAAGACCAACCCAACCATTTCTTAATCTAGTTACAAGAATACACACAATATTGCTTCACAGCAAAGTTTCCTAGATCCAACACAGAAACAGACCGAGGTGTTAAAGGCAACTAGCATTAATATTGTTTTGCCTCTCTAGACCTTCCATTATTAAAAGCAACATTTATAAACCCCAAGCTGCTGTAGCTTGTTCCTTGCTGTCTGGGAAAAGGGAGAAGGATGATTCCGAGCAGACAAATCCCCATTGCACCAATATTACGTTGCAGTTACAGGAAGGTGAAGATATTACGGTAATTCAAGCATCGAATGCATATTGTTTAGCCCTCAGGCCAGGGGGGGGAAAGCACAGGAATAAAGCCATTCACCTCTTATACTATCAAATAGAAAATATGGAAGAACATCTGTTCAAATATAAATCCCTTCCCCAACCTAGAACAACCACTTCCTGTTAAGAGGAATAAATAAAATTCTTCTAGAACTGTAATGATTTGAATTTATATGTGTGTGTTCCTTTAATTGTTGGTAAGTTCAGGGCTTTTTTTGAACAGGAACACAGTTGTGGCTGGCTTGGCCAGGGCTTTGGCTTAAAAAAAGGACTCCGGCAGAGGGAAGGCACTAGGCAGCCACACACTCCCAGACCTTGCACTCTGTCCTCTGTCACCTCCAGTCTCCAATGGGCTTGCAAAGAGAGCAAGAGATGCAGAGCAGCCCACGAGCGCCCCCTCCCAGGAGAAGCTGGACATGCCACTGCCCACTCTGCTGCATGTGGCTGTCTTTCTCTCTGGCTGTGTTTTGGGAGGGGGCAAAATAAAGTCTCTCATTGGGCTGTGTGAGAACACACATCCATGAAATGCAGCTGATGGTACTATACTGTTCTGTGTCAATATGTGGAAAGTAACCTACTGAATGGGTGGCATCATTTCCATGATGTCAGGAGGTGTGGCTTAATATGGAAATTAGTTCATGCAGGGCTTTTTCTACAAACCCCCCCCCAACAACCTTGGATAAGTTGCAGTTGAGAAAGGGGACTGAAAGAAGGGGAATGAATGAATGAGGCGACTGGTTGGTGACTGAGAGAGTGTGGGCAGAGCTAAGATGTGTGGGGGAGAGAGAGAGGTCAATAGAGTGACAACAGTCAATTGTGGTCAGTCAGCAGTGTTCTGATTAGAATCAGCTACTAGTGCTGTGAAAGGCATTAAGATTCTAGGGAAGAGAGGTAGAATACTTTGAAGGGCATATTAGGGGCTATACAGAGAGCCAAAACCTAATATTGTCAGAGTATTATAGGAATATGAGAGACAGAAGCTGTCAAAAAGTTAAGAAGAGAAAGGAAAGAGTGAGGAGTGTGTGAAGTGAAAGAGTGACACCTCATTCAGAAGTTGTTATTCACAGAAAAATTAAGCTATAAACATCTTGAAACCAATATGCTTATTATACAAATAAAGTTTTATTTTGTATTAACCTGGAGTCCTATGATATCAAATTATAACAGTCTCATCCTCAGGGCCATATAGTCCAACGAAAAAGCCTCAGAGCTTGGGCACAATTCAGTAGAGAATGTTAAATAAAGTGTCTGGAATTAAATTCTTGGTGGCGGCATTACATACATTAAGAGGGAAGTTGTGACAAGAACTTTTACACTTGACCTTGGGAACCTATATTTGAATATTATTTGACAGATACAAGTAAGTGAAACTCAAGAGTTTCAGAATCTTTCAGGTTAGTTCCCTTAGAGTTTTCAATAAGCAGTTTATTACTACATGAAAACTTCAAATTAAGCCAAACCGCAGCTTGTTGGAAACAGAGGAAGAGTTCTTTACAGGCAGGCAAGCTCTGTTTATCTGGTACTTCCTGATTAAACCAGCTTAATGTTAAGAAATGTCACTATCCTCAGCACTTTAAAACAATGGTACATCAATCAAAACATTGAACCTAGTTGTAACTATTAGTCCGTCTTCAAGATTTGCATATTTAGAAGTAAAAAGGAACCAAATGTTCACTATGTCCTTAACATAGCTAACTGTAATTTGGATGAAAACCCTAAATCTAATTCTTTGATTACTTTAATGCATACAAGCATCTGAGGCAAGGACTTTTTAAACCCTTGATGTGTGTGCTAGTTTAGAGAGCTGTAGATTCCTTTATGCCCCCTCCAGGGATGTCAGTCAGACAAACTATTCTAGAAATTAAATTCTCTGTGTGTCCTTGCTCTCTCTAATCATTCTGTTTCTGGACTGCATTTGCAACTATTGGCTCTCTCAGTTTCCCCAAAGGAAATTATCTGAGTGCATCTCCCTCCTCCCCCTCCAAAAATATTCTTCACCTACCATTCGAATGCAACAGCAGTTACAGACATAAGACAACTGTTCCTCTAAGCCTAGAGTTTAAGGGGTGTTGCTTTGTGCTTTATCCTGTAAGCAAAGCCCCACAGGTAGGTGAACTGACCAGCACCATGTAAAAAAATCAGATCTTAGGGTGATATGGTTTGAACTAACTGGTCTTTAATTCAAAAGGGGAGTATGTTACAAGCTATTCAGCTGACACTTTTAGCAGCTATCCATTTTATATTTGCTGACTGCACCAGTGGAGACAAAAACTTGGCCATGCCCAAAAGTAAAGTACCGTAAGTAAAAAACACAGGACCACTGTCTGTTCAATCCAGTCAGTTCTCATTTATTTTTTGTCAATCGCCAGATTCCAGTTAAATCTTTCAGAACAGAAAAAGACTGCAAAAATGACACAGAACAAAATCAGAGCCCCCAGAATAAAAGAGCCCGCTATGCAAGCAAATTATAATGAAGGTGTGATAGCACAGTTTACAAAAGACACAACATGGAGTACAACAGCTGGAAATTAACACAGAAAAGCAAGTCACAGAAAGAATTTTTCCAGTGCTCCTTTGAAACCAAAATAAGCACTAGATTCCTACTTAACTACAAAAGTTACCATGACAGTTACCTAACAAGCAGAAGCCAACAGATGTAATTTCTCCTGAGTTAGGGTGGAAGAAACAGCGTCCCGCCTGCGGTTAAACAGCAACGCCCTGGGCTTTAACTAAAGCGGGCAACCTCAATATTCCAGCGCAAAACTAGATTATGTAAAAAACTGAGCCGCCACCAAGCACTTTCTTCTCCTTTCTCTGATAAAACCCGCTGACCGCTCAGCAATTGCTACAATAATAATTAATGGCGCTTCTTCCACTGAAACCAAGTAGCAATACTAAAGACGTCAAGCTGAAGTCAGCCAGGAGCAACTAAGTTCTGATCGGCAGTTCTGGCTCTCGAAACTCTCCAGGGAAAACACGGGCGGAAGATGGGAGCGCCTCTCTTTCAGCTCTTCTAGCAAAGTAGGCCTGATCTCGGCGTGACGTTGGTGAAGCAAAAAGCATTGCTCGTAGGACGAATTTGCTCAGAGCTTCTTCAAAACTGGGCTGTCACGAGTAACTTGCCACGGACAACTTTTTGCCTTGCCAACATCACGCTGAAAACGGCCTACAACAGGAATTCTCCCTCTGTTTCCCGCAAAAGTCGAAATTCGCTGCCGTAGCCCCGCGCTTCGATCGTGTCTCATACAAAGCTACTTACAAAACCGAAGGATGGAGTGCTAAAGTAACAAAAATGTCTAGAAAAGAGGATGTTCTTACCAGATCGTCCGGCCCGAGAGAGAAGAAGGAAGGCTACAGCGGGGCTGTAAACGAAGCACCACCTTGCATGCCAGAAATACCGCCCTCGCCGGCTTCGCGCACCTAATTGGAAGAGCGAAGGCAAAATCTGCATAGGCTGCGCCCTTCTCGTGGGTGGTGCTGGGAAGGTTTAGCTGTCCAGAAAACTCCACCGGGAAGCAACAGCAACTGAACTGCGTGTAACCTCGCCCCAACAGTCACCTCACGGATTTCCCCAGAAACGGCGTCGCTTGCTCCATTTTAGGACTCGGGTGACGCATCGGTTTCTGTTGGGCCGGCTCTCTCCCTGCAAGATGGCACACTCTTTGAAGGCGCACGCAGGCAGAAGGGACTTTTACTGCTATGAAGACTTCTGCTGCGCGAATGTCTGTTTAATGCTTAAGTGTTTCCTAACATTCGCAGAAAGGGGGAGCCCTTTTAGTCCGTTACTGGTAAAACAATAATAA
Organism: Heteronotia binoei; assembly: GCF_032191835.1. Lineage (NCBI taxonomy): Eukaryota > Metazoa > Chordata > Lepidosauria > Squamata > Gekkonidae > Heteronotia > Heteronotia binoei. The sequence goes on along the minus strand of NC_083243.1, from coordinate 162,194,486 downwards.
ATCTGTAGTCTATCACTTTACGGGCTAGCATGATGTGAACTAGAGAACCCGCTTAATCTAATACACAGAAATTTATCTTACAGAATAAATCTGTCAAGTTTTGAGTAAAACCCCCATGTAATGTGTTTTATTAGGGACAACTAGGGTGCAGAAGATGAGCCATGAGAATGATCAGGGTGGGACCTGGAGACCAAGCCCTACGCGAAAAGGTTGAGGGACCAGGAAATAGAACAAAGTAGGAGTCCAGTAGCACCTTTAAGACCAACAAAGTTTTATTCAGAATGTAAGCTTTCATATGCATGCATACTTCTTCAGACAAGGAATGAGATACATTGAATAATTTAATTTTCAAAAAGTTTTATTAGTTTCAGAAAAGGAAGGGGATGGGGAATGGGAAAAATAAAAAAAACAATACATTCCAGTATTATTTTGCATAGGAATACTTTCAAAAAGCTTAATTCTACAATAATTTCTTTATATAAATTGCCCCTCTATTATTTTGTCTCAACTGCACAGAATCCATTTTCAAATTGTTAAAATTGTGTAGTAATTTTGACAATTCCAGTAAAGATAAATTTTATAATATAAAGTAGAGGAAAAAATAAGTTCACATCAGAGAATCTTAAGAGTCTTGGTTATCTAACCATGCATAGAATTTCATCCAATATTTTCTTGCTTCTTCTTTAGATTTCCCAGCTAACAGCTGAGATAAGAAGTCCAACTCTGCTGTTTCCAGAACTTTTCCCACCAGATCCATTTTCGTGGGGATTTCCTGAGATTTCTATCTCTGCGCCAAAAGGATCCTAGCTGCTGTATTAAAGTGCGGCAACAAGTGTATCATCTCTTTGAAATAGTCCTCAGAGAATATATTCAATAAAAATAGCTCTGGTTTGAAATGAATCTGCATCCTCATGATCTTCTGTAGCATTTCATGCACCATCTTTCACAATCTCACATGTCCACCACATATGGTAAAAAGAACCAATCTGTTTAGTACATTTCCAACATTTGTTGGACATATTAGTATAAATCTTACAGAGTTTCTGTGGGGTCAGGTACCATCTATAAAACATCTTATATAGATTTTCTTTGAAAGTTACTGACCTAGTTAATTTAACATTACGTTTCCACAGTCTCTCCCAGTCTTCTAATGCAATATTGTAGCCAAAGTTTTTTGCCCATTGAACCATACAGTCCTTTACAACTTCATCTTGTGTCTTCATTTGAAGTAGATATGATATATTTTGGAGATTAACTTTTCTTGTAGGCCCAACAAAATTTTGTCAAATACATATTGCTCTGTATTAAGACCTGTCACCTTATCTTTGGCATATCTAGATTCAATTTGCATTCTCAACCACCAATTCATTTTAATATCCACATTTTCCAATTCTTTGGTTTTCAGTTGATTATCTTTTCCCAACAAGTCGTCATATCTATAATTCTGATTTGGTTTTAGGAGGTTTGGATGAGTAAATGCTTCTACTGAAGAAACCCATCTTGAAATTTTTGATAGATTTTCATCTTTTACCATGATCACATATGATACAAAGATGTCTTTGGTTTGATTCTAGGTTTTTTGCCTTGCCAAACATATTTAGCAACCATCCTGCTCAGTTCTTGAAAAAATCCACTATTTAAAAATATTGGAATAGTTTGAAATAGAAATAATAATCTTGGTAAAATATTCATCTTTATTAGGGCTATTCTTCCCATTAAAGATAAATTTAAATCATGCCATTTTTCCCAAGTCTTTTTTAATTTCTTTGAGTAGTTTATCATAGTTATCTGCTTTTAGGTTGCTGGATCTATTTGAAATAACCACACCTAAATATTTAATTTTTTTTCATTAAAAATCCTGATTTCTGCTGGAAGGACTGAATTTGTTCCATCGTCATAGTCTTGTCAAATTTTGTTTTGTAATAATTAATCTTTAATCCTTCATGGTGGCCAAATTGTATGATCTTGTTTATAAGGCAGTCAATTGAGTCCATTGGTTGTTCTAATATAAAAACTAAATCATCAGCAAAGGCTCTAAGTTTATATTGTTCATCTTTTATCACAGCTCCCTTTATATTTGGATCCTCCCTTATTTGGTTATTCAACATCTCTAAAGATAAGATGAAAAGTAGAGGTGACAATGGACAGCCTTGTCTAGTACCTTTTTTAATTTTAATAACATCTGTTAGTTCACCATTCTCTGTCACCCTTGCATTTTGTGAAGAGTATATTGCTTCTACTACTCTCAAAAAATTTTCACCACACTCCGTGCCTTTCAATTGTTGTAGCATAAAGTGCCAATTAACATTATCGAATGCTTTCTCAGCATCTAGACAAATTAAGGCCAACTGCTTCTCTGGATGACTCTCATAATATTCCAAGATTTTACAAACTGTTCTGACATTGTCTTTCAAATATCTTTTAGGAAGAAATCCTGCTTGATCATAGTGTATTATAGATTGTAAAACTTTCTTCAGATGTTGCACCAATATTGCAGCAAAGATTTTATAATCCACATTTAAAAGGGAAATTGGTCAATAATCTTAATATCTTTCAAATCATTATTTTCTTTTGGGATCAAAGATATTGTGGCTTCTTGCCATGAAGCTGGTATTTGACCTTCATCTTGGATCTTTTCAATGAGACATTTGAATGGTAAAAGCAAAGAGTCTTCATAAGCTTTATAGAATTCTGCAGGTAAACCATCTGGTGCAGGAGTTTTGCCATTCTTTTGAGATGTCATTGCCTCTCCTAGTTCCCTTATTGTTATTGGCTCATTTAAAATTTGTTGTTGTTCCTCTGTAAATTTGTTAAGGTTATTTTGATTAATATATTCTTCTAACTCTGTTTTCTGAACTTGGTTCTCTTCATATAATTTTTTATAAAACTGCTCCATAATTTGACATATTTCTTGTTTTTGATTTTTCTCTTCATTGCTCTCATCTTTCAGTGTCGTAATTATTCTGTTGGCCTTCTCTTTTCTCATCCTATAAGCCAACCACCTTCCAGGCATGTTGGCATGTTCAAAAAATTTTTGTCTAGCATACCTCAATTTAATCTCCATCTCTTCCATTAGAATTAAATTCAATTTGTGTTGCATTTCTTTCACCTTTTTTTGAAATTAATGTTTCCTTGGCTGTTTTTTAAGATTATTTTCAGCTTCTCTGGTTTGTGATATTAAATTTTGGAAGTTTTCAGTTCTCTTTCTTTTTCTTGTTACTATATCTAATTGCAAGGCCCCTATAATAAGCTTTAGCAGTGTCCCAAACTACTTGCATCTTTACTTCTTGTGTTATATTCTGTTGAAAAAGTATTCCATTTCAGCCTTGGCTTCTTTAAGAAAGTCTTTATCTTTCAAAATTGAAGTACTTAAATTCCATAATTTTTTCTTCTGTAAACCTTTTAGCTTTATCATTACAGGGCTATGGTCTGAGATAACTCTTGTTTGAATTCTACATCAAACTTGCCAAAAGCCAACACATGTTAATTCTTGACCAGGTTTGGTGACTGCAAGAATAGTAAGTAAAATCTTTAGAGTTGGGATATCTTGTTCTCCATACATCTACCAGATCAATTTCTTCTGCTAATTTCCAAAAACTTACTGGTAACTGAAGACCTTTACTTTTCATCTATTTGTGCATTTTTTTTATCCAGTTGTCTATCCAGGACTGCATTAAAGTCTCCTATTAAACAATATTCTGCATATTCCAAATTTGATAATTTAAGATGCAGGTCTTGGAAGAATTTCTCTTGGTGATCATTTGGGGCATAAATATTTGCAAGTAAAAAATTTTTATTGTTCACTGTGATTTCCACCAATAAAATTCTTCCATCTTCAGAGGCAAATTGCAATTGGGGATTAAATTTATCTTTTATATATGTTGCCACATCCCGTTTCTTCTTATACTTGTCTGTTGCTGTGAATAAATTACCCAATTTTTTGTTTTTCAAAAAATGTTGGTCTTTTGTTGGATTCAAAATGAAAACAACCTTCTGGCTTCTATCAACAGTTTGTGTTAGTCAAAACAATACTAAAAATAATGATAAACACCCCTTTTCAGTTCACCACAGTAGATAGTCTATAGAGAAAACAATTCAGTTCAGTTCACTGGAGCTGCAGCTATTGTCTGTTATATTAAGCAAAGCTAGTTCAATTGTAATCCAAATCACCACCAGGTCTTCCCGTTAAATTCCAGGTATAAAAACTGCAAAGTATAAATCTGTAATCCAGGGCTGATTACCCTATTTGTAATCCAAGAATGTGACCCAAATTCAAACTGTGAACCAGTAATCCAGACAAAAAGAAAAGTAATCCAGACAACAGACCCAAAAATAAAGGCAAAAAGAACAAATGCATAAAACAAAACATGAATAATCCAGATGAAGAGACTACAAAATATAAATCTGTAATCCAGGGCTGATTACCCTATTTGTAATCCAAACATGACCCCCAAAACAGACAGAAAATCAGTAATCCAGACCAAAAGGAAAAAAAGCCAGCAAATCCAAAAATAAAAGCATATAGGTGCACAAAAAACGAAATCCCAAACCAAAAATCTTTAAAACCATATCCAAAAAATAATCCAACCACAAGTGTACACAAAACAAAAATAAAGAAATGAAACACCAGTTAAAATGATTATATCCACTAAAATAGATAGAAATCCAGTTTTAAAAAATTACAAAATGCTCTTTATGCAACCAAAGATCCTGCTGTGTCTTATAATCAATATCAGGTACCCATCAGCTTTTAATAGTTTCTTAAAGTATTTATAAATTCAGTCAAAGCACTTGAACTTGCACTTCAAAATATTTTTAAACCAACCAACTTTCACATCCAAGTGCACTTGTCAGCAAACATCTTCCCCAAGAAGCAAAGCATTTTCATCTCCCAAAGGGAGTTTAAGACAAGTCAGTTAAGTTCAACCATCCATTACAGATTGATGAAATCTCTTGCCGCAGGTATTTTCAGTGTATCAGGTTAGGCAGACTTTTACAAGCCTTGAAAAAGAAAGAGGGAGAGTCTCCCCCCCCCCTCTCAGTCTCCTGCCTTACTTGAAATCTGCTCCTGATTCTCTTTTTTCCCCCTGCAACTTGCTACCAATCCAAACAAAAATATGGGGAAACACTTACAATGTTGAGAAGATCAGTCTCCTTAGTCTTGACGATATAGGAGTTGAAGTTCCAGAATGTAGTGTGTATGAAAAAAGAAAGAAGAAAGAAAACCGGTAGCTGACTCTTTGGCCATTTAAAAATGATGATCGGGACGCTGATGCTTGGGAAAAGTGGGATGGGGAAGCAGCCACCTCCGCTAACATTCCCAACCCACCACTCTGATTCCCCTGCCTTCTGGGACCCTTCTTGGGCCCCCGATTCAAGTCAACCTTCGAGGGGCAACCCCTCAATGACCCAATTTGAAAGCAGCTCTGGACGCGATGGTCCGAGCCGCTTTCAATCGCAAACCGCTGAAACCGGAAGTCCGGGATACAGTGAATAGAGCTAGCTACATATAGCTGGTGGGCAGTGGTTTAGAATGCAAAATGATACAAAGTTAAAATCCAGTGGCAAAATAGTGTAATTAACAAATTGAAAGAACATTTGGTCTGGATAGTATTTGTGTGGGAAATCAATAAAAGGTAATAAAAGCAAGTATCCTGTTCATTGTTGGTTTGGAGGGATCGTAAATATTCTCCAGCAGAGTGTGTGATGATATGCTGTGAAGATGTAGCATGTTCTTCATTGTTCTGTTCATGTGTATGTTGGAAATATTCCTTTAGGCGAAGGCGGTGGAAGAAGGTTTCCAGGTCCCCACAGAGCTGAATCATCTGTGTGGATTTGGTGGGGCAGAATGAAAGTTCACAGGAAAGAACTGTCACTTAGAGGAGGGCAGGGTTTAAATTATGGGTGGAAAGGTGCCAGCTGGAAATCTGGGGGGTGGGATTATGATAAGAGTCATTCAGCACTGCAGTGGAATCTACTGCCCAGAAAGTGGTGAGCTCCACCTCAGTGGCAGTCTTGAAACAGACAACAGTGAAATGAAATATAAAATACAAAGATACGTAATATACATTACCATCTTGTTCCCTGTTACAACCATGGACACAATCATCCTTTATCAGCGTAGGATAATTATGATATTAATTCAATTTGTTTTATTACCACAGCCCCCGACCATAGAAAGTCTAATCCAAATGTGCCTCTGTTTTTCTGATATGATAATTTCACAATATAGGTCTCCATTGTAATGTGGGGGAAGGGAGATATAATTTAAGAGGGATTTTTTGTTTGTTTCCATTTCCTTGCAAAGACCAACCTGGCAGCATGTGTAAGACAACCATTAACAGGTCACTAGGGGTATCAGGTGGATAATTTAGCAGTCTCTGCTTGTAGAGTATAATTTTCATGGCTTATTTCCAGTAGCTAGAGGCACACATACATGTCCACCACATATGAAAAGTCTGCCTCATTTTCTCCACTTGCTGGTTCCAATCTTACAGATCTTAGCCTACTTTAAAGGAGTGAAATGCCATCTGCTAATCATTTTCAGCAGAAAGGAAAATGTAAAGGTAGTACCATGGGTGAACTCACTGACAAGTCTTCAGGCAGTTGCTGGACAAACACTTGTTAGGGATGCTTTAGGCTAATCCTGCATTGAGAAGGGTGTTGGACTACTAGATGTTCTGTATTGCCCCTTCCAACTCTGTGATTCTATTACAAAAATAGTGTACAAGCTTTCAGGATCAAGGTGAATTGCTAACAATATTCGTCTTTTAGGATGCCAAGAGATTCCTTTGTTGTTCGTTTCTTTGTTTCAGCACTTCCCAGTTTCTCCCTCATCCCCTCTCTAGATCATAAGAATTTAAGAGTAATTCCAGAGAAACAGCTTTCCACATATTGGGGGACTTGTACCTCTTGAAAGTCTGCAGGTTAAAGCAGCTGTTAAAGGTATAGAACCCTCCCATGCAACCCCCCCCCCCGTCAAAACAAACTGCCAACATTCAAAGAACAGCTGTCAGAAAATCATATGAATATCATTATGGAATTGCTTTTAAATTTCCTAAAAAGTTTGTACCAACAGGCACACATTTTTCTCTAGTTTATTTTAGAAAGTAAATCTCTCTGCCTTTCTGCAAAACTTCTAAAAAGAATATTATAAACATATTTTACCCACTGCATGCTACATCCCTATGTAACGTGATATCCTATCCTTACATCGTTTTATATACCAATAGCCAAATCTGACGATACTTAAATTTGGTGCCTTGAGCTGTGAATGGGCAAGACAGATCTCTCTACAAGCCTGAAAAGGGCCCCAGGTTTGCAGGAAAATGTGAAATCTAAAAAAAGAAATGTTAAAAGGAGTGTCTGTAGCTTTAAGTAACAGATTCAGTGGCTGTTGACAGGTAACCACAGTGTTCCAGGCTGGGTTTGTGAGGGGCCTTTGAGGGAAGATTCAGTTTAGAAATTACGTATTAAGAATTTCTATGATCTCTTTGGGTTGTGACCACCAACTCAATTTTGTTATAGTCTTCACAGTGATAAATATTATTTAAATAGCATAACAAAAGTATGATTAGTAATTTTTTTAGTATTTTTTCCCTGTGTGGTGTTTGCAATACTTTATGTATTCTAGGGATCCTCATATTTCTTTGCCTTCCACCTGGAGGTTGGCAACTCTAGGTCTCTGGGTGACTTGATGCCACCCCAGTTGCATGACTCAACAAGGCCTAGCTGTGTGCTACTCCTCAACAGCAGCCACTCTTATGAAAGGCAGTGTGGTGTAGCAGATAGAACTTCAGAATAGGATCTGGTAGACTCAGGTTCTAATCTTCATCTTGCTGTGGAAGGCACATACTTTCAGGTTGTTCTATGGATAAAAAGGAGAGGAGAATAATATAAGCTGCTTTGGTCTCCAATGTGGAAAAATGTGGGGTATAAATGAAGTAAATATATAATATAAGCAAAGACGGGAGGCAGATAAAAAGTACCGGTTGGTGGATGGCTCAGAAGGAGAGAATGAGGCTGGGTAAGGGGAGAGGATATGGGGATGGCTAGGAGGAGGGAAAGAGGAAATGGTGTGGAGAAGGGGATAGAAGGAAAAGTGAGGTGCCACCCCACAAGCCCTTGAGGGTCCCCTACCATGCAAATGCTGGCCCAGTGTCTGGCACCATACAACTGGGCTACAGTTTCCCTAGGCAGATGCTGCTGGGAGGTGGAGGTTGATAGGGAAATGGAGGGGTACGTAGCTGTTGGGTGTGAATGATATAGGGTTGCTAACTACATGTTAGGAAATTCCTAGGGATTGAATCAAGGTAAGCTGGATGTAGTCAAACAAGAGATGGCAAGACTGAACATCAACATCTTGGGAATCAGCAAACTAAAATGGATAGGAATGGGTGAATTTAACTCAGAGGATCACTGCTTCCAATAACCTAAAAGGCGACTTGACACATGGACATCACCTGATGGGCAACACAGAAATCAGATTGATTATATAGTCTGCAGTCAAAGATGGAGAAGCTCATTACAGTCAGCAAAAACAAGACCTGGAGCTGACTGCAGCTCAGATCATGAGCTACTCATTGCAAAATTCAGGCTTAAACTGACGAAAATTGGGGAAGCCATTAGGCCATTCAGGTTTGACCTTGATCACATCCCTATGAATATACAGTGGAGGTGAAGAGTAGGTTTAAGGAGCTAGAGCTGATAGAGTGCCTGAAGAACTATGGACAGAGGTTCATGACACTGTACAGAAGGCAGCAATCAGCACCATCCCAAAGAAAAAGAAATGCAAGAAAGCAAAGTGACTGTCTGATGAGGCTTTACAAATAGCTGAGGAAAGAAGAAAAGCGAAAGGCAAAGGTGAAAAGGGAAAATTCACCCAACTGAATGCAGATTTTCAGAGAACAGCAAGGAGAGATAAGGAGGCCTTCCTGAAGGAACAATGCAAAGCAGTAGAGGAAATAATAGAATGGGAAGGACAAGAGATCTCTTCAAGAAAATTGGAGAAATCAAGGGTACGTTTCGTGCAAAGATGGCCACGATAACAGACAAAAAAGGTAGGGATCTAACAGAAGCAGAAGAGATCAGGAAGAGGTGGCAAGAATACACAGAAAAATTATACAAGAAGGATCTCAATGTCCTTGACAATCATGACAGTGAAATCGCTGACCTCGAGCCAGACATCCTGGAGTGTGAAGTCAAACGGGCCTTAGAAAGCATCACTAAACAAAGCGAGCAGAGATGACAGTATCCCAGTTGAGCTATTCAAAGTCCTAAAAGATGATGCTGTTAAAGTGATGCACACATTATGTCAACAACACAAGAGTGGCCACAGGTTTGGAAAAGGTCAGTTCATATTCCAATCTCAAAGAAGGGTAATGCCAAATAATGTTCAAACTATCGCACCGTTGCACTCATTTCACATGCCAGCAAGGTCATGTTAAAGATCCTACAAGCTAGGCTTCAGCAGTATGTAGATCGGAAACTACCAGAAGTTCAAGCTGGATTTCAGAGAGGTAGAGGAACTAGAGATCAAATTGGAAACATTCGCTGGATTATGGAGAAAGCACGGAAGTATCAGAAAAACATCTATTTCTGTTTCATTGACTACGCTAAAGTCTTTGATTGTGTGGATCACAACAAATTGTGGCAAGTCCTTAAAGAGATGGGAGTACTAGACCACCTCACATCTCTCCTGAGAAACTTGTAAAAAGGTCAAGAAGCAACCATCAGAACGGGATATGGAACAACTGATTGGTTTAGAATAGGAAAAGGAGTTCGACAAGGATGTATATTGTCCCCCTGCTTATTTAATTTATATGCAGAGTACATCATGCAGAATGCTGGCCTGGATGAAGCACAAGCCAGAATTAAGATTCCAGGAAAAAAATCAACAACCTCAGATATGCAGATGATACCGCTCTAATGGCAGAAAGTGAGGAGGACCTACAGATCCTCCTGTTGAGGGTGAAAGAGGAGAACACAAAAGTAGGCTTGAAACTCAACATAAAAAAAACTAAGATCATGGCATCCGGCCCCCTCACACCGTGACAAATAGAAGGGGAAGTCATGGAAGTAGTGACAGACTTCACATTTCTGGGATCCAAGATCACTGCAGATGCTGACTGTAGCCATGAAATTAAAAGACGTTTGCTCCTTGGGAGGACAGCTGTGGTGAACCTGGGCAGTATAATAAAAAGTAAAGACATCACCCTGCCAACAAAAGTTCGTATAGTCAAAGCGATGGTATTCCCAGTAGTAATGTATGGCTGTGAGAGTTGGACCATAAGGAAGGCTGAGCACAGAAAAATAGATTCCTTTGAGGTTTGGTGCTGGAGAAGAAACTTGAGAGTCCCATGGACTGCAAGAAGATCCAATCAGTCAGTCCTAAGGGAAATCAATCCTGATTGTTCCCTGGAAGGTCAGATGCTGAAGCTGAAGCTCAAATACTTTGGCCACCAAATGAGAACGGAGCACTCCCTGGAGAAGATCCTGATGCTGGGAAAGACAGAAGGCAAAAAAAGAAGGGGGCAGCAAAAGATGAGATGGCTGGACAGCGTTACTGATATAAAAAACATGAATTTGAGCAGACTTCGGAGGATGGTGGAAGACAGGAGGGCCTGGCATGACTTGGTCCACGGGATCGCAAAGAGTCGCACTCGACTGTGCGACTGAACAACAACAAGTTAAGCCTCTGTTACGGAACAGTTTTTTTCTTTAGGTTATTAGGCAACCCTGCTATGGTTGCAATTCTCTGCAAGTTTGCCTGGGAATAAACTTGGTTGAAGACTGAGAGATTTATTTCCCGGTGAAAGATAACAAGGTTGCAACTGGTAACTGTTGTTCTTTAGTCTTCTGTGCAGACACACATTGGGACTGTGTGCTTGCACAGGCTGGCTGCAAAGATAAATTCATTAGCTTAAAAAACTACAACTGGATGGTCTGTCCCTGTGTAAACTGAGCACATGCGTTTTTTTCCCACCAAAACGGTCACTTGACCTGGGTTCGACTGCCCCCATTCTCTCAGTTCCAGCAAAGCCACTGTGAGCAAAAAATTTACCAAGATGTATATAGCAAGAGAGCTTACAGAGGCGCAGGAGGGAGGGAATGTGTACCTCCATAGAAGATGTCAAAGAACAAATTACAGAACCACATTGGGAGACTCACAAGCTTTACCTGAGGTGGTGGGGTGAGTCATTGGAATAAGGAATGAAGGACAGTTTTAGCAACATCAGCATCTCTTCTTTCCTCTAGGTCCATGGTGTAATGACCACCGAATGTGTCTTCAGACACCCAGGTAGCAGCTTTACAGAGGTCTAGCAGTGGCACATGGTGGTGGAAGGCAGCCAAGGAACCTTGGGACCTGGTGGAATGAGCCTGTGTACTAGGGCTTTTTTTTGTAGCAGGAACTCCTTTACATATTATCAACAGAAGTATAGTGTCCAGATCACATGAAGTGATGTTATCGCTTCACTCTGCTCTGGTAAGACCTCACCTGGAGTATTGTGTTCTGTTTTGTGCATCACATTTTAAGAAGGATATAGACAAGCTGGAATGGGTCCAGAGGAGGGCGCGAAGATAGTGAGCGGACTGGAGACCAAGTCCTATGAAGAAAGATTGAAGGAACTGGGCATGTTTAGCCTGGAGAGGAGGCGGCTGAGAGGTAATATGATCACCATCTTCAAGTACTTGAACGGCTGTCATATAGAGGATGGCATGGAATTGTTTTCTGTGGCCCCAGAAGGTAGGACCAGAACCAATGGGTTGAAATTAAATCAAAAGAGTTTCTGGCTCAACATTAGGAAGAACTTCCTGACTGTTAGAGTGCTTCCTCAGTGGAATAGGCTTCCTTGGAAGGCGGTGGGCTCTCCTTCCTTGGAGGTTTTTAAACAGAGGCTAGATGGCCATCTAACAGCAATGAGGATCCTGTGAATTTAGGGGGAGATATTTGTGAGTTTCCTGCATTGTGCAGGGGGTTGGACTAGATGACCCTGGAGGTCCCTTCTAACTATATGATTCTATTAGGTCATACCCCTCTTATGTAACCAATTCTCCAAGAGCTTATAGGGCCTACTGTAAGCTCTTGGAGGATTGGCTACATCATGGGTGCGTGGCCTAATATGCAAAGGAGTTCCTGCTAAGAAAAAAGTCCTGTGTATACCAACAGGTCATATTTACACCTTGATAACAAAGATGTATTGCAGAAACCACCCATTTTGAGAGGGATTGAGAAGAAAATGGTAAACCTTTCTTAGGGTTCTGGTAATAAACAATTTGTTCATCCTTTGAAAAGACCTTGTCCTGTCAATATAAGAAAGTAACAACCTTTTAGTGTCTAAGGTATGCAATGTCTTTTCAGAAGGTGTGGATGGGTTTGGAAAGAACACAGGAAGGGAAAGGTCCTGGGCTAAGTGAAATTTGCTCACCATCTTGGGTAAAAAAGTCAAACGGGGGTGTAGAACCACTTTGCCTGCAAAAAAATAAGCAAGCATGTAATAACACCTGTACATCATCAGAATAATTCATAGATCTAGCTTCCAAGCTGTCAAGTGAAGGTTGCAAATGTTGTGGTACAACAGGGGCCCTAGGATTAGGAGATCTGGAGTTAGTGGCAGGGGTATAAAATTAGGCCTAGCCAGTTTCAGTAGCTCTGGAAACCAGATTTGGCTGGGCCAATAAGGTGCCACTAGAGTGGCTCTCGTGGTCTTTTTTCATTTTCTCAAGTGCTTTGCTAAAAAGAGGGAAGGGCAGAAAAGCATAATACAGGGCTCCCATCCAGGTGAACTGGAAGGCATCTTCTATGGACTCTGGGTCTTGTCCCCAGGAACAGAAAAGTGGAGCCTCATGGAGGTCTTGATCTACTTCTGGGGTGCCCCAAAGATCAAAGATTGGGCAAATGTATTTGTATTGAAGGGACCATTTGTATGTCTGATAGAAACACCTGCTCAATGAATCTGTGTATTGTGTGTTGCAGCCAGTATTCCCTCTAAGCTGAGTTAACGTGAGCTAGTTCACAGATTTTTAGCCACTATCTCACACATTTTTGTCTTAATTCAGGAAGGATGACCCCAGAGCACACTAATTTATGCAGTAGCTCACAACTTTAATGCCAGTAGCTCACAAAGTGGAATTTTGGTTCACAAGACTCTGCAGCTTAGTGGAAACATTGGTCCCAGCTATATGAATTGCATGTAGATCCATCTGGTATCAGTGGGCAAACTCCCAAAAGCTAGACCTTCTCTGCAAAGCTAGACCTTCTCTGCTTTGCTTGTTTATATAAAACATCGTAGGCAAGTTGTCCATTTGTACCAGGAGTATTTGCCCTTTCACCAGATCTGAAAAAGCAGTTAGAGCTAAATTTACAGCATGTAGTTCAAGTAAATTAATATGCCACAGTTTTTGTAAAGAAGACAAGAGACCTTGAAGGGGACCCTGAAGGGGACCAGAGATCTGAGCAATGTACCCCACAACCTATGAGAGAGGCATTACAGTGAGATTAGGTGTCCAAATAGCAAAAGGCACTCCCTTGAACAGTTTAACATCCTGACACCACCAGTGTAATTCCTGGTTTATCAATCTAGGGATAGAGAAACAAATGTTAATAAGGGTTGGAAGTGTCTGAGAAACCATAGCTGTAAATTGTGCATATGTTGGTGTGCATCAAGGACAAAAGCAGTTGTAGGCAATAGGAGTCCCAGAAAGCATTGAAAAGATTTGACAGAGATCTCTTCCTTTTAAAGGAAGAAATCATATACTTAATTTAATTGGCTTTGCAGCATTTTAAGAGCCCCGTGGTGCAGAGTGTTAAAGCTCTGCTCACAACCTGAGTTCGATCCCAGCTGAAGCTGGGTTTTCAGGTAGCCAGCTCGAGGTTGACTCAGCCTTCCATCCTTCTGAGGCCAGTAAAATAAGTACCCAGCTTGCTGGGGAGAAAGTATAGATGACTGGGGAAGGCTATGGCAAACCACCCCGTTAAAAGTCTGCCGTGAAAACGTTGTGAAAGCAACGTCACCCCAGAGTCGGAAATGACTGGTGCTTGCTCAGGGGATGATCTTTACCTTTTTAGGGGAGGGACGATGGCTCAGTGGTAGAGCATCTGCTTGGTAAGCAGGAAGGTCCCAGGTTCAATCCCCAGCATCTCCAACTAAAAAGGGTCCAGGCAAGTAGACGTGAAAAGCCTCAGCTTAGGACCTTGGAGAGCTGCTGCCAGTCTGAGTAGACAATACTGACTTTGATGGACCAAGGGTCTGATTCAATATAAGGCAGCTTCATATACGTTCAAAAATATTGCTTTGGTAGCAGCTGCCACTATAGCACAAGGAATTTCACTGTGACTGAAGGTAAGCTGTGGCAGCCATTTTGTGCCTGTCTCTGTCTCCTGAGGTAGCCATTTCATGTCCACTACACAGTGTAAGAATTCTGAAGCTGTCTGCAGTCTCAATAGGGTTGCCAAGTCCAATTCAAGAAATATCTGGGGACTTTGGGGGTGGAGCCAGGAGCAAGGTTGTGACAAGTATAATGGAACTCCAATGGGAGTGCTGGCCATCACAGTTTAAGGGACCGCACACCTTTTAAAAGCCTACCATCCATTGGAAATAATGAAAGATAGGGGCACCTTCTTTTGGGGCTCATAGAATTGGCCCCCCTGGTCCAATCCTTTCGAAACTTGGAGAAAATTTTGGGGAGAGGCACTGGATGCTATGCTGAACATTTGGTGCCACTGCCTCAAAAAATAGCTCCCCCCCCAGAGCCCCAGATACCTGCAGATCAATTCTCCATTAAACCTTATGAGAATTGGTCTCCATAGGGAATAATGGAGTGCCTAGCAGACATTTCCTCCCCCCCCCACTCCGCCGCTTTCTGATGACCCTGAAGCGGGGGGGAGGGCCTCCAACCCAGGGGATCCCCTGCCCCTACCTGGGGATTGGCAACCCTAAGTCTCAAAAAGCCCCTGTCCTAATCTTGCTACATTAATTTCATACTTTTGCAGTTCCATTTTCTTTATTGGTTAAAATATGTCTGATCCTTTTTTTGCATTGTGTTTCTAATTTTTCTCATCCTTGTCCTATTGTATGGTTTATTAGATGCCCTGTGATAACTGACTACATTGTTCTATACTGTGTGACCTCCCTGCACACACACACCTCGAAAAGAGAAAGACAAGCAATAAGTAAAATGACTTATCCCACTTCTTTTAAAAGGTGCTTCAGAGCAACTAACTTGTCAATGGGTGTTAAGGCAATTCTGTAAAGATTTTGTAGAGGTACTGATTTTATAAGATTTTAACCCGAAGCATAAGTAATTCGGACTTTGAAATGTAAATATAAGAAGCTGGTTAACTTCTAACTCGAAAGTCTTAGTAGCCATCCTGATAACAACAACATCTCCAGTCTCACGAGTTGGCGGAGGGGTGGGGAACATGCGAGTCATCTCCTATTGTCGTTTCCTTGTAACCATGCCCTCTGTCTTCTCCCCGTCGTTGCTAGGCGAGTCACTTGGGCACTTTCATCCCTTGCGAAAACCACAAGGACAACGCCACTGAAGAGAATCTCGAGAACCGCCCTGGCATCGGGGTTTTCCCTTTAAAAACAAACCACAAAACTTTCAAGAGTCTAGACTGTTGTGCTCTTGCCTCCTGAAAACAGACATACAAGTACCCTTTCCTGCTGCCTAGTTTTGTGTGTGTGTGTGTTTTTAAATAAAGCAGATTCATATTCACTTTCTCAAGTCAAATGACGTCGGTCCACCTTAAAATGCTTACTGCGCCGGGATTTCTGAAACGGAAGTTAATGGAAAGGCCAGATAATAACTTCCTGCGGTCTGGTGTCTACGCAACCGCCAATGTTTGGTCTCAATAGATTCGAGGCAAGTGAATTTCGGTTATGAGTACAGTCCAATGAAACCCGGAAGACCTCCATCATTTTATGCCAGCATAAATTTACAGCAGCTCTTCAAATATGGTGCAACCCTCACTTAAGACCTATCCATATAAGAGACGTGTGGGGAAAACAGAGTTGCAAGAACAGGGTGAAATAATTATGTCAAATTCAAATCTAATCCAGAAAAGTACATAACACCATTCATGAACTTTGCTAACTGATGTAATGGTGTTCAGGGTTTTGCTAATATGACAAAGAAATCCCGGTGGGTAGCCGTGTTGGTCTGAAGCGATAGAATAGTTAGTTAGAGTCCAGTGGCACCTTTAAGACCAACGAAGTTTTATCCAAGGTATGAACTTTCGTGTGCACGCTCACTTATTCCGATGCTTGCGTGCGCACGGAAGCTCATACCTTGAATAAAACTTTATTGGTCTTAAAGGTGCCACTGGACTCTTAAATTTATTGAGAAATTCTGAGAGCTTGTTCAGTCCCGCAGGCGAAGGCACATTGTTTTAAACGGGACTGGTTAAAAGTCGGATTTAGGTAATTTTAAACGGATCCTCATGAATTTGTATGTAAGAAGAGTGCCAGAGAAGAGAGCAGCTAGCCCTGGCTTTGGGGGGGGGGGGAGTGTGGAGGTGGGGACGTTCCATATTCTGCCGTATTTCTTCTTTGCCACTCGTTTGAAGGATTCTACTCGGAACTGTAAGAGACCTCTGCGTGAAACGCCTCTTTTCATTTATCTCTATGGGCCTAACGACGGGGAGAAGTTGGTAAAATCCTTTAGGGGGTGGTATGATGTAAAGGGCCCGTGCGCAGTAACAGAGGTAGAAGTCCTTTTTTGGTCAGTTGTGGTGGCCTTTTATTTTCTTAGAAGAGCCCGGTGGTGCAGAGTGGTAAAGCTACTTGTACTGCAGTCGGAACCCTCTGCTTCACGACCTGAGTTCGATCCCAGCGGAAGCTGGTTCAGGTAGCCGGCTCTCCAGGTTAAACTCAGCCTTTCCATCCTTCCAAGGTCGGGAAAATGAGTGCCCAGCTTTGCTGTGGGAAAGTGTAGATGACTGGGAAAGGCAATGGCAAACCACCCTGTAAAAAGTATGCCGTGAAAACGTTGTGAAAGCAACATCACCCCAGAGTCGGAAACGACTGGTGCTTCCACAGGGGACTACTACCTTTACCTTTTTGTGGTGGCCTTTACGGAGGTATTTTTTGTTTTCCCAGAGATCGGGACGAGGACTCTACCTGGAACGTTGTCATGGCAGTACAAGTGGCAAACCGGGCCACCACCTGTTCCTCTGGGCCGGGACAGGCATTCTGTAATGACTCCTGCTCCTTCTTTCCTCAGCATCTCCAGGCCCTCGAAGGCTTTGTTACAGAAGGATGGATGGACAGGCAGCAGGCCCGTAGCTACATTAGGGGCATGGGGGGCACGGCCCCTCTGTTTAAACTCCCCTTCCCTCTACAGGGCCCCTCCATTGGAGCCGCCCTCTAGGAACCCAACACACTTTCTTTCCGAGCAGGGTTTGCTGAGTGGAGATGGTGAAACTGAGTTAAAAGGGGGGCGGGGACAGCAAGAGAGTGATCAAGAAAGGGAGAGAGAGAGCAACAGCGCACGCGGGGGGGGGGGGGACAAAAGAAAGACGGACAGTGAGAGAGAGCAGCAACACCTGGGGGGGCAAACACCACAGACATCTTGAGGCCTGCGTGACCAGCAGCTCTGTGCTACCACAGGCCCTTTCCCAAACTGCCCTCTGCCTCTGAGGTGGCGGCAAAGGCAAGCGAGCTGAAGGAGGAAGTGGTTGCTTGTTGGGCCAAACAACTTGCATCCTAAAGGGGGGAGGGGGAGAGTTATGTCCTTTCTGAAGCCCTCAGCAACAAATGAAAGTCTGCTCAGCAGGGCATGACTGTTTGGCAGCTGTCACTCAGCACTGGCAGCTTAGCTAAAACGACAGCGACTTTGCTGAGGACTGAAACACATCGCAATATCTACTATAACAGCAACCCGACCTTCTTAGAGGGCTGAAAGCAGTAACAAATGTTACTGCCTGAGCAGAGGGGGAGACCGAGAGGGTTGCTAGGAGCCTAAACCCTGCCCATCAATGGTCCATCCCACTTCTGTAAGCAGCTGACTGTTCCGCGGACTGCCAAGCAATTCATGCGGGAAAGCATCACTTTTCAGTACAAGGATTTTAGCTGCCTGTCGTAGCAGACTGAAAATTAGTCACTTGTGATCCTTCAATGTAACTGGTTTTGTAGGAGCGCTGCAAATGCACATACTAGGTGTGACAAGGTTGGGGGGGGCTTCTTCCCTGTTAGCATTCCCCCCGTTCCCCCCCACCCCTTGGTCGGACTCTGGCCTGCTGCAGGCTGCTCAGGCAGGCATGGGCTTTCTCTTGAGTAGCAGAGGGAAATGATGCTCGCCTTGGGGTAGGTGGCAGTCAAAAGTAGAACCGGGAAGAAGCGGCCAAACCCTGTGGCCTCCCCACCAATTTTTTTTTCACCTGGGCCCCTCCACCCCAAATTTTCTGGCTACGGGCCTGACAGATAGGGCATGAAATTGATCTGATTGGGATGATGATACAATGTATTTACTAAAAGGAAAACTCTAACCTACTTTCTAGAAGATGTTAATTCTCACAGTACTATATGTATTGTGAATTTCTTAGTAGAAGCCTATAAAATTAAATCAAGGCATACTACTGTATTTTAATTGCTGGGTATCTACTCTTGATTTGTATTATTGGCAACTATTTTAATTGATTGTGTTATGTATTGTTCTTACTATACTTCAAATTCAGGCTTGTATCTACTTTTGATTGTGAATCATTATTGCTTTTATGCCAATAAAGATCTGAATGAATGATACTGGTTGGTGTTCGTGGCTCATTACGTGGGAATGTGTTTCCAGCCAATGACATGGACTCAAATTGCCACCTGTACACGTGTATTGAAATAAGTGTCAGAGGCTTCACTGTCCCAGTTGTGCATACTGTTGTGAGGATAGCTTCTTTGGGTCCCTCTTGAGGGGAATGAATGAATGTAAATAATGAATAAATGAAGCAAATAAGATTGATACAGGAAACTGTTACACCAGAGTATGCCCCTATATGTAAATCCCACTCTCAGTGTGTGCTTTTTTAAGCAATAGAATTATTGTGTTTTTATCCCACTGGTTCTCTAAGAAGCTCAGGGCAACAATGTACATCAGGAGTGGCCAATGATAGCTCTCCAGATGTTTTTGCCTACAACTCCCATCAGCCCCAGTCAGCATGGCCAATGGCTGGGGCTGATGGGAGTTGTAGGCAAAAAAAATCTGGAGAGCTACCGTTGGCCACCCCTGATGTACATGATTTTATTCTCCACATTTTATCCTCACAACATGCCTGTGAGGGTGAGAGTGACAGGTCACTCACTGAGTATGTTGGCACAGTGTCTCCCAGTTTGCTTCCCTTTAGAATTCTCTCCTAGTTTTAGCCATCTGTTGAGAATCTGGCTCAAAGAGTACTTGCAGAAATGGATTGTGGGGATAAGCAGGGCTTTTTTTGTAGAACTTATTTGCATATTAGATCACACCCCCTGATATCACCATGGTTTCACAGGTCAGCAGGAACTCATTTACATATTAGGCCACACCCCTGAAGCCAAGGCAGCCAGAACTGCATTCCTGTTCATTCCTGCCCCAAAAAAGCTCTGGGGATAAGAATTGTAGAAAGACACAAACCATGTGGCCCTTTAAATGTTATCTCTTTCTTTGGATGTAGCTTAGATTTCACAGCCTTATTGTATGTAAACAGACACTGATTGTATGTAAATAGGCTCATTCAAACCAGGGAGCCTAAATGTGTTTAGCTTTCCATACAGTTGCAAGTATTTAACTGAGTATGTTTAACTGTGAATGGGGGATATAATTTAAAAACTTACAGCAAAGCCTTACAATTTAAAAACTTACAGCAAAGTGGCCCAAATTATCCTGTTTTTTCTAAACAGTTGTAATAAGGTCTTAGAGAATGATGCTGTAAAGAAGCTTTGACATTAACAATAAGGGTGACATAGAAAGTTTAAAGCTGAATGCTTGTCTTCTGGAAATCTGTGCTTCTGTTGCTAATTTTGTATGTTTGGCCATATATAAATTCATCCGCTCCTTGAAGTCAACAGAATTTTTTATGTCAGAAATTTGCTGTATAAAATCACAGCCAAAGAAATGCATGATATTTTTGGAAAATATGGAACCATTTGACAAATTTAGTCTAAATCTATGGAGTGTTCCAAAACTGAGGTTAACAATAGAATTTTTAAAGCAACGTACTTAAGACAAATAACTTTCTAGTTGACTGTCATTACATTATTTCCATTTTCTGTGTAAAATAGCACAAGGGACAAGCTCAAACTCAAGTTTGTAATCCTAGAATTTAAGTGGGATATTTCACAGTACAACTTTCAGAACAAAGTGATTGGGATTGTACTTGAAGCTTCTTTCTTAATAGAGTTGGATAGAAATCAATTTCTATGTGTTTAGAGTGGATGCATGGTAACTTCCTATATGTGCAGCCAAATTTAGGCACGTTTAATCTAAGCAACCCCCACTGAGTTCAGTGGCACTTACTGCCAAGTAACCATGCATGGGATTGTGGCTCTAATGCTCTGTTGCTAATGTCATTTATAGCCTGCTTGAAAACTCAAGGAGCATTATAAAATATAAAAATCAGTTCACACAAACAGCAGGGACCTCCAATAAACAATGCAGTAGGACTAGGATTGAGGGAAATCCCCACCCCCAATCCTATCTAAGGCCAGAAAAATTGTCTGAAGCATGACATATCAAGAAATCAAAATAACAGCATTTTGAAAAAGTTCATTTAATGTGTTGGTGGCATGTTTCCTCATGTCATTCCTGAATGCTAATGGAATTTGTATTTTTATCCTTAGTAAATATTAAAACTGTGCTTACTCTATAGAGGAAATACTCCCGAGACTAGAGGAACAGTTTATGTTGTCTATGAAGATATCTTTGATGCCATAAATGCTTGTGATCTTCTGTCAGGATTTGATGTGTACAACAGATACCTTGTCATCTTGTACTGTAACACAAACAGGGCAAGTATATGAAGTTTTCCTTAAATAATTAACAGTTGTTACTATGTAAGATGAACTTTTTAATTTCATCTGAACAACGGCATTGTGAGAACAGTACTGGGATAAGTCAAGATAATAGGGAATCTCCCATGCATTCTGTGTAAATCAGATGACTGAGAACAGGGTTTGAACAGCTCTATGATAGCACATCTGCTGGTCCCAGTAGAAAGAATCATGGGCACATAGGATCAGTATATGTGAGGAATACTATGTATTTTGATCCAGATGGGCAACTGTGTTGGTTTGAAGTAGTAGAACAGGTTTGGAATACAGTGCTACCTTTAAGACCAACAATCATTTATTCAAAGTATGAGCTTTTGTGTACACACACATTTCCTCAGATACATTGAAATGGAAGCTAATGTTTCATATATACAGGCAGATGCTTCTACATAGATGAACAGCAAATTAGCATACAATAAAGATTCTTTGGCATATGCAAAGATTAAATAGCAATAACAAGCTAAGTTTATAGGTCACAATTTGTGCATTCAAACTACGCTATATGATGCGTTTTGCAACTAGATTTTTGCTATTCTTATGCAGTAAAAATCTAAGTTGAAAATGCATAATTTAGTGTAGTGTGAATATGTTAGGATTTAATTATGTAGGGAAAACAGTGTATCTGAGGAAGTGTGCTTGAACACAACAGATCATACCCTGAATAAACTTTTGTTGGTCCTAGGTGCCAAAGGTGCCACTGGACTCAAAACGTACTATATTTTGAGTTTGTCTCAAAACGTACTATATTTTGAGTTTGTCCAGGCTTTTTGAAAGGATGGGAAGCACTGGGAAGAAGGGAGACTTGACTGGTCCTTTGTTTTGGTTGGCATATAGAGTTAAAAGGTGAGTTCCTTTGCATTCAGTTTCCATCTGCTATAATTGGGTTTGCTATGAGAAATACAGAAGCAAGCTCCATGTTACCATAGACCTCTTTTCTTCTGTATCCCTGGGGTTCCAGGACCTATGTAGTCAGATAGCCACATGGTTGCTGTGACCCTAGGAATAAACTTTCTCATAGTCAGAAAGTTTGAAGTCAACTTCTTGGTATGGCATTGGTCCTTTTCCAAAGGGCCTGGTTCAGTTTTGAGGAATTAAACACATACATTTATCTCAAGACATAGTTCAGTATAATGCATCTTGTTTTCCTGATGTTTGCAAAGGTAATCAGTTAAATAGGAGAAAACACAATCAGTTTAATAATATTGATAGAACTGGTCTGACTGGAGAGAGTTGATTTATTCACAGTATATTTCTATTTTATTTTAGGCATTCCAAAAATGGATATGAAGAAAAAGAATGAGAAATACAGAATAAACATGAATCCACCAAAATATGACCCTTGGCCTTTGTGAGGAACCCAGCTACATGGACAATTATTTGTTTTTAACCCTTTCATTATTTTCTGAAATGAAATTCCCTCACAAGTTTATGTGTCTGCTTTAAAGCACTGAAGTCTTTAATGCTTAATTTTTTTAACATGGGACACAAGATATGCTAATTTCAGATGCAAAGGAATTCATCACTGCTGTATTAACTCTAATGTCTTTTTTTCTTGTTAGTATTTTAAAATAAAGACTAACAAAGGTATTTGTTATACTGCTGCTGCTGAAATTTCCTGCAAATCAGAGGCTATGCAAGGTGTTGTGTATCATTAATCTAACAATTAACCATTACAAAGCAAGGAAACTTTTTAAAAATTGAGCTAAATTATGTAAATCTGTTAAAAGGATATACATATTTTCCCAAGCTTGTGTTTGATTTCTGTCTTAAGGGTATCTGTTTACTTTCTTTGACCAGAATGCTCAGTGCTATCTGGAGTAGTGTAAACAGGGTGATTTTAAATGGGTAGGAAATGAGATGTGGAGGTGAGAAGGAACTTCTGTTCTCCATACATCATCTTCTGATGCTGAAATTCTGCTTAACAATACTATCCTATGCAGCTGAGGTTGCCATCTTCCAGCTGGCTCAGAGCTGTTGTATTTTTAAGATAGCCTGTTGCTAAGAGGAGCCAAGTGCTGAGGAGCCAGGTGCATGATTTTTGTGGTGCTGACTGGACTATCTTACAATGTGACAGTGGTTTTAGTGGTTTTATTTTGTTTCAGTGCAAAACTCATACAAATTCATGGAGATCCATGCCTCAGATCCATGTTTTTATGCCATCAGTGTGCTGATCCCCTCGTCTGATGAAGTGTGCTTAAGAGAGCACATGAAAGCTTACGTTCTAAATAAAACTTGGTTGCTCTTTTGGGATTCCAGTCTGGAATATGCCTTTTAAATTCTGGATGTATTGGAGGGGAGGGTGTTGGAAAATACCTGAACATTTTGGAGGTGGAGCCTGAGGAGGGCATGGTTTGGGGAGGGGAAGAAGTTCATTGGGCCATAATCATAAACAATTAAGTGATCCAATTGGACCGGTTCTTTTATCATTCATCGTACTACAGTTAAAAATGGCACGGATCTTTGGACAGTAGTTGTGTTGTGCATAGGATGGTTTATTATCTGTATCACTGAACTGTTTATGAGTTTACAAAAAATCACTTATCGTGGATTATACTGAGTATTTTCTACACAGAGTGAGTGTGTTGTTTTTCTCCAGCACTTGGAGGTTGGCAGCCCTAGAAGAGGAAAACATTCCATTAACCATGTGCAGAATGTTTCCCTGGTGCCCCCCCCCCCCAAGTACATCTGGGATTAAAAAGGCAGACTGGAATCCCAAAAGCTCCCTGAGTAACAGATCCCATTTATTTAGTTATATTATTTATAGTTTGCCTTTCTCAATGAAACTCAAATCTGATTACATAATGTAAATCAATAAAATTGATATAAAGAGACATCTAAAAAAGGACTGTACTAGTTTTACAGATATTTAAATAAACATGGCATATTGGACATGACACAAAGTATAAATCCAATGCAGAAGTGAAGTATTATATCAGCAGGAAACAATGAAGTGATGACGAGGTCACACCTTGTGGAAAACAGTGCAGCCCTTTCCCCTTGCAATGCACCATCCTGAACCATGCCAGCACCCCAGTATGGCAGTAGGCATAAGGTGCAAATTACTGGCTTACTCAGACATTTCAATATACTCTCAGTTCAAAGCACCACTGCCAAACTCAATGAGATGCTAGAATTTCCAACACATTACTGTGCCCTAAGAACAGATCTTTCTAATACAGTTTTTCCTATTGCATACCTATTGCATAAAACTTACCCCAGTTTTAATCCATTGACCTCAAAGGGCTTAGTCTGGGATAACTGCCTCAAATTGCACAAAAGCAAATCCAGTGAACAAAATGGAACTTCTTGCTGAGTATTTACTTCATTTATACATTGCTTTTCTCCCCAATGGGGACCCAATTTGGCTTACATCATTCTCCTCCATTTTATCCTGACAACAGCCCTGTGAGGTAGGTTAGGCAGTCAGTGACAGGCCCAAGGTCCCCCAAAAAGCTTCTGTGACAGAGTAGGGGGGAATCGGGGATCCATTGGTAAAAGTTGGATCTAGATACTTTTAAATGAATACTTATCAAAATAAAATCAATACTTAACAAATACTTAACAGATAAAGTAAATACTTAACAAAATAAAATCAATTCATATATACTATATGAAGTTGGTTTTATTTTGTTTCAATACAAAAATCATATGAATTCATTAGAATCCTTGGAACCATGTTTTTGTGCCACTGCTGCATTGCAAAGTATTGGATCAGTGTTTCTTAGGGTTCAGTCTGCGATCCTAATTTTGACATGTGACTTTATTCTGGATTTGGGCGAGTTCGGGGGGGGGGGGGTGGACTAGGAGGACCCATGAGGATTTGTGCAGATCCGCCCTTTACTTTTCCCTGTTTTGATCCTTGTTGCCGTTTCCTTTCCAATGATTTCTTCTTTGTTTGTTTTGCTGGAGGGTAATTTTCTTAGTCTTAAAATACTCCTGGTTGTTGTTGTTTTGCTGCAACAGATTACCATGACTTTCCCTCAAATTAAGAACATATATTTTTATTTAGTTTATTTATGCCCCGACGATAAACTCATTTGGAGTAAAATTACATCACGGCGGCTTTTGCGGGAACAAGGGTGTCGATGGATCACCCTTTCCCCTAAAAGAAAGAGATATCTTGAAAGGCGGTCGGTTGTTAATTAATTTAGTAATATTCACATGCGGCGGTATGATCTCTCATAGTCTCCAGATGGCGATGTGCAGCCAATACTGTCTACTGCTTTTTCCATTATACATTCGTTCTTACGTCATTAAAAGAACAGCACTCATAGATACTGCCCCGCAACAACTCTGATTGGTTACAAGGGCAGCGGTTCAAGATGTGATTGGTAGAATGTTGATGGTATTCGCACAGAATGCGGCATCTGAGTTCCTGATCGTTGTTTGAAATTTCCCCATGCCTGATCTATGTGTCTAGATGTAACACTGTTATCCCACCCTTTCCACAAAGAGCTCAGTGTGGCATACATGGTTCTTTCATCCTCTATTTTATCTTCACAACAACTCTTTGAGGTAGAGGAGGCAGAGAGAGCGGAGTCCAAGATCGACCAGAGTTCATAGAGAGATGAACCCAGCCCAGTTTGATAAAGAAATAATTAAAGTGAAACAAGCATACACACTATTTTCTACTATGAATGCTAAAAGGTATTACCCTGATTTTGTCTTTGGATTTTTTCTTCTTCCAAAGTGACTACTTACAATCTCTGTTTGTTTTGAGAAATACAAAAGTTGTCATCTAAGAGAGGAACTGGGGGAAGATTATTTGGAATATAACTGTTTATTGGGCATTCTCCACCCATCCAGTAAGTATTAACCAGTTTGCTCCTTAACTAATATTAATATAAGAATATCGTCCTCAGGTTTTGTCCTTTTAAGGCACTTATATGTTCCATTTTACAATTGAGAGACATTTGATCAACTACTGGTTTTGATATTTTCAAATGTAGGTTTGCATTTTCCCCAATAATAAGGTTAAGGTACACAACTCCAGCCTCCACTCTGCACCCCCTAGTCAAGTCAGCTCTGCAGCCTATCCTGCACAAGAAGCATATTAGCAGCATTCACATTTTGGCTTAAATCTCTCTCACTCTCTCAACATCCAACTTGATGAAAGAATTCCAGACAACTCAAAACTTGAAACCTATTTTGCAATATTTTGTTTGGTTCTGATCATACATTACTCTTTTTTTCCTTTGGATTTTTCTTTGCTACCTGTAATTTAGTCATTCATTTACATTTAAGTTTTAAACAGGGCTTTTTTGTAGAAAAAGCTCAGTAGGAACTCATTTGCATATTGGACCACACACCCTGATGTCACCATTGTTTCACACGGAGCTTTTTTGCAGAAAAACCCAGCAGGGACTCATTTGCATGTTAGGCCACACCCCCTGACACCAAGCCAGCCGGAACTGCATTCCCGTGCGTTCCTGCTCAAAAAAAGCCCTGGTTTAAAATATTTATATCCCATTTTTCTCATGATCAACAGGACTCAAGATAGCTTACAATAAATTTAAAAACAAAAACAATCTTGCATCAGCTGGATTACAAAGAAAAGGAAGATAGCCACAACCTCCACTCATGAGCCACTAAGGGCACTGTAAATGGTTGTCATCGGGAACATAAGGTTGTCATCTGCCTTGATGATGTTGTTAGACTGGAGAGTGGCAGAGAATTCACACTGTCGCACCCAGGGCCAGCCCTGCCACTAAGCAAACTAGGCAATTGTTTAGGGCACCAGCCTTCTGGGGGCGCCAAATTGGGCTCCCCCCCCCATTTGATTGGGTGACATTATCACTGCAGTGTGTGTGTTAGGATTGCCAATCCCTGGGTGGAGCACTAAGCGTGAAAATGAGACATGTAAGTTATGTGAGAGTTGTTGCTTAAGGACGGGTTCCGGAAAAAATACAGGTGGCCAGTGGAAGTGGCGTATGAAACACGGAAGGAACCTTGGCCCTGTATCAACGTACCTGTGGGATTGAGCACTGCTACCCTCGCTACACTTGAATAAATGGTACACTTGCGTCTACCAAGAAACAGGACATTTTTAGACAGCAAGCTATTGTACCTGTATAGCATTGCATATTGATTTGGAACAAATATGTAGGTTGAGCTCAGTGAAGAGTCACTGTATTTTGGTTGAAAGTTGTGCTTTTGATGTTCCAATGAACTGAAAGCATAATAAGAGTGGTTGCATTTATTCTTGCTTTGTAAATTACACAGTGTTTTCCTATTTTTGCCTTACCAATCGTTACACTGTGGTTTCCTGTTTGCCTGAATCCCCAGGTGGAGGCAGGAGATCCCCGGGTTTGGAGGCCCTCCCCCCACTTCAGGGTCATCAGAAAGCAGGGGGTGGGAAGAAAAATGTCTGCTGGGCACTCCATTATTTCCTACGGAGCAGGGGTGGCCAAACTGTGGCTCGGGAGCCACATGTAACTCTTTCACACATATGGTGTGGCTCTCAAAGTCTTCATCACCAGCCAGTGGCTTGGCGGATGCATTTGAAGTTAAAGTTGCTTTCTTTCCACTTCTCTTTCTCTTCGCCATCCTTTCTTCCAGCTCTTAAACATCAGACTTTATTCTATGTGGCTCTTACATTAAGCAAGTTTGGCCACCCCTGATTTAGATGAATATGATTATGTTGTAATTGCAGAAGTGGCAAAAGAGATTCACTTTCAAGTAAGAGTGTATAGAATTCACAACCTGAAAGAGGTTCAGTTTGCTTGGGTGAGGTACTATATATTTGGGGTGGAAGTGGAGAACTTCAGCCTTTTCCTTTAAATATATGTTATGCTCAACAAGTCAGTAAAGCCAAGTTTGAGTCCAGGGCTCATTTAAGAACAACAAAGTTTTAGTCTGGTCATAAGCTTTCTGTGTGTATGCTAATGGGAATGCATTTAAAGTTAAAACTGTTTTCATTCTACCTCCACCTCGCTCCCCCCATCTATTTGCCTTCTTTCCTTCTGGCTCTCAAACATCTGATGTTTATTCTTGCTCTTACATTAAGCAAGTTTGGCCATCCCTGCTAAGGAGACTTGAGTTCCATAGGGTATAATGGAGAATTGATCCACAGGTACCTGGGGCCCGGGGGGAGGGGCTGTTGTTTTAGGTAGAGGCACCAAATTTGCAGCATAGAATCCAATGCCTCTCCCCAAAATACCCTCCAAGTTTCAAAAGGATTGGACCAGGGGGTCCAATTCTATGAGCCTCAAAAGAAGGTGCCCCTATCCATTATTTCCAATGGAAGGAAGGCATTTAAAAGGTGTATGGTCCCTTTAAATGTGACGGCCAGAACTCTCTTTGAAGTTCAATTATATTTGTCACAACAAAGCATCCTAGCTTTGTTGGAGCAGGAATTATAATTATTATCCGGATGCCATCCCACTGTACTAGCATTTCTTCTGGTGATTTCCCAAGAGACTTTTTTTCGATCTCTGTTGTTAAACACTCCTGCAGAAGCAGAATGTTCTGAATTGTTCCCAATGCATAAAGAGCATGTGTAGGTGTCTCTGCTGCCTGTTGCATTTTGAATGTATGTGGGGGGGGGGGGGGCTGGGAAGATTTTGCCACAAAACGCAGCTGCTGCTTATTGACTAAGAAATGTTTGCATGAGGTAAGGATGAAAAACAAACAAGAGCCATATGCCAAAACAACACAAGGCCTTTCCAGAGATTCATATTGCCTTAAAAAAAAATAATTGGGTTGATTCCATTGGCAGAAGCCGTTATTGCAATGGAATCCATCAGTACCTGCTGCTTTCCTGCCCACTAAAAATATAAACAGCTTCATACATTCTGAGATTAGGATATGAATGGGGATTAATGACTGGGCATGAAAAAGAGTTTCAGAGGATATAGTCTATACTCTATAGCAGGGGTGGCCAACGGTAGCTGTCCAGATGTTTTTTGCCTACAACTCCCATCAGCCCCAGTCATTGGCACTGGGGCTAATGGGAGTTGTAGGCAAAAAACATTTGGAGAGCTACCATTGGCCACCCCTGCTCTATAGAATGTTTCCCTAGGAATAAGCCCCATTAAATAAAATGGTATTTACTTCCATGTAACAGTGAAGCAGACATGGCCAGCTATGAAAAGGACCAGACTGTAGACAACATTAGTCAAAGATCAGGAAAAACCACACTATTCTGATAGTGCCTGTATTGTTAATTACTACACAGAGTGTTTCCCATACGGTTCCTGAAGCCCAGGACAAAATCAGTTCATTTTATTTTGAGAGGAGGAGCTGTGGCTTAAAGGCAGAGCACATGTCTTGTCTTGCTTGCTCCTGGCTCCAGGTTCATTCTTCACCTAGGTAATAGCACTGCTGGAAGTGAAGGGTGTGCCAATGAAAGAAGGGGGCTGGCAACACCCAAACCAACGAAGAACACAGCACTACCTTGCAAGTTAATTGGCCACACTTCTGGTTTTCCACAAACTGTATAGAACAGAACTGGTCAAGAGAGGTTTTAAAAATAAAATAAAACAAAACAAAACAAATAAGGTTGCATTGTAAAAGAAATGTTCAGGAAGACATTTCAATAGAGGGAACAGAACTGCAGACTATATTATTTATACATGTAGTCTATTGCTGTATGCTTCTATCTTATTCTCACTGTATTATATTTCTACTTATGTAATACAATTTATTGCATTGTTCAACATGTTGTGTTTAATACTTATGCCATTGCGGATTTATTTTATCCTGATCCTGTTACACTATTTGTTAGATGTCTCCTCATCTTTTTGATTGTACTGACTTACATTATGTAATCTGCCTTGAATCTCAGTGAGTAAGATGGACTATAAAAATGTAACTAAAATAGATTAGTAGCAGATACTGAGCTTATTACTAATGAGTTAATAATGGTCCTAATGCACTACACTAGTAGGTGGATGAATAAATAGGTAGTTACCCTCTGAAGCCTTGTTAGGTCATTTCCTCTGTCCCTTTGAAGCTTCAGGAAAGAGTACATCCACCAATGCAGCAAGGGACAAATAATTATAGCCACATAACTATCTGGTTTCCTGGAACTTCTGGGGATCCAGCAACAAACCAATGCAGAAAGAATGTTCTTTAAGGCATCTCAGCATTGGTGCAAACTCAGGGATTGGGTGACAATGGTACATGCCTCCAACATGAATGCACATGCTCACACGTGTGTGCACACACACATAGAAAACAATACATATTGTGTTCACTTAGATGCAGCAGCTTCTTTCAGCTGCAGAAATTAGCAACATAACACATTACAATTGATCTCCAGGTGACAGAGAGTTCACCAGGAGAACATGGCTGCCTTGAAAGGTGGACTCTATGGCATTAGGTCTCATTGAAATCCCTCCCCTCCCCAAACCTTACCCTGTCTAGGCTCCATCCCCCAAATCTCCAGGTATTTCCCAATCTGGAGCTGGCAGATCACAGTGTCAGTTTAGAGGAAATTATATGCAGTGTTATAGGAGCAAAGATGATTTCCTATACCACCTAATTCATGCATAAAGAAGGCTTCTCATGCACCTGCTATGTCTCGCTGCCTTGCTTTGTACTCCAAGATGGGGTGAACGTTCTCTACATGCCAATACAGTTCACTGTCTCTTTGTCCTGTCAATTACAAGTTGTTTTGTTAAGTGGTAGAAGGTACATAGCGATATATTTTCCGATAAGGAATTTTTCTGGTCTTCTAGGTCTTATAACCCAAACATTGTAACTGACTGATTAGGAAATTAATTATCTGGGGATCTTCAAATTATAGACCATAAGCAGTTAAAATATTTAGTCTAATACATTGTTTTAATATTTGACACATGACTATAATGTTGCTTTCAATGTTATTAAACCTATTTGTTAAAACTGGAGTTATTCTTACAGCCTTTTAATTAACCTCTAACGGAAAAAATTAACCCATGGGTATGCTACTGAGTTCCTGCTGGGCTTTTTCTACAAAAAAGTCCTGGACCTATGCATTTGCCTAGGGCGGCGGGCCATGTGTTTGTGTGTGTCAGATTAGACTCTCCCCACATGACTTCAAATAGAAAAAAAAATTATTTGCATTAATTTTGCTGGCCTGAATCATTCTCCCTTGGCGGAGCACTGTTTTTTAAGTTGATAGTTTTTTATGGCCCACAAATGATATCATAAATATCCATATAGCGGTTGGCAGAAAAAAGGTTCCCCACCCCTGCTATAAAACTTGCATTTATTAAATATCTGTCTTTAGAAACACCTTTTTAATTTTAGAAAACCTTATCACAGATTGAGTTTTTGAAATTGTTAATATTTATTTGTACATTAGTTTGCTTATTATTTCTCAGGAGAGCTAAAATGTTGATAACTGGAGAACTGAACATCATTTTTTCAATGTGGTGATGTTTTGACTGGAGTCGTATTCATCCCTTTTATATAAACTCAATCTGGACTTTTTAGCTAAGGAGGAGAGAAATTAGAAGGTTGTACACGTACATTTTAGCAGGCTTCAAGACAAGTCCCAAATATGAGATTTCGTTGTTGCAATGTAAATCGTGATAATAACAGGATATATCCAATAGAATTTAATACTTGTTTTAGTAGGAAAAACAGTTTCGCTTTCCAGTTTTGGTGTTTTTCAGCGGACTTTCCAAAATACCAGGACTTCGACATTTTTACACCGAAAGTGTATGTGTTGTGGTTGGAAGGATTAAATCTGCAAGATCTAGCAATGTTTATGCGATTGTCCATAGTATCCAGGGACCACGGTCCGTTTTCTTGCACCTTACTTGGTTATTTAAACCAAAGGTGTCTCGGAATGCTAGAAAGGTGATAACCTGTAAAAAACGAGAGCAAAGAAAAGAACTGGAGAATGCAGGCATCGATCCCGCTACCTCTCGCATGCTAAGCGAGCGCTCTACCATTTGAGCTAATTCCCCACCTTAAGTAAAACCTTCTCACTGTGTTTTCTTATTTAATAAGGTGGGTTCCTACAGTAATTTGTGACCTTGCTTCTCCGTAGTATTGTCTCTCCAGTCTTCAGACTCCTCCTTCCTAACAAAGCAAGCAGGGGAATCATCACCGTCCTTCTGTAACCCCGAAAGACCGGAGGGGGGGGACAGGACTACATTTCCCATGATGCCTTAGAGTGCGCCTGCGTGGCATCGTCCTAGGGGGTGTCTGGAGGCGCAGTCGGCAGTAGCGGGTTTCTCCAGCGTGGGGGCGGCTGGCGCTATGTGAGGCGGGGACTGTTTGTGCTACTCTCGGCGCACAGCGGCATCCTTGGCCAGAGAAGGATGAAGAGCGCGCGCGAGGAGGAAGAAGGGGCTCTTGCTAGTTTGCGCCCCTCTGTTGCCCCTCTTTGAGGTAAGGCGAAGTGAACCGGATTCCCCTCCTGCAAGCGGCGCAGTGTGCGGAGGGTTACGAGGGGCTGCCCGCGAGGCAAGGGAACAGGTAGCGTGCTGTGCCTGTATGCGGGAGCGGAGAGGCGACTGCGGCGGATTCTGGGGTGCGTGGAAAAGGGGCAGTGGTTGGCAGACTGGGGGAGAGAAGAGCATGTGTCGGGTGTGGGGAAGGCGGCTCTCTACGTAAGTGTGTTGTGGGTCGTAGAGAGTCTCCGCGTGTTTTGACAAGGGAGGGGTGGTTTGTGATTGTCTTTGAGGCTGTGTGTGAGGAGGGTGTGTGCTCTGGAGTGGGAGTGTGGAATTTGCCTTCTCTGAATTTTGGCGTGCTGAGGGAAGAAGAGGGTGTGTTGTGCCAGTTGCGGAGTACTGGAAACACTTTGGGTTTGAGAGGTTGTTGGCGTCTCTTACGAGGTTTTGCGTAGATCTTGCTTGGCTTGGGCCGTGAAGAATGGAAAGCGTGGAGGAGCAGAGCTGCTGGCAGGAATAGAAGTTTATCATATCGTTACAGTGCGTATGGATGTACTGAGAGGTAAATAATGTGCAAAGTTGTGCCACATATTATTTCTTATGTGTATGTTTAATCACACCCAGTAGGAGTGAGGATACTGCTAGTGGGACCCTTGTGAGAGTATTATTATTATTATTATTCATATTTTATGCTTGGTGTGCTTAGTAGGCACTTTGCAAAGGGGAAGAAGTTGCACAGGAGGGTTATATTGTGATTAAATTCCTACCACTGGAGTAGAAAGGATGCATTTTATTTATGAATAGGATTCTAAGATATTAAAGAGGAGAATGCAGTATGCTGTGTTTAACACTCAAGTGAAAGTCTAGTAGCTCCTCACATCAGCATACACAAAGTTTGCTGTTCTCTGCAAAGCATGCTGTAATAGCCATAGACCGCTGCTTTTTATGTTTTAACAGAAATGTGCAAACGTTTGTAGATAATCAAAACCTTATGCTGTGTGAAAGGTTTTGCATGCTAGCAAAGTATGAAACAACTCATCACAGATTTTTAGTTCTTTCCTTTACTGACAGTATGTTTTGATTTTTTGAAACAAGAATGCTAAAAAGAATTGTGATGTAGATATTAATACAATTATTTTTTCATGGTTGGAAGAAGCTGTGTATGGAAGACATAGCCAAAAATAATGGAACTTCTAGGTTCTGATTTAAGATCTGTTTTTATATGAGGAACTGTTGCAGTATGTTCTAAAACAATTAAAATTGTATGCAGCTAAGTAGGCAAAGTTTACAAGTTAAAACACTGTGACCAGTTGAACCAATTGTGTTACATTCCATTGGTTTTGTTGCAGCAGGTTTATTTCATGTGATATCTATTGTAGATATCAGTAAGCAATGTGGTTATAATGGGATGGAATATCTGATGAGATATGTATGAATGAAACTCTAAAAATACCGAGTGCAGCCTACAGCAAGTCAGTTGAATCTAAGTCTGGCCTTGACACATTTTCTTTGTCTTTATGAGTCACCCCCAAAATTTAGAAGCCAGACTTATTTTTAAGCCTTCAGAGCATTGTATTTTAATGAGAATACTTTCTAATTATTGCTACCACAAAATCTAATCATAAATCTTTCACATTGTAGCATATGTATATGGTTGTTAGCACAACAAAAAGCTAATCTTTGTTCCTTGCCAAGCAAGCTTTGTCCTACTGAAGATCACTAAGAGGTACTAAATTAAAATACTGATGGCTGAAAATACTAAGCACCACAATGAAATTTCTAGGCATCACAGTGCCTGGGATTTGTTGAGAGCAAGTGTAAGTGCTTTTTATGTTTTGGTTCTAAGTTTAGAGAATAATACTTATGCATAAGTTCCATTGAAATCAGTGGCTCAAATTATGTGAAACTAGCTAAGTTGTAGTGGCTTCATACATTTTATGTGAAAGTATACCTAGCTTTTCTGTGGATTGTATTTGGGATTTTCTGCAGTCATATCCTTACATACTACTTTGTTCATGAGATAATTGAGTGTTATTTTCTTTTTGTATCTATCATGCTTGACAATGAGTCACACAGTTTATCTGTTTAATTCAACTGGGAAATCATATTTCTTGCATTAGTGTCTATATATAAAAATATGTTTCCTTCATATTATCAGTTACTTAAAAATTTCCCATAGTTGTTCAGTTATTAAAGCAGTAATCCACTCACTAATGTTATGTTGGATTTGCTTTTAAAATATATGCATTCATGCTGTCAGTTTGCAACTCCAGTGCCCTTCTAACTCACGTTCAGGTTTTCACAATTGGTTGTTTATCAGTATAGCCAGTCTTCATATCTGATGGCCTCAGTCCTTTCAAAACTATAAACATTCAGAACTATAAACATGCAACTGTAGGGTTGTAGTTGGTTTGGTGGGCTGCATGTACTACATGCCTGGTCTAGCTGCTGATTGGCATGCATTGTGAAGTCTGGGAACCAAGTGCTGCTGCCTTAGCATGTTAACTGAATTTACTGATCTTACTTGGATATTTCTCATCAGGATTTTATCAGTTTTTCCAATTGTTCTTGGTTAGCGTGCTTCATTTTAGTCATCATGTTCTAGCCTTGAAGGTAATTTTATTTTGATTTATCTATGTTCCTCACTTACACATATTTTATACATGTTAAGGTTTTTTGTGTTAAGTATGACTTTTTTGTAGAAAACCCCCTACATGTGCATATTTGGCCACACTCCCTGACATCACCGTTGTTTTGCACAGGGCTTTTTTTGTAGAAAAAGTCCAGCATGGACTCATTTGCATATCAGGACACACACCCCTGGCACCAAGCCAGCCAGAACTGCATTCCTGTGCATTCCTGCTCAGAAAAAAACCCTGGTGTTAAAACATTGTGCAGGAGGTATTAAAGCATTGGCATTGTGCTACATGACCCTGGAGGTTCTTTCCAATTCTAGGATTCTGTGATTCTAGGTGGCAGTAAGCCTGGAAGGATACTCACCTAGAATAAGTGGTTACTCATCCATGGAGTGTAACCGCAGAACTATTACATTCTAAGAGAAACATGGTGGGAATTGTGGGTGGAGACATTTCAAAAGTTTAATCATATAATAAAAGAATTAATACAAATGAGACAGATGTACATGCTCAGTTTCCCCCCCCTCCCTTTTGGAACTTAATGCAAACATACTTATGTTTATGTAGAAGCTAATCCTCATATCATGGTACAGATGAGTCAAATGTACACACATTGCTCTATCTTAATGCTTTGCTTGTTTTGTTGTCTCTACTGATCCTTAGTACATTATGCTTTAATACCTTTCTCCGCTGAACATAAATGCTGGCCAGCTGAAGTATTCTAACCTAATTATCTTTTGAGGAAAGAAGGCTGCATAATTTTTCAACTTCTTTGGTCATGAACATATGAAGCTGCCTTATACTGAATCAGACCCTTGGTCCATCAAAGACAGTATTGTCTACTCAGACTGGCAGTGGCTCTCCAGGGGCTCAAGCTGAGGTTTTTCACATCTGTTTGCCTGGACCTTTTTTGGAGATGCCAGGGATTGAACCTGGGACCTTCTGCAATGAAATGGAAAATACAAGTCCATACATATAGGTAGAGGGTGACCAGTAAATTAGCATACAATATAATGAAGATGTTTAACAGGTTCAGGAATAACAAGCTTAGTTTATATGGTTTCCATTTGTTTGTTCAGTTCTAAGGCAGAAACAATGAAGGAAATAAATATGTTTAAAATGGAGATCCCAAGCAGATGCTCTACCACTGAGCCACCATCCCTCCCCATATTATCTTTTTAAACTCTTCTGTACCCTACTAATGGAGAAAAACCTGTGTATTTTATAACCTTTTTCATTTGTTGTACCACAGCATTATACTTGTTTCTCTTACTCTTTTACTGTTAGGCATAGTACATGGATAATACCTCTTTCTGAAATTTTCAAATCTAGTTTATGCTTACTCTGTATATGTACACAGTCGTTCAATTTTACTTCTTTTAACCAATTTGCTCTGATATATATATAAATAAATAAATAAATAAAATGCCAATAAAGGCTGACTTGACTCAAATCTAGTAGATAAGCTTAACAGCTAACACAGGGTCTTAAAGCAATTGATGAGCATGAGAAATCATGAACACTTAAGGATGCATTTTCCTTAAACAAGGTAAGATTAAAAACAAAGTTTGAGTCCAGTGACACCTTTAAGACAAACAAAGTTTTATTCAAGGTAGGAGTTTTTGTGTGCATGCACACTTCTTCAGATACAATGAAATGGAAAAAAAGTCCATACATATAGGTAGAGGGTGACCAGTAAATTAGCATACAATATGATGAAGATGTTTAACAGGTTCAGGCATAACAAGCTTAGTTTATATGGTTACCATTTGTTTGGGTTCAGTTCTAAGGGAGAAACGGAAGGAAATAAATATGTTTAAAATGGAGATTGATATATCCTTGTGGAATCCAATCACAGAATTGCTGTGTGATGTCTGGCTGGCCTTATTTGGTTCTCCCTTTCTCTTGCAAGTTTGATTTGACTGGATATTTTGAACACAGTAACTTCATGTTTGGTGGAAGTAGGTAAGAAGAGACAAGGGCAGAATATCAGGAAAACATTACCAAATTCAAGTAAAACATTTCAGATGCATGCATTAAACTAGTAGGGTTCTAGAAAAACACATAATACTGGCCTACCTTACAAAGCTGTCCCATACATTGAAACATTGAAAATATTAAATGCTTGTTGTTGTTCCTACTTTGGCTCAGAGTCCTACGGCAAATAGAGTTATGTGGATAGGAAAAGTCAGCCCTCTTAAATATTGTGGCAACAGATATTTTTCAGTGGAACTCTGCACAACTGAAGGAGTGCACAACTGAAGGAAGGTTCACATATGGGAACCAGCTGTGTTGAGATCATATGACAAAACCTCCATGGAAACGGGACTGTACATGGAAACAATCTGAAATTCAATTTTTGTGATTAGACTACTGTTTTTTTTTTTTAAAAAAAGGTCCTTATTGCAGAAATGTCTATGGGCTATTTCCATGCACACTCCATCTCAACTCAAGATTTCCTACACCATTCCCTACACGATACTAGTTGTGGAGAGGAGAAAAAAGTGGCTAGTTTATGTATGGGAATCAACTTTGGAATTATTTGACAACTAAGATTTTTATGGCAAGAATTAATGGAATATGTGGCATTTCAGGGTGGTATGTTACCTAATCAATGGAAACAAGGATTTCTCTCTTTGCTTCTGATTTTTGGGAACTCTGTGCAAAGGTAAAATAAGTCTTGGAATGATGAACCATTTACTAGTCTTAGGATCCCTGGTTAATGTCAGATACTACTTTTCTCTGGAAGTGTTTGTGCTTGGTTTCCTCACTTTTGGGTCACACAGCTGGTTTATGTTTTGGTCTGCTAACTACTGACTATCATTTTCTTTGTGCAGTCCTTGTACAGATGATATGTTTCTGTCTGGAAGTGTGGAAGCTTTCCTATTCTCAGATTGTGCAAAATACACTCTTCTATTGCCAGTCATCACTAGCATTGCACTCAGACTCAGGGCTTTTGTGTTAGTTCTTGAGAGGCACTTGTTGAGACCAGAGATGAAGTTCTCAGAAATTCATCTAAGACTGCTGAACTGAAGTGCTGATTTCTCATAAGCTGCTGTCATAGACGTCTGTTGGACAGTTACTTGATTACGTCATCTTCACTGGTAACTAGGAAAGCAACTGTTAGTGTCTGGCGCCGTTTTAGAATAATTTAAACGGGTTTATTTTAAAGAACAAACATTTTACCTTAAAATGTTTTACTCTTTGTGGAATGTAATTCTATCTCTGTACTGTACATGGGTTAAATTGGGTTGGGAAGTAATTGCCAGGAAATTTTCTGCATTCCCCAAAAAATGCACTGGCCAGTTTGGGCAGCATACATTTGTTTCATTTGCTCCTGCCCTGATAGAGCTTGGATAAGAAAGACCCAGGAGAATCCTGAGTGATGAGGATAAGTATAGTGGCAGAATTGCCACTGTTCTAGCAGACATCAGAATGAAATGCTAAATGAGAAATAATGTGTCATTTAATGCTATTGGTGGGAGTTTAGTCTGAATTACGGGAAAGTAAAATTGAGGGTGAAATTAACAATTGGACTCTAACTGAGATAATTTGTCTGCTAAACTTCTGATAATTAGACAGCATGGCAAATGGAATTTGTCTAAACCTGACTCCTTGAATAAATGTTGTTTATTATGAGATTAGATTAGATTAGATAATTTTATTTATATCCCGCCCTCCCCGCCGGGGCAGGCTCAGGGCGGCTAACAGTAACAGTAACATTCCATTGTATAAAAACAAGGTTACATTCAACATTAAAATTCTAATAGATTTAAAATTAATTACAGTTATAAAAGTGCTAATG
Source organism: Heteronotia binoei (assembly GCF_032191835.1). NCBI lineage: Eukaryota > Metazoa > Chordata > Lepidosauria > Squamata > Gekkonidae > Heteronotia > Heteronotia binoei. Next base: position 162,155,698 of record NC_083243.1, on the reverse strand, counting down.
CTATTGCTATTTGTTCTTTATTATGATGGCGGTATCATTAGTACTTAATTTTCTACATCATCGAAAGCCAGTCGGAAGAGGAAAGTCTTGCAGGCCCTGCGGAATTGTTCAAGATCCCGCAGGGCCCGCATTTCCTCTGGAAGTTGGTTCCATAAGCTCGGGGCCACAGAGGAGAAGGCCCGATTGCGGGTGCATTGCAACTTCACCTCTCTTGGTCCGGGGATAGTCAGCAAGTTTTTTCCAGCTGACCTCAGTGCTCTCTGGGGTTCATATAGGGAGAGACGGTCCCTGAGGTAGACAGGTCCTCGACCATATAGGGCTTTAAAGGTAATGACCAGCACTTTGTAACGAACCCGGTATATAACTGGCAGCCAGTGCAGCTCGCGCAGCCCAGGCTGTATGTGCTCCCATTTAGGGAGCCCCAACAGTAGCCTGGCCGCTGCGTTCTGCACCAGCTGCAGCTTCCGGGTTCGGTACAGAGGCAGCCCCATGTAGAGGGCATTACAGTAATCCAGTCTCGAGGTGACCGTTGCGTGAAGTACCGTTGCCAGATCTTGGCGCTCTAGGAAGGGAGCCAACTGCCTTGCCCGCCTCAGGTGGAAGAAGGCTGACTTGGCAGTGGCTGCAATCTGGGCCTCCATTGATAATGAAGGCTCCAGTAAAACTCCCAGACTCCTAACCCGGTGCGCCGCTTTCAGCGGCGCCCCGTCGAAGACCGGAAGAGGTGTTTCCCCTTCCCGGGCGCCCCGACCCAGACAAAGGACTTCTGTCTTCGCTGGGTTCAATTTCAGCCCGCTCCTCCTCAACCACATTGCCATATCCTGCAGGGCCCGGTCTAGATTCTCAGGGACGCAGTCAGGCCGGCCGTCCATTAGCAGATAGAGTTGGGTGTCATCTGCATATTGATGGCACCCAAGTCCGTATCTCCTGGCAATCTGGGCAAGAGGGCGCATGTAGATATTGAATAATATTGGTGAGAGAACTGCCCCCTGAGGCACTCCACAGTCCAGTGTGCGCCTCCGGGACCGCTCGCCACCAATTGCCACCCTTTGTCCCCGATCCTCGAGGAAGGAGGAGAGCCATTGTAAGGCAGACCCCCTCACCCCTATATCGGCGAGGCGGCGGGTCAGTAGCCGATGGTCGACCGTGTCGAACGCGGCCGACAGGTCTAACAACATCAGCACCGCCACACCGCCCCGATCCAGATGCCGTTGGAGATCGTCTACCAGGGCGACCAGTACTGTCTCCGTCCCATAGCCCGGGCGAAAGCCGGACTGGCAAGGGTCTAGGATGGAAGCGTCATCCAGAAAGCTCTGCAACTGCGACGCCACTGCCCTCTCAATTATTTTACCTAAAAACGGTAAATTAGAGACCGGTCGGTAGTTTGCCAATTCGGCCGGATCTGCTGTAGTTTTTTTCAGGAGGGGTCGGACCAAAGCCTCTTTCAGGGATGATGGAAAACGCCCCTCTGAGAGGGATCTATTTATGATGTCCCGTAAAGGACATTCAAGCTCCCTCAGGCAAGATTTAATTAGCCAGGAGGGGCATGGGTCCAGATCGCAAGTTGTAGGGCGCGCAGAGGAGAGGATTCCGTCAACTTCCTCCAGGCTGAGCGGGTCGAAATGATCCAGAGTTAAATCAGAAGACAGGCAAGGGGCCTCGGGCTCATGTACTGTATCTAAGGTGATGGGCAGGTCCTGGCGGAGCGACGTGATTTTGTCTGCAAAAAATTTCGCAAAAGCCTCACAGCCTATTTCTAATTCTCTTACGTTTGGTCTGCCTTGGGGCAGAGTAGTTAAGTGTCCAATTATTTTGAATAATTGTGCCGGGCGCGAATTTGCAGACGCATAATATTGGCAATGAGTTTAATATTGGCAATGAGTTTATTACTAAGGAGAATAATTCATTGAGTAACAGCAATGGAACGATAGGGCTTTTTAATTCCAAGGAATCTGGGTTGTATGTGTAACCTGAGCTACAGAGTCAAAGTGCTTTAAACATTTTATTGCATGCTCACACAAAATATATAGGGTATAGTCCAAGAGGAGTTATCTACCAAGTACATTTTCAAGTTATCTACCAAGTACCCTCCCTTCAAGGAACTAAAGGTGGTATGTGTAATTCTCCCCATTATATCCTGACAACAACCTGGCACAGCAGTCTGGGCTGAGAGTGATTGACCCAAGATCATTAGAGTTGATCTCACCTCTCCCATACAAGCCTGTCGCTCTAATCAATAAATTACAGTATCTTGGCATTTAAGCTAAGCACTTTTGAGCCACATTGATTGCAATGGGTTGGAGGTAAGCATTGGCAATCAATCAGTAGGATTTGAACTATATATAACTTTGGCTGAATTGTATCTTAGAAAGATGTCAAAGATAACTAAGTATCCTTCTCTGCTCTTGTAATTCTAATAGCTTATTGTAGGAGTAAGAAAATATCGATTTTTAAAGATGTGATGATATGATGCACAACCTGTTGGAAATTGGAATGGCGGAGCCATCCATGGACCATTGCTATACACTGCTTATACACTACTAACATGAAACAGCAGCATTCTCTACTGTTGAGCAGATGCAGTCATTATGTCCTGTAGCACAGTACAAACTTTCCCTGTTTTGAAGCTGCTTACTATTAAGCCAGGAGAAGTGGGTCTGAACCATGTGGTGGTATTGAAGAGGCCCAGAGGACATATAAGTCCCAGATGGAATATTTCTCTCCTCGCAGTGTAAAATATTCTACAGGAACACTGTGGATATATTCTTTGCTAAACTCTGGGCCAGTTATTCTTGACATTCACCTTCTCTCTTGCAGCACGTGGGTGTAAACTGAGGCACTGCTAGTCCACTTCCTAAGGGCTTTGGCATGCTCGGGCATGGGGGTGGGGGGAGAGAAGTAGAAGCGTAGCTCTCTGCATGCGAGACCGTCCCCATGGCAATTCCATCAGAGGTGGCAGGAGGTGAGGGGCCTCACAGGGCTGCTGGATTGGCCAGTCCTGGCACAGGTGCGTGGCACATGACAGTTGGGGAGGCAGCCCCGGAGAGGCTGATCACCTGTCCCTCCCCATCCCAAGTCAAAGGAGAGAAGTCCTGGCGACGTGGAGAGGGGAAAGGAGTGAGGCTGTGTGTGTGTGCATGCACAAGAGAAGCTTGTCTCGTTGCTGAGGTAGGGGCAGGAAGGGGAAGTGTGGAGCTGCAGGATTGGCCATTCCCATGGCTGTGCCCACCCACTGTCAGAGACTCGTGCCAATGGCAAGCAGGCAAATGGAGTCATGTGCCCTCCTCGCAAGCCATAAACAAACAGGGAAAACATAGTGCAGGAGTCTACAGTCAGAGAAACCAGGCAAAATGTGTGTATTGGAATGAGCAGACAGAGTCCTGGCATGCCACCAAGTCTCACAGGGAAGGACTCCCCGGCACGGACATGGCGTCTCACCCTGATGCCCTCTTTTACTTGCGAGGAACCCCTCCCCTGGTGGCAGTAGGACACAGAGTGCGAGGCACAAGCCAGGCATCCATTTCATTCCCCTCCTGCACTCCCCTCTGCTCTGTTCCATGGGATAAGGAAGGAAAAGACTCTTGGGTTCCCCTGTCCAGCCTCTCACAGAGGTGGCTCATAGGTTTCCCTCCCTCGTGCCCCCCCCGAGCGAGCATGCTCCCCCTCTTAGACATTTCCTGGGGAGCCCACAGACAGAGTGGCAGAAGGGGTGGGTGGGTAAATAGGCGCATGAAGCAGGAGCCAGGGAAGAGATACAGAGTGGCTTTATTGTGCAAGAACCTGGTGGAGGTTGTAAAGTCCTGCTGGGCATGGGGCTCCAGTCGGAGAGGAGGGCAGGAACAGCTGACCGAGGGTGTGGAGTTGAATCACCAAAAATGGAAGCCTGTCTGTTGAATCCCCACCTGGAAAACAGAGACAGAGACCAAGAGCACCTGAGGGGGTTTCCGGAGAGCTCACCAATTGCCAGCGCCAGCAGCTGCAGTGTGAGGCTGTGTTTTGGTGAGGGAGTCTCTTAAAGGGACAGTTGCCGACCCACCTCCTCACTGGCATCGGAGCAGCTGCCAGACTCCCCCCTCCACCCAGTGTCCTACCAGGGATGCGACTGTGGCAGAGGACATACCGGGGGGGGGCACCAGTGGCATGCAGGGACCGTGGTAACTGCCCCCTGCCTGAGCTCGCTGCCTGGGTCAACTGCCAGGGATGCTGTCCCTCTGCCCAGCTTTGAGCGATGGGAGGGGGAGGCATGTTTGGGGAGCGCAGGCCCACTTACCTGTCCATTTGCAACTGCTCTTGAGAGGTGAGCCTCTGGAGGTTGGATACCTGTGGGAACTTGGAAATAGGAGAGGTTAGCCACGGAGCAGAGATTTCACTCTCCTCCATCTGTGTTAAAGATCCTGCTCTGTACTGTCTCAGTGCCCTCTCTATGCTGCGCCCACCACCATTGCCTCGCCCTCGCTAAATCTGCATGGCAGGGAGCTCCGTGGCAGAGACCCATGCTGTGCACCCTACCCTAGCTGAAGAGTTCTGCGAGGCCGGGGCAGAAGCTTTTCTAGGGGACTGGGAGTGGTGATTGGGTGGTGGTGGTGGAGCTCACCCTGCCTGGGGCATGGGGGATTGGTGAGGCAATTACATGGCTCCCTAAGGGGTTTGCAAGGTCGTGTGGCGGCGGAGTTTGGTTTCTGTTTCAACTAGTGTCTATGGGATATGCCAGCATTTTCATTGTTGTAACTTTGCGCCTCTTGGGGGGGCGTGTCAAGGCCCGAAGTTCTTAGGTAGTTGACTAAGCCGGGGCACGTCCCTGACTCCGTCCACCTCAGGCTGGCGAAGGCCTCTCCACCGCACTTATGCCTGCGCTCAGGCGCAGGGGAGAGATGCTGCAGTCCTAGAGCGGGGACCAGCTTGAGTGGACCCACGCCCATGTAAGTTGCCTCTGCTCAAACCTAAGTGGACTTGCGCCATCATAACTCCGAATTCTGCTGACATAATGGTTAGTTTGCTCCCAAAGCACTTTCAGCCCTCCCTCCATAGGATTGCGCTGTAAATGTCACAGTCACAGAACTTCTACTAGATTCATGGAAACAGAACTGAATGCCACAGTTCCTGTTCAATTGCCAGGCTTATTTATTAGCTAATTCCAGTTTTGTTCCATCCATTACTCAGTTATATGTGTATGTTGAGAAAGATGAAGAAATGCTATAATTGATTCTTGATTGAACTAACACAGGTACAAGAGCTTCGGTTCCATCATGATAAAAACTCTGAGAAGAAAGCTCGTGAATTGTTTTCCATTCTGGATTAGGTATCAAACTGTTGTCTCCTTCACGGCAGTCATATTAACCTGTGAACACCTGAATCTGTCCATTCTTCTGAAAACATACCAATATATTCCTCACTGTGGAATGATAAATTTAATATTTGTTGGTTTTAATTTTGGTTTCATTTTGATGGTGGTTTTGTTTTGGTTTTATTATTTAATGCTCTTGTTTGATTATTTTTAAAATATTGCTTTTAAAAAATAATTTATATTTATAGGAAGCTATTTACATAAGTAATCAGATTACTGCTTAAACACACCAAGTATAGGTTTAAGATAATCAAAAACATTTACATTGAGAACATTTTGAAAAGAAGTTACCCATCCTATCCTCAGGTTTATTTGTTAGGTAGAATATTGCAATAGAGAATGCTCTTTCCCATTTCTCTGCTGAATAAGAATAGGGATAACTTCCTCAAGTTGGCATAAGGAAGGAACTCCACGCCCTTCAGCAGGGACCATGGGGTTGTATTGCTTGAAAATATGGCAGGGTGAGAGGGTGAGATGTGGCTTGCAATGAAATAAGGGCAGCTGGGAATGGAGAGCTGCCAGGTCATCCCCTTGGACAGCACTGGTTTGTCCTTTTGTGATGGTAATTATTTTTGCCCTTTTCATAAAATCTCTGCTCTCAGAAGTGTGTGTCTCCACTTTTCAACTGTCTTTACTTGAGCTGTAGCAATGGTTTTACTATAGTTTGTGGTATTCAGTTTTCTTTTCTCTTAGCAAAGTACTGTAGCATGTTAATCTCTGCTTTCATGGAAATACAGTCTCTCTCTATTTTTTTCCCAGGTCAGGAAAATGGCATACGGAGGAAGGCTTCAACCCCTTTGTCCTTGTGCCATAGTCCTAATCTGAATCAGGCCAACACATGTTTGATTTTTCAATAAAGGCTTCTGGGAGCTCTGTCCACAGAACTTTCAACATCTCATGTAATTGAACTCAGTCTTAGGCAGGTGTGGGACCAACTATTTTCTTGCCTATGAAGGGTTACAGATTCTCTTTATCAAAGTTATTTTGTATATAATACAGAACACAGAAGGAAAAAAGAAACAGTATTACAGGAAACATTTCCAGGTGGGCAGCCATGTTGGTCTTAAAAGTGCTACTGGACTCCAACGAAAAGCATATGTAAGTACCCAGTAGAAGTACAGCAATTAGCAGAGTAAATAGTGGCCTGATTTGGAGGGTAACTGACATATCTAGGGGGTCACTCCTCAGTATGTGTACCATTTAATATTCAATGGTATCTCTCTTATCCAGGCCTTTTATAGTATTTGTTACTGTGAAGTTTATGCAGTGCTGTTACTTTTAATTTTTATTCCATCCTTTAAGAAGATCAACCTCTACTTGGTCTGTCTTCCTCTTTCTTTTTTGAGACCTAAAAACCACTCTGGGGTAAAATAGACTGAGAGAAAGCAACTGATCTCAGGTCACCTGAAGAGATTTATGACTGAGCTGGGATTTGAAACTGGGTCTCTCCAGAGCAAGTTCAACACTCTAGCGTGGCCAAACTTGCTTAATGTAAGAGCCACATAGAATAAACATAAGATGTTTGAGAGCCACAAGGCATGAACATCAGATGTTTGAGCGCCGCAAGACAGGAAGGAATGCAAATAGATGAGGGAGGGAGAGGTGGAAAGAAAGCAACTTTAACATTACATGCATTCTCCAAGTCATTTGCTGGCTTGGCTTGGAGAAGTGATTTAAACAGAGAAATGCCTTCTCCAAGCCAACTGACAGGGCAGTGGGGGCTTTGAGAGCCACACAATATGTGTGAAAGAGCCACATGTGGCTCCCGAGCCACAGTTTGGCCACCCCTGCTGTAGTCTCTGCGACACATTTGTCCATCTTTATTTTTTAAAATTACTATCCTTGTTTACTGAAATAAAATACATTCTTCTTGTGTTGCCAAAGAGCATTCAAAAGTACTAACATGATTATAGATTATGATGTGCAGTCCTTAGGAGCTGCTAAAATAGATATCAAATACTTGAGATGCTTAATCATGTGGCAGAATAATTCCTTGGCTGCTTTAACAGAAAATGTTTTTGAAGCAAACTAAGTACTCTTACAGGAATTATCCAAATAAGAGTACTCCATTGTTATGTGTTCACACATGCAGGAATGCATACAAATGAACAGAGTAATAAGAAAGGAGAGCATATGAGTGTCCTTGAATACTGCTTTCCCTCCATAAACTGCAATGGTGAGGAAGTGACTTAATATCTTCAGCATGCTGAATATTTTTGTGAACATAATGGTGTGTGTGGGAGAATTATGGATTATGTAATACAGCATTGCAAATCATTTTGAAGCAGTTGTGCATTAGAGTATTAGAGATCTTACTCCAGAGAAAGAAAGAAAAAGATCCATTTTATAACCTCAATTTCATGGGACTGAATTTCCAGAATCTCCTTCTAAGGAAACAGCATATGCATACCATCTTCTTGTCCTTTGTTATGATCTGAGAGTGCACATGTACTGCTTTGCTTTTCCTTCCCAAGAAGTGTGTAGTATTATCCACTTTTAGCAAGGCTGCTTTGTAAAAGGATTATATTTTTAGAAAGAATTTTGGCTGTGACATTTATACATGCAAAATACTTTTTAGATCTTGTTTTACCTGGGCAGGTATCCTCTTAAAAAAATGTGATTTTTTTTTACAACTCCAAAGAATGCATTTAATAGTTTTTCCTTTTCTTTAAATATTTGCAGATAGAAGCTTGAATGCATTAATATTCTAGAAAGAAGTGCAAGATATTGTCTTGTTAGTCTTCTCTCTGGCAATAAGTATTTGCAAGCTTGTAAAAATTAATTGGCTGCAGTGATCTGAAAGTTGCTCAGGTAAACCATTATACCATTAATATCAACTTCCTCCTAGTTTCTGCTGTCCTCAGTTGTAGAGGAGCCTTGTTCCCCTCTTACCGTTGTGTATCACTAATGTGAATGGAAAATTAACAGTTTGGTGCCAATCTAAAGAGTTTTTATGTCATTTTTAAAAAGTTAGAAATCTAGTTGAAAATTTGGGATGAATTTAGAGTGTTCGGTGAATACCCAAAAGGAAGGTTGTTAGAAAACCATGGCATGTGTTGTAACAACTTGAAGACTTCTCTCCTCCAGTTTTGGCACTATGCATGTTGGGAGGCAGAAGAAAGGAAGGGAGGGTTTGTGTCCATTACTGACAAACTGATTTGATTGCTGATGTCTGAATTGATCCTTTTTGAGTTTAATTAGCAGCATCCTTTATTAATATATTACACTTACCTAAAATCAAAATATTGGTATGCCAATAAAGGTTTTTGGAGAGGTAAAATCAATATAAATAGCTACATAAATAACAAGAGACTTATAATGAAACCACTATCAACATGAATAGAAGGACCCAATAGGTAAGTGGAATACTCAAGTGAGGAGTAAACAGATGAAATAGTGTTGCAAATGTACATTACTGAATCTCTCTGCTCATTCACTCAGCATTCTTGAATCAAACCTGGATTGCATCAAACTAGGTTTGGAGCTTGGAGCGTATTGGGCCAGGGATCAACAAATCCCAGGTTCCAAGGCACCTAAAAATGTAATTGCATTTTCATTAGTAAGTTGCAGTTTCATTAAGAAACTCTTGGTGATTCTTAGTAGAAGTACAAAAAGATAGAGGGTTAGCTTTTTGTTTTGATGACAAACAGGGTTACCCCATATTTATTAATAAACTACAGTGCTTTTTTTTTTTTTTAAAGACAGGCGCCAGTGGAGAGTTTAGGATTAGGTTTTGCTGCAACTGTTATGAGAAACTGTGGTCATTAAAATATAAAATCCTGAAGGCTGAGAAATGTCTGGGTCCTAAATATTTTGGGTAGCTCCCGAAGTTGTAGAAAATTTGTCAAGACTTGTCTGTCCTCAATGCCAGAGGTTGTTGTTGAATCTCCACAGCTGAGAGAAAATTGCTGGACTGAAGCTAATGGGTTATATTCTTCAGTTGACAGAAGGCATGTTCTGTCAGCAGAGCTGGCTCACGCATTGGTGTGGCTGCTGTGAAAAAGGCAAATTCCATACTGGTCATAACTAGAATAGAGAATAAAACTGCTGTTTTCATATTGCATTATATAAATCTGTGGTGAGACCACACTTGGAATTCTATAGGGTTCAAGTCACCATACCTGAAAAAGAATACTGTAAAGCTTGAAAATGAACAACCAAAATGACCAGGATTAGAGCAAATACCCTGTGAGGATTCATTAAAAGACTTAGGGCTGTTTAGCTTAGAAAAAAAGGTGACTGAGGGGAGACATGCTAGAAGACTATACAATTATGCATGGTGTGGAGAGAGTGGATATGGAGAATGTTCCGCCTCTCTCATAATATTAGAACTCAGGGCCATCCACTGAAGATGAAGGGTGGGAGATTCAGGACAAGTGGAAGGAAGCCCATCGTTAAATTGTGGAACTTGCTGCCATGGGATGTAGTGATGGTTGCCAACTTGGAAGGCTTAAAAAGAGGAGTGGAAAAATTCATGGAGGATAGGCATTATCAGTGGCTACTAATCACAGTCATGATGGATATCTACTCCCTCCAGTACCAGAGGCAATGGGTGCTGTCAAGTTGCATTTGATATGTGGTGACCCTGTAGTGTTTTCAAGGCTAGAGATGTTCAGAAGTGGTTTGCCATTGGCTGCATCTGCCTAGTGACCATGGACTTCCTTGGTGGTCTCCCATCCAAGTGCTAACAAGGACTGACCCTGTTTAGCTTCTGAGATCTGATAAGATTGGGCTAGCCTGGGCCATCCAGATCAGAGCGGTATGACTCTTCATATAAGTTATATATGGGGAGGGCTATGGCTCACTGGCAGAGCATGTGTTTGCCTTGCAAAAGGTCCCAGGTTCAATCTTTGACATCTACAGTTAAAAGCAAAAGATAGGAGGTGATGTGAAAGACCTTAGCCTGAGACCCTGCAGAAATGCTACCAGTCTTAGTAGGCAGTACTGACTTTGATAGTTGAATTGGTTTGATTCAGTATAAGGCAGCTTCATGTGTTCATGTGTGTTCAAGTTGCTGGGGAGCGTGGGCAGGAGGAGGATGCTATTACCAGGGCCAGTGCTGGGTTTTCTGCCGCCCCGGCTCAGCGCCCTCCCCCCAATCTTTTAGAAAAAAACACACGTGTGCGGCACAATGATGTCATAAAAAGTGACATCATCATGCAGCCCCCATCCCCCTCAGGCTTCCACATCGGGGTGGGAGGTAGGGGGGAGCTCTTGTGTGCTGCGCACCTTTCAAGGTGCACAGGACGCAAGCCCCTTCCCTGCTCAGCCTTCCTGCAGCACCTTTCCGACGGTTGCCTCCCACACGCCCCTTCCTCCGCTTGTGGTGGTAGGGGGTGCCCAGCGGCACCCTAAGCGGCTGCCTACCCAGCTTACTCCCACGTGCTGGCTCTGGCTATTACAGACATCATATTGTGGGATTCCTAGAGACAGCTGGTCAGCTGCTGTGTGAATAGAATGCTGGACTTTGGTCAGTTACAGCATGGCTCTTCTTACGTAAATGTATTAGCTGTATTCAGAGAAAAGATATAACCTTGTGCTTTAGTTCTGATGGCCTTTGAAGGAGAAGGAAAACCTGCATCAAGAATGGTGCTAGAGTATAAAAAAAGTAGTAAGTAGCACAGCATTTGGTCAGAAAGGTCCCACACATAGATAGGTGGTGGGGAATTCATATGAATTGTATGAAATGAATAAACATTGCCGTCAGTTTGATTAGCCTATTTGTAGTTCCTATCTCCCCTGTGGTTTGTATAGTTTGATTTGCTTGCTTAGGCCATTGTTGGTCTGGTAAACATCTTTTCACAATATGTTTACTCATTGTTTGTGCTACATGCCTGATGATGCTAGCTGACCTGTGAGTGATATGCCCTACCTGGAGATAGAGAAGTTGACTTTTGATCTTTCCTCTTTCATGATTGAGTAGGGAGATAAACTCTAAACAGCAAACACAGTGGTGGGGAGATGCAAAGGCTGCACAGTATTTATAACATTGTCTGGCTGTGTAAGTGAAACTCCAGTCAACTCAGCTGGTCTTGTGCCTGGAGTGTCTGAGCTTTGGCAATAATCCTTCTGTAAAAGTTAACTGTTAAAAGTAATATCATTAAAATAATTGGCTGGAGGAAATGGGAAGCAGAGGAAATATTAACCATGCCTTAATCCTCATGGAAATAATTCTCATTACTTCTTTAATGTAGTTAGGAACATGATGTCTTCATATTCAGGGTACAGGAAAATAATTGTTCTATGACATAGTTACAAGGCATTAATTTTGGTGTATTAGGTAACACACTGCTCTGAAGTTTGCACTTCCCAAATATGGAATAAATGTTGACACCTTTAAGCTTGATCAACAGAGAAATTCATTTCAGTGACACTGAGGAAAATCGTTTTCCTGCCAGGCAGTAAATAATTTGTCATGGAAGTGGACAAGTGACCACATTAGATTCAGTCTGCTATTTTCATATTTACTGTGTATATCTCTGACTTTTCCACTGCAGTATGCCATTCTGATTTCATAATGTGCAGTTGTAACAATATTTTTTTCAAAAAGTCTGGAAAAGGCTTTTAACCCCCTCCCCCCCCCAAAAAAAATCTAATTTCTTGTTTTAATAAAGTAAATAATTCAGAGCAGAAAATGAAGGTCATTTATTATACTGGAAAGTTTACACATGAGTCTTGAATGCTGAAGCAGTAGGTTATGACATTTCACAGTTTCTGCACCCATAGAGAGCAGTATATTCACTATGACTAGAATTGTGGTTTTCAACCCATGGGACGCCATGTGTATTTACCGTTTTTTTTGGGGGGGAGGGGAAGGTCTTGCTGCTAGTGCACGCTTATAGAGAACAAGGGCCATCATGCCTCTTGCTTGAATTTGGACACATGAAAGGAACAAAATATGATCACTTGGTGGAGAGGATTTCTTTTTTGCTCAAGCAGGCTCAAGAATGCCACTTCCCCCTAAAAACTCTTTCATGAAGCCTGGCCCACCATTTTCCAATGCTCCATGTATATGTTTGTGGGATAGACCTCTTCTAACTTTCCTTTGCTTTCTCTCCTCCTTTTGCTTCTTGGCATCCACCCATACTTGCCAACCAGGCCTCCAGTGCTCTGTTCATTATGTGCTAGTGGAGGTGATCTTTCACAGGTCGAGGCACCTCCTTGCTGTAAATGGGCTAGTGGCATTGGATAGCTGATAGGGGTAGCAGTTGACTGGAAGGATGGAGATAAAGGGCAAGGGAGAACATTTGTGGGAATGGCACTCTGACTATGGCTGTGTTGGCTTTTCCTTACTTTAAAACTCCTCTTGGTGCTCAATGGTCCATGTTTCCTGTACTCTGCTGTCTGGGTTTGTTGCCCACAGTCCTGGTCTTGATATTAGCAATTCCTGTGCTAATTATGGGGGGGCGGGGAGAGGATAATAGTTGGATATCAGGGGGGAATTTTTTTTTTACTGTAAGAGTAGTTCAGCAGTGGAACCAGCTGCTTAGGAAGGTGATGAGCTGCCTCTCACTGATACTCTTCAAACAGCGGCTGAATGAACCCTTGTCGGGAATGCTTTAGGGCAGCTGATCCTGTATTAAGCAAGGAGTTGGACTACATGGCCTCTGTGTCACTTCCAACTCTACGATTCTGTATTAGAAGGTCTGAGGAAGAAGACTGCAGATTTATACCCTGCTCTTTTCTCTGAATCAGAGACTCAGAGTGGCTTACAATCTCCTATATCTTCTCCCCCCACAACAGACACCCTGTGAGGTGGGTGCGGCTGAGAGGGTTCTCACAGCAGCTGCCCTTTCAAGGACAACTTCTACAAGAGCTATGGCTGACCCAAGGCCATTCCAGCAGCTATAAGTGGAGGAGTGGGGGATTAAACCCAGTTATCTCAGATAAGAGTCTGCACACTTAACCACTACACCAAACTGGCTCTACTGGTTCTATTGGGGAGGGTTTCAGTCTTTGACAATGGAAGAACTTGAATAGAATAATTTCTTGATGCCAAGTACTTGGTTTTATTTTCAGACTACCCTTTTTTCCCCCTCTTAATGTGGGTACAGGGGGTCATTCACAAGAAAGAATCAGTAGGTGGGAGTATTTAAACCTGACAGCCAGGGCTTTTTATGAGCAGGAATGTACAGGAATGCAATTCCAGCTGGCTTGATGTCAGGGGTATGGCCTAATGTGGAAATGATTTCTTGCTGGGCTTTTTCTGCAAAAAAAAGCCCTGCTGAATGTTATTGTTTTCAGACATTTTCCCTCCAGCCAGGCTTCAAAACTGGAGGTAACAAGTAAACATTATCACTGGGCAGAGGCATCTATAGAGGTGAATCGAACAGAGTGAGAGGAGATGAACATCCTTCCTGCTTAGTAGTCTTCCCCTAGAATTGCCCTTTATCCCTGCATTTTCTTTACCTTGGTTAATGAAGGACTGAAAGTTGCTTTTGCACAGGTTTCCTGCAGAGTCCTACAAACAGTACTGGACTTGGATATTTAACTGATGTTAGATTAATTTGAGTATTGACCAAATCCAGTGCTGGTCAGAATGGTTTATAGTTTAATGTTCATTGCAATACACAGCCTAGCAATTTGAAAAAGCATTGGTTATGACCAGGGCTTTTTTTGTAGCAGGAACTCCTTTGCATATTAGGCCACACCCCCTGATGTAGCCAATCCTCCAAGAGCTTACACTAGGCCCTAAAAGAAGAGCCCTGTGCGCTTTTGGAGGATTGACTACATCAGGGGTTTGTGGCCCAATATGCAAAGGAGTTCCTGCTACAAAAAAAGGCCTGGTTATGACTACAGCCGTATGCCTTAATAGAGTGCCCACTCTGCTTCTTACAGAATCCACACATGAGTTAAAGCAGTTGAGGCTGGAAAAATAGATCTTAAAATGCTCAGTTACAGCACTGTAGTGTCCTGATTTGGATTGGAGCTGCACAAGGAGAGGGGGTTTAACCCTTCTGCCCAGCTTTTGCCTTTCAAAGGTGAATAACAGCAGAGATTGGGTTGGTCAGAACAACTATGCAGGGATGGAAAGGTTAGCCCCACCTTTTCCACATAGTCCCATCCCTGGAGTGTTTAAAGGAGGAGAGCCTAGATCTGTCTTGTCCAGTATGAGCAAAGCACAGCATGTACAGCACCCAAGAACAGGTATACCGGTGTGTGGGGATTATATCTGCTTGGGAGAGTAAATTCTTTGAAATAGAAGTGAGGTTCTTTGAGTAAGATGTGTGTTAAACATTAGGAGACCATTTTGAATGGGAGATGATGCTTATTTTTCTATGTTGCTTGTTTAAAATTTGTGGTTCTTACAGGCTGAACCATAATTACCAGTATATGCTAGAAAATAGGGCAGTTTTAAAATGCATTAACCTCCTTGAATGAGGACTGAAATGGCCTGATTATTCTGTTTTACCACTTCAGTGTGAGCAGAATTAGGCAAAGCAAGGTTACCAAGATGTGTCATCAAAGCTGAACTTTTTGTTCCCTTCCTGTCTGTTGCTGTAAAGCGTGAGCATAAACCTTGAGCCAAAGGGCTCTTAGTCTTTTGCTCTCATCACATGCAGCCCATGGCCTCTAATGAAACTGGATCCAGAACCTTCCTGGTTTTGTTTTATTTTGGTTAAATTGCTTATTTTATTGGTATTTAGGCATGTTATTAAGCTGCTTTGAGTTCCTATCAGGGAAAAATGGAGTAATAAATTGCCTAAATAATAAATAAGACTTTGGATATGTTGCTGGCTGCTAGACAGTAATACCATATGCTTCTTGCTTATCTAACATTGTGTGTTCTCTTCCTTGGGAACTGTAAAGATTAATGTTGAGGGTCACTGCTGATTCTTACACTGTAGGAATGATATGGAGGGTTACTGCTGGTTCTTGGTAAGGAAAAATTACAGAACAAATCTAAACAGTTTGTTTGATAAGAGGCTGCTAGAGATGAGTTGTGTTCATGTGTCTAGCCTCCTCCGAGTCAAGGACTCAGGTTAGTGTGTCAAATCCATTTGACAGTAATTCCCTCTGAATTATTACTCAGTGCTGATTAACACAGTCATGTCTATCAAGTGATAATTGCTACTGTTATAGAACAAAATGTTACAACATAGCTGGTGTGACTGGGGATGTAGCATAAATGCAGAGTTACATTTAGAAGCCGACTTGTTGAATATGTGCTATTTGATCCAAAGTGTCTGATCTGGTCATGTAAATTTGATCCATTCTTATGAGGCCTTTTAGTGTTTTAGCATACAATTAGTGTGTAAGATTCAGGTGGGTAGCTGTGTTGATCTGAAGCAGCAGAACAAGTGGCACCTTCAGCAAAGTTTTACTCATGGTATAAGCCTTCATGTGCAGGCACACTTCAGATAAGTGAGAGAGATGCTGTCCTTTTTGTTGCATATCATAACATGCAATGCCACACTCTAACTAGTGTATTTTTGAATGTTTCTTAACTCTTAGGTAGTGTAGGCATGAAATGTAAAAGGAAATCTTTAATAAACATGTGATCATCTTAAACCAGGATACGCTGGTCCATTCAGAAACTGGAAATTTGCCCATTCCATATGTGTGATAGGGCAGAAGGCTGATTACGGGTATGATGAAACATGGTCATACATTGGGTCGTACATTAACATCTGGGTATGCTTTATTCCTGCAATCTTTCCATCTGTTTTTTTTTTTAATTAGAAGGAACGAACATACAAAATGGATTGAATTAAATGAAGGATTTCCATAAGTGGAAGAGGGGCAATCTTTACAGATTCACCCTTCATGCTTATTCTTGGTGGCCCCATATTCTCAAGGAGGATCTTTGGGGGGCATTTTGGGCTGCAGTGGGGAGGAAGGTGAGAAAGCTGTGTTCCTTGAACTGAAATCAGTTACTGGATGCTTGCAGATCTGTAAGCTCATGAATGCTACATGTTGCATGGTATGTGCAATGGGAGGCACACATGCTGTCTTCACCATACAAATACGAGGATTGATTTTCAAGTGTCTGAGTTGGTCTGGCATTATTTTGAAGCTGTTCCCAAGTCCTTTGCTTGGGAACCACTTCAATGCAGCATTCTGGTGTCATATGCTAAGTTTGTGAAATGTCCCCCAGCATGCATAGAAAAGGCTTGTTTCTTAGCCCTTCTGGTCACACACACACTTGTGGTTTTACATACTCATGAACAGGATGTAACAACTGTTATATTTGGTAAAGTGCATAAGTACCTACAAATAGAACATCATTTGCAGGCAAAAGAGACCAACTGCAGTTTTGTTCAAATTGGAACACATGGAATGGATATTACTGATGCCTTGTTTGAGGCAGTAGGAAATGGTAGTTTAGCATTTACACTTTTAAATTCCATAAATAAATCAGTTCTGGAACAAAGTTAACTTTTGTCTCCTCACCTTGTTATAAGTGAGTCTGAAGCCTATTTAATCCTCCATAAGCCACAATTCAGTGTCAACACTGCAGTATATTCTGTCCCGAAATAACAGGTGGAACAGTAGCTGTCTTCCAGGGACAAACTATTATTACTTTATTCTTTCAGGTGTGATCTCCGTGCTTGCTCCCATGCAATATTTTTGATTCTATTTGTTTATTTGAGGAGTTGGTATTTGGCTGAAATTGATTTAGTAAATCCCTTATTCTTGGGATCGAAGATTCTCAATGTGGATTTGGTAATAACATTACCATGTTCATTCATGTTTCATTAATTTAGAACTTATTATTCTAAATATTTATTTAGTAGCTCATTTATTATTATTTAGTAGTAGTAGTGCTAGCCTCATAACACTCAAGTTATTAGTTCAGAAAAATAGACAGTAAAATGCCCTTGGGAGAAGTTCTGAGAACAATATAGAGCTCAATAAACTGAAATTGAGGATTTACTTCCAAAAGGAAATGCAGTTTATTTCCATTTATTTCCTTTTGTTGTGAAAAAAGTACATCTTGGTCTTCCAGTACTGTTGGTTTCTAAATGAATAGGATGATGTAGCACTGAATGTGACATAGAGACAACCTGTTCCATGATCTTACAGTTTTAATATTTAAAATGAACAGATTCAGATGATTCAGGCAGGGGAGAACGATACCTGTTGGTACTGGCATATGTAGCTCGGCAGTTCAGTATTTGTGAAAAACAATTCTGTATGCCATGGGATTTTTAAAATGCCATATTAATATCTCCTAAAGCTATATGATTAAGTGAAGCATTATATCTTGTAAACCTTGTTTGGCTATAAACTATGTAAAGCAGGGGTGTCAAACATGCAGTCCGGGGGCCAAATCAGACCCCCGGAGGGCTCCTATCAGCCCCCCGAGCAACTGACTCTTGTCTGCTTCCTTCTCCGTCTTGCTTCCTTCTGCATCTCAGCTTGCTTTGCAAGGCTTGCTCAGTCGCACAGGAACCACAGAGCAAAATCTCAGTTTTCTCCATTGGTTGAAGCTCCTCCCCCTCCTGGTCCCCTGGGGAGGGAGAGAAAGAGCCAAAGCTTCCTTTGCCCAGTTCCCTGGATCCCATGGGAGAAATACAAAGAAATCACCTTTAAGATCAACAAGTGCTAATGTTTTAAGCATGTTTTATTTTAAGTTAAACAGAAATCTTTAGTCATGCTTGTTTGTGTCCTTTAAAAAGTTTATATCTCTGCTACCTAATCTTAAATAGGTACACACATGGTCCGGCCAGATGGCCCAGCCCTGCCCAATAAGGTCTCATTTATAAATGTCAGATCTGGCCCGCATAACAAATAAGTTTGACACCCCTGGCATGGAGTCAACCCTTCAAAGCAACCATTTTCTCCAGGGAAGCTGATCTCTGCCAGCTGGAGATCAGTTGCAAAAGCAGGAGATCTCCAGGCCCCACCTGGGGGCTGGTAGCCTCAACACAGCTCACAACCTTCTCCTCTCTCTCTCTTTATCCTCACAACAATCCCACGAGGGAGGTTAGTCTGAGAGTGTATATTTTGCCCAAGGTCACCAGTGAGCTTCAGTGGCAGAACAGGGATTCGCACCTGGGTCTCCCAGATCCAAGTCTAGCACTCTAACCACTACATCAAGCTGTCTACTCATGAGCTGTATCTCTCCACATCATGCATATTTATTCCAGCTTCCCTCCATGAAGCTCAGGGTGTCATGCAATGGTTACCCAAGTTCAGGGGTGGCCAAACTGTGGCTCTTTCACACATATTGTGTGGCTCTCAAAGCCCCCAATGCCCCATTGGCCAACTTGGAGAAGGCATCTAAAGATAAAGTTGCTTTTTTCCACCTCTCCCTCACTCCTCACTCCCCTATGTGTCTCCCTTCCATCTTGCGGCTCTTAAATACCTGATGTTCATGTCTTGTGACTCTCGAACATCTGACATTCTGTGTGACTCTTCTGTTAAGGAAGATTAGCCAGCCTTGCCCCAGTTTATCCTCAAAACAACCTTGCAAGGTAGAGCAGACCAAGAGAGAGAGCGATTGGTCTGTTGGCACCCAGCCAGTTTCATTGTCTTTTTTTATTATTTTTATTCAAAAAGAACAAACCATCTACATTCTCAAAATTTATAATTGTCCAAATATATAAAACAATTTTACATACAGAGGTCTGTTACAGATAACACATTTTATGAAAATAAGGATTAGAGGAGAATATTTTGGCAGCAAATAAATATTCAACAGTAGGAAACGACAATGTAATATTATTTTGTCTACCAAATTCAAGTGGAAAAACCCTTCAATACCTACAATTGAACAATGGGCCAATAAATTATGGGACCTTTTTATAATGGGAAAAATTAGTAATGTCAGTTTCATTGTCAAGGGAGGATCTGAACCCAGATCCTAGTAGGAAACTCCACATAACTATCTTAAAACTGTGAAGGGCAGAGGAGGAGTTTGGGAATAAACCAAATTTGAGGCTTTTTCCGAGTCATTGAAGCCGTTTGGCCACGCCCACAGCCAGGGGATTGCCTGGCCATGCCCCCTTCTTCCTCGGCCCTGCCCCAGCTATCCTTGGCCATGCCCACTCACCGCTTTCTCTGGCCCCGGCTACTTTTACCATCGCCTCAAGCTGAGGAGAGGCGGAGTGTCCACTCCGGAGCATGTAGCGGTCCCACAGAGGCCTCCCCCTCCAGGGCCTGCCCTGCTGCCGGCCATCTCTCCCAAGGGCGCCCAGGGACCTCTCCTCGCTGCGCTGTGACCCTCGCCTCAACCGCTGGCATCGCCAACCATCCCAAACTGCGTGCGGAAAACCACCACTCTCCTGCCATTGGCCGGAGGCTGTGTTAGTTAGCTGCCAGCACAGCCAATTAGAGCAAGGGATGGTTCACCAACACCCGCCTCCCCTCCCGTGCGCATCTGTCTCAGGCTGTCAATATTTATTCTAGGAGGGCGGCCACGCCACACCCACAGAGTCACGCCCACATTGGAGATTTGCATGTTCGAGTCTCCTGTCGCGTCCTTTTGCTTTTTAATATTCCCAAATTGTTTCTTGTTGTCATTTGAGGGGTTGAATGAAAGTTTCCAGATTCATAGTGTCAGTTTTTTTTGGGGGGGCAGTATTATCTCAAAGACAGGGATCTAATACTGTTTACAGCAGGGCTGCCAACTCTGGCTTGGGAAATGTATACCTCTGCTACCTAATCTTAAATAGGTACACACATGGCCTGGCCTGACATGCTTCGGCCCAGTCCGACATGGCCCGGCCCAACAAGGTCTCATTTATGTCAGATCTGGCCCTCATAACAAATGAGTTCGACACCCCTGAATAAAGTATTAAGGTTGGTGGTGTTGCAGCTTCCTTTGTGGAATAGGAACAAGGAGTGGCTGCTGTTCTGACAGAGTTGTTAGTGTAGTTTAGTATTCTGCATACATCTTGATGTATTACACTTCGTACTCAATGTATTACACTTAGTGTTGAGTACAGAACAAACTAGAGTCTGGAAACAACCCTTCTAGGTGAGTAAGGCACATTTTGTGAATTCCTGAAGTTTAATGTAAAGGGACAATAATAACTGAAAGAAAATCCCCAACGTGAACATTTTATCCAACAACTTTAGTTTAAGCTCCTGTTTGAGTTTTATCAGAATGTGTGACAGCTGGCAAAGGACCAGGGAAACCTTGCTTGTTGCCAAGACAGGAGAAATTCTTCATTATATTTAGAGTTCACCCCTGTTGTTTTTAAATATAATTACAGAACATATTTAAATAATAATGAATACTGTGTTTCTGTGTTTGTGCTGCAAGTGACTTGCTCTAAGACAGTCAAATATTAAACTGGCTTATGCTTTCAAGACTTCGTTTGAACAAAAGCTAAGTTACTGGGTATTTGGTTACTGTTGTGCTTCATTCACCAGGGTTTAACAGCTCAACCTCACATAACTACTGAGAGAATCAAGCTTGCTTTGTTCTGCATAAATCCTGTTAAACGTGTCATGTGGCCTATAGAGGCATCATCAGTTCCTGTTAGGATCCAGTTAGCTTAAATGCTGTCTGTGCAGAATTGCCCATTTACCCCTATACACTCTTTGTCACCATACTGTAAGAATAAGCTGGGAGTTAAGCAGCATGCATGTTAATAAAAGGAATGGGGGAAGATGTCAAAGAACATGTTTTACTTCTGTACTTTAAGACACTTTCAGACATGCACACATATCCCAGATCTTTCCCAGAGGGAAAATCAGATTCAAGTGTAGTACTATCCCAGAATTAACTTTAGCACTGTATACAAAATGTTTACAAAAGATTATTAGGATGATGGCCTGAGATACTTCTTCTCCTCTTCCCCTTTTTAGCATCCTCTTGATGAAAGAACTTGAGAACTTGCATACTGTTGTTTTAGTTGGTCTTATTAAAAGGTGTTAGATACCTTTTGCTTTTGGATTTTGCTGTGGATCAAATTGCTATGCACTTTTTGGTTTTGTAGAAATGTCTACAGACTCATCCATAGAAAGGTGAGAGGCCTTTACTAAAGTGAGATTCTCATACCCCATAATTCAGCAGGAGGGTATATATTCATTTTTGAAAGTTTCTGCTCCATCCTGTTAATTCACTAGATTAGATATTTCATGGGAAGTTACATAAGAACATAAGAGAAGCCATGTTGCATCCGGCCAATGGCCCATCCAGTCCAACTCTCTATGTCACACAGCAGCCTATACACACACACTGTGGCTAATAGACACTGATGGACCTCTGCTCCATATTTTTATCTAACCCCCTCTTGAAGCTGGCTATGCTTGTAGCCGCCACCACTTCCTGTGGCAGTGAATTTCACATGTTAATCACCCTTTGGGTGAAGAAGTACTTCCTTTTATCCGTTTTAACCCGACTGCTTAGCAATTTCATCGAATGCCCGCAAGTTCTTGTATTGTGAGAAAGGGAGAAAAGTACTTCTTTCTCTACTTTCTCCATCCCATGCATAATCTTGTAAACCTCTATCATGTCACCCCGCAGTTGACATTTCTCCAAGCTACAGAGTCCCAAGCGTTTCAACCTTTCTTCATAGGGAAAGTGTTCCAACACTTTAATCATTCTAGTTGCCCTTTTCTGGACTTTTTCCAATGCTATAATATCCTTTTTGAGGTGCAATAGCCAGAATTGCACACAGTATTGCAAATGAGACTGCACCATCGATTTATACAGGGGCATTATGATACTGGGTGATTTGTTTTTAATTCCCTTCCTAATAATTCCCAGCATGGCATTGGCTTTTTTTATTGCAATCGCACACTGTCTTGACATTTTCAGTGAGTTATCTACCACGACCCCAATGTCTCTCTCTTGGTCAGTCTCTGCCAGTTCACACCCCATCAACTTGTATTTGTAGCTGGGGTTTTTGGCCCCAATGTGCATTACTTTGCACTTGGCCACATTGAACCTCATCTGCCACATTGATGCCCACTCACCCAGCCTCAACAGATCCCTTTAGAGTGCCTCACAATCCTCTCTGGTTCTCACCACCCTGAACAATTTAGTGTCGTCTGGAAACTTGGCCCTGAACAATTTAGTGTCATCTGGAAACTTGGCCACTTCACTGCTTACTCCCAACTCCAAATCATTTATGAACAAGTTAAAGAGCATGGGACCCAATACTGAGCCCTGCGGCACCCCACTGCTTACCATCCTCCACTGCAAAGACTGCCCATTTATACTCACTCTAAAGTTACTCATAATTAAGTGCCATGCTTCTGAACCATACATGCACAGATCTGTGTGCATACACAGAACCAAACTATTAGAAGTTCTGTATAATTTCCCCTGACTTTTAAAAAGTGTCAGCTAAGCACTTTAGGCTGCAATCAAGAATGGAGTGAGGGAAGGGGGAAAATCCCCTTTTTTTCTGATGTAACCCAAAAATAAAAGAGTCCAAGTTCCCATTTATGACGAGTAGAGTAACTTGTCTAAAGCTGAATTTTTTTTGTACATTCTTGCGTTCTTTGGTATATCCTCAACATTTGAATGTACGAGTCAAAGGATTCCTGCAAGATTTCTACCATGTTACCATCTGTGTTGCTTCACCTAGCATGAAATAATACTATAATTATTTTTTTTAAAAACTCTTCGTTGTGCCAGATTACATGTTCAGTTTCTGGTAAATAATTACACATTTTAAGAAAGGAACTAACTTGTTCCTACTGCTTCCAGTATAACTTCTGCTCTGGTATTTTGGACTTGGTTGTGGTTTAGTGAAAACTTCTACAGTGTGAAAATTTGGCTGTGTGTTTTTGTGTTTGTGTGTAACATATACCATATGTCTAATAACTAAGTAGTGGCTTGATCCACATAGCCCATGTTTATACTATGGTTGCCAATACCCAGTTGGGGGCAGGGGATCCCCTGGTTTGGAGGCCCTCCTTCCACTTCAGGGTTATCTGAAAGTGGTGGTGGTTTGAATATCTGCTGGGCAATCCATTATACCCTGTGGAGAGTGGTCCCTATAGGGTATAATGGAGAATCAATCTGGGGCTCTGCCCCCCCCCCCTGTTTTTTTGACCTGAATGCACCCAATTTTCCACATAGTTGTTTACATAAATGTGTTTATTCTATTCCTTATCAGTATTTTAAATTTACACTGATATTAGACTATGGATCATTAGCTTTTCATTACCTCTTCAGGAAACTAAAATGTAAATTTGATAAAGATGGAGTCATCAATATATTAATATGCACAGGAACGGAGTTCCAGCTGGCTTGGTGTCAGGGGGCTTGGCTTAGTATGCAGATAGCTTCTACTGAGCTTTTTCTACAAAAAAAACCCTATGTGAAACAATGGTGCCGTCAGGGTGTGTGGCCTAATATGCAGATTAGTTCCTGCTGGACTTTTTCTGCAAAAGAAGCCCTGTTAATATGTAACTTTCTTTGTAACTTTGTTTAAATGTTGGTTTATGGATACACATGTTGATCTCACACACTAATTGTTTGTAATGCTTGGAATGAAACCCCTTATGTTTGTTATGTTTGTTATTTCAGTTAAGTTTTAAAAATTCAATAAAATTTAAATTGGGTAAAAAAACAGTAAATGGACATAAGTCTGAAGAAGTAAGCAGTGTCTCATAAAAGCTGTTACAAATTTTATTAGTCTTCAAGGTGCTACTGGTATCTTATTCTTTCTATAGCTATAAGAAGGAAAGGAAAGGTTCGCTGTGCAGGCATCAGTCGTTTCTGACTCTGGGGTGACGTTGCTTTCTCAACGTTTTCAGAGTAGACTTTTTACGGGGTGGTGCCATTGCCTTCCCCAGTCATCTATGCTTTCCCCTCCAGCAAGCTGGGTACTCATTTTACCGACCTCGGAAGGATGAAAGGCTCCCAGGTCCCAATGGGGGATCTCCCGGTTTTGTAAGCTCCTTCTTCCTCCTGTCAGCTGGTCGGCGGGGTGGGGGGAGCCCTGACCCCACAGCCACCATGTGCCTTTCCACTTTGGAAGGCTTAAGAAAATGCTTAGAAAGGCTTGCTTTTTAGATGGTGTGTCTGTGCCTTTAAATATGTAGGGGCAAGGCTGAATGGAGGTGGCGTGAGCCAGCGGAACAGCATGACTGCTCCCAGTAGCTGGCCAGTCCATCCGTTTGTTTTACAATCTTTTCAGAAGTCATTTGCATAGTAAAGGTAAACTAGAACCTTTGGTTTCCCTGTGTTATTGTGAAGAACTTGGAATTTCAGCAACACGTGAGTAAATTGCCCCAGTGAGACCACACAAGTGTGGGATTGCAAACTGTTTATTTTGGCTGCTCTGTGTGTGAGTGAGAGAGAGCACAAGGAACACGGTACTTGCAGCTGTTTGGGAAATGAAGACTGTATTCAGGGGGACTGCCCTTCTGTATTTTTACTTATTTATTTTAGGGAATGTAAAAGAGTTCTGGCTCCACCCCCAAAATCCCTATATATTTTCTGAGTTAGAATTGGCAGTCCTAGATGACATCAAGGAGTATGACCTAACATGTAAATGAGTTCCTGCTGGGCTTTTTCTACAAAAAAAAGCCCTAGGCAATTGAGTTCCTGCTGGGCTTCACTCACCATAATATAAAGACAGATGGGCTCACACTCTAGTTGTCTCTGAAGAAGTGAGCAGTGGCTCATGAAAGCTCATGCCCTGCCACAAATTTTGTTAGTCAGTAAGTTGCTACTAGACTCTTGCTCCCTTCCACTAATAAAGATGCCAAACTGTGCTGTTAGTTTTTTAAAATTATTATTTTTATCTGTTAGAACTGGAAAGGGGGATCTCTCTAAATGAAATAATATGTTACTTTCTGACTGGACAAAATACACTCACTGCTAGTGATGATAATAAAAAGTTTAAAAAGCAAGGGGGGTTAATGCGAAGAAAGGCAGCCAGTGAGGTGGAAGAGGAGAGAGGGTGAGATCATGTGTTAAAATGGAGTATATGGAACCATAACTGTATTTTTTAAATACTTAGTCATCTACTTCCAGTCATTAAACCATGGAATCCAATCAAAGTGTTGTAATTCCTGAATACAGGGTCTTTTTGAAAGAAAATAAAATTCCAGCTATGCACACAGAAATCTAAACTTTTTAAAAAACCTTTTCAGAACAAGCCAAAATAATTTCCCTTTAATTTCCCTTATCTCAGATGCATTTCTTTCCTGCCCCACTTCGTTTTTTAACATGTGTGTGTGTGATCAGGACTTAAAGAAAACAGCAGAGCAGGGCTTGTCAAAAGAATCCCCCCTCCCCGAAGTGTGCATGCACAGGAAAGCTTGAATAAAATTTGGTGAGTCTGAAAGAAATGGCAAGTGCCATGGAACTCCCTTTTCGTATCTTTCCTTCCACTTTCCTCCCTCCCTCCCTGAAGGAGGGAAGACAGGGTTGGCAACACAGCAGCAGCCCTGGTGGAAGAAGCAAGAAGGGGGGGAGCTTTCAGCAGTGACCAGGAGAAGGATGCAGGAGATGGCCAGTTGCTCTTGATCCAGACACCAGCCCTGCAGGGGCCGAATACATCCTGTGAGGCACACATTTGACACCCGTGTTCTACAGGGTTGCTATAAACTGACTGTGACTGGACTGCAAAACGAATAATAACACATTTTATTGATCCCTAAGTTGATGCTTCCTGAAGTGAAAAGCATTTTTATAATACAAATGTACTGTGTCCCACAATCTGGGGCATTTCAGTCATCCTTATTGTTCTTTATATGGCTTGCTCTGGTCATGCTCCATCTACTTTTGTTCTTTCCTAACTCTCTATTTCATTGTCTGAATTTTGGTTTTTATCTTTATGGACAACAAAACTGGAGATCTATGTGGATTGAAATAAGCTTCTCTCTTGTATATTAGCTTGTTTTTTTATTCGGTGTGTATATTTCCAAATATAAGTTTGTTTTATCTGCTGCAAAAGATGGAGGGATCTGAAGCTGGTGGGAGGATCTGGGACATGTATGCATTGATAGCACATACAAAATTCTAGTTTGTTTTGCATACTCAAAAGCATTTTTATGGAGTGCGGGGCACCTAAACCAACATTTTGAAGCCTTTCTTTAGAAAGCATTATTCTGAAAGAAATTATAAGACATTTTTCAGTTTATCAAAAATATGCAGTTCTTCTGTTTGAAAAAACTGAAAAAAATTCAAGACTTCTAAAATTCTCTTCCCATTTTTTACATTTCTAAAATAATCAGTCTTTTGCATGGTGTTGCTTTTTCTGGTTCTCAAATTAGCAAGATCAAGCATCCTGTTACAACAATAGTTTTAATCGGGCTTTTGGGGTAGAAAAAGTCCAGCAGGAACTCATTTGCATATTAGGCCACCACCACCCTCGACATCACAATTTTTTCACACAGAGCTTTTTTGTAGAAAAAGCCCAGTGGGAACTCCTTGGCATCTTGGACTGCACTCCCTGATGATGCCAAGCCAGCCGGAACTGCATTC
This sequence comes from Heteronotia binoei, assembly GCF_032191835.1. Lineage (NCBI taxonomy): Eukaryota > Metazoa > Chordata > Lepidosauria > Squamata > Gekkonidae > Heteronotia > Heteronotia binoei. The sequence goes on along the minus strand of NC_083243.1, from coordinate 162,129,005 downwards.
CTGTGCATTCCTATTCAAAAAAAGGCCTGGTTTTAACTTTGGAATGAATAACCAGTGTTTAAAGTTTCAATTAATGTATGTATGTGGGGTTTTCTTTTAAAGATCATAAATTGTTCCCCAGTGGTCCATTCCTTTGTTCCTGGGATCATAGCTCCTTTTCTCCGTGAGCAGGGGCAGCAGATTTGAACCCGGAGGGGAGGTGCTTGACCCTCTGCTTCCAGTCTGTTTGGCCCTGCCACTAGAGCAGGACGTGCCAGCAGAGCTCTAGACTCTTTGCCAAGAGAAATTTTTTTTAAAAGGCTTTTGAATTCAAGCGGCGCGCGGCATGCCGAAGAAGACATCGGGGAATTAGAGCGCCGCTTCTTCTGGTCTGCGACCCCACACAAGCAGGGAGGCTGCAGACCAACCCACTCAGTTCCTGTGCCAGCCTAAAAGCACCCTGGCGATCCCAGGGGCCTGCTGAGTGGCAGTAGAGCCGGATAGAGCCAAGAGAGGACACACTGCGCCGTGCAGCCCTCCTAGGCTGCCAGAATCAGCTGGAGAAGAGGCAGCTGGAACATGGATGCCCAGCAACAGCAGGAACCAGTGGCGACTTGCAGCACTCTTGAGGAGCCTGGTAGGAACTTCCTCATAAGGAAGTCAGGGGAATTAGCCTCAGAGTGGGGGTGTGGGATGAGGAGGTCAACCAGGGTCTGCCCACACCATTTTTCTACTCTCCCTCCCTCCCCCCCTTGTTTCCCCCTTCCCTGTGAAGACCACTCTAATAGCCTTAGAGGCTGTTGGTTGTAAAGGGGGGATCTGAAGCTGAAAAAGGATCCTTTCACGCTATGGGCTTCCCAGTGGTGGGGAAGGTGGGAGCAACAATATCCTCTCAGAGAGATTTGTTTAGGCGGGAAAGGTGCCCATTTTCTGCTTTCTTTCACTTTCAGCCATAGACTCTCAAGATGGCCGCCCCCTCTACCTTCCCCAAAAGAACAGTTTTGGAGGATGACACACGTGATTTAAAGCTGGCTGACTCCCCTATCCAGGAAGATAAGACAGAAACCCACACTATGGAACTTACAGGGGAAGATGCCAAAACAAATCTGTTTTCCTGGATCCAACAATTGGTCAGAAGGGAGGTTCAGAATGCTTCACTAGCAAGTTCTCAGCCAGAACCCCAACCCAAGAAGGCACCCAAACAAAAGCAAAAAGAGGAATATTTTTCTCCCATCCTTTCCAAACGTAAAAGGACAGGGGATCAAGCTGCGTCCCTGTCCCTGAGCCCTTCTCCTTCAGACCAGGAGGAGGACTCCGGCATTTCTGAGGACTTCCTGCCCAAAGATGACAGGGAACTCTTAGAGGAAGAGGAGACTGTTACAACTAATTACTCTAAACTTCCCCCCCAAGATATTTACACACGACTTTTACCTAAGGTCATCAGGACCCTTAAGCTCCAATATATGCCTAAGCTTAAGGAGGAAGGGGATACAGATTTCCCTGTGGGAGATGAAGACATCATCCCCAAATCCAACTACAAACTTCTTCAAGTTCCGCTGCCAGCAGGTTTTTTCTCTATCATCAAAGCTGAGTGGGAACACCCTGCAAAGCCCAAAGCTGCTTCGTCTAATTTTTCCAAATTCTACTCTTTTATTCCTGAGGCAACAAGACATCTGAAACTGCCTATGGTGGACGACCCAGTTAACAGCCCGGCCTTTAATTCTATCCTTCCCATGGATGCTGATGGAATGCCAAAGGATCCTTCAGACAAGAGGATAGAGCAGGCCCTCAGATGGGACTTTGAAGTGTCCTCCAACTCTCTCAAAGTGTCAGCCACGGCCTCTCTCTTCTGCAGAGCTTCCTATACCTGGCTTTCAGAACTTTCCAGAAGGGACGACCTTCCCAGAGATGTGAAAGATGGTTTGAAGAAAGTCACCCTAGCGAATGCCTTTGCGGCAGACGCCACCTTGAAAGCGGTTCAGCTGTCAGCTAGAGCAATGGCACCTAGCATCACTACTCACAGGAACACTTGGCTATGAAATTGGGCCACTGACCAGCTAGAGCAAAGGTGGCCGCAGTTCCCTTTAAAGGTGGTTTCCTCTTTGGAGATGTACTCAGATACCTGATAGGAGAGAGGGATAAAAAGAAGGTCCTTCCTTCCAAGAGAAGAGAAAACAGGAGCAAACGTAGATTCCAGTCCTTTCGGGACAACAGGAGAGACCCCAGACAAAACACCCACAAAACCTTCAGACAAAAATGGTAACCCAAGTCTAGAGATAACAGGATCTCCTTCTCGGGAAAGCAGAAAAATTTCAAGGTGTTTACTCAGTCTTTTTCGTTGTTCCAAAGAAGAATGGGGATGTCCATGGCATCTTGGATCTGAAGTGGGTAAACAAGCACATCGTGACAAGGAAGTTTTGGATGGAACACTGAGTTCCATCCTAGCCTCCATGCATCAAGAGCACTTCTTGGCATCGATTGACCTTTCAGAAGCCTACCTTCATATTCCAGTAGCTTCACATTGCAGGTTTCTGAGGTTTGCATACGATGGGCATCAGTTTCAGTATCGGGCACTCCCGTTCAGTCTCAAGTCATCCCCCAGAGTGTGTACCAAAGTTTTAGAGACATTAGTGGCAATCCTTCGGATTCAGGGTATGTCCCTGTTTCCATACCTGACAACATTCTGGTAAAAGCTCCATCCAGGGAATAGACCACTGTATATCTGGAACAGACTATTTTGACTCTGTCATACCATGGTTTGTCATCAATACTCAAAAAAGTTCTCTGGTACCAACCCAGAGCCTTATTCACCTGGGGGTACAGATGGAAACCCTCAGGGACAGAGTTTTCCTCACCCAGGAAAGGAGGTCCAAACTGTCAGATCTCCTGGTCTGGGTATCCAGAAGGAAGATGGAAAACCTCATGGTTCTAGCACAACTCCTGGGAATACCAGTTTCCTGTCAGGATGTGGTGCAGTGGGCTCGCTTCCACACTCGACCTCTCCAGATTTTCCTCCTACCCTTCCAGAAGGAAATCATCCTAAGGAAACCCTTGAAGCTGAGAATTCTGGCATATCTAAAACAAGCCTACTCCCCACCATTTCACACAGGGACAAGTGATGAGGGATCCGAAGAGGTTGGTAGTGACAACCGATGCGAGTCTCTTCAGTTGGGGAGCCCATCTTATGGAAACAGTAACCCAAGTTAAGTGGTCTATACAGGAATCCACCAATAGCATCAAATTCCTGGAGCTGAGGGCTATACGGTCAGCACTACTAAGCACGGCAAGATATGTAGAAGGGAAACGTGTTAATCCAGATGGACAACATAACATCCAAGGCTTATGTGAACAGACAAGTTGGGATGAGGTTCAAGATGCTACATGCCAAAGTGAAACTACTCTTCCTTTGGGTGGAAAGTCACTTTCTTTCCATCAAAGCGATGCATGTGGCTGGCTGGGACACCATGCTAGCGGATTGGCTGATCCGCCAGTCCATAGACCAATCGAAATGGTCTCTTCATCCGAGAGTCTTCCTTCAAATTTGGAGGCAATTCAGAACATCGGAAGTCAACCTGTTTGCATTAGCACAAAATCACCAGGTGGACAAGTATTTCTCCAGAACAAGAAGCAAAGGAGTTGGACGTAGACTCCCTAAATGCGGATTGGCCTCCAACTCTACTGTATGCCTTTCTGCCATTTCAGATTCTTCTGTGGTTCCTACAAAGGGCAGAAGTAATTGTGGTGGCTCCATTCTGGCCCAGATGGGCATGATTCCAGGGCCTACAAAGACTATCAGTGGGCTCAGTGTGGAGACTGCCTCTTCGTCCAGACCTCCTCCCTCAAGGGAGCCCAACTCATTCACGACCAGCTCAAGCTCACTGTTTGGAGGTTGAGAGGCATCAGATAGTTAGTCTAGGGTATCCCAAGGTGGTCATAGACACCATGCTCTCCTCCAGGGAAGCTTTTACTAATAGAGTATATAATATGATGTGGCAAGTGTTTGGGTCATGGTGTATGGAGAGACAAATTGACCCCATGTCAGCTAAGATTGCTATAATTCTTTCATTCCTATAGTCTGGGTTGGAAAAGGGTCTTAGTACCAGTACCCTTTGTAGGCAAGTGGCAGCCATCTCCACGATTAGGGGGGCAAAGAAGGGAAGATATGTTTCTTCCCATCCTCACATTAGATGTTTCCTTAAAGGGGTTACCCAAATCAATCTCCCTCAGGTACACCGTTTTCCTTCATGGAACCTGAACACAGTTCTAGATGCTCTGTGTTGCAGACCCTTTGAACCAATGGCATTGTGTAGTCTCAAATTCCTGACCTTTAAGACGGTGTTTCTAGTTAGCATTACCTCACCACATAGGGTTTCAGAAATTCAGGCTCTCTCTTGTCATAAGGAACTCTGTGTGTTCCATCAAGATAAAATAGTACTTCAGCCAGATCTGACTTTCACCCCCAAAGTTAACTCAAGCTTTCATTGGGGTGAGAATATTGTTTTGCCCTCTTTCTGTCCAAACCCAGTGCATGATAAGGAAAAATTGTGGCATCGCTTAGATGTCTGCAGAGCGCTAAGCTTTTACTTAGAAAGGACTAAGGCAGTTCACAAGATTGAGTCCCTTTTTGTTTCCTTTAGGAAGGCCGCTATGGGTAGTAGAATTTCTTCCACTTAGATTAGTAGATGGCTTAGGGGTTGCATCATTGAGGCTTATAAAGTGAAGGGCATAGAACTCCCGCAGGGGGTTACAGCCCATTCCCTTAGGGGGGCAGCTACTTCAGCAGTATACCGATCCTTTCCCTCCATGGAGGTAGTTTGTAAAGCTGCCACATGGAAATCTATCCATTCCTTTACAAGGCACTACAGGATCAACAAATTTGCTTCTGCTGAGGCTGCCTTTGGCAGAAGGGTGCTTCAGCATGCTGTTTAGTTGAGAAGCTGAGGAGACCCCCCCCCCCCCACCGGGGACACTGCTTTTTTATGTCCCAGGAGTAAAGGAATGGACCGCTCCTGGGACCACTGGAGAACAGAAGATTCTGTTCACTTAACGTGAAGTCTTCCTTCTCTGTGGTCCCAGAGTGGTCCATTCCTACCCACCCATTCTTGCGGTTATCTCAGCTTCTGTACTGTTCTGGGTTCTGAATTTGTTAATCTGCTGCCTGCGCCCCCAGGCGTAGGGGTGACCTCCAGGGGTGGGGATTTGTCCTAAGTACTCTAGGCACAGGTTTAGGGGAGAGTGTTGTTTGTTTTTCTCTCCTTGTTATATGGTGTCAGTTATGTACAGGGAGATGTCATGACTTGAAAACTGACTGGAAGCAGAGGGTCAAGCACCTCCCCTCTGGGTTCAAGTCTGCTGGCCCTGCCCACAGATAAGAGGAGGTATGATCCCAGGAGTAAAGGAATGGACCACTCTGGGAGCACAGAGAAGGAAGACTTCATGGTAAGTTAAGAGAATCTTCCGTTTCTTCAGATTCTCAGGGCATTTAATAATTTCTGTGGATACCTAACTACTTCCAACGTTTCTAGCAGTGTGTACTGTGAAAGTAAAAAAATAACATTTAATTAAAGGGGAATTGGGGTGAAGAGGCAGCTTCTTCATGTTTTTGACATCTTAGTAACTATCAGTAAACTCATAAGTTGTTATCGGTTAATTTGACAGGCTCTCTTGTTGAGGCACTGATCAATTCCTGGAATAAGGAGCTACTTCAAGTCATATTCACAAGAATTCTGACATATCCATTCCAATTTTTAGTCCAGTTTTGTTTCCTGGTTTACTAAGGACTAGGGATGGGCATGAACCTCGTAATGAAACTCAGTTTGTCACAAAAATCATGGATTTGTGAGCTAAGGGTTGTATGATCACACCTGTGATGAACCTCCCATGAACCTGCATGGTTTTTATGAAAGTTTGTGTGGTTTATGTTGGCAGTTCTTGTGGCAGGTTTCAACATTCTACAACCTTTGCATTTTAATTGGCTTGCTTTTATTTCTTACTCCCTTGCCCTCAGAAATAATGGGACAGAGCAGAACTGGACAAATCCCAGGTGCCAGGTTGTCATGGAGCCTAACATTTTCAGCAGTTATTTCATTATAGCTATTCTTAGTGGAAGTTAAATGCTTATTTATCATTTGACACCAGAATAACAAAAATAATGTGACATAGAATTTTTATTTATTTCATTTACAGTATAGTCAGCCTTACTCACTGAGACTCAAGGGGGATTACACCATGTAATTTGTATTAAGTTCTTTGCTTGTTTATATATAAATTTAACTGGGCACCATTTGATGGTAGTGGATGAACTCATTTCTTAAAACAGTTTCTTCCTATAGTATACTAAACAGTATTCAACTTTTAAAAGCTGTAATGGAATTCTGATAAATTGGGAAGAAGTTAGGTAAGGGTTAAACATTAACTTTCACTGTAATGACTACCCAGATTACTATGTTTAATCCTGATTATTGGCCCTGGAATGCAGAACAAAAAAAAAAAATCAGCATTCTGGTGCCAGAATGCTGATTTTTTTGTTCTACAGTTTGAGGCCATGTACAGGTAGGTAGAATTTTTCTTCAAACCTGTGTGTATGCCTAGGGAAAAACTTGAAGATGGATACAGATTGACCCTTGTCAGTTTTGTAGGTTCCCCACTTGTTTACTGTTATAGTTTAAGAAAAAATAAAAGAAACTGCAAAGAAGTTAGGATTATGTTTTGTGGTAAGAATGATTAGAAAAATATGGTTATTAAAATGCAAAACCCTGAAGGCTGAAAATGAGTTTGGCCCTTCAGTTTTTGGGCTGCTTCCGGATCAGAGAAAATTTATAAAAGCATGGGTTAGAAATATTATATATTGGGTTTCAGAAGTATTCTTAAAGCGACATTTGCTTGATAATCCTGGAAGTAGAATTTAACTAAAGAGGTAATTCAGGTAATGATGTAATAAGACATTGGTGCATAAGAAAACCATTACTATTCTGAAAAGCACTTCCATGCTCACTCCTCTTTGTTAAATTGTTCTAGTGGTGTTAGGTAAGTGAGGGATCATGGGTCAATAACATCTGAAAGGGAGAATTTTATGTATCTCAGCTGTGTAATAATGACTGCTTTTCATATCCTGCCATGCCATCTTAATTTCATAAGCAGAACGTTGTTCAAAGAAACAATATCCCATGTATACAAGCATGCATACTCCTCTACTTGCAGCTGCTGGAATGGCCTTGGGTTAGCCATAGCTCTTGTATGATGTCCTTGAAAGGGCAGCTTCTGTGAAAGCTCTCTCAGCCCCACCCACCTCACAGGGTGTCTGTTATGTGGGAGGAAGATAAAAGAGATTGTAAGCCGCTCTGAGTCTCTGATTCAGAGAGAAGGGCGGGGTATAAATCTGCAATTCTTCTTCTTCTTCTTCTTCTTCTTCTTCTTCTTCTTCTTCTTCTTCTTCTTCTTCTTCTTCTTCTTCTTCTTCTTCTTCTTCTTCTTCTTCTTCTTCTTCTTCATAGTGTAAAGACTAAGACAATTTCCTGAAGTAGAAATCAAAATTTATTTTATGTTTCTGAAATCATTATGAACATGCATGTCTGCGTTTGTTCAGCTTAATGTGCTTTAAGAGACATAATATTAGAGCTGCAAGCCACACACACGCACACACACACATTGTGTCTTAAGATGATATACCTTGTGAATATATAAAATTTTATTCATTTTAAGGCAGTCTTGTATGTGAAAGATAATGTATATTCTCATTTGAGGAGAGGCGTACATTTTGATGCTTGAGTACTCCTTCTCCCATGATCCCTGGAGACAGGATATTATGTCATACTTTCCATCTCTGAAGAGAGGGAATACTTCTCTTAAATTCTTTTTGTGCCTTTTCTGCAAGTGCAGGACTTTGGAGGCGCTCCAAGTTCCTTTTAGCATTTTTTTCTTTCTGGAGTTCTTATGTCTGGTGTTCTTTCCCTTGTGTACTTTCAGTGTCTTTTCTGTTGTCCATCTACATTTTTTAAAAGTGAGTTTTTTCTGTGTATTTGTTCCTGTCTATCGTCTTTTTGAGTGACCTGCCACCCGGAATCCTACTAAGGCAGCACAAAAAAAGTTTGGCCATTCCATCTACAGTGTGTTTGTCACCCAGATCTCATTTTTGGGACGAGGTTTCCAGTACAGATTCAGGACTCTGAGAGTCGTGTATCAAAGGCACTCAAGTTTTTACTCCATCTTTTTGACAGTTCCAATAAAGAGCAGGGACTGGATGTCCATTTTAGACCTCAGATTTTGTAACTAATTCGTTGCTTACAAAAACATTCAAGATGGAAACAATACAGTCAGTCAAAGAGGCAATTCTAGCGGGAGTAATCTTCTCCAGGTCAGTGGATCTTACATACAACTCCATGATTGCAGCCATACCCACCATCACATGGGCCCCAAACATATTCAAAGGGCCTACAGTGGTTCCTGTTCCCTTACTAGCAGTTGTTTACACTCAAGTGATACCAGAGATTAAGGGTAGACTGACGGGTTGCTTTCAATTTGTTGGTGGACAGTCACTTTGCATGTGATCAAAGGCAAACAGATCCACACAGAGACAGAGTTACTGATCACCACAAATAAGAGTCTGTTGAGTTGGTGAGCCCACTGTTCTCAAGGACAGGTCCAGGGAACTTGGTCAGCATCACAACAATCAAGAGCAAAACCTCTTGGAGCTCAGAACAGTTTTTATAGTGCTAAAAAACTTCCTGAAAACATCATGGTATCTTCACATTTGCCTTCAGATAGACAGTACCATGACCAAGGCCCATGGCAGTTGCCAGGATCATGTGTGATCCTGCCAACTACAAAAGGAACCAAATTTGATCATGCAGTGATCAGAAAGGCACCTAGCATCCATCAGAGTGAAATACATCATTGGTGCCTCAAATATGTAAGTCAACTGGCTCAGTTTGACTTGCCTGGACCTTGGAGAGTGGTCCCTATCTCAGGTTCTGTTTGATCAAGTGACAAGATGGTTTAGCCACCCTTCTGTAGACCTGTTTTTCTCCCTGATCAGTGCCAAGATCACATGCTTTTTCTCCTACTATGACCATTCATAAATGGAACAGATGGTTGCACTCCTCTTCTGTTGGCCAGATGGACTATTCTATGTGTTTTCCTCTGTTCCTATTGATTTCCAGAGTGCTGAACAAACTTAAATGGGAGAGGGTGGAAGTGATACTCTTGACTCCACATTGACTAAGGAGGCCTTGATTCTCATACCTCATCTCACTGTCAGAGCAGTCACCCTGAACACTTCTGGCTCTTTCAGACCTTCTGTCCCAGAGACCGATATTTGTAACATGTAGCCAATTTATTGTTAAATATTTAGATAGCACTGAACCTATGTTTACTGATGCATCCCTAACCCAAAGAAGAGGAGACCTGTGGCTAAAAGAACATAGGCAAGTATAGCTGAAGAGCACCTGAGCTGTAAACAACCACTGGATGAGATAGCACAACATTCTATGCTGTTCACATGGTTACAGTTACAGTGGGAGCTGTATCATACAAATTCCATGTATTTTTGCTGCATGAATAAATGCCTAACTCTTCTCATAAACACAAAAAGGTTTTAGTTTTTAAGAATCTGTGTATTCCTCTGTGCCATTGGTTTGCTGTGCAAAATTGCTGATTTCTGTGGAGGGAATTTTGATGCTTACAAGAGAGTCACTGTAATGCCTCATGCAGACTTCACTATTATGTGTACATACTCAGCATTTGATTAGTAAAGAAAACTCTAACTTTTGAATTGGAAGTTGGGTTTCTAAAATGATTCTACTTTTGTCATTATTTTATTTTTATAAACAGATCGGCTAATTGAGGCCAAACCTTTTCCACCAGTGTAGCCAGGAAAATGAGATTTAAAATGAGGTATGTTCTCCATAGCTATTGGTATGCCATCTGGAATGTTTGAGGTTGGACCTCTTGTTTCTGTTGAAAAAGCTAGAATTCACAACAATGAAACTTTAAGTAGGAAAAACCTACCTTTTAACTGTATGCTACCAAAAGGAATAATGGGTCATTAATATGAAGAAAGTGAGTGATTGTTTTTGTTGCTGTGCAGTAGAATTGTGAAGTATACCTGTGGCAGATTTCCTGCAGGCTAGCCACTACCTCATGGGAATATTCCTTCCCAGTACAATACAATATCCTGCCTACTCTAGTGTACTGGGATTCCCAACAGGAAATTAAAAAGAGAAAGGGGCTTGAGGCGTGTCAGTGTCACCCCCAGTTAGCAATCCAGGACCCGGGCCATACATACCTTTTAAAATGAAGAACAAATTTATTTCAGAAAAAAAGCATATCTTGAAGTAAATGTTAACACTTAAGCAGGAGTTGTGGAATGTTAAATTTTATGGATACACGCCTCTGGAAAACACTCTGGCAGGCTCATAACATATCAACACAGCACTCTTCTGTAACTAAATTGTGCACAGGGTCCAGCAAAATTCTAGTGACCTTCTATAATGCCTCAGTACACTTAATTCCTTCAGCAAGGAAAATTTAAAACATTCTTATGTTTCCTTCTTTAATTCATACTCATATTACAGTAACCTTTCTCTCTCAACTTTCAAAACCTAACTCCTGACTAGCAATCTTCCCTCACATACCATACCTTTTGCCCAGTACAGCTCTGATTGGCTGCATTGTTGCTGGGATACATTTCTGTGCTCTGCCAGTTGTACCACCTTTATAGGTATTACAAAAAATTGGCTTGGCAATATTCATGAGAGTATCAGATCTGTCTGTCTGATTTTTGTAAAATAAAATTCAGATTCCTGTTTTTCAGATCCATTGCCTCCACACATGTCCTCTGATTTTTATCAGCCTATAGCAACTTTTATCTGAGGAGCTCATGTGAAATATTGCTGATGGCTTTCTTGGTCAAACACAATGTTCTGAAATGTGTACAGGGAAAAAAAACTTTTTTATAAGATTGCTTAAAGGCAGAAACCACACATTGAACAGATTTAAGCTTTCATTTTAATAGGGTGAAGAGGACTGTGTTTTAAAATGACACCTAATTAAGTAAGGCTTTTCACTAATCACCTCTTTCATTTTAGCTACAAGTGCTTCTATCAAAATGAAAATCTCTCGCTGGAAACTTTTATCACAACATGATTTTGCCAAAACTCAGAAGCAACTCATGATGCAATTAAAAGGTTATTTTGTGACTTTTACAGGTACTATTACAGTGAGACCACAAGTTCCTGAGGTCCTCAGTAAATGGATGTTTCAGTTTTGCAGCAACCAACTCTTGTAACAAGTTGTTCACACTTCATGTGATGTATTTAAATGTAGTACACATGTGCGTGTGTTGCCATCCAAGCCAAGATACAATATTAACTAGGATACTTTAGGGAGGATATTGCCACTCTGGCTGATTTGTATGTACAGTTTCTTGCCTAAATATGTAACATTTATTAGCTAGGGATGAGAAGATCTGTTTTGCTCATGTAATAGTTTGTGAAAGATATCTACCACTACTTTGTTCCATGTGAGGTTGTTTGGTCATACTTTTATTTAAAACTTTTTTTTGTCTCTCCAAGTACTTGAGGCAGCTGACAAATACAATAGTTATTATTATTATTATTATTATTATTATTATTATTATTATTATTATTATTATTATTATTATTATTATTAGTTTATTTCTATTCCACCCCTTCCCCCTTTTGGGGGGCTCAGAGCGGAGTACAACAATTTAAATTAAAATCACAATAAAATCATAATAAAAAACAAATTCAACATTCAGTAAGTGCAGTAAGTTAGTTCAGCAAGGTGATATGAGCAAGATGGTATAGCTCCACAATACAGTGATGCAGTGGGCCGTAAGGGTGTAGGGGGAGGCCAACTGATCTAATAGATGGATGCCCGCTGCCTCATCCAAAGACCTGGTGGAACAGCTCTGTTTTACAGGCCCTACAAAAGGCCAGTAGGCCAGATAGGGCCCAGATCTCCATTGGAAGCTAATTCCACCAGGTCGGGGGCCAGGACTGAGAAAGTCCTGGGCCTGGTAGAGGCAAGATGGGCATCCCTTGGGCCGGGGACTGTCAGAAGATCCTGGGAGGCCAAACCAAGCTACCTCCAGGGCGCATATGGAAGGAGAAGATCCCATAGGTATAATAATAATAACAATAATAATAATCTTTAATTTATATCCCGCTCTCCCCACTGAAGCCATCTCAGGGCAGCTCACAACAGTTAAAATACATATTATATGTACATACATATTATAAATCATTTTATAATTAAAAACTTCTAAGATTAAATTGGTGCTAAAAACTTGATGTTATGCATCATACAGTTTTTCCTTGGCGAAAGTATTCCTTCAACAGTAAAATTGATTGCTGTGAAATTATTAAGTGAAAGCCAGTTGGAAAAGAGCAGGCTTGCAGGCCCTGTGGAACTGGGCAAGGTTCCACAAGGCCCGCATCTCTTCTGGCAGTTGGTTCCACCAGTGGGGGGCTGAAATTGAGAAGGTCCTTTCTCTGGTGACTTTCAGTTTGGCCTCCTTTGGCCCTGGGATCGTCAACAGATTTTGAGAACCAGATCGCAGTATCCTCTGGGGAATATATGGGGAGAGACGGCCCCTAAGGTAGGCAGGTCCTTGACCATATAGGGCTTTAAAGGTAATAACTGGCACCTTGTAATGAATCCGGTACACTATTGGCAGCCAGTTCAGTTCCCGCAGCCCCGGCTGTATGTGCTCCCATCTAGGGAGGCCCAATAATAATAATAATAATAATAATAATAATAATAAATTATTATTATTTCCCACCCGCCTGGCTGCTGCATTCTGCACTAGCTGTAGTTTCCAGGTTCGGCACAGGGGCAGTCCCATGTAGAGGGCATTGCAGTAGTCCAACCTCGAGGTGACGGTTGCATGGATCACTGTTGCTAGGTTGCCGCGCTCCAAGAAGGGGACAAAGTGCCTCACCCGCCTAAGATGAAAAAAAGCAGATTTAGCAGTGGCTGGTCTCTGGGCTTCCATTGACAAGGCAGGCTCCAGCAGCACCCCCAAGCTCTTGACCTTGTGCGCCATTTGCAATGGCGCACCGTCAAATGCTGGTAGGGGGATTTCCCTGCCCAGACCGCCGCGACTTAGGCAAAGGACCTCTGTCTTTGCTGGATTCAACTTCAACCTACTCATCCTGAGCCAACCTGCCACAGTTTACAGCGTCAGATCTAGGTTTTTTGGGACACAGGCCGTCCGTCCATCCGTAGATAGAGTTGGGTGTCATCAGCATATTAGTGACAACCCAACCCCTACCTCCGGGCAATCTGGGCAAGGGGGCGCATGTAGATGTTGAATAACATCGGGGAGAGCACTGTCCCCTGTGGCACCCCACAGTTAGGCGGGTGCCTCCGGGACAGTTCACCCCCAATTGCCACCCTTTGTCCTCGACCATCGAGGAAAGAGGAAAGCCATTGCAAGGCCAACCCCTGGATCCCTGCGTTAGTGAGGCGGCGGGTCAGCAACTGGTGGTTGACAGTATCGAACGCAGCCAGTAGGTCTAACAACATCAGTACCTCTGAGCCACCTCGATCCAGATGCTGCTGGAGGTCATCCACCAGGGCGACCAGCACTGTGTCTATCCTATGACCTGGGTGAAAGCCGGACTGGTGCAGATCTAGAGCGGAAGCGTCATCCAGAAAACTGTGTAACTGTAACGCTACTGCCCTCTCAATAATTTTACCCAAAAAGAGTAAATTTGAGACCAGCCGATAATGTGCCAATTCAGCCAGATCTGATGTAGCTTTTTTCAAGAGTGGGCAGACCACAGCCTCTTCAAGAGGCACTGGAAAAAGCCCTTCTGAGAAGGATCTATTTACGATGTCCCGTATAAGACATCTAAGCTCCATCTGGCAAGCTTTAATTAGCCAGGAGGGGCATGGGTCCAGATCACAAGTTGCTGGGCATACAGCAGAGAGGATTCTGTCAACTTCCTCCAGACTGAGCACGTTGAAGCAATCCAGAATTGGTCCAGAAGACAGGCACAGGGCCTCGAGTTCACGTGCTGTTTCCAATGTGGCGGGGAGGTCGTGGCGGAGCGACGAGATCTTACCTGCAAAAAATTCCGCAAAAGCCTCACAGCCTTTTTCCAATGCCCTAGCATTTGGCCTGCCTTGTGGCAGTGTTGTAAGATTCCGAATTGTCCTAAACAATTGTGCCGGGCGTGAGCTTGCAGACGCAATCTTAGCCGCAAATTAAGTGCGGCTTTGTGGCTTTGACTGCCATCTCATAGGACCTCATAAATTCTCTATAAGATGTTCTAGTCGCTTCGTCTCAAGCACGCTGCCATTGCCTCTCTAACTGTCTGAGCCCTCGTTTCAGCTGCTGTAATTCCGGGGTATACCACGGAGCCTGCTTGGAGCGAGGGCACAGAGGGCGCTGAGGTGCAATCTCATCGATGGGCCTGGAGAGCTGACCCTGCCAAGACTCCACCACGTCATCGAGAGAATCGCCAGGAGGCCAGGGCTCCCGCAGAGCCTTTTGGAACTGCTCAGTGTCCATCAGGCTCCACAGGCGAGCCAAAATAAGCTTGCCACCTAAACAGGCCTGGGGTGGAACATCCACACAAACCTTAAGGGCAAAGTGGTCTGACCACGGCACTGCCTCAGTGGTAATATCGTCCACCAAAACCCCGACCACAAAGATCAAATCTTAACATGTGCCCCGCCTGGTGAGTGTCGATGTAACAAATTGGGAGAGCCCCAGTGTCGCCATGGATGGCACTAGGTCCATCACCTGATCGGAGGTCATGTCATCAGCATGGACATTGAAGTCGCCCAGAACCACAAGCCTTGGGTACTCCAATGCCCAGCCTGCTACGGCCTCCATCAGGGATGGTAAGGCGCTGGCTGGTGTGTTAGGCATATGGTACACCAGCCATATTGCCAGCCCCTCCCCAACATCCCATGCCAGACCGGCACATTCAATATCATTGATCTCTGGGGCTGGGAGGGCCTGAAAGGAGTAAGCCTCTCGTATGAATAGAGCCACCCCTCCCCCCCGCCCGCTAGTCTGCTATTGGTGAAAGACTGAGTATCCCAGGGGAGCCATTTGGGAGAGAGCTACGGTCTCTCCATCTCGCACCCAGGTCTCAGTCATGCAAGCCAGGTCCACGTCCTGTTCGAGCAAAAATTCTTGGAGGACTGAGGTCTTATTGTTTATGTAACTGGTGTTGCATAACACCAATGACGGAGGTGAGTAATTCAGCCTGACCCCACTAACTGTCACCGTTGGAATGGGACATAGACTGGAAGGAGGCTGAGCACTACCATGTCTCAGCCCCCGTCCCTTATATTGATGTCTGTTCCCACCGTCATACCTTCCCCTCCCCAGGAGTACTGGAATCCACAGGCCGGTCATCCCTGTTGGTCCCAGGTAAAAAAAAGTAAAAACTAACACCTTGAAATTGATCCGGAACTCTATAGGCAGCCAGTGCATGTTGTGGAGTGCCAGCCGTATGCTCACCTGTATAGGTGATGCAGTCAACAGGCGAGTTGCAGCATTCTGCACCCGCTGTAGTTTCCGGATCGGTTTCAGGGGCACGCCAGTGTAGAGCAAGTTACAGTAATCCAGCCTGGAAGTGACCATTGCGTGGATCACTGCAGCCAAATCTTGGGAGGATAGGTATGGTGCTAGCTGCCTGATCTGCTGTAGGTGGAAGAAGGCAGACTGCGCAGCTGTTGTGACCTGGACCTCCATTGAAAGGGAGGCATCCAGAATCACTCCCAGACTCTTCACCTGCTGGGCTGGTACCAAGGTGGCCCCACCCAGGGCTGGGAGCTGGATGCACGAACACGCCCCCCTCCTTCGATTCAGGTACAGGACCTCCGTCCTAGTTGGATTTAACTTCAGTCAACTCTGCTGTAGCCATCCAGCCACGGCTCCTAATGCCTCCGACAGCTGTTCAGGGGCGGAAGATGGTCTGCCATCCATCAACAGATATTGCTGGGTGTCATCAGCATACCGGTGACAACCCAGTCCAAAACCTCGGGCAATCTGCGAGTTGTGAAGTTACTTTGAAGGTAAAATATTTGGGTGTGGCAATAACAATGAAGAATATTTATTTGTTTAAAAATAATTATGAGAAGCTATGGAGTAAAATGGAGGAGGACATGATAAAATGGAATAAACTTAATTTGTCATTGCTGGGAAGAATTGCTGCAATTAAAATGAACATTTTATCAAGAATAATGTAATAATAATAATAAATTTATTTTTAATAATAATAATAATAATAAACTTTTATTTATATCCCGCCCTTCCCGCCAAAGCAGGCTCAGGGCGGCTAACATGACATGGTATACCATGATTTATAAAACAATTTTAAAATACAATTAATACATACAGTTAAAACAGTTACATTAAATTACAGCTAAAATTAAGTTAAGGTGCTATATTCAGTTGACGTATTTCGATGGCGAGATATCGCTTTCAGGGTTCCTCATATGCTTGCAGAAAGAGAGTGGTTTTGCAAGCCCTGCGGAATTGATTAAAGTCCCGCAGGGCTCGCACTTCCTCCGGCAATTGGTTCCACCAGTGGGGGGCCATTACAGAAAAGGCCTGCTCTCTTGTTACTCTTAGTTTGGCCTCTTTTGGTCCAGGGATCCTTAGAAGGCTTTGAGAACTAGATCTTAGTGCTCTCTGGGGAACGTTTTATATCCCGCCCTCCCCTGCCAAAGGCAGGCTCAGGGCATATTTATTTCAAACTATTCCGATTGTGAAGGACAGTAAATAGTTTAACAGATGGCAAAGGAAGATCTCAGAATTTGTGTGGGCGGGGAAGAAACCAAGGATCAAAATGAAAATTTTAATAGATGCAAAAGAGAGAGGAGGATTCCAATTACCAGATTTAAAACTTTATCATGAAGCAGTAGGCTTAGTGTGGATAAAAGAATGGGTGATGCTACTAAACAGAAAACCTTTGGTGTTGGAAGGTCATGGAAATAAATTCGGCTGGCACGCTTATATGTATTATGGAAAAAAGAAGATGGATGCTTTTTTTCTCTCACCATTATATAAGAAATAATTTGTTGAATACGTGGATGAAATATAAGAAATATGGTGATGAAAGGAAATCGTTATGGATAGTGCCAGCAGAAGTGATAAAAATAACGGCTGAAGTGGGTGAAGAAAAGTGGTTGTCATATAATCAGCTATTAAACATACAAGGCGGTAAAATAGAGCTGAAAACTGCGAAAGAGTTGAACAATAAATATGATTGGTTTCAAATGCAACAAATAAAAAGTTTGGTGGAAAAAGACATTAAAACTGAAGAAATAAGAAAAGAACAAACAGAAGAGGAAATAGTTCTGCTTGGAGATAATGAAAAATTAATTTCAAAATATTATATACTGCTTTTGAAATGGTCTACAGAAGATGAAGTAGTGAAATCTCAAATGATTAAGTGTAATTAATGTAAATAAAGAAATACAGATGGAAACTTGGGAATATCTTTGGAAGAATTCTATAAAGCTTTCAACATGTCAAAGTATTAAAGAGAACTGTTTTAAAATGATGTACAGATGGTATATAACTCCTAAAAAGTTGGCAAAGATGAACAATAAGATGCCAGATAGATGTTGGAAGTGTAAAAAACATGAAGGTTCTTTTTACCATATGTGGTGGACTTGTGAAAGAGCAAAAAAGTATTGGCAGATGATCTAACAAGAAATATCTAGGATCTTGGGATACAAAATCAAGAAAGTTGCAGAGACTTTTCTGTTGGGATTATATATAGAAAAATTTCCAAAAGAAGATAGAACTATAATTTGGTACTTGCTCTCAGCTGCTAGGACATTGTATGCGCAGTTGTGGAAGCAAGAAAAAATACCAGAGAAATGGGATTGGATTATAAAAGTTATAACATGGAGTGAAATGGACAAATTGACAAGAATTTTAAGAAATCTAGAAATTTTTAAGTTGGAGTGGAAGAAGTTTAGAAGTTATATAGAAAAAGAATGGAAAATAAAAGGACATTGGACAATTTTTGATAATGATTAAGTCTTAAAAGAAAAACAGAATTTTTTGTTTTATTAGTTAAGGGTACCTTTAAATATTAGAAGTATGTAACACTGGCGGGGTTCAAGTAACAGGGGGAGGAGGGGTTAGAAAAGTAATATATGGGATAGTTAAAAAGAAGTAATTAATGTAAGAATTGATTGTTACCATATGTTACTGGAATAACACATTATTCCACACATTAGATCTGATCTTTGCGACCGGGATTCAAGTGAACGAAATCGCAACGGAGACGATACCATGGTCGGATCACTTAGCCCTCAAGGCTCGTATGGAGACGCTACCACAACCCTGTAAGGGCGGAGAGCCTATTTTGGCTCGCCCGCGGAGCCTGATGGACCCGGAACGGTTCCAAATGGCTCTTTGGGATCCTTGGCCCCCTGGCGATTCCCTTGATACCCTGGTTGATGCCTGGCAAGATCGGCTATCCGGGGCAATCAACGAGATCGCACCTCGACGTCCTCTGCGCCCTCGTTCAAGGCTGGCTCCTTGGTATACCTTGGAGCTACGCCGGTTGAAACAAGGACTCCGACGACTAGAGAGGCAGTGGCGGCGCACTCGTGACGAAGCGGCGAGAACATCCTATAGAACGTTTATGAGGTTTATGAGGTGGCAGTCAAGGCCGCGAAGAAGAAGTACTTCGCGGCCAAGATTGCGTCTGCAAACTCGCGCCCAGCACAATTGTTTAAGATAATTGGACAGTTAACCACACTGCCCCAAGGCAGACCAAACGTTAGAGAATTGGAAATAGGCTGTGAGGCTTTTGCGAAATTTTTTGCAGATAAAATCACGTCGCTCCGCCAGGACCTGCCCATCACCTTGGATACAGTATGTGAGCCCGAGGCCCCGTGCCTGTCTTCGGATTTAATCCTGGATCACTTCAGCCCACTCAACCTGGAGGAAGTTGACGGAATTCTCTCCTCTGCACGCCCTACAACTTGCGATTTGGACCCATGCCCCTCCTGGCTAATTAAATCCTGCCTGAGGGAGCTTGAATGTCCTTTACGGGACATCATAAATAGATCCCTCTCAGAGGGGCGCTTTCCATCATCTCTAAAAGAGGCTTTGGTCCGTCCCCTCTTGAAAAAAAGTACAGCGGATCCGGCCGAATTGGCAAACTACCGACCGGTCTCTAATTTACCATTTTTAGGTAAAATTATAGAGAGGGCAGTGGCGTCGCAGTTGCAGAGCTTTCTGGATGACGCTTCCATCCTAGACCCTTGCCAGTCCGGCTTTCGCCCGGGTTACGGGACGGAGACAGTACTGGTCGCCCTGGTAGATGATCTCCAACGGCACCTGGACCGGGGCGGTGTGGCGGTGCTGATGTTGTTGGACCTGTCGGCTGCGTTCGACACGGTCGACCATCGGCTACTGACCCGCCGCCTCGCCGATGTAGGGGTGAGGGGGTCTGCCTTACAATGGCTTGCCTCCTTCCTCGAGGATCGGGGACAAAGGGTGGCAATTGGGGGCGAGCTGTCCCAGAGGCGCACACTGGATTGTGGAGTGCCTCAGGGGGCAGTTCTCTCACCAATGTTATTTAATATCTACATGCGCCCCCTTGCCCAGATTGCCAGGAGACATGGACTTGGGTGCCATCAATATGCAGATGACACCCAACTCTATCTGCTAATGGACGGACGGCCTGACTGCGTCCCAGAGAATTTAGACCGGGCCCTGCAGGATTTGGCAACCTGGTTGAGGAAGAGCGGGCTGAAACTGAATCCAGCGAAGACAGAAGTCCTTTGTCTGGGTCGGGGCGCTCGGGGAGGGGAAATACTTCTCCCGGTCTTCGACGGGGCGCCGTTGAAAGCGGCGCACCGAGTTAAGAGCCTGGGAGTTTTACTGGAGCCTGCATTATCAATGGAGGCCCAGATTGCAGCCACTGCCAAGTCAGCCTTCTTCCATCTAAGGCGGGCAAAGCAGTTGGCTCCCTTCCTAGAGCGCCAAGATCTGGCAATGGTGCTTCATGCAACGGTCACCTCGAGACTGGATTACTGTAATGCCCTCTACATGGGGCTGCCTCTGTGCCGAACCCGGAAGCTGCAACTGGTGCAGAACGCAGCGGCTAGACTGTTGCTGGGACTCCCTAAATGGGAGCACATACAGCCTGGGCTGCGCGAACTGCACTGGCTGCCAGTTACATACCGGGTTCGTTACAAAGTGCTGGTCATGACCTTTAAAGCCCTATATGGTCGAGGACCTGTCTACCTTAGGGACCGTCTCTCCTCATATGAACCCCAGAGAGCACTGAGGTCAGCCGGGAAAAACCTGCTGACTGTCCCCGGACCGAGAGAGGTGAAGCTGCAAAGCACCCGTAACCGGGCCTTCTCCTCTGTAGCCCCGAGCCTATGGAACCAACTTCCAGAGGAAATGCGGGCCCTGCGGGACCTAGAACAGTTCCGCAGGGCCTGCAAGACCTTCCTCTTCAGACTGGCTTTCCCTGATCGAAATGGAAATTGCGAAGGAAACCGCCATCAGAAAAAGTAAACATAGCACTAGCACTTTTAAAATTAACTTAATTTTAAAGTTTAATCAGATTTTAAGTAAATGCTGATAATGTTTAATGTAGTTTTATTCACTTGTATAATTTAACTCCGAACCATGTTGTTAGCCGCCCTGAGCCTGCTCCGGCGGGGAGGGCGGGATACAAATAAAATTTGTTGTTGTTGTTGTTGTTGTTGAATAAAATTGTTTTAAACTCAAAACCTCGGGCAATCTGGGCAGGGGGGCGCATATAGATGTTAAATAATGTAGGCAAGAGAATAGCTCCCTGCGCCATTCCACATGTAAGTGGGTGCCACAGGGAAGTCTGCTCGCCAAGCATCACCCTTTGTCCCCATAGGAAGGAAGAAAATCATTGTAAGGCCACCCCCTGCACCCCGGCAATGGCAAGGCGGTGGGTCAATAGGTCATAGTTGACCATGTCAAATGCTGCTGATAAGTCAAGAAGAATCAGCAACGCTGACTCACCTTGGTCCAGATGCCTTCTTAGGTTGTCTGTGAGGGCGACTAATACCATCTCTGTTCCATGGCCCCTGCGGAAGCCGGAATGGGTCCAGGGCAGATGTTTCATCCAGGAAAACCTGCAGCTGCTCTGCTACCGCTTTCTCAACTACCTTTCCCAGGAACGGCAAGTTAGAAACTGGGCAGTAGTTAGCTAGCACACTAGGGTCTAGAGAAGGTTTTTTCAAAAATGTGTAAATTACAGCCTCCTTTAGCATCTCTGGGAATGTCCCACTTGTCAGGGACAGATTAACAATATCACCCAGAGAGTCCCTAATACCATCGTGGCAAGCCTTCACGAGACAGGATGGACAGAGGTCCAGGGGGCAGGTGGTAGATTTCACTGCAGGTAGGATCCTGTCTACATCCTCCAATGTGAGTCAACTGAAGTGGTCCAATATTAGACCATCCGACGGCCAAGGGGCTTCCAGTTCACATACTGTATCAACCATGGCTGGGAGTTCCTGGTGAAGAGTCAAGATTTTATCTGCAGAATATGTCACAAAAGCCTCAGAGCCGATATCCAATTCTCTGTCTCTGGTTGCTTGATGGCAAAGTTGTCAGAGACTGAATCATTCTAAATAATTGGGCTGGGCACGACTTTGCAGACTCTGTGGAGGCCGCATAGAAAGTTTTCTTAGTGGACTTCACAACCCTTTCATAGACTTTCATAAGTGTTCTATGAAAGGTTCTGGACTCTTCACCACGAACACACCGCCACACTTCTCTCTAACCATCTAAGCTGCTGTTTCATCCTTAGCAGGTCCAAGGAATATCAGGTAGCTGCTTTGGTACAGCAGTGAAGAGGGCGCTGGGGGCCAATGTTGTCGATGGCAGTGGAGAATTGGGAATACCAGTCCTCCACAAGTTCATCTAACGAACCACTAGGGGGCATTGAATCCTGCAGGGCCTCTTGGAACCGCTCTGGGCCCATTTGGCTGTGCGGGCGAGCATAAATCTGCTTGCCGCCTAAACAGGGTGGAAGCTACAGGTCTAGCCGGACTTTCAAGGCATAGTGGTCTGACCATGGAACAGCGTTTGCCTCCATCAGATTCACTGATATCCCTGCCCTGAAGATCAAATCTAGTGTGTGACCAGCCCGGAGTGTGGGAACCAATACAAATTGGTTGAGTCCCAGCGTTTCCATGGATGACACCAGGTCCTGCGCCTGCAAGGACGCCATGTCATCAACATGGACATTGAAACCCCCCAGAATTAAAAGTCTGGGGAAGTCCAATGCCCAGGTGGATGCCGCATCCAGCAGGGCAGGTAGGCTCTCTGGTGGTGCATTAGGGGGTCGGTACACCACCCAGATCGCCAAACTCTCCTCAGTTTCTCACACCATGCCGGTACACTCTATGCCAGCGATGTTTGGGTCAGGGAGTGCCCTGAAAGAAAAGGAGTTTCGAATGAGCACCGCAACTCCCCCTCCCCCCCCATTTGTCCAAGACTGGTGAAGGACAGCAAACCCAGGTGGGGTAACCTGCGATAGTTTTGCCATCCTGCACCCAGGTCTCCGTCATACAGGCCAGCTCCACTTGTTGTGTTGTAATAAAGTCCCGCAAAGTAGCGGTCTTATTATTAATAGACCTGGCATTTATCAACACCAGTGAAGGAGATGGGTGATTTATCATAGCCCCACAACCAACACGTCTTGAGATGGGACATAGGTGAGAGGAGGTCTGAGCATTTCCATATCTCCGGCTCCCTCCCTGTTTTCGTAACCTATTCCCACTGTCATAAGAACATAAGAGAAGCCATGTTAGATCAGGCCAATGGCCCATCCAGTCCAACACTCTGTGTCACACAGTGGCAAAAAATTTTTATATACACACACACACACACTGTGGCTAATAGCTACTGATGGACCTCTGCTCCATATCTTTATCTAAACCCCTCTTGAAGGTGGCTATGCTTGTGGCCGCCACCACCTCCTGTGGCAGTGAATTCCACATGTTAATCACCCTTTGGGTGAAGAAGTACTTCCTTTTATCCGTTTTAACCTGTCTGCTCAGCAATTTCATTGAATGCCCATGAGTTCTTGTATTGTGAGAAAGGGAGAAAAGTACTTCTTTCATACCTTCCCCACCCTGTTACAACTGAAATCCCCAACCTTAACATGGCTTCCCCCACGCAGTGCTATTTGACCAAAAGAGGCCCTGCTAGCATCTGCTGATATGATAAGAATCCAAGGGGTGGCCTCTCATTCATTAATTTACCCCCCACTCTTTTCTCATGCACAATACTCTTAATTTTGGTTTGGCTCCCTACTATTTCTATTATTATCTAACTTCCCCTGAAAATCAAGCTCATTAATTTTCTCACTATTTAACAAATCAAATAACATCTAACAGTTTAAATTAATCCTACTACTAATAAATTACTAGCAAGCCAATTAATAATAGGTACCCTCCCACAATTTTCAACCCTCCCCGTCCTACACAACCCAATTAATTAGCTAGATAAAATATTCAGTAGTACTTTAAAAGATCCAATTTAAATGAGTTCTAATTAAACAATTCATTAAATTCCTAAAATCAAATTGATCGTATAATAGCAATTTAGAGCTTGAATTAAAAATTTAAGGCTTCAAATACAGATGAATGTGCAAAATAAATGCTAAAATAAAGTGCTGAATAAAGTGCTGAGTGCTAGGCCAGTTCTTCCAGGTTTTCCTGAGTCCACTGCCTGTCTATGTAAAAACATTTAAATATTACTAGTCACATATTAGGTCAATGCTGTGCAATTTTTTAGACCTGGAACCTATCTTTGATCCTCAAGCAGCAGTATATCTACTTAGTCATGTTACATAAGACACATGACAGGAAAAACAGACAGAGTTATGTCTTCCCTAGTATCAAGGCAAAGACTGTGGGCAGCAGACCACAAGAGCTGCAGGAGGAGGAAATGCAAGCACCAGGAGGTGAAACTCCACGACCTTCTCCTTGCTTGGTTGTTATTGTGCAACAGTCCCTTTTTTCAGTAGCCTTTTGCTTGACCAGTTTCGATCTTGTGGCATTTTAAAGTATGTTGTATACCTCTGCAGTCCTGATAAAGCCTTCTCTTTCAGTCTGGTGCTCCATACATCTTGAATATGCAGAGGGCTTCCATGGCTTCATGTTTTGTTTTACGGCTATGAGAGATTCTAGTGATACTTACTTTCTTGGGTTAGGGATGATTCATGTATGCTTAACATGCTAGTATAGAGTATTTATGTCATGGTGGAAGTGCTATACTTTTAGACATCCATTAGTCATATAGAAACAGAAATACATTCCCAACATTTTACAGAAGAATAGATCATTAGTACTGTACAAGTCAGACTTCTTTTCAAGGTTTTGGTAATTAGTACCTATCACCTGAAGTAATCGCTTTGATTTTCTGTTTACATACATAGTTCTAGGAGATAGCACACAAACAGTCTTGCAAACTTGTAACTGTGTAAGACTATCTGTAGAGAATTAGCTGCATGTGGATTAGAAGAACCATATTAAGCCTGTGTTTGAAATCATCTTTTCTTTTTACCCATGGTGGCTAGATGAGATTATCTACATGGAAGGGAGAGGGAACTTCACGGGACTTTGTGCATAATTCCTGGTTCCATCAGTGCTGGGTGATACCTCCTAGTTTATTTTCTTCATAGCAGTCCTCTAATGCAGGGGTCTTCAACCCCGAGTCTGTGGACTGGTACCGGGCCATGGCCTGTTAGTAACTAGCCCGCCAAGCCTCACCGCCCCCTTGCGGTTACGCGCAGCCTTGCCCCCTGCAGCGCCTCCCCCTCCTGAGGTGCCTTCTCCTCCTCCTCTCTGTTTTCACAATGTTAAGGCTGGGGAAGGGGCCGCGAAGTGCCTTCCAGGCTCTGTAAAGGCAGACACCCCCCCCCCCCGCGCCTGTTAGCTGATTGGTGGAGAAACCACAGCAGCAGCAGCCAGATACAGTCTTACTGTTGGATGTAGAGAAGGCCTTTGATGAAATTCACTGAAATTTTCTGTGATCTGTAGTAGAAAACTACCCCAAACAACCCAGCAAATGATACCAGAAAATATTAAGCTTCTTTAGACTACAGTTGATACAAAAATAGTCTTTGCAGTTGCTGTTCTCAAGTCATAAGGTAGCTAAGAGCCACTTTTGACATACATGTTACATATATGTCTGATTATCATTGATATTGTTAAAAAAATTAATTCTGCATTAAAAACATTGACTGAAACTTGCACCATTTATTGAGGTACTTTCCTTCCTAGAAAGTACAAAGACTCTGGATCCTATAAGTTTCAGCAGTAGCCAAGTGCATAACTCTTTTAAAGTGGATAGAAATTGAAATCAATCAATCTATCTATCTATCTATCTATCTATCTATCTATCTATCTATCTATCTATCTATCTATCTATCCACCATCTATCTATCCATCCACCATCTATCCACCATCTATCCTCCATCTATCTTCCATCTATCATCCATCTATCGTCCATCCATCCATCCATCCATCCATCCATCCATCCATCCATCCATCCATTGATTTGTAGCCCACCTTTCCTGAATGGGTTCTGAGCAGGTAACAACAATCAATAATACAAAGTTAAAATCAGATTCATAAATAAAACAATATAACAATCTAAAAACAAAGTCTAATTCTGCAGTTGGTGGTATCAGTTGGCTCCACTCCTCCCATACATCCCCCAGTAGCTATAAGATAAATGGCTTGACAGAGTTATTTCATCGGCCCTGCAGCAGGGAGGCCACATTGAAATTAGGACTGAAGTACTTTTAGACCTTGGGCATTTTCGCACTGACCTTAATCAGCAGCGACGCCCCTCTTCACCGCGCAGGATCGGCGCGGATTTCGCACTAATTGCCGCGGAGCACCCGGAAGAGCCGGAAAGTCCCGCGGCTTTTGCGGCGCAAATGGAAACCGCCAAAAACCAGTTTCCATTTGCGCCGCAAAAGCCGCGGGACTTTCCGGCTCTTCCGGGTGCTCCGCGGCAATTAGTGCGAAATCCGCACCGATCCTGCGCGGTGAAGAGGGGCGTCGCTGCTGATTAAGGTCAGTGCAAAAACGCCCCTTGTGTTCAAAAAAGAGTTGCATTTAATGTACAAGAAACAACGGTGAAATATCTTTAAATTTGATCTGAACTTAAGGGGTTTTTTTAATGTTAACATGTACTTATCTTTTTCAAAAACTGTTAGCCACCATTTCCTCTCCCTTATTTCTCTGTCCTGTAATCAGTTCCTTTTTGTCACTCTACCCCCACCAATCTAGATATGTAGATTTACCCACTCAAGATGTTCTGTTGATATTAATAAAAAGTAAAAATCTAATAAATTTCAGATAAACTATAATGTTGTTCGAAGATCTTTGTATGTGGGGTTGTATTCAAGTTTGCAGAGCTAGTTCAGGCTAGAGCCAAAAAAGACAGTAGTGTTTGAAAATATGACAAACCAATAAACAGAATAAGCAGTTTAGAAAAATAAAAAGGTAGAAATATTTCTAACTTCTTTACTTTGGCTGTAAGCTATGGATGTTAGATTTGCAGCATCAGCTCTAAAAACCAGTTTAGTAACTCATTTTACAGATACCGTACATTCAACTGGATTAGATATATGAAAGACACCATTATCCTGCTTGTGTGACTTCTGCTGACTACTGACTTGGAAAAGCTTTTCTATTTTTCTAAAGCAGTGGTTGCCAAAGTGTTTGGTATGGTGACTCACAAGTTCAAATGTACGTGGAATGGTAAAAAACATACCAAGTAAAACAGAGCTTGCACTAAGCAACAAAACTGCAGAAGCCTGGGACCCGCTTTCAGAGAATTTGTGACCCACTTTTAGGTCATGACCCATATGTTGCCAGTAATGGCCTGGGGTTATATGTCATAGTGTCACTTGCTTTAGGCTTAATTTGAACATGGTGCTGAAAAGATTTATAAAAAAATGTCCATGTTACTTTGTACCCACCCATTATCTCTCTTTAAATGGGTTGCTGTGCTTGGAAAAGTCTCTGCACATGCAACATTAGCATGCCAATGCAATGCTCACCTGAGCTATAGATCTCTGACATGGTGATATTTCATGTATGATGCCTGACACCCTAGTTTAAATATGTTCTAGTGTGTGTTAAGTCATAAGTTCTTTTGGTCTTGCCAGTGTTGTGTTTAATCAGATCTCAGAACTAGCTACCAGAGAAGTTAGTTTGAAGTGCGTCTTTGGGAGAGGTGTATCTGTTACTGTAGGTGTATGGGGCAGGAAATGGCTGTTGGGTTGTCAGAGATGTTCCTTAACTATTCTGATTAAAGCTATTCATCAGGTGCTAGGGTTTCTTCTGTTTTGGAAGACACTTCCCAAGGACATACCAACTGAGTAGTAACTTATCGAGGTCAGTTTGAATTTCTAAATAAGCTGAGTACCAGACTGTATCCAGTCTGAGCATCACAGAGACAACATTGCTCTCTGATTGTAGGCACCAATTAGGCTGGCTTGGTTTGGCTGTCTCTACTAGATATAGAACATCTGAATTGAATGTGTCGCATTTAAGATGAGATATATTTTGACTGATTCAAGTGCTAAAGCTCAATTGGGAACTGGTATTGTCAGAAGGATTCAGTCTGCATTATTATTCATCTGAAGCCAAAGAAGGAACTTGTGGGTAAATTAAACAGATTAGTGAGAAAACTTCATACCAATAATAATGCAGAGTGGCCAGGTTATGACCTCCTGTGTAGGAGGTCTGAACAAGTTGGTGAATCTATTCCTGCAGCTGTAAGAACTGATTATACTCTTTCAATCTCCTTGTAGTCGAGAACTATGATATCAATAAACTAGCTACTTTGTTATAAAAAAAAAAAAGAACTGATTATACTTGACCTTGCCACACCTTGTATTGCCCTCAATGTGACTGAGGCCATGAGTTGAACAGTTTTTGGTTTAGTGTGATCAGAGGAACAGATTAGTATAACTGCTTTTGTTAAGAGCAGCAGCATTTGCAAAAATGAGCTGATTTTTTGGGTTAAATATTTGGGGCATTTAAATTTTGTTCTCTTATTCAACAATGACCTTTTCAGTGGACCCTGTTCCTGGATAACATTTAATAATACATAATAACAGAGGGGGGGGGGTTGGAAGGGGGAGTATTGCAGTTTTGTACTTCTTTCTCTCCTTACTGGATATGGAAAGGCAAATGAAGGAAGTGCTAGTGTTTACTGCTTACTGCTTAGTGTAAAGAGAAGTTCATTTGATCTGCCAACATGATACAGTTCCAGCACATGGAGTTTAATGTGTGACATAGAGGACAGACTGCTTGTATTGGCTTTACTGTCAGTTCTCATTTTCACACAGCTCAGAGACTATGAATAAACAGATCCCACTGGCAGGATGTCCTGGTTTTAACAGCTTCATATGGTAGACTTGTTTGCCCTGGAGTAGAAGATGCTTTACATATTGGGCCTTTTGCTGTAGTGTAGAATAAACCCTGTTATGTTGCTGGGGTTCTGATCAGGACTTCTCCTTTCATGCCTTTATACAAACACTTTTCTAGGTTAGATATCATATTTGTCTGTACCAGACAGTGGAGTCCAAGTCAGTGGCCAAGTCAATGCAAACCTATTTTTATCTAATTCTTTGCTCCTTGGTTAAGAGGCAGAGATCAGCCTATTAGAAATTAAGCCAAGAGAGTTTTGTATCTACCTGTGCCATGTTAAGTGGTAAGAATCATTCACACGATTGCACACACACGTACACACAGGCCTTTGATTCAGCAGGAGCTCACAGGAGCGCAGCTCCTAAACCTTTCTGAGGGTTCCCCCTTTTCCTTCCCAGCTACCTGGTCCACTCTTTCTCCACTTCTTATGTGATTTTGGGCGACAGGTGGTTTGCTGGCCTTTTGACTTGTGGAGGTGGCCCAGAAGAGCCTCAGGAGAGCAAGGCCTGCTTGGGCTGGCTGGATTTCTAGCCAGCCCAAGCAGGCCTCGCTCGCCCGGGGTTCTCCTTTCTTGCATCGGGTTGCTTTTGGATGGCGGTGGTGGTGGCATATGCTAAGAAACTATGCTAAGAAGCTCCACCACCTATTTTTCAACAAAACAACCCCTATATGTGTGTGTGTATAAATATATGTGTGTGTGTGTGTGTATATATGATTTGTCCCCCCCCAATCGATCAGAGGAGTGCCGTGCTGAGGTTCGGCCCTACCCACTTTGACTCGACTGGCATCTGATCATTCTTTGAAGAGAGTGCTGGAGGAGGCTTCTTCCCCTCCTTTCTGGAACTGGAAGTGGGGGGGGGGCAAAGCCTCCTCCTTTGTTCTCTTCAAAGAACGATGAGAAGCCCAGGCCCTGTAGAAGCGGGTAGGGCTGAGCCTCGTCATGGCTCGTTGTGATTGATTGAGCGGGGGGTGGGGGGGAGGCAGAGTACAGCACACGGCATGGTGCTGCGGAAGGAAAAGAAGGGGGTGTGCGGTAGTGGTTGTGGTGGGAGGAGCCAAAATTAGGCATTTGTCTTGGGCACTGGGAGGGGGGCAATTTGGCACCCCCTTCCGGCACCCTAGGCAAATGCCTAGTTTGCCTAGTGGGTGAGCCAGCCCTCTCTGTGTGTATATACACACACACATTCAGGGGTGGAATCTAGCAGGATTTCCTTTGCATATTAGGCCACATACCTTTGATGTAGCCAATCCTCCAAGAGCTTACAGTAGAATAAGAGCCCTGTAAGCTCTTGGAGGATTGGCCATTAGACCATCAACCACCACTCATGTATACTCATGTTCCATTGGCTGGGTCTGCTCCTCTCCCCTGTCCACTATTGGCCCAGCCATGTCTTCCGTGTCTGATGTCTCTCTCAAGGAAGACACTTCTACCACTGTTCCTTCACTCCTTTGAGTAGGGCTGCCTACTGAACGGCCTGTCTCTGCTCAGGAAGAGCCTTCTACTGCTGCTGTTCTCCTGCTTGGCTCTCCATTGCTGGTTGCCTACTGAGGTGAGCCACCAGCCTTCAAACTGTTCTTTTCTCCCAGAAGA
This sequence comes from Heteronotia binoei, assembly GCF_032191835.1. Classification (NCBI taxonomy): domain Eukaryota; kingdom Metazoa; phylum Chordata; class Lepidosauria; order Squamata; family Gekkonidae; genus Heteronotia; species Heteronotia binoei. Next base: position 162,098,962 of record NC_083243.1, on the reverse strand, counting down.
TAGACAGCATGGGACCTGGTTGCTGCTGCTTCATCCTCCTCCCTTCCTTCCCTCCATCCCTCCCTCTCAGTTAATAGTCGCCAATAGCTGGCCTCCTATCCACACCAGCATTAGATGCTGCTGAGCCTTGGCAAGGCCCTACAGCCAATGCTTTCTCTTCCTCCACTCTGGGCTGCATGAAGAGGCTTCTATTGCCATCTGGGTAGCCAGTCTGGGGAAGCTGCCTTCGTGTCTTATTGGCCCATCTCTCCAGGTCCCCCATTTCCCCTCAGTGACTGTTGCTAGGCAACCATAGTATTCCAAGCTTGGTTCTGTCAGTAGAAGGGGGGGGGAGGAGGCTGTTTCCAGGCCTGTTTTGGCCTTTGAGGGAGCAGCAGCCCCCCATGATAGTCAGTGTGATGTGTGAAACCATAAGCAAAATCACACGACCTGTAACTGCAAAAATTTACTAGAAAAACAGTGCAATACTTATGGTATATCTTACAAAACACTCACACAACACTTACAAAACACTTACAAACAACCAAAAAGCTGTAGAGCAAATATACAATTGGTGATCGACACAAACACTTATATACTCTGTAAGGAGCGGCCACTCTGTCTCCTGTTGCTCATGTGGATCCGAAAGAAGCTTGATTCTGTTGGCTCCGTGTGGAGTCTCAAGAGTCCAAAAGTCCCAGGGATTATAGAAAAGAAGATAGCTCAACGGCACACTGGTAAGTAAGCTGTTTCCCTGAGGGTTTTGTCAGGTGCATGTGTATTGAAGGGACTATATTACTGGTGATGCAATCACCATTTACACATCAAGTCAAGCCTAAGATGCTGACATCAACCAAACGCTCAGGGTGGGTGGAAAGACCGCAATGAGTGGGAAGACTGAGATGGGTGGGGTGGGTGGGAAGACTGCAAGGGTGTGGGGTGGTGGTGAGTGAATGCCAAGGGATGGAATTTCCTTCAGACTATCCTTTGTGAGTTATGTAGTATTCCTATTTTATCCCCCAAACTCATAGCCTAGGCAGAGGAATGATATGCTCCATGCTTTATTCCCTTCAGGGCTTTTTGAGAAGGCCAGATGTTTTGTTGCAAGATGTCGTATGTGTGAATTTCTAGATATCAAGGCATTTATTTGTGTTAGTTGGTGACCTCAGTGAGAGATATATCTCCTCAATTTGCCTTTTTGCTGGTACTGTATACAATGTCTGTTTCATTCCTTCAGAACACATAACATAGGTAGAAGAAACTTGTTGTGGAATGCTGTTAGTTTTAAAAAATTTTTTAAAAGTATTACATTTATTAGTACAGTGAACTTCAAAGTTTGAGCCCTATGGTTGACTTTCTCCTGAAGCGACTTCCTTACCCATTTCCGGGTGGGTATCAGATGTTGTCTGTTTCCTCTGCATGTATTCCTCGATTTCCCATGGGATCAATTTGCAGAGATACGTGAGCATGCTCTTATGTAAATCAGAACCTGTGTAAATAGGTGGTCAACTATGATTTTAAAGCAACTTTGTCTACTTGTTGTCATGGGCGTTGTTCCTTATGTGAGGCTCACCTATCAGCGACCTATATTTTAGGCTGTTTTCTGTCATCTGTGTCATTTAACTACTGAGAGTCTTGCGGCTGGAGGTGGTCTCCTACTTGTGGACTGCCTGCTGAGAGTGGCTGTGCTCAGCCCTTAGACATGTAGTGTTGAGAGCCAGTTTGGTGTAGTGGTTAAGAGCACAGGTTCTGATCTGGGAGAGCAGAGTTTGATTCCCCTCTCCTCCACATGCAGCTGCTGGTGTGACCTTGGGTCAGTCACAGTTTGCTCAGAGCTGTTGCCTCAAGATCTGTTCTCAAAAGAGCTTGCTAAGCCCCACATACCTCACAGGGTGTCTGTTGTGGGAGGGGAAGGGAAGGGAAAAGGGGATTATAAGCTGCTTTGAGACTCTGAATGAAGGCCCAGGTTATAAATTCAATCTCTTCTTTTTGGGCCCAGCAACTGGCTGACAATTGGAGTCCAGTGGATTGTCAAGTCTGGTGTAAATGCTAGGAGCCTGGCTTTCTGACACTGTCTGATCAATGGAATGATATCTTTTCCTACTGAACTTCATTCTGCAGCTTCCAACTTCAGTTTCACCTACTGAGAACTCTCCGGGCTAGATTTGGGTGTGGATGGGCTTGGCCTGGCTTTATGACATTATGGATATCTTGCATAGATTCGCTTCCCATGCAAGTTGAAGTGAAGGTTGAGGGTTTTTTTACACTTTGCGTTACTCAGTTTGCATATCTATCTGTCCAAGCCCATCTACTTTAAATCAAAAAGTACATTTTTTTAATTCATAATTCTTTATCTCATAGTTTATGTATCTGACCACAGGAGGATCAAGATTACAGACAATTAAATATTTAAGTGAGGCGAAACGTCTCAGCAAATATGAACCACAAGATTCAAGACAGAAAAGGGTAATACAAATTGAGAAATCTGGCATTCAGCACATGATTTTAAAAGTGGCTAAATGAGATCTTATGCTAAAATGAAACAGATTTACATTTTAGACACAACAGGAAAAATCCATTTTTAACACAGTTGTATCACAATAAAATGCAGGCGTTTCAAAGATTGATCAGTGGTTCATTTTTTGTGATGATGATGTTCTCGAGGTTTTACTTATTGAACCCTGTTAGCTGCTCCTTAGCATGTGAGTGTATTAATGTAGTTTGAAAGGAAATGATGCTCTTGTGACACAGGTAAATGAAATTATTTGGCTAGGTCAGTTTTTTCCTGCCATGTTCAGGCCATCCATAAAAACAGCTGCATTCATGGTGAGACCAGCTCTGTAGTCTAATTGTACAGATTCCCCCCTCCTGTCAGAGCCTAGAGAAGATCTTGTAACCACAGAATGAAGTTGATTCAGAGCCAACTCTCTAAAACAGTTGTGCAAACTGTTCAAACTGAACTGTGCTACATTAGTTTATGTTCCTGTTTGTGCATCAGTGGATTCAAGTTCCTTGTAGAAATTGATCTTTTTTTCAAGAGCAGCTAGGTGTTTGGAGATATACACAGAGCATGCACTCTGAGGTTTTATGGTCATAATAAGTTAGTTGATGGGAAATAAAGGATAGTTAATTTGTGATTGTATTGCTATTAGGATGTATGTAGGCTTTAGAACAGGGCTGGCCAAACTGTGGCTCAAGAGCCACATGTGGCCCTTTCACACATATTATGTGGCTCTTGAAGTCCCCACTGCCTATTGGTTGGCTTAGAGAAGGCATTTCTCCCTTTAAATCTTTGCATTTTTATGTTATAATTCCAAAGCGGGCATTCTTTGCACACAATATGACATAATGGATGTTGTACTATGACCTGGGAGACCTATGTTTGAATTCCCATTCTTCCATGAAGCTCACTGGATGACTGTGGGCCAGTCAGGCACTCTAATCCACAGCTGCTTGGAGGAAGGACAGGGTTAAAATGCACAGATAGGCATAAAGTCATACCAAAGCCAACTGCATGTTTAGGTCTGGCACTTTCTTTTGTGTAATTAAGACTTTACCCAGGGTGATGGTAAACTCAGAGATAAAGTACTTTTGGAAAACTGGGCAAGAACGTACAGGGAAAGAAGATGAACTGAGCCTTCTTCCTGGCTGTTGTGGGAAGTGATGATTGTGAATGGGGGGTGGGGGGTAGACCCCATTGTTTTAGCATCAGGGTCCTGCAGATTCTCTCACGGGCTTACACAGGATAAATGGCATCTTAGAGGGGCATATAAAGTCAGTTGTTTTAAGATAATGTGATACAAAAATTTCCAGTCAAATAAGTGAAGGCATTAATTAATACCTTCTGTTGCATACAGGAATGTGTTGCACAAATGCTATTTTAGCCCCAAATGCTTAATATCGAGTTGCCTTTTCCTTCCTATGGTAAGAGTTTATGCTGCATTCTGGCAGTTTGGTGAATTTATGCTGGTGCGTCTGATAACCATGGCAGTTAACTATGCTTTGAAAACATGTCCATGGGAGAGAGGATTCCATCCACTGGGTTATAGAGAAACGAGGATAGCTAAAATTCTTGCATGAAACTTGCATGGGTCACATACATGTAAGATATTGTAAAATGTAAAACCTTCTTGTGAGTCTTATCAACAAATAAGCAGACTCCTGTGGCTTAATGCATTCTTTATATGTTTTTATGTTTGTATACTTTTCCATGAAAAATAAATACATTAAGGGAAAAAAGGGAAGTTATTTTGTACCGAATTCTGTCTGTTTGGTGCTTTTCTTCATTTGTAAAAAAAAAAGTCAAATGTTGATAGTCACTTCATAAAAATATTGGCTTGGATCCCATGATCTTTGGGTACAAAGACAGGGGATTGCACATTACCCTCCAGCAGCAATGCTAATGTAGGATGATATTTTCATCTCCTTTTCCTCTTCCTGATGCAGCCATGATCCACATGGCTGTTAACCCATGTGTGTTTCACAACTTGTAGAATCAACTTTCCTTTGGTTGGAAAGGACTGCTGGGGAGACAGAAGACTCTGGGTGCATCAGCAGCTTCTCCTGATGAATCATGGGATCTCACTCACTGACTTTGACAACAGTCATCTTCACAACTGGCCTTCTTGGTCTCTAGTCTTTAGTGGCTAAGCACTGTAATCTGCCCGGTGTAGACTGTGGGTTTGGGTTTTGTTTTTGTTTTTTGTCTATTAGTCAGAGTAATGACATAGTGGAAAAATCTAGCCACTGGAACTTAAGAGTTCCCACAGGAAACCTAGAGAAACCCTCAACTAACAATAAATGTTATAAATGCTAAGCCAAGACATAGTGATCTACGGATTTGTGTATTCTCTATATAACCCCTTCACACACTCTTACACATCAACTCCTTTAATTTTTGTTGGACAGTTATGAAGTAGTATAAAATTAGTAGAGTTTGCATGCCTCTAGAGTCCCAGTTTTGCATGCCTCTAGAGCCTGGAGTGACTTGGTCCATGGGGTTGCAAAGAGTTGAACTCGACTGTGCAACTGAACAACAACAAAGTGTCCCAGTGCTTGTTTTCCATATGAATTTACCTTGTCCAATTTTGTCCAATTGTGGCGATTTGCTGTAGCAAAAAGTAGTGATAGTGGATAGGCATAAAATGTTCAGAACTTGCCACTTTTTTGGGGTGTGTGTGTGTGGCTTGTGTGATTTTGGTTATTGAGACCATTTTACTTATTTATTTAATGCAAAGTTTCCAGCTCTGATACTATTCAGTTTTCCTTGTCTCTCCTACCAGTGATATAGACAATCAATATTTATGCTAAACCCAAATAATTGAACTGAACTTTTCTTTTATTGCATTCAGCTGTTACTGGTTCTGAATGTTCATCCATTGGAGTGTATGCTAAAGTGACTCAGATTTAGATAAACTGCTTTGTTCTTGCTGATAAAATCTACTGTGTGATGTTAGCTATTACCATTTCAGAAGAATCTCTGTCATTGTGGATAACATCATCTGTGTGAGCTACATCTACCAAAAAAGCAAACTGAGATTATTTGGGAATTAGGAGTATCAGAGAAAATGCATAATGATATAGGATGCACAGTGCTGAGATAAGATGCTCTTTTCTGGTTATTTAGGGTTCCCAAATGCCTTAAACTGCAAGGAGAGTCTATGAATAATACTGTATGTTAAGTATCTAGATCAGGGATGTCAAACATGCAGTTTGGGGGCCAAATCAGGCACCCAGAGGTCTCCTATCAGGCCCCCGAGCAATTGGCTGTCATCTGCTTCCTTCTCCCTGGGGAAGGAAGGAAAGAGCCAGAGCTTCCTTTGCCCAGTTCCCTGGATCCCATGGGGAAATACAAAGAAAGCATCTTTAAGACCAATGAGTACTAACATTTTAAGCATGTTTTAAGTTTTAAAAATATATATATTTGTGTTTGTGTTCTTTATAAATATTTATATCTCTGCTACCTAATCTTAAATAGGTACACACATGGCCCAGCCCAACATGGCTTGGCCCAACAAGATCTCATTTATGTCAGATCCAGCCCTCATAACAAATGAGTTCGACACCCCTGATCTAGATCTTTGCACTGTTGTATATACTGTGCACTTTTGTATATACTGGGGGCTGAACTCAGTTCACACTGAGCTAATGTTTCATGAAACACAAGAAGTGGTGCTGAACTGCAAAATGTAATGTTACTAGTCCTAGGAATAATGTATGGGGTGGTATCATAAAGAAAGAATATCTGTAAAAGTTGAGAGATGGGTGGCTTTTTTTAAAAAAAATCACAAATCTAAGATATTTTGGCTCATGCTTGGTGCCTTTAAAAACTCTTGTATTAGTTGTATACAGTTAACATGAATTAATCAAGTATTAACAGCTAGTACTAGTTAATTCATGCTTATTTTGTTTGTTTTTGTCTTTGTCTGTATGAACTATTTAATCGGTAGTGAATAGAACTGCACCATGCTTGTTGATTGGAAGGATCTCTTTAATGCTACAAACTAAAGGCTGATTGGGCTACTCGGCTTTGACTACAGAGGCATCTAAATTAGATTAGTCAGTGTCAGGCACATTTGGTGACAAGTGAAACAAATTCTTCCTCTGAAATGCCAACAATGAACTAATGTCTCAAATGAGCTATCTGCATTCAATACCCGCTGCTGTGTCTATGCAGATTGTCAGTGCCTCCCTTCGCCCCCCCCTCCAGCTAATTACTTATACAAAGACATTGCTTTTGGGGATCAACACAACCTTTCTCCAGATGCGAAGGCGCCAATGCAGCTGTTACCGTGAAAAGCAACATGCCTTGATAGGGGGAAAGAAAATAATCAAAGCAATAGAGGTTGAAAGGAAAAATAAAATACTGAAGATGAGTGTTGAGTGGAGGGTGAGTGGAGACTAAAAGCAGGTGGGAAAGGTTTCATAGAATCATAGAGGAAAATGCAGGTTTGTTTTTTACTTGTTTCTCATCAACTCCATAATTCATACCCCATTCTGCATATGGAGATAAATGGAAGAAACAGGCTAAAAAGCTGTCTGCAATATATTGTTACAGGTTGCCAGTGAACATAAGAACATAAAAGAAGCCATGTTGGATCAGGCCAATGGCCCATCCAGTCCAACACTCTGTGTCACACAGTGGCCAAAAAACCCAGTGCTGAAGCTTTGATTGCTTTACCCTTTCCTCAGAGGGAAGGTGCTCCAACGCTTACATCATTTTGGTTCAGTATCAGCTTAGTTTGTTCTCAGGATGGTAAGCATACATACTCTCCTTTTTCTGACAGACCCCTCCCCTAGCAAAGCAGCTTCACCAGGAGGTGATATAAAGCAGAGAAACTAATGTGTGCTTGATCTGAGTTGACACCTATACTGCTATTTTTCCATTGAGTTTTAAATGCATTTTATAATAGAGTAGCTGACGTTTGTGGTATTGGGAGAATATGAGAGATCTATTATTATCCCTCTGTCCTATCACTAAGATATAGAGATTTTTATAAATACCACCACCCACGTATTAACTTCTGAGGGATGAATTACCTGTCACTGTTAATAGACTTACATATTTTGTATGTTAAACTGACTGGCCAACAGAAAGCTGCTGTCCCTTTTGACTCTCAAGAGAAAGGAAGACACTGAGCACATTCAATACAATGGTGGTTTTAACTTCATTAATTTAAAGCCACATTTTTCTAATTGAGTAGTTTCCAAATAATACACTTAGATCTAAGGTGTAAGTCTTATAGCCTTCAATGGCTTTTGCATCTGCTGTACAGTATATTAAAGACTGGGATGTAAGGATCTTATTTTGTACTGACACTATAGCAACTTGACTTTTATTGAACGTCTTAGTTTTTACAATTCATTTCATTCATATATCAAAGAAACTGAAACATATTGTGTTATTTTCTCACAACTTATTGGTCAGTAACACTTTACATCTGCAAAAGACAGTTCTGCTTTCTTAAATGCTCATACACCCAGCAGCAGAGTATTACTTGATCAGCATCTACTCTAAAAATACCATAAAAGGCTGTGTCCTTAGAAGCTGGGCATGGGATTTTTCCCACCCACATTACTTCTGCATGATTCATGTTAGCTGCTGGAACCGTTTCTTTGCTATGGTGTATATCCCATTAACCATCACTGTAAGAATGTGCAGTGCTGGTTAATGTGGAAGAAACGGAGGAAGAGGAACAGTTCAGTAGATGTAGTCATAGGGTGCTTAATAAAACCTGGCTTAGAATAACCTTTGGTTTTCTGGTTGTTCTCCCACCCTCCACCCTCTGGCAACAGTATGTAACTGCAAGGTTTATTTTCTCTGCTGTGTGAAACCTTAAAGATAGTCCTCCTTGAAAACACAAGAATTTCTATTTGCATAAAACCCTGAAAAAACATTGCCTTTCCTACCTTCTTTCAGTAGTGCTAGCTCAGATGAAGTCTGATCTGGTGGCTTCACAACCTTCAACCGTCTTTCTAGTATCCCATTTAAACATAGTAATTTTAATCAAGGCACTAAAAGTAGAGGCCTCGTCTCATACAGAAACCCCTTTGTCTGTCTGGATTCTGGATTCAGTTTATATGGTATGTTTTGCTCTTCTGAGACTGCTAACAAATGCATTAATTTTGTTGGTATGTCTGTGTCGCTTGAAATACAATTTGATATGGAGGCAGATTTACCAATGAGCATGGATTTTGTGATAGGGAAAGTTAACTGCACTATTTCCAGGGGGTAGGTGTAGTCTAACCAGCAAAAGCATGGTGGTGCCACCTTTTAAAAACAATATTTCATAAACAGGCTTTGTTTAATGCCTTGACAGTATCCTAAATTAATTTTATATTAAGTAAGAGGCAAATTAAACTGTAGGAAATTATCATATGATTGATTCAGTCTGGATGCTGAAAATTCAAAGATCCTTTGAGTATAAAACATGTTTAGTTAATGGTATTTTATCTTCCTCAGCAAACAAATTAATCTATTGTGTAAGTTGCTGCTGCCTGCTAGTCATCTGGTGTAGTCCATCAGAGTAGGGTCTGGGAGGCCCACTTTGCCATGAAAGCTTGCTGAGTGACCTTGGGCTAGTCACTCTCTTAGCCTAACTTACCTTACAGAAATCAATCCTATGTGCACAATGTTTAAGTGTTTGGGTCAACCATCCTCATGTCCTAAGGACTGTAAGGAATTGTACCTTTTAAAGTGTGCTATGGCAGAAGCGAATTATCTAATTATGTATAAGGTTAATTGGTCTCACCTGTATTACACCAACGATAGTAGATCATCTAGATCTAAGCTTTGACAGCTAGTATTCTAGAAATAAATGATCTGACAGCCTTGATTAGATATTGGTCTGGATTGGCTGCCAAATTAAACTAATTAATGGCACAACCAGGATATAATCAGATCAGAAGCTACACAGAAAAGCTTCTTCATCATCACAACAAGGAGATGAAGCTAGGTTCAACTATGTCGAGGAATGCCTGACCAGGAAGTGTCAAATGAGCTGAAACTCAGGGTAAGCAGCCTAGAGATAACTATACAATCAAAGTGCAACAGTTAGTTTGGCTGACTGCCAATAGTCCTTGTGTTTCTATGTGTTCTTCATCTTTATGCACTGTAAAATTTTGTATTTGTTTTATGTCCTTTATGTTTTACCCCTTTCCCTTTGTAAAAAAAAAATATATATATATATTTCTATTTTGTAAGACATGACTCAGTGTTTTGCAGATCAGCATCCATTTAAAATTTACCAGACCATAACCCAAATTCCCTTAAGGAAAAAAATCAATTCTAAATTATCTGTTCTCCCTTCCCCTCCCCTTTAAGGCATAGCCCAAACCTCCTGATAGAAGGCAAAATGGAGAAGAGAACAATGTAAGTGGTTTTAGGTATTCCTTTGGGATGAAGGCAGGGTATAAATGACAAAATAAATTTGATGAGATCAGAGATTAAGAAAAAAGATGGGACAAAACCTCTGAAAAGAGAAGAAAAGAGATACACAGGGCATCGGAGGTTATGAATATAAAATAATATAAACACAGAATTGTACTAATGACCAAAAATATACCATGCCACCACATTAAACAAAACCGTATATTGTGGTGTTTAGAAATAAAACATTGTACAGAAACACAGGTGTAATGCACAAAAGATCCAGCAAAGAGCAATGTCACAAATACTGAACAGCAGCAATGCAGATAAAGTTCAGCAAAAAACTTATAACGACGTGAATGATAAATAGTAATGGAAAGCTGGCTAAAAATTCAGTTTGGAGGTTGTCTTCTTCAAAACTGTGACTTTGAGATCAGTAACATCCAGTCACTGTGACTTTGTGCTCCGTAGCTTCCAGTTAGTGCTCAGCAGCTTCTAATCAAGTAAAACTGTCCTATGTACAACCCATGTTGTAAATTACATCATCAGTCAAATTAAAGAGAACATAAAAAACAATAATAAACAATAAAATTAGAAAAACCTGCAATACAGCCATGAGTTCAAACTTGTACAATAAAGAAGGTAATGAAGCTGAGATGAAGAATGTAACAGCAGTCCAATCTATACACAATATTCCTTCTTAAATGTTTATTTGTATTTAGCCATAGGTCATTACAAATCAAGGATACAAGAGAATAAAATTTCTTAAAGGGACCGTGGACCAATTAAAAACAATATTGGTATACAGGAAAATAAACCTTAGCACATCAGACATATCCTATAGTTTATATAAAGGCAGGGCTCTTTTGTAGCAGGAATTCCTTTGCATATTAGGCCACACACCCTGATGTAGCCAGTCCTCCAAGAGCTTACAGGGCCTACTGTAAGCTTGAGGAGGATTGGCTACGTTAGGAGGGTATGGCCTAATATGCAAAGAAGATGATGATACTGGATTTATATCTTGCCTTATACTCTGAATCTCAGAGCGGTCACAATCTCCTTTACCCCCCCCCCCCCCAGCAGACACCATGTGAGGTAGGTGGGGCTGAGAGAGCTCTTACAGCAGCTGCCCTTTCAAGGACAACTCCTATGGCTGACCCAAGGCCATTCCAGCAGCTGCAAGTGGAGGAGTGGGGAATCAAAGCCAGTTCTCCCAGATAAGAGTCTGCACACTTAACCACTACACCAAACTGGCGCAGATCTTTGCTACAAAGGAGTTCTTGCTACAAAAAAAGCCCCTTATAAAGGGAGATAAATCCCAATGGTCATTAAGACCATATAGAGAAAATGAATTTAAAGTAAAAATCCAGTACTTTCCCTTTGTAACATTAACATCTCTGTTATGAGACTGATTGGGTCTGGGTAGTATCCTCTCAGTAACCACAAACTTGGGAAGGGGGGGTGGAGCTTCGCAGCATAATGGCGGATGCCTTTTGAAATAGGTCCTATCTCTCTCCCTTGAAAACTTGTTCTTTGGTAACAACGCAGATGAAAAATACAATAAATAGATGGGAAAATCTTCTAAGGCTAAGTCCAAATCTGCTCAGAAGACATTTTAGTCGGTAAGACTTTTTTTTCCCTATCGGGTTCCTCTCCTCAGCATACCAGACAGTCTGATCACTCAGCTCCCAAAATGGCACCCAGAGCAAAAAACACAAACAAAACGCCAGTAGATGAGGATGATGCCCCTATTAGTTGTAAAGACTTTGTTCTCCTGCATCAGGACATTCATAAATATTTTCAGGACTCTATTGATAAGTACTTGGTGCCTGTTAATTCCAAAATCACTGAAGTTACGAAGGAATTAGAAGTTACTTCCAAAATTGCGCAACAAACAGCTGAAATTGCATTCTTATGTTAGAAAATAGATGGTGTTCCCTTAACCTCAAATTTAGAAGAAGAATCAGTTGAGGAGCATATGGACTTCGCAATCTTTATTTCTACATGGCTTGCTAAGGTCCTACAGTTTGAAGATGGATTGGCCCCTGCTGTTGCAGAAGCTGTCAGGTTGGGCCCTCTAGTCTCTGCTCGGAAAGGGAGACCACATCCTGGCACAAATTGTTTATCCTAGAACCAGAGACAAAATACTTAGAGAAGCTCATTTAAAGGGATAATTTGTTTATAATGGACAGAAGGTGTTAGTTCTGTTAGATTTGCCAGCAGAAGCCTTGGATAAAAGATGACGTTTAAAGATCTTTGCTACAAAACTACACAGTTCAAATGTCAAGTTCAGACCCGCATTGGATATCTTAGTTTTCAAAACAGTACTCTTTACAAGGCATCAGATCTTGCTACAGGGAAACTTTCTATGGGAAAATCTCAACATTAAGCTTACTCTTGCAGAAGAAGAAGAACTTCTCAGCCTTCCCAGATGCTGCAACATCACTCTCTATAGACTTGGACTGATCTTTTTCGTTTAACTTGATATCCAGTATTACCTGTGGTCTAACTTGCTCTGCTTTTGTTTTTTCTATTCTCGAAATCTTAAATCTTCCGGTTAATATAGACTGCACTTCTACTGAGTTTTTCCTCGTCTTATAACAGTTAGGATTGTACTATTGTTATAGTTATGGAAACTTTAATGTTTCATATTAACTCACAAAGACTGTTGGGATCCATGGTGGCATAACACTAATTCTTTTGTACTTAGTATTAGTATGCAACTTTTGATGGTGTTACCTCACATCCAGTGATATTTGATACTCTGCACCAGAGAACCATAAGGTGAATCTTTTGATGTATGCAGGAAGACTTCAGAACTATCCAGAAATGACTTATTTTATATAATATTTAGTAACCACACCACACATCGTATAAGAAGCAACACCTGGCTCTCTATAATTTTATCCCTGGATGTGAGTCTCTGTACATTGTATATATTGACCACTGAGGAAGGCACCTAGGGGCCGAAATGTGTATGGTACTTGTGTTGATTGTAAATCCAGCAAATGTATATGAGTAACTATATATGGTTTACATATTTTATGCAGTCTGACATTCAGACAATGATTTAAAATTCATTTGTGTATATGTAATTTTATATATTTTAATTACTATTTTATTAAATGTGCATATATCAACATACTTATACATCTCATTTCGTTTTTTGCTTATTGTCTTCTACAAATCGAACTGAATACTAACAACAAATAAATAAACTCCTTCCTCTTTATCTTATTTCCTTTCTTTACCCGATTTCACCCGATCCCCATACCACTTTTCCTGATTATTATTCTAATCATAATTATATTCTTTCTTTTTGTTTCCAAAACTTCAGCTGGAATATCAGGAAATAAAAAAACTATTGTGTCTTCAAGGCACAGTACCTGTTTTTCCGTGATGATTTTAAAAAGTTTGTTCTTCATCTGTAGTTGTTTAAATTCTACAACAATATCCATGGAAACATTGTCAGGAGCCCTTTTGGAACTGTTTAATTGGAAGGCAGAGGTGACAATCTCTTGGGAAGACTCTGCTTCTCCTTCTGTGAGAACAATCTTACTCAGCCATCTATTTAAAGCTGTAGTAAGGTTTTTCATCTCTCCAAAATTTACAGCTATTCCACGAAACTTGGCCTTTCTTTCTCTCAATTTTAACTCCTGAAATATGATCTTATTTTTGGCCCAGGACTCAAAATCCTTAAAGTCTTTCAAATCCTCATCTGTCTTTTTTGCCATCTGATATGCAGCTTCAGCTTTCTTGTTAATTGGTTCAACTGACTGTTCGAGAAGTCCAAGTTCCCTTTTTAATTGTCCAACCTCTCCGCTAAGAGAGCTTATATCATTCTTAATTTCATTTTTTATCTCCATTAGGGCACGCAGTATCTCAGTCTGTTCGCTTTGGGAGGGTTACTCCCTCCCACCGCCATTTCCTCTAACAGAGAAGTCTCCAAGTCAGAATCTTCAGATTCCTCTAAGTCAGTATTACCCGTTCTAGGAGTTCTATAGGGAGAGTTTTTAGTACCTTTCTTTGCTCTAGTCCTTCCCATACTTGCCTTTGATGTTTTTTCCAAAATTGGTTGTGTTTTGTGGGAGTAGTCATTAATCTTCTGCAGGAATAGCAGGAGCATAGGAGGGATGCAACCGGCCTGAAGCTAAGTCACCATGCCCTGCTATGTAATTTTATATTAAATGTTATACATTTTATGAATTGTGTATAGGCAGCTTGGCCCTCTATTCCACTGTTCAGATTTGGTTTTTTTCCCCTTCCCCATTTCTTGGTCTTAGTATATGAAACATCACAGTTAATCAATCACTTACCAGATAGTTATAAGTGTTTTATGCTACAGGTGTGTATGTGGCTCCTTAATTTTACATGTTTTCATATTTATTCTTAAACTGGAAACACTGATATTCATATATGGAGTATTCACCTAAAAGTATAATTTGTTGGTGATTTATTAATTTTTATAGGCTTCATTTGATATTGCCTTTATTCTACTAGAGTCTTTAAATGTTTAACTATAATTGGTCTGGTTTCATATACTTGAATACAATAGGATGTTAGAATCCTTTCACTTTCCTAGTTATTGATTGACTTTTGATAGAATAAGGAATTTTGCTATTAATTATCTATAGATATTACAAAGTTGATTAATGCAGATAATTATAGTTTAAGACTAACTCATTAACAATTTTGATACATTGAGTTTCGAATGAATTCATCAGTTACAGATTTTGTTGATTTTAACTTATAAATAATTTAGTTTAATTCATTTTAATACTTTATTAGTTTGATGATATTTTAGTGATTTCACAATTTTTAATATACTGTTGACTGAACTTTTAGATTTGGCTTTTTAAGGAAAAGAAGGGAAAAATTTAGCACTGTTATTGTTTATTAAACATTAAAATGAAATACCTTTAGGACAGTTAAGTAGAGGTGGCTTATAGAAGAATACTATAATTATTATAATTGGTGCTATCATTATCATTTATTTATTTATAAGGTTGGTTTTTAAATTTATTAATTCAGAGTTTGTATTTATCTAATAAACTGGCTATCTAATTCTTTTAAATGCATAATTACTTATAGTATTAGTATTCCAATTCATATTTTAATTTTTCTCTTACTACTATTTTTATTGGTAATTATTATCTACTTAAAGAGAAAATATTTTTGCTAAGTATATCTGTGAGTGTACGTATGAATGTATGAGTGTGTGTGCGCCTATGACCATATGCTTATGTTTATATTTATATTTGTATGAATATGTTTGCATGTTCGTAGGTGTGTTTCTATGTGTGTATCTTTACATGTATGGGTATATATAGGTATTTGGTCAGAATACGGTAAGTAACCACAGACTTAAAGTCTATAGGTGAATGATGTAAAGTGAGTAAAGAAACTTGAAGATCACAATTCTAATCTTACTTTGGTGTTCAGAAAGTCTAAGCCTTCAACCAACAGCTGAGAGGTGGGCTTCCTGGTGCAACCCAGTTTAAAGGGACTGTGGAGGGAGCCCAAGACAGCTGAACCTGTGAGGAGAACTCTTCCTGCATGCCCAGCTACAGCTTCTGTCGTGCAGCCTTGTTTAAAGGGGCTTTGCAAGAGAGCCCAACAGAGATGAGCCCATGGGAAGAAGCCTCCCTGTGGCATAGCTTGGGCTCTCTTGGCAGGAAAAGCCACAGCCAGCAGAAAGGAAGGGCAGAAGCGCCTCCCACCCTCCTCTCAGCTGAGTGTGGCTCTCTTCCATGCAGCTGTTTTGGGGGCTGTCTTTTGCATATATCTTGTATTAAAATGTATTTGATCAAATAAACATGGAAGGTGTTTGGGGTAAAATGGAGAGATAGTCTATCTGAAACACTGGTTGGGGAAGAAGAAGAGGCAAACTTCATTTGATTTGGAATTTGTACATGTGTTCTTTTAAGGAGCAAATGATGACTCACCTGGCAGCAGAAGAACCCATGTTCACTTCCTGTACGAAGGAGCATCTGTAGACAGCCCAAGGCACATGCATCCTACATGTAAGTCTTTTGGCTTCATTGTTGCAGCACAAGATATGTAGAGTACAGACATTGCATCTAAATGTATTGCATCTGTATTTAAAGATACTGTCATGTAGGTGTTGAGGCAGGAGAGGTAGCAGTGATTTGAGTTGGCATAACCAACTTGTATTGGTCAAGGGACATAAGAAGGCAGTCTGAAGTTCAAAGGCTTTTTTGTTTTAATCAGAAGAAATTGGCTGTTTGGATTGTTGACCACTCAACATTTTTATCTTGTCTTGACCCCTTTTGCGCACACATGTGTGGAAATCTAAGCATGAAGTTTTAATTTCCCCATACAGTGCCTTTTGTACTTTCTTATGTCTCTTTCTTCTAATAGAAGACTGATATAAAGTTTTCCTTTTTAATTTTTTAATTTTGTTTTTGTGTTGTGTGCAAAGCTGAGTGCTGCTAGCATATGCTTCAGCAGTTTCCATCTTCACATTGCTTTAGATGAGATGCCATTGCCATAAAGGGTCATTGGATCCTTTATGAACTGATTTTGGTTACTGTATATAACTGTGGCACATAGAGGTTTTTCAGAAAATTCTTTGTTGTTGAGAATTTATTCTCAAGAAGATTGTGTGCAATTTTAATGTTTAATAGAGAATAATCACTGTGTATGAGGATATAAGAACACACCCTATATTTGTATAGAACAAATGTTAGGTGCTTGAAAATACAAACAATTTTATTTATCGTGGTGAGTGTTGTTCTTCTGTGGTTTATTCCACCGTGGTCTTGATCTTGTTAATTTAATTGCCTGAGATAGGAGGCAATTACAGCCACTTCCCTTTCAGACAATCAGTGTTAGGATGCTTTCTTTTCTAGTATGAGGAAGCAGCAGTGGCTGAAGTAGTACCCAGGGAGCAGGGAATTGAACAGGAAAAGAAAGCTCTTGGCTGCAGGGTGCCTTCTTGTCTGATTGCTCAGCACCACCTCCTGCTACCTCATGGTAGCACCTGAGGATTTTTTGCCCAGTGAAAGGCAGGGAAGCAGGAGTAGGTGTCAGGCAATGGGAAAATATGACTGTAGTATACCAGTGTTTGATTTGTTGAGATATTACAGTAATGTGTACATTTAAAAGAGAACTCAAGGCACATTCCCAGCACAGTGAACTATTTTTGACACACCTATCTTCATCCTAATAGTTCAATTGGTTAGTTTCTATATTTTATCTTGAAAATATAAATAGTGAAGATTGTGAGTAGCTGAAATGTCTTTGGTACAAAGGTAAGTTATATACACTGGATACAATTGTGCAATTCAAAAACCCTATAAATTTGAGTTTAGTCAATAGACAGGCAAAGATAAGTGATCTCAGGAACTTGCAAGACATTTGCTTGGCCCTACCCCCTCTCTGCATTATTATAAATGCATATGGCTTTTATTCTTGTGCTGTAAGGGCCATGTTCCTTACTGATTTGTGTTTTTTTTAAAACAGGAAACTGTAGTACTTCAAATAGAAAAGTAAGCTATAGGCATGATAACTGAAGTACAGGCTATTCTATTTTTAAATGCTTATGTTTTTAGTATTGTAGTTCAGTTAAGTTTCCATTAAAGGGCCTGTACACTGCAGCTTAATCCTAAACAGAAGATCCACTTTCCCAAAGATGTTGTGTACTTGTAGTCAGTCCTAAAATTAAGTAATTTTATTTACAAAATTCAAATCCTACCTTTCTGCTCCTATTAGGGCTGTCAAAGGCTAACAAATTCAAAATATACTTAAAACCAAAGAAAACCACATCATTAAAACAATTAAACCCAAGCTAAAATATTCAAAACTGTTAAAGAACCCAAATAGGCAGGAAGGCATGATCACTGAGGGAATACCAGATGAAATAAAAAAGTCTTCACAGCAACAGTCAGGGAGCAACAGAAGGGAGCAGCAGTCTCTCTCTGAGGAGAGAACGCCAGAATTTTGATGCCATGACAGAGAAGGCCTTCTTCTGGGTTGCGTGTGTGTGATGTGCTGTCAAGATGCTTCCAATTTATGGTGACCCTATGAATGAATGACTTCCAAAATGTCCTGTCATTAACTGCCTTTCTTAGGTGCTGCAAACTAAAGGCCATGGCTTCCTTGCAGTATTCCACCTGCTCAGGGGTCATTTAGTAGAAAAAGCTTTCCAGGAACTCATTAGCCTAACTTATTTGCATAAGTTATTTGCATATGCCACACACCACTGACATCACCGGAAGTGTGTCAGAAGGCAACGTCCACCGCTCAGACTCCTTCCCAAAATCTCCAAGTATTTCCCAACTCAGAGATGGCAGTCTGGAGAAAAATTACTTCAAAAGCACAAAGAAAACAGTCAAGATATTAAATGATTTCTATATCACAAACATTCATCAGAGGGCATGAATGGCCTGTCAAGTTACTTTTGGGGGAAAGAAAGATGGGGAACATATGACAAGGAGAGACAGAGGAAGGAAGGAGAGGAGAGGGGTGGGGGGTGAGAGAATGGAGGGGAGAGAGGCTTCTCAGTCTGCATTCCACACACAGGGAAATTATCTGCCTGCTAAGTTTGCAACAGCTCTTGAAACCAACCCTTTGCTGGACAGTTTTTTTTAGTAGTGACTGGAGTCTGGGATTTGCCACTTCTTTCTGGCTTACACCATTTTTCTTTCATGGTTTTTTTTTTTTTTGCACTAATTTCATTGATCCAGTAAAAGGCCTTACATTGATTTTATTCTTTTTTCTGTAATTTTATTTTTCCAGTAACAAGACTGGGCTTTTTTAGTCTGCCCTTTTCTCATACTGATCATCACAGTGTTTTTTTCCCTGCTCCTTTTATTGTTTCTGCTTTATCATTTCACATTGCTTCAATAGCTGTCTTGTAGGCTCTGGGTACCCTATGCTGAAGGGCACTATATGCCCTCCCCATCCTGTCTCTTGGAGAGACAGAATAGCTGACTTCCTCCATAAAGGGGGGGAAGCCCTCTATCCTCTCTCCTGGGGAACTGAACCTGATTTGTGAGGGAAATCTCCAGGAAAGCCCCCCCCCTGCCGCCCCCTTCCCTCGAGGGCAAGTGCACTCAGCCAAGCGAGGCCAAGGCTTGCCTTTTAGTGTGGACTGAAGACCACCCTCCTCCATCCAAAGAAGTCTATCCCCCACCTCCTCAGAACTTACTGAGCAATAGCCAGTCCAGCAGGATCGCCAGATAGGCAGTAACTCCAAGCAAGGCCTCAACCTCTCACCTTGCAGGGCTGAGGGGGTGGGGCCAGATTTCCAAAGAGCCTACACTGCCTTTGAAGAGCCAATACTGTAGCCTTTGAAGCTCCAGCTGACTGCAAGAGAAGCAGAACTGTAGCAGAGACAGGCACAGAGAACTTCACCATGTGCTGCTGCCTTGGAGAGCCAATTTGGTGTAGTGGTTAAGTGTCCAGACTCTTATCTGGGAGAACCGGGTTTGATTCCCCACTCCTCCACTTGCACCTGCTAGCATGGCCTTGGGTCAGCCATAGCTCTGGCAGAGTTGTCCTTGAAAGGGCAGCTGCTGTGAGAGCCCTCTCCAGCCCCACCAACCTCACAGGGTGTCTGTTGTGGGGGAGGAAGATAAAGGAGATTGTGAGCCGCTCTGAGACTCTTCGGAGTGGAGAGCGGGATATAAATCCAATTTCTTCTTCTTCTTCTTATAAGGTAATAAATGAATAAATACTTTGTTTCTTCTCTCCCAACATTGTTCCTGTGCATTCCCACTGGAAATGAGCCCTGCACCTGCTTAATCTAAGGAATTACTGTTTATTGGATGGATATTAAATACTTTAGGTATCTAGCTAGATATACTTTTCTTTTCAATGAAGATGTTTACCAGTAGGTGAAATGTCTTAAAGACATCTCGCTCAGAGGGCTGATATAGGCTAATTGAGAGTATTTTGTTGCAAAAATGTTAATCACTATTAAATAATTAATTCAAACGGGATAGCTTGGATCACAGAAAGTTTTGATGGAATGTGGAATACAGCCAAATTAGTAAAACTATCAGATTATGTACAAAATAGATAGAATAATTCAAGTTTAACTTCTTTGTAAGTGCTTGGGTTTATGTGTATTGGTTTCACCCTTTTTGGGCAGGAAAAATGATTTTGTGGTACTAGTTCACAAGGGCTAGAAATTTAAGGCCACGGTCTAAAGAAATGTGAAAGCAGCCCTATGATCTTCATACGCCTCCTGATTTATTTATTTTTTTTTTTTAACAGCAGCCTACCTGGTCAATCCTGAAAGTCTGGAATGGATTTTTCTTGGAATGAATTTTCCATTAAGTTCTCTGGGCCCATTTCTTAAGCCACAGGAGGAGTGGCAGCTACAAGCTTAGACAGCTTCAAGGGGGGATTGGATAAACATGGAGCAGAGGTCCATCAGTGGCTATTAGCCACAGGGTATAGATGGAACTCTGTTGGGTCAATGATGCTTTGTATTTTTGGTGCTTGGGAGGGCAACAGTGGGAGGACTTCTAGTATCCTGGCCCCACTAGTGGACATCCTGATGGCACTTTTTTTTTGTTTTTTTGCCACCGTGTGACACAGAGTGTTGGACTGTGTGGGCCACTGGCCTGATCCAACATGCCTTCTGTTATGTTCTTATTTTCTTAAGTAAAAAAGAAATCTTCAATTGTGTTTGTGTCCTTTATGAAGTTTATATACCCACTACCTGGCATTAGATTGTATGGCACATATGGCTTGACCAGACAAAATCCCATTTATGTCAGATCTGGCTCTCATAACAAATGAATCCAATACCCCTGTTATTGACACTTCTGTTTTTAAATGCAGGGCTCCAGGTGTGCTGCCCAAGAGGTGGGGAGCAGATGAGAGGACATGGAGAGAAATATATAAGAGAAGCTTTTACTGCAACAAGGAATTTAAAGATCTCCAGGTTATAAACCGTCAATCTTGAGCACATGCACTCCCCCCCCACACACACACACCTTGCCTGTATATACCATTGTCATGATTTGAAGGAAATCAGACAATATGCTTTGTTTTATTAAATAGCTGTTTTCTATTCATGCTTCTAATTTTGCCATTGAGTGAATAGCAAATCCATTTGATGTTAAAAATAATGTTGGCTAGAATAGATGCTCACGTTTTTAAAAAAAGATGTTTTTTTTCTGCTTTATAGCCCAATAGGATTGCCAGGCCCTCTCACCTGTCCAGCAGGGTGATTTGGGGAGGGGCGTTCGGGGGGGGGGGATGCTCTGGTATTTGGGCAAAACACTACAGAGATTTTTTCCACTCAAAATCATAGTTTGCCCAAATACCAGAGCCTCCCCTGTGCAACATCCCCAACATGATGATGTCACTTCCAGCGGATGTCATGCAGCGACATCCCTGTTTAGGGGAGGGGTTCTCCTTGCTGGCCAGCTGATCCATGGTGGAGAGGAGCCCCTGAAACTGGCAGATCCCCTACTGGAACCTTGGGGGTTGGCAACCCAATAGTCCAAATTAACAAAATGAGCAACTAACTATTGTTATTTTCTCGAATTTCACTCAAATCTCTTATAATCTCACTCATGTTGCAGTAATTGTAGAACTTAAAATATCTTTATTTAGGAGGAGTCTCCTCCACATGTATTCTTAGTAAGACTGTGAGGAACATAATGACTTTTATTCTCTAATGGTGTTCCTCATGTCCTTATAATGTGCCCACAGAATTACTAAGTCATTTTCAGAACTTAGGTTCTTTGTTCTAACATAAAATTTCTATGCTGTAACCCACCCTGAGCTTGCTTTGGCAGGAAGGGTGGGATAGAAATCCCATTAATAAATAATAAATAAATATGCAGAGGTTGTCCTCTACTCTGAGGCCCCACTTACAGTTTTTTAAATGGTGGTTTTCTTTTAGGCTGCCAAGCAAAGTTCATCCTATTTTTATTTATGTTATTTATAGTCTGTCTTTCTGGCTGAATCTCAAGGCAGATTGCAGAATGTAAGTCAAATACAATCAACAAGACAACACATCCAATAAACAAAGCAGTGGTTTTTGGATTGTAGAAATCTGCGAACAAACAAATCTGAAAATGAAGCTGAAACAAAGCCTAAGCCTTAATGTAACATGTTAAATGATGCAGAAATTATGTTGTAAGATCATACTTACATTAACAATCAGTATATACTATATACATTAGTCAGCAGTCCATACTGAAACATTTTTCTGAAATATTTTGTTACAGTACAGCTCCAGTTACCAATGTAAAAAGCGCTCCTGAATAATTCAGTTTTGTGTAGTTTGTGGAAAGCCAGGAGAGTGGGAGTCTTCGCAGGGTGGGAGCCACAACAAAGAATGCATGTGTAGAGGCTCTTGTGGGTTTTCCCCATTTTCAGGGTGGCCCATTGTGAAATCATATAGCTATGAGGGACCAAGACCATGAAGGGTGTTGTATGTGATAATTGAAACCTTGAATTGAAACCAGTAACTGATGGGCAGCCAATGGAGTGACTGCAGAGTGGGAGTAATATTCATTTTCTACCTAGCTTCTGAAAATAACCAAGCTGTGGAATTCCATACCAACTGCAGTCTCCAAGTTGAGTTCAAGTACAGAACATTGCAGTAGTCTAGTTTTGAGAATATTGTGGTGTGACTCTATGTGGCCAAATAAGTTAAGTTGGGGTAGGAGGCCATCTTATGGGTTACATTACTCTGGAAGAAAGCATTTTTTTGCAGCTGAATTAACTTGTTTCTCCAACAGCAATGCTGGAGCCATTATATCCCCATAGGCTTTTATCAGTTGAGCCCCATCAAAAGTGGAAAGTATAGTGTTCTTTTTCACGTTTCCATCCAGCATGATTTCTGTCTTGTCCAGGTTCACTTTCAGTTCCTTCACTTTTAGCTGTTTAACCATAGGACGTAGGCAGTGGCTCAGGATCTCCACTGCATCACCAGGGGATTTGGATAAAGAGATACAAAACTGAGTGTCATCAGCATTTTCCAAAACTATGAATGATTTCTCCTAAAGGCTTTGCATAGTGGTTTCTATGACAGGGGGAGAAAGATTACACCCTGTGGAACCCCACAAAACAGCTCCCAGGGTGAAGATAGCTGTTCTGCATTCAAGTGCATCAACAGGATGGCATGATGTGCTATATCAAAGGCTACAGATGGATCCAGTAGGAGAAACAAAGTAGTATTGCCTTTGTTTACTATCAGACACAGAACATTAGCTAAAGCCACCAGGGCCATCTGTGTCATAGCCAGGCCTGAAACCAAAATTGAAAAGAATAGAAAGCACATGACATACAAAAAAGACCTAGTGCTATTCTCTGAACCACTCTTCCTGGGAAGGATTTGTTGGAGTCAGTGTGAGTTTTCCAATAGCATCTTTCTACGTGTCTTCTCATCATTTTTAGGTTACTAAGATCCATGGTAAACTACAGGGCTGGCTTGTACCCCAAGGGTGGGAGAGGTCAATAAGGAGCAATAGCTTCAAGGAGGTTCAGTTTTCTGCTACACTGCAGCCTCAGCAAAGCAAGTGTTTTGAACCCTAAAATCCTCCACAGCAAGATTCATGAGCCTCCACGCGTAGACCATTTTAACTGCCCCCCCCACCTTTGCAGGGTGATCATACCATATTCAGTGTTGTATTGAATAAATAGTGCTTAGACCATGGTTCAGGCCAAATCTCCAACCCTGAAACAAGCCTCAAAGTAAAATATTAAGTCCAAGGTCTGATCTCTTTCATGTATTGGACCAGTGGTGGGGCATTGGGAAATCCTGTGTGTCAGGGAAGGTGGGGGGAGAGGAGAGAGCCGCTCCATGCAGTCCCCAGCAGAATCCCATTCCTGGTCACAATGGAGGCCCTGCAGCCTTCTTTCCTTGTTCTGGGTTGATATACTATCAGGCCTTCCAGCACCTCTTCCATGCTGCCAAACAGGCTTGGATTGGAGCTCTATTGCTAATGAGCACCCTGACCTGATTATCAGATTCTTTGATGCCTGCAGCTGGGAAGCCAATCATTTGAGCTGCTTTCAAAGGAGCCCCAGAAGGGTCTTCAAAGTCTCATGCACACCCCTGCACCGAGCCTGAATATTTGTGGATTGCCTCCATCAGGAAAGAGTTGGTCTCCAGCACTCCAGCAGCACCACTCCTTGGCTGTTAGACCTGGACATGGTCCCCCCAGGAAGGGCTTACCAAGCTCCAGATTGGGGGCCAGCCATGCCAGACAGAGCCCTCCCATCCAAGTGTGGCTGTGTGCCTCACGTTTTGCTCTGTTTGCAAATGTGCCACGGCTCAAGCACCCGCTGATGCCCCAGTTTGCTGACACATCTTTGCAAACAGCAGCCATTTTGCAGGGGCTCCATCTTCATACAGGGCTGACCCTGCACTAGGCAAACTAGGTGATTGCCTAGGGCATGGCCTTCTGGGGGTGCCAAATTGGATGCCCCCCATGTGATGGTGATGTTATCAGTGCAGGAGGGGCAGAAGTTAGCTTTCCTTATGATGCCAGACAGTCTAGGGCTGGCCCTGTCTGTGTGACCAGCCGTTTTCCATGCCACGCTTGGACCATGCAGCTGGTGGCATTTCCTTGTGTGTGTCGATTCGTCTTCAACTGGGTACAGCTCAAGTGGAAGCTCAGCTGTGTTCATAAAGCTCCCTAGGAGAACTGCCAGTTACTTCCAACCGACTTCACAAGGTTGTTGTGAGTGCAATGGATTATCCCCCCCCTTTTGTCTCAGGACTCAGCTCTAAGGAGTTATGTTGCAGCTAGGCTGTGGGGGGGACCAGTTAGCAGTTTTCAAAAGCCCCCTCCCTTCCCCTCTCCTTTGCTGCAGGCCAGGTGGGTCTGGGAGTCCAAAGGTGCCACCTGGTCACTAGCCTCCAGTGCTTACATTGCACTTGAAGGATTGAGTTCCATTGTCAATTTTGTAATTTTTTGTATTAAGCCTGTGGAAGCTTCAGAGAAACAGAGGCAGAGAGGTGCCGCCTTCGTAGCTGTCTGCTACTGTTGGCTTTTTTTCTACAGCAGTTTGATTCGTGAAGAAGACTCTATCTTGCCAGTTCTTGGTTGAAACCATTTGAAGGAGTATTGGTCCCAAGAAAGACTGTGCATATTATTGAACTTCACCTATTTTGTCCTTTCTAAGGACCATGCATATTGGATGATTTCATCTTATGTACAATTTATTGCTCTAAGTGTTTGTTTATGTTTCTGTTATAAACTTTAATGAGAATTTGTTGAGCATTTTGGAGGCTGGTTTAGTCACAGAACCCTTAGGGCAGGGTTCCTCAAACTATGGCCCGCGGGCCAGATGCGGCCCGCTGAGGACGTTTATGCGGCCCGCCGGGTTATGACAAAATCAGACCGGAACTCGCGTTAGCAACGCACACTTCCGGCACTGGGCTGAGGCGGCGGAGACAGAGTGTGAGGTGATACCGAGGTGAGGTGAGTTCCCAGGCCGGGGTGTGTGGTGTGGGGAAGGGAGAGAGATGCAAAAGACGGAGAACTGACGGCCCGCGGCCTTGTACAGTAACGGCAGTCCGGCCCTCCAACAGTCTGAGGGACAGTGAACTGGCCCCCTATTTAAAAAGTTTGAGGACCCCTGCCTTAGGGGCTCCCTTGCTACCCAACTGGGTATTGGCAACCCTATACCTAGGTGGTGAACAGTTGTCAGTACGCACCTACTTTACCAAGACTTTAAAATTGTAGTCATTTTGAGAAGGAAAGAAAAGGCTTGCTGAGGCCATTAATTTTCAAAAGGATCTGGTTCAGCGTCCACTTAAATGAATGTAAACAATCACAGGCTTGAAGAAGACACAAAATATCTATCTGCCAGAAGAACCCCCAAATACTATAGCAATATGTATGCAACATAGCAATACAGTGTTATTCCTCCCTCCAATCCTTTGGTCCAGTAACATCTTTAAGACAAACAAAGTTTTATTGTTTTTAGCTCAATTAGCATTTCTAAGAAGCTGGGGTTGTAAAGTCATTAACCCCACTAATTTCTTTGCAGCCCAGAGGGAAAATCACACATGGACTCTACCACCACATTCATGCCTTTGAGGATAATGATCTCTCTTCCTTGAAAATTTAAATTGGAAGCCCCAAGTCCTGTGCTGGTTGCCCAGAGGGGGCTTAGCCCCCGCCGGGAAAATCTGGGAGGAGCCGAAGCCCTGGAGCTCCCGCGTAGTTTACACCTATGCTGCCAGTCATAGTAAAAGAGTAAAGGGTTTTTTTGGAATCCAGAGCATAGCTTTGTGCTGTGGACAGCCAAAGCCAGGAATGACGAAAACAATATTGGTTACACAAATTATAGTCAAAAAATGACTCTCAGCGATTCTCCTACCACCAAGCACTTGTTCCTATGGAAGGTGGTACCTAGAGCTATTTAAAGTATTATTTATTTATTTATTTATTACTTTACATTTATATCCCGCCCTCTCCGCAAGCGGACTCAGGGCGGCTTACAGTATCATAAAAACAATCAATTCCATAAAACATATAAAACCATAAAACATTTATCAAGTTAAAAACTAGTACGCTATCTCAATCTAGTCTGGCGGTATTGGGTTCTGACTATGACCGCCAGCTTCTGTAGGATGTCCGGTGGCAGCCCATTTTTAGTCAACCAGAAAAGCCTGCCTAAACAGTTCGGTCTTACAGGCCCTGCGGAACGCCGACAAATCCCGCAGGGCCCTTATAGCTTCTGGGAGGGTGTTCCAGAGTTCTGGTGCTGCCACCGAGAAGGCCCTAGATCTTGTTGCGGATAGCCTGGCTTCTTTTGGGCCAGGGGCAGACAGCAGATTTTTTGTCCCTGATCGCAGTGCTCTCTGGGGGATATATGGGGAAAGGCGGTCCCGTAGATAGGCAGGTCCCTGACCATAAAGGGCTTTAAAGGTTAATACCAACACCTTGAAGCGAACTCGGAACACAACAGGCAACCAGTGTAGCTCTCTCAGCACTGGCCGAATGTGCTCCCGTCGTGGTAGCCCCATTAACAGCCGTGCCGCAGCGTTCTGCACTAGTTGTAGTCTCCGGGTTAGCGTCAGGGGTAGCCCCATGTAGAGAGCATTACAGTGATCTATTCTTGAGGTGACCGTAGCATGGATTACCGTCGCTAGGTCGCTGCGGTCCAGGTAAGGGGCCAGCTGCCGTGCTTGCCGAAGATGGAAAAAGGCAGATCTAACAGTGGCTGCCACCTGAGCCTCCATTGTAAGGGAGGACTCGAGGAGCATGCCTAAGCTCTTGACCTTGGGGACCGGTATTAGTGGCACCCCGTCAAGGGCCGGCAGCTGGATCAAGGTCAATGGCCAAGTCCTCCTCCTCTGCTGCTCGAGCAGTGCAATAGCTAGCCATGTCTGAAACACAATCAACTGCAAAGCATACTTTCTCCCCATCCCTCCTGCACATATTTTAGCAGTTAGATATATGTGTTTTCAAGCAACTATAGGAAATGAAAGTTCAGAGTTCAGAATATGCAATACTACCAGGGTTCATGTCTGTTAGAAAGCATGGCAGGCTTATCCTGACATTTCCCTCCCTCCCTCATCTGCTGTTCATGTCTTGTGGCTCTCAAACATCTGACATTTATTCTTTGTGGTTCTTATGTTAAGGAATTTTGGCCAACCCTGGTATAAGGTGAGCAATACTGTGTGCAATTCTGGTCACTGCACCCCAAAAAGGATATTATAGCATTGGAACAAGTCCAGAAAAGGGCAACTAGAATGATTAAAGTGTTGGAACACTTTCCCTGTGAAGAAAGGTTAAAACGCTTGGGGCTATCTAGCTTGGAGAAACGTCGACTGCGGGGTGACATGATAGATGTTTACAAGATTATGCATGGGATGGAGAAAGTAGAGAAAGAAGTACTTTTCTCCCTTTCTCACAATACAAGAACTCACGGGCATTCGATGAAATTGCTGAGCAGTCAGGTTAAAACGGATAGAAGGAAGTACTTCTTCACCCAAAGGGTGATTAACATGTGGAATTCACTGCCACAGGAGGTGGTGGCGGCTAAAAGCATAGCCAGCTTCAAGAGGGGGTTAGATAAAAATATGGAGCAGAGGTCCATCAGTGGCTATAAGCCGCAGTGTGAATATATATGTGTGTGTATATATGTGTGCGTGTGTGTGTGTGTGTGTGTATAATTTTTTGGGCCACTTTGTGACACAGAGTGTTGGACTAGATGGGCATTTGGCCTGATCCAACATGGCTTCTCTTATGTTCTTAATATAAAATATTTCTCCTTTTCTTACCATTAGAAACCATTGCAGGTGGGGAGAAATCCTGCATGCCCCCCAGAGTTCCTACATGTTACATGTAATTGGCATATAATTAAGTATTTATATATAGCCTTGCTTCTTTTCACACACACAAGCACCAAGATCAGAGTTTATGTACGGAGCATTTAGCTTTATGTTTCTGTTGTGCCAACTCTAGAAAGAAGTTAATTATGTTTTATTTTTCATAACATAGCGATAAAGGGTCGGTATGTAGCAGTTATAATCACATAACTAATAAAATGTGGCCATCATATTTATTAAATAGTCCAGAATATCTGTTGGTTTTTTGTGTCTTCCTGATTATCCTAATAGCAGCCTACCTGAGAATCTCATTTCACCCAAATGTGTGCACTGGCTGGAAAAGCATAATTCTGTTTTTGTGCAGTCATCTAGTTTGAGCTTAAGCCTGCTTAAGCCTGTCAGCTTCTGTCAGTAGAAACTACAGTACTGTACTTGGGAGGCTGTAGAGTCCACTTTCTGCTTTACCATTTTAAGTGGAGAACTGACTGAATGCACCCATTGATGTACACAGCACAGATCAGTGTATGAGGTCCAATACAAGCTATGATTATTCCTTGCCTTTACCCTCATGTTGGTGAGGTAAAAGCCATCTTATTCTAGTGCTTTGCTTCAGTGTGTGTAGTTTGCTTCAATGACTCATCCGATGCAAAAGTTAAGAGGAAACGTGTTCATTATCCATCAAATACTTCTTGTCTCCTCCCACCCTTTCCATAGAAACTTTTACAGTATCTCCATGAATAGTGCTGTTTTGTCTGAATAAGTAGTCCTTGTTTTATGAAGCTGAATCTACTTCTGACTCCAGCAGTTTTGGGTTTTAGCCAGTTTTTATGAATATGAGTTAGTGATGTTAAAAGTGCTCAGAACACTGAAACAAAAACCGTTCTCTGGTTTCTCTCTGACATTCTTGCTTCCTCCTTATTACTTATTTGATGCTTTCATCCATATTATGTTTAAATGCTTTAAGTCTTTCTGACCAGGAAATTTATTTATTTCCGTATACAGTATTTATATTCCACCCCTTCCCATAGCGGACTCGAGGTGGATTCCAACATAATAAAACCTTAAAACCAACAATAAAACATCAGTGTAATTAAACAGTTAAAACAATAGATCAGAATTAATTGAGATCAGCCTGGATAATGTGGACACAGAAGGCATAATTATCATAGGTAACTTAGATTGCCCAAGGATGTCAACAGTGTCGGCCCAATCAGGTGCAAGTTATTTCTGGGAGGCCAGTTGGAAGGTATAACAGGATGAGGACGCCCGCCTGCCTCAACCATAGGCCTGGCGGAACAGCTCCATTTTACAGGCCCTCCAGAATGATAACAAATCCGGGAGGGCCCGAATCTCCACAGGGAGCTGAAAAAGCCCTGACTCTAGTCAAGGCAAGCCAGACGTCCTTTGGGCCAGGGATGGTTAAAAGCTGTTGTCTGGCCGATCGTAATGGCCTTCTGGGCTCATATGGGGAGAGACGGTCCCGCAGGGGTCCCAACCACATTTTATCTTTATTATAATACTCTTGTAAATCATAAGCTATTTGTATATAATTCTGACCTCATGTAATGAGGAAAACAAGAGTTATGCTTATTATTCACTCACAGTTTGTGAAAAAAACAAGTAATATTGACCAGTCTAGTATTGTGTTCACATAGCAGATAACCTTGCATGTACTAAAGGACAGTATAATTTTAAAAGATCACAGATATATTCCATAGATTGAGGGGAGAGTTGTACCACTCATGTAAATATCTCCATCAATATACACTTATTGCCTACAGCACAATCACATTCCTGCATAGCAGTGGGTATCCATGGGGCAAATACTTTATTTTCCAAGGTGAAAAAAAAGTTAGCGTTTGCAGTCTTGGAAACTTAGTCGTGTTAAATTGAAATTAACAAAGATTTCATCTTGTCAGCTGTTTGTTCACTATTGTCCTTGCAGAAATTGATAAAATGCTCTCTTATCAGTGTGTATCTTTTATCTTTTATAGTCACACCCCTGCCTTCCTGCTGGCATGTTAGAGGATGTTTTGGTAGAAGATCCAAATCAAAAGTGGAGGGCAGCTAACATATCCATCAACTTCATATGTGTGTAATACAGCTGGTAGATCCAGGATTTGGATATGCAAGATCAGATTCCTGTTTGAGGCATAATGTCTGGCTAAACTCCTTCATAAGATGTTTGGGAAGATAATATGTAGCCTTAGTAAGCAAGGACGAGGGAGAAATGATGTGGCATGCTTTGGAGATACTTGGACAAAGGCAAGTCAGCAAAAATAACGTTACTGGAAGAATAGCAGACCCACAAACTAATACTATACATATATTCTATCATAGCATAATTGCCAACACAGCATGTAAGGTAATGGCTGATTTCTTAGTGCCTCCTGCTGTGTTCAAGGGCTTGCTTCAGCTACTGTTTCCCGTGGTTTGGCTTCAGACAGTTCCCAAACCTAATTACCCTTGAATCTTGTATTTAAAATCCTTTATTAGTAATTGATATCCAGCTGGTATAGTCAACATCTCTTCCAGAAAAGAGAGAAAAGGGAGGAAGAAGCAATTTTCCCCTTTTATGAACATAATTGGTAATATTTGTATTTTTGGAGTTTGTGAACATTATTCAGAAACATCAGAAACTTTGCTGGTGGTGCATATCGTTACTCCTCTGTAGCAGTATACGGCATGAGTGGGAGGCATAATCTGTACAATAATTCCATTTACAGAATTGGCTAGGGAACAATGAAGTGTTAAAGCTAAGCCTATAAATCATTGTACCCTCACCATGAACACAAAGCCTGCAGAAGAAGAAGATGACAACCACAGATTTATACCTCGCCCTTCTCTCTGAATCTAGAGTTTCAGAGCGGCTTACAATCTCCTTTATCATCTTCCCCCACAACAGACACCCTGTGAGGTAGGTGGGGCTGAGAGAGCTCTCACAGAAGCTGCCCTTTCAAGGACAACTCTGTGAGAGCTATGGCTGACTCAAGGCCATTCCAGCAGCTGCAAGTGGAGGCATGGGGAATCAAACCTGGTTCTCCCAGATAAGAGTCTGCACACTTAACCACAAACTGGCTCTCAGACTGTTTTAATGTGTATAAGATATGGTTTGCTTTCCATTGGGGTCTGAAGAGCTCAGACTGTTGATTGCAATATAAGAAACATGAAAATTAATTTCTGTGTCTTATAACTAAACATTATGGGTAAATTAATGGTTTCTCATGGGTGGAAGAGAAACCGGGCCAGCAAATGCTGCTATTGTGTAAAGACGTCATAGTATGCCTTTTTCAGATGTGTGTTTTCCTTTGTTCCAAACTTCATGCTATTCCATTTCTTTGGATGATTCCAAATTCTAACTGGCTGACTTGCTCATGGAAGAATCAGAATTGTTCACATACTGGCACATGATCTGAAAATGTAACATTTTATACAGAGAGTGTTCAACACACATAAATTACTCCTGAAATCTGAACAAGAGGAAGATCAGGACACAATCAACATAGGGGCAAGACTCGCTTTTGGCACTTACCATGATGGGTCATTCTCCTCTGAGGACAGGAGGACATCTTGGGTGTTTCCTACTATCCAATCAGGGAGGCAGGAAATAGATTATTTCCTGGGGTCTGGGAACACCCACCTTTCTCCAGTTTGAGTGACTCTAAGAAGCAGTCTAAGCAGTCTAAACTTGAGCAGTCTTACTCAAATCAAGAACAGAAACAGGAACTATCTAAGCCAGGGGTGTCAAACATGTGGCCAGATCAGGGGTGTCAAACATGTGGCCAGATCAGGCCCCCAGAGGCTTCTATCAGGCAACTCACTGGCATCTCCTTCCTTCTCCCTCTCTCTTGCTTCTTTCTGCATCAGATGTGCTAGAAAGAGAATTTTTGGAGCTTTTTAACCCTTTTTCTGTGGATTACGTCGGAGAACATGGAAGAGCCTTGCTGCAAGCATGCGCGCATATCCAGCAGCCTTTTCTCTCCAGTGAGGAAGGAAGAATCTTTAACCTTGCCCTGCCTGATTGCTGTGAAAAATGTCGAACCCAGAGAGAGGAGCCACTGGATCTTCTGTTTTCACATCTTCAGGCGCAGCCACTGCAAATCTTGGTTTTGGTACTGTGAGTAACCTACCAGTGATAGGATTTAGTATCCTGAAGTTAACTAAGAATCATTTCTCATTCTGGCTGTCGCTCCTAACACAAAGACTTGAGATTTATGGAGCTGAAAGAGTTTTGTCTGAAAATCCCCCTGATAATGAGCAAGAAAAATCAAATTTTAAACGGCTAGATGGTTTTGCAGAAACTCTCATTTTAGAATCTGTTGAGGCATATGAAATTCCTCAATTGCACACTTAAAACTGCAAAAGAAATGCTTTAATGCCTTAAAGATAAATATAACGAAACTCCCATAAGCACTATTCATGATTTAAAGGGCAAAATATTTGGTTTTCAAGTGCAAGAAAGGGGGAATGTGACTAAATGTCTGAAGGAACTCATGTGCATGCAATCCAGACTACAGGAGCTCGATGAGGCTATTGCAGAAAGAGACTTAATCTCAACTATATTGAAAGCTCTGCCCAGTATTTACAAACCAATTAAGATGATTTTGAGACTGCAAACAGATTTGAGTCTAGAAGTCCTGTTAAATGCTATCAAGGAGGAAGCAGTCTCCAGATCTGGGGACAAGAACACTGAACAAAGGAATAGCAATTTTAAAGCACGTGTTTCAAATGAGGGAACACGGGTGCCATCTTGTGGCCATAGAAATAATAGCAGCCAGAAATTTTTAAACCAGAAATTTTCCAAGCCACATGGCCCAGGTGGGAACAAAGAAAAGAACAGAGAAAGTACTATGCATGTTAATAATTTGAATTTTATTGGTGAAAGAGGAAGATTTTTGATTGATAGTGGATCTTCTATGCATATTTGTCGATATAATGGCATGTTTTCAGAGTTGGATGAAAGTCAGAGACGTGAAATGATAGGTGCCAACCAGAAACCCTTACAAGTTTGTGGTGTGGGTGAGATCAAAATGAAATTGCTTACCAGTGATGGAGATTTAATGCCAATAAGATTGAAAAATGTAGCTTATGCACCTGAATCAATTGAGAATTTACTTTCAAGCCAAGTGCTTATAAGAAATAATTATGCTGTATATCTTGATAAAGGAAATGAAGGTGAAGTTATTCAGAAGAATTCTGAAATTAGTTTTAAACTGGATGAAAGAAATGGAGCTCATTATATTATGGACTTAAGTGAAAGATCAGATGCTGTTGATGTTGTGGAAAAGACTGTTTGCCAGACTGAAGGCAGAAAGTGTGACCATAGGAGATGTGTTTATGCTTGGCATGTAAAGTTAGCACACAGAAGCATGCAGAGTGTTGAGAAGTTGCTAAAGGATTGTGGACTTGATGTTGTGCATTGTGATAAATCCAAGGAAAGATGTGATGTTTGTCTGAGAGCAAAAGAAACTGCACCTTGCTTTAGTGGAAAAAGCAGTGTGCATAATGAAAGGTTTTTGGAAACAATATTCAGTGATGTTGTTGGGCCTATAAAAGCTTCGATTTGGAGAAATAAATTTTTCTCAGTTTTCACAGAGGCAAAGATGCTCAAATCAAAAGATGAGACTCTTGATAAATTTAAAGAATATGTTTCCATAGTTAAAAACAGATTTGGACGTGTACCTCAAAGCTTGCTGACAGATGGAGGTGGTGAATATTGCAACAATGGGTTCAAGAAATTTCTGAAAGCAGAAGGGATTGAACACAAAGTGACTGTCCCATACACTCCACAGCAGAATGGGAGTGCAGAAAGACTTAATCGTGTGTTACAGCAAATGACCAGAGCAATTCTCATGCATTCTGGATTACCTAAAGGCCTGTGGCCTGAAGCTGTAAATACAGCAGTGTATATCCACAATAGAATACCTTCAAAAGTAACAGGAATTACTCCGTTCCAGGCTTGGTTTGGCAAGAAGCCAGGATTTAAGCATATCAAAACTTTTGGAGCAAAAGCCTATGCATATGTTCCTAGAGAAAATAGAGGGAAACTTGATACAAGGACTGAGATTGGATTCATAGTAGGATATTCCTCAGTGGGAAAAGGCTACAGAGTCTATGATCTAAAGCTGAATAAGACCAAACATTATAATATTGTGTTTGTGGATGACAGTAATTTGCCTAGAGCACCTTGTGTACCTGAATCTGATCCTGAGGTTAATGATGATGCTTCAGAAGATTGGTGCACCTGGTTACCTGTAGTGACCACCGCTGAACCAGTAGGTCTGCCTTCTGAAGACTCTACTGAACAAGAAGGGGAAATGGGGGCCGCAACGCAGGGAGTGACAGAACCTCCACTCTTTTTAAGACGATCAGAAAGGAGCACAAAAGGGCAACCACCACAGAAATATGGATACTGTGACACTGTGCGATCTATAGAGACTGTGAAACCTAAAGAGGAACCCAAGAGCTGGAAACAAGTGTGTGATCTACCTAATGAAGAAAAGGAGAAATGGATTCAAGCAATGGAACAAGAAATACTATCCATTTATGAAAAAGATGTATGGACTCTTATCAAGCTACCCGCAGGAAGAAAGCCTGCTGGATGCAAATTGGTCTACAAAATAAAGTACAGAGACGATGGAGCTATAGATTTATACAAAGCAAGGCTAGTAGCCAAAAGCTATGCACAAGAATTTGGAACTTATGCACCAGTTATCAATAGTGCTACACGTAAAACACTACTGAGTGTGGCATCATCTAGAAATATGCTTGTAGAGCACCTAGACATTAAGACAGCGTTTCTTAATGGTGAGCTATCAGGGGAAATCTATATGGAAATACCTGAAGGTTTTCAAGTCCCTGGCAAGGAGAACTATGTTTTCAAACTCAACAAAGGACTATGGTTTGAAACAGGCCACAAAAGGTTGGTATGACAAAATAACTGGACGACTACAGCAACAAGGATTTGAGCAAAGGAAAGCTGAACTCTGCATGTACACTAGACTTAAAGATGGAGAATATCAATACATTCTGGTTTACGTTGACGATTTGATTGTGAACTGCAGGAACAAAGAGGACATTAAAGACATTGTTGAAAAGCTGAACAAAGAGGTTGAAGTCAAAAAACTTGGAGATATTAAACACTATCTAGGAATACATATTGAGAGACTCAAGGATGGAACCTTTCAACTGTGCCAAAGACGAAAGATCATGGACTTTATAGAATCTCTTGTCATGAGAGACTGTAAAGAATCTAAGATACCTCTTGAACCTGCATACCTGAGAGCCCAGGGTGGTCAACCACTCAAAGACATTGGAGAGTACAGAGAAGCTATAGAAAACTACTGTACCTGAGTAAAACTACCAGACCTGATATAACAGCTGCTGTCGGAATACTGAGCAGAAAAATAAGTTTGCCTAATCACCATGATTGGAATGCAGTCAAGAAACTTGCCAGATACTTAAAAGGGACTATGGACTTAAGACTGATCATTGAACCTTCTGATAATCCCAGCCTAGTTGGATACATGGATGCCAACTATGCAGAAGAATCATGCAATTACAGATCAACCAGTGGATACTTGTTCTTCTACGGAAATGGACTTGTAGAATGGACTAGCAGAAAACAGACTATAGTGGCACAATCTACAGCAGAAGCTGAGTGTGTGTCAGCAGCCAGTGCCTGCAGTGAACTTGAATGGATTTTTCATCTGCTGAAAGACTTCAAGATAAAAGAACCTGTACCTATTGTAATGTTTGAAGATAACCAAACGTGTATTGCTATATGTAAAGGGAAAAGTAGAACAGCCAGAAGTAGATCTATTGGCATTAAATGTGAGCTAGTGAAAGATCTACACCAGAAGAGGCTGATTAAGATAGAATATTGTTGTACAGAAGCTATGATAGCTGATATACTTCCTAAGCCATTACCTTGTGCTAGATTTGAACGTTTACGTGAAATGATGAATCTAGTTGATGTGAATGTTACAGTGAATAATGAGTAATGACTATTGAATGTATAATGACGTGCATATTACGCATTGAGAAGGGGTGTTGGAAATATGTATCTGTTTTGTATGTCTTTTGCAATGTTCTAAAGTTCCAGTCATTACAGGGTTAACACTGTGCCTGATTCCCTATTGTCTGCATGACCTGGGAAGAAGATACTGACTGCTGTCTATCAAGGTCTAGAAGCAGGAAAACCTGTTTTGTCTGTTTGGTCAGTTAGTCAGGTGACTTCCTTTGTTCAGGCAGAGAGGTCAAGAAGAAGGAGGAAGTAGCTTCCATTAAGCACATGATCTTCTAGTGTAAGCATGTAGTTCTATAGTGTTTGTTATTTTCACCTCCCAGTACCCTTTCCCTGTAGAAATAAATATGTTTTTGCTTTTTCATGTTAAACGCCTCTCAATGATTATTTGATCCAGTGATCCATCGCACTGTTTGAGATAAAGATATAGAATTTCAAACAAAATTCCCTAACACCTAGAAGGCCACACTATAGCAAGGATTAATCAAGCTATAACTGGAATGTGGGAAAAGAAGAGTTGACTATTCACAACAACTTTTCCAGTTCAGTGCTTATAATAATATTTCTGTATCTTATAGCAAATAAAACAATTTTTAGTCAAGTAGACCGAGGTGCACTTTTAAAATGGAAAAAAATTGCTCCCCCCCCCCCCCCACTATACAGCAAATTATCAACATAAAGGGACCTGTGAAGTGTATGGGGAGGTATCAGCTTTGTAGTTGTTGGCAACGTTGGTGAGAAAACATAGAAAACTGCCATTTGGAGATTTTTTTACTCTTCTAGTATTATGTTTGCAAGACAAAGTATTGTTAGTTTGAAGAAAACATCAATATTGCTGGGAAGAACACATATTTGGAGACTAAAAGTTGTATTTCTACTGGATTTTTTTTTTAGGCAACCCAGTGGACAAAGGAGGAGTTCCACATAGAATGAGCTAGCAACACAGTCTCTCTTTCAACTTCACCCAATGACCAATACTTGCGAAGAAAAACAGCAGAAAATGAAAATAGGCTTGCTATGATTATGGCATGCATGGACAAATCTGAGAATGACCAGGCTAAGGACTGCCTGAAAGACTGCTGAAGAGCTGTGGTGGAAGGCAGCAGCTGCTGTGCATTTGAAATGTCTTCTGTTGGGTAGCCTCAAAGGGGGAGAGGCTACTGTAGCCTCTGCAAGTGAAGTGTAAGACGGAAGACCCACCTCAGGTAAGGCCTGCCATGTCTTGGCTTGCATAAATCTTGTTTTGCTTTCTAGGGGAAGTTTTTGTGAATGTAATCCTTTTGTCTGCAATGGAGTACTGCTGAGAGGACAACTGGAATGAGCATTCTTGTAATGTTCTGTGAATTTCCAGTTTGTGTACTTAGTATAATTTGGAGGAGAAGGGAGGTGGCTTAGATTCTGGACCTGCCCCAGACCCAAAGACTGAGATCTCTGCTCCTTCTAGGACTTCCTCAGTACGTGTACAGCCTCATGACAAAGAGCTTTTGGTTTTTCTCTGCTCCCCGGTTGTTCTGTCAATCAGTTTGAGGCAAACCATACATTATGTGATGAAGTTATTTCATCCAAAGGTAATGGTTGTTGTTTTCCATTAACCAGAATAGCTGTTGTGTAGGGTGGTTTAACCTTTTCCCATGTGCCATTTTCCCAAGAGAAATCCCTCCCATGAGCTACTGTTAACTGAAAAGATACTTATGTTACACCTCTCCTTTTCTCTACCTCTATTTTTTGGGGAGGGGGGGCCAGTTTATCTCTCCAGTGGCATAGCCCTGATCCCAACTTCTCTTCCATGCCAATCACTTTTAATGCATTTTAATGATGGGAAAAAACCAAGAGTTCCAATCACTGATTACCTGCATAATGTGTAGTTTTGCCCCCATGTTTTTGGATTATATATCTTTCTGTTACATTGTTTTTTTTCCCCTTCTTCTTCTTCTTCTTCTTCTTCTTGTTTTTGTTCTTATTTTAAAAAAATGTTTTGTATTTTTTTTTAAATAGGGGTGCAGAAAGAAAATAGGGTAAGGGTAAAAAGATTTAGAAAATATTAACATTTTAAAATATTTTTAATGCAAGGACAATAAAATATTAACATAATGTTTAAAATACATATTTCAAATATAAAACATAATAATATTCAAAGATATTTGCTCTCAGTCTTAGTAAGTCTTTAATAATTGCAACTGCATCAACAAATATTTATAGTTACCTTGAAATAAAAATTTACTCTTCAAACATTAAATAGCAAATATTTGATGTTTAGTCTTGCCATGATAATGTATTAATTCTTTAATGATTTTAAATATTGACATATCCTAACTACTGTATTTTATAATTGAACTATAATCAAAAGATGCAAGCACTATATATATATTATATATATTAGCCAGTTAGCCAATATATATAACTCTGACAAAAGCTATATCAGAATCCATAAAACAACATTTCAGTAATTTCATACAAATAAAAACCAACAGAAGTAATTAATGTCCCTTCTCTTCTATCTGTATCTATAATAACAGAGCAATCCTGAGCTGCACCTGTGTTGTAGCGGCTGGCCATCATGCAACTTTGGTGCTGCTGGTTGGCTCCCTAAAGACAAAGTTATGCTGCGGTGGTGGGGACGTATAGCTGGCTGCTTGTGATGTCATGTCCATGGCAATCCTACTGCAGTGTGGCTTCACAGTGTAGTGTCAAGGTG
Organism: Heteronotia binoei; assembly: GCF_032191835.1. NCBI lineage: Eukaryota > Metazoa > Chordata > Lepidosauria > Squamata > Gekkonidae > Heteronotia > Heteronotia binoei. Next base: position 162,060,111 of record NC_083243.1, on the reverse strand, counting down.
GAGGTGGCATGAGGGGAGGGGCACATTGGCTCAACAAGAGTGGCCAGTCCTGGGGACAGATGCCATTGCACATGACAGTTGTGGGCAGGAAAGGGCAGCTTAGGAGAGCCCCATTCTACTCTCCCACCCCATCTCCTGACAGAGACCCATGAAGATGATAGGCACATGGTCACCATAATTTGTTTTCCCTGCATCCCAGTATGTTCTGTGGGCCAACTGCTCCATGGAATATGCTGGGAGTCTGCCCACTGGAGTGGCTTCCCCTACCACTGACCCAGGGAACCCCCATGACCCAGTATCCCCCTAGTGCTACTCACAATAACCGCATGAGGTTGGTCAGGCTAAGGGGGTGCATTCAGCACCTGGCTCGAGGCCACCCACCTACCTTCCATGTTGCAAGTGGGGAACAGACTCTGGGGCTCCAGAATCCAGCCTTATGCTCTAAGTGGTGCAATAAACTGGCTTATTCACCCAGACCACCCTCTGGTCCCTCACGCCTTCATACAGAAGCCTGCAAGGTGATTGCACCCTCCCTCTTAGGCATTCTCTTGGTAAGCCCTCAGGGGTGGGGGGAGTGATTGAGGCAGGATGGGATGTGGGATGTGGAGGTTCTGCCTTAAGAACATAAGAGAAGCCATGTTAGATCAGGCCAATGGCCCATCCAATCCAACACTCTGTGTCACACAGTGGCAAAAAAAAATTATATATATATATACACACACACACACACACTGTGGCTAATAGCCACTGATGGACCTCTGCTCCATATTTTTATCAAAACCCCTCTTGAAGGTGGCTATTTTTGTGGTCACCACCACCTCCTGTGGCAGTGAATTCCACATGTCACCCTTTGGGTGAAGAAGTACTTTCTTTTATCCATTTTAACCTGTCTGCTTAGCAATTTCATTGAATGCCCACGAGTTCTTGTATTGTGAGAAAGGGAGAAAAGTACTTCTTTCTCTACTTTCTCCATCCCATGCATTATCTTGTAAACCTCTATCATGTCACCCCACAGTCAACGTTTCTCCAAGCTAAAGAGTCCCAAGCGTTTCAACCTTTCTTCATAGGGAAAGTGTTCCAGCCCTTTAATCATTCTAGTTGCCCTTTTCTGGACTTTCTCCAATGCTATAATATCCTTTTTGAGGTACGGCGACCAGAACTGCACACAGTACTCCAAATGAGACCGCACCATCGATTTATACAGGGGCATTATGATACCGGCTGATTTGTTTTCAATTCCCTTCCTAATAATTCCCAGCATGACGTTGGCCTTTTTTATTGCAAACGCACACTGTCTTGACATTTTCAGTGAGTTATCTACCACGACTCCAAGATCTCTCTCTTGGTCAGTCTCTGCCAGTTCACACCCCATCAACTTATATTTGTAGCTGGAATTCTTGGCCCCAATGTGCATTACTTTGCACTTGGCCACATTGAACCGCATCTGCCACGTTGATGCCCACTCACCCAGCCTCAACAGATCACTTTGGAGTTTTTCTTCTGTAAATTTGCTAAGGTTATTTTGATTAACATATTCTTCTAAGTCTATTTTATGAACTTGCTTGTCTTCGTATAATTTTTTATAAAACTGTTCCACGATTTGATGTATTTCTTGCTTTTGAGTTTTCTCTTTGTTATTCTCATCTCTCAATATCGTAATTATTCTTTTGGCCTTTTCTTTTCTCATCCTGTAAGCCAGCCACCTTCCAGGCTGATTGGCAAGTTCAAAGAAATTTTGCCTAGTGTACCTTAATTTAATCTCCACTTCTTCCATAAGAATTAAATTGCATTTCTTTCACCTTTTTTGGGGAATTCATATTTTGTTGGTTGTTTTTTAAGGTTCTTTTCAGCTTCTCCAGCTTGTGACATTAAATTTTGAAAATTTTCTGTTCTTTCTTTTCCCCCCCTTGATATTATATCTAATTGCAAGACCTCTATAAAAAGCTTTAGCAGTGTCCCAAACTACTTGCATCTTTACCTCTTGTGTTATATTCTGTTTGAAAAAAGATTCCATTTCCACCTTGGATTCTTTAAGAAAGCCTTTATCTTTCAAAATTGAAGTATTTAACTTCCATAATTTTCTCATCCGTGAGCCTTTTAATTTTATCATTACAGGGCTATGATCTGAAATGATTCTTGTTTGAATTTCTGTGTCCACTAAATCTTTGATCAGACTTGCAGAAAGCCAACACATATCAATTCTTGACCAAGTTTGGTGACTAGAGGAATAGTAAGTAAAATCTTTGGATTTGGGATATCTTTTTCTTCATGCATCCACCAAATCCATTTCTTCTGCTAATTTCCAAAAACTTGTTGGTAGCTGAAGACGTTTACTTTTCATCTGTTTATGTGTTTTTTTATCCAGTAGTCTGTCAGAAATAGCATTGAAATCTCCTATTAGACAATATTCTACATTGTCCAAATTTGACAATTTAAGATGCAAATCTTGAAAAAATTTCTCTTGATGATCATTTGGCGCATAAATATTTGCAAGTAAAAATTTTTTATTATCCACTGTGATTTCCACTAATAAAATTCTTCCATCTTCAGAGGCAAATTGCAGTTGTGGGTTAAATTTATCCTTAATATATATTGCCACTCTCCTTTTCTTCTTGTACTCATCTGTTGCTGTGAATAAATTACCAAGTTTTTTATTTTTCAAATAATGTTGATCTTTAGTTAGGATATGTGTTTCTTGTAAACAAATTATGTCCATTTCCATTTTTGCCAAATATCTAAATGTCTTTCTCCTTTTAGCAGGAGAATTAAGTCCATTCACATTAACTGAAATTATTGAAGCCATTATGGGTTTTGATTATCATTATCCTTCTTATCTTTTTTGGAATGCTCTCTTGTATGGTATCTCCGTGGTTCATTTGGATCTTCTTCACCGGAGTTTTTTTTCCTCCTCCTCCTCCTCCCTTTCTTTGCCTTCTTTTTTCTTCATTCTTTAAAAAAAAATTGAGCTTTAAAAATGGAGTTGATTCTGTATCTGTTCTCCTGGTATGTAAAAAGAAGTCCTTCTGGCATTAGCCACATGTAGGATATTTCTCTTCCTCTCAAAAAATCTGTTAATGCTTAATATTCTCTCCTCTTTTATCTCACAGGTCAAGTAACCTCTCTTAGAATTTTCACCACATTTCCAGCTATCATCATTGGTCTATCTCTTACTTGTTTTAAAATATCATCTTTGGTCCTCTTTCTTGTGAATCTCAAATGAACTTCACTAGGTAATTTATTTTGTCTGGTATAACTCGATGGCACCCGCTTAACTTTATCAAATTCTTCTTCCAGGAGTCACCTGTAAGATTTCAGCCAAGGCTTATCTTAATATTTTCTGTAGGTCTTCATTTTTCTCTTCTGGTATGTTTTGAAACCTCAACATATAAGCGGCTTTATCTACTTCCAGCTGCAAGAGTCTAGAGTCTTGTATACTCTGTTCTTTTCCCAGATATTCCACCTTTTGAATATTCTCCGTCACCTGACCCTCTAATACTTTTAAGGCTTTATTGGTTTCAGCTGTCTATCTGCTATTCTCCAAAAACTCTTGTTTAATCTCTGCCATCTGTTCACCAATATTGTCTACTTTACTTGTCAGCCGTGTTATAGCAGTCATTAAATTAGTTTGCAGTTCTTTCATGTCTCCTTGCATGGTTGTAAACTTCCCTGGATCAGTTGGAGCACTGGGTGAAATAAATGGTGGCTTGCCTTCTTTGATATCTTTTTTTTTTGACAGTTTCTTTGGGTACAGTCCCGGCTTTAGTTTCCATACTTATTAAATTAAGTACACTCACAGCCACAAGTTCAATAAGGCCTCTTGAATGTTTGTTTTAAAACTCTGTGTTCCTGTTTGCAACAGAAAGGCTAATCTTCTCCAAACACTGGCTTTATTATGAGATAGTTATAAAAAGAAAACAACCTTCTAGCTTCTATAAACAATTTGTGGTAACCCAAAACAATGCTAAGAATAATAGTAAACACAACTTTTTAGTTCACCACACTAGATAACCAATAAACAAAACAATCCAGTTCACTAGAAACACAGCAATTCACTGTCCAGTGTCTTCCAGCAATGCTGATTCAGATGCAGTCCAGCTCACCACCACGACTTTCAAATATTTCCAAAGTTCAGCAGCTGCAAAGTATACATTTGTAATCCAGGGCTGAATGCCATATTTGTAATTCCACAAATGAAAACCAAAATTAAACCATAGACCAGTACTCCAAACAAAAGGTGGAGCAAACCAACAAATCCAAAAGTAAGATCAAAAAAATAATAAAGAATGATAAAAGAATGGACAGAATTCTTGGGTGCTTGCTCCATGCAAGGAGCTCCTGGTCCTCAGGGAACGAGACTGCATCCTTGAGGCCAAGGTGCTTAGGACTGCAGTAAGTAGCATCTAAATTCCATTTAAATCAGGACATCACTTTACCAGTGCTCTAGCCCTGACCTGCATAGCCCAGGCTAGCCTGATCTCATTAGAATTCAGAAGATAAGCAAGATCAGCCCTGGTTAATATTTGGATGGGAGGGGGACCACCAAGGAATACCAGGGTCAGGCAATGGCAGACCATCTCTGAACATCTCTTGCCTTGAAAACTCCACAGAGTTGCCATAAGTCAGCTATGACTTGACAGTACTTTCCACCACCATCACAGCCAATAAACAGTTGAGAACAAACCCTGCACAACCTACACATCCACAGATCACTACTGTGCTACCCAAATGGAACAGAAGCATTCAGGACGTATGACAGCCTTTTCCTGTCATTCACAGGCTCCAATATGGGCGGGGGGACAACCCTGTATAATTCACTTCAGGATGGATAGTGACTTCCATCAAAATATGTTATGAACTGGCACAAGTTGACTGTCCACTTACAGCTGCTTGCTAACTCCACTTGAACTCGATCACTTCAGCCGCTTTTTGCTTTATTCTCCCAATTAAATTCATCTGCAGGGTGGCGATATGGTCTTTGTGATGCATCTTCACATGACATTATTCGATGGACATGGTAGGAAGAGTGGTCCTACAATCTCTACTCAACAGGGAGCTCACACCTTGCTGCTCTCCCATGTGGGACTGCACAGGTACCACAATGATGAAAAAAGAGTTGCATCTACCTGTAACAGTTGTTCATTGAGGGATCACCTGTGCAGTCTCACAACCCTCTGTTCTGCCCTACAGTTAGCTCTTATTCAAATTCAACAGCTTACCTCAGTCTAGTAGCAACACAGAAGAATTGAAGGAAGGTCAGTGTGGGGCCACCTCCATACCATGCTGCAAAAGGTGGGGAAATTGTGTGGGAGAGGGAGCTAGAGCACCAGTTGGCCTTTTTGAGCTTCAAAAAACTCTCTGCTGCAAGCACAAATGACCATTCAATGAACAGCAGTAATATAAGTGTAACTGTATTTTCTTCAGACTTTATAACTGCATGGTACATAATGATTTCAGTGTATGAATCCATTCCTCCTTTCATCACCTAAAGTGTCTTCCAATCTCATCTCTTCTGGAAGGAGCAAGAACAGGTCACTCTAGCTAAAAATGCTGATGTGTGGACTTATGACTCGTGGAGGTTTGCTTACTAAGCCAGTTGTTTCACTTAGTGCTAGTATCTACAGTACATACACACAATCAGCCTGGAGCAGGGGTGGCCAAATTGTTTAACGTAAGAGCTACCTAGAATAAACGTCAGATGTTTGAGAGCCGAAAGACATGAATGTCAGATGTTGGGAGGGAGGAAGGAAGGGATGGGGGCAGGCAGGCTGGCTGGCAGGCATATAATGGGGGGAGGGAAAGGTGGAAAGAAAGCAACTTTAACTTTAAATGTGTTCTCCAAGCCACTGGCTGGCAACTTTTCTCAATGCAGCAGCATCCATGATCTTTGTGGTCATTTATGCTTTTAAAGGTTATTAAAATGTATTTTATCCATCATCTGGGATAATGTATTGTTCTGTGACTGATATTTTAAGTATTTTAATGTTTTTAATTTATTATTCATTATATCTGTTTTTGATGTAAACTGCCCCTGCTTTTACAGGGAAGGGTGGCCTAGCAAACTGAACATAATAAAAAAATAATACTTTTTTTCTCATTTCTCCTGATGAAGTCTTAAATATTTTACTTCCTGTTCACCTGCTTACTTAGGCTGCATTTGATGTGTCATATAATTGCAATTAAGGAAGAATATGCATGGATCCAGCTACTTATCAGATCCTTGCATGCACCTTCCAACCCCCCTCCCCCCGAGACTCATAGCTGAAATACCCTGGTTAACCTGGATACTTGCATTCATGCATCATGGGTAAGTGGAGTGAGTACTTAACTGCTGTTCTCAATGCGAGAAGAAAGGATGGAGGGGAGATGACTGAGACATGCTCATCAGCAACAAGTTAGTTCATCCACATTTTTTCCATAATCACAGTTTCATGGGGCATGTGAATGCTAGCCTAGAAAAAGCATAAGATTATTTTCCTTTTAGTACCTTCTAGATGAAATTAAAGGGCTTGCTTGTACTAGATATACAGAGACACATGGACATGTTTGTGGACAAAAGCTTAATATGTAGAATGGGAGGTGATGAATCCCATCCCCATACTACTTCCTTTCCCAGTGCAGGATAGGAGGTTCTGGAACTGGAAAAAGCCTCTGTCAGAAATAAAAACTACTAGAGCAAAGTGTTTCTGAGGAAGGAATAAGCGACTGAGAACAGTTCAGCATCCCTCCCAACCATGTACTTAAAATAGCCCCTGTCCTGTTTTAAAAGAATTTTGCTTAACCTGTATTCTAATACAATGTAGTTTAGTGCTTAGTGTCCGACTAGGATCTGGGAGTCCCAGGTTCAAATTCCCACTCAGTCTTGGAAGCCTGCTGGGTGATCTTGGGCCAGTAACACACATTCAGATGAACCTGTGTCACAGTGTGGTTGTGAGGATAAAATGGGGGAGAGGATAATAATGTTATACATTTGGGTCCCCTCTGGGAAGGAAGGCAAGGTAGCAGTAGATAAAATAAATACATGGGCTGTGCTGCCATTTAAGTAAAAAGTGTATGATGGCACTACTGATGTCACAGGAAAAATCAAGTCTGGTTTTCATCTTGAACAATCCTTTGCCACTGCTGACTGACAATTCTATTTAAAACTCAAAGCTAAAGAGTTTGATTAGGAAGGTATCTAAGGCTACATTTGCATTTCTTTTGTTATCATAAGCATGAGTCATATTTTCACATCCACCCTTTCTTGCATATTGTAATGTCTATTTCTAGAAAGACTCGCAAACACTGAAACTCTGGAAAGATTTTGGAGGGGCCTGCATTTGCAAGAAAGCTATCTTGTTCTCTTGAATGTCCTCCTGTGGAAGATTATTCTGTTTTTGTCTGGTTTTCAAGTTAGGTCAGAAAAAATAACTTGAATTTCTTCCAAAGACTTTCTGGTGGGGTGGCTGTGTTGGTCTGAAGCAGCAGAACAAAGTTGAGTTGGTCTGAAGCAGCAGGCTCACACATTACTCCTTTCTTGCCTTGCATATAGAACTAAGACTAAAGAACTGATGAAATCCTGAAATTCAGATGCTTTGACAAAGCTGAGGTTTGTTTCTTTTATTTAATACGTTGCCCATGAGCCAGGATTCTAAATACAGATTAAACTAAGCCAGGAAGCTTTCATCCTCTGCTTTTCTAACCTAGAGGGGAGGAAGCATGCAACCATGAAGATTTCAGGCTTGTTTACAACTAAACGGAGACCACCATCATTAAAACATTTTAAAACAAACGACACCGGGGGGCATGGCTTCAACTCCAGGGAAGATGGCCACTTAAGTGAGTAGCTCCTTCCCTCAATCCCCTCCGAACCTCTTTTTCCATCGTTGACAGACAATCTAACTACTTCTTTTCATGGGCAAGAACAGTGGAGACAAAGCGGCTTCTAATCCATCGGTTGGTGAGGCTATTTCAAAGTAGTTTAATGCACTGCCCTCTGACAGAAGCCGAGAGCCTGATCACCTCACTGATAACGAAATGGCTACTGACAGCACTTCTGCTGAGCAGAGTTTCCTGCCAGCCACAGATTAGGCACTAATCTCACTCCTAACCTCTATGGAGATTAGATTTAAAGACACAATGACAGCACTTGTCAAACCCCTCATGGACCAGCTTTCAGACTTCAAACAAACTTTACAAGCTGTTCATCAAACCGCTGAGGGGGCAAAAGAGATGGGTCTGTCTTTAAAAGAGGACTTTACAGCCTTGCAACAAGAAAATGGCGCCATTCAAAATCGGGTGCTTCGGCTGGAGTCACTGGCGCGTCAATCTAACCTTAAATTTTGCAGCTTTAATGAACACCTGCCTACAAATGCTGATCTTGTTCCCTTCATGACAGAATGGCTAGAACGTACTATAGAGCTGCAGGATTTAACAGCTCCAATCATCTCTAACACGTTTCGTATGGGGCCTCTACACAATCCCTCCCGGCAGGGTCCTTGTGACATAATAGCAGTCATTCCTGACATTCATATGCGAAAGGCAATTTTAGAGACTGCTTGACAAGGGCATTTGCTTTTCAAAGGGGATCATATTCTGGTATTCCCAGATTTGCCTCCTGAGGTCGGAACCTTAAGGCTGTAACTGATGCTTTGAGACAAGCACATGTCCGTTATAAGTGGAGCAATCTAACATGTCTACAAATCACTCACAAACTTTATTATGTGGAAGATATTGCCTCTGACGTGTCCTTGCTAAAATCTATCAACATCAACCCAGTTCCTGATTCATCCAAGCCCATTCAAAAGTGGCGCCAACCCTCTACTTCTTCGACTGAAGGCTGAACTCAGTGAGACTATTGAAAGTGAGACTATTGCTTTTGCATCTACATAGTTTTTATAAGCTTTTTTAACGGTTTGAAAATTCTTCTTAGTCATCACATATTTCAAATTTGTTTCACTGCTTCATAGTTCTACTAGTTATATTGCAATATCTCTAGTTAATAGCTAAGAAAGCTCTAGTCTATTTGCATACACATCTTTAAGTATTATTGTGCTGTTACAGTACAGTTGTTTAATACTGTATTAGCATGTTCATTGTTGGAACCTTAACAGTTCAGATCTTTATTAAGAATTTAAATACTTCTACTTAGCTCCTAGTTTCTCATAATCCAGACCTGCATTCTGCTTTCATACAAATTATTTTTCTTACAGTTGTTACTTCTAGTATAACAAAATCTAAGCATTTCATTCACATTATTGGTAATCTTTGCATTGCATATTTTTATTCATAATTAGCATTGATAATTCATCGCAGTGTGTATAATTAATATTAATTACATTTTGTGCTTCCTCTAAAAACCTGCTATTGGAATTGATCTCTCTTGCTTGATTATTATAATTCACTTTTAACCTGATTTTTAGTACCAATCAATTGCTTTTATCTTAATCATTTTACTGTATATTTAAATTCATTCCTAATTGTCTGCTGTGATTTAAAAGGGGGGATATAACTTGGGGTATTTTTACAGTAATAGATTGTTTTCATATACTTCTGATTCATAGTTGGTTAATTTATTTCACATTATAATCAATTTGCCTATCTAACCTGATTATCCTGTACTCTATTATTACTGCATATTGATTTAATTATTGCCTTATTTCATAGGTGTCACAGCCCTTCTTTATTAATTGCATTTGTATCTTGACTCTCTTCTTCTTCCACTCCTGTGCCTATTTTATTTTTTGGCTCTTTCTCCTCTGCACCCAATACTCTGCTCTTTTCTCATCAACCTTCTAGCTTAGTCTGCCATCCCTTACTCAACATGACCCAGTCTTGGAACATCACTTCTCTTAATGTGCAGGGAATGCATAACCCTATCAAACAAAAGAGAATCCTAAACAACATATTCAAACTACGTTCTGATGTTACCCTGCTCCAGGAAACTCACTTCAGAGACCTATCTAGCGCGTCCCTGAAGGCCTCATGGATCCAATCTCAATATCATGCTGTGGGAAGTCACCATCTTGATTTCCAATTGTGTATGATTCCAACATCAGGCAACACAAGCAGACCCTCGAGGCTGTTTCATCTTTGTGAAGGGACTCCTAGATGACACACAAGTCACACTTGCATCAATCTATGCTCCAAATGACAATCAACTGCACTTTCTGGAAGAGACACTTAACACTCTTCAAGCTTTTCAAAATTGTGAGGTAATCATAGGTGGGGACCTCAGTCTTACAGCAGATTACACTCTTGATCATTCACACCATACTCCCAGACAACTTCACATCAAAAAACATATTGAGAATCTGTCAAAACTTTTTCAGAGGCACCATCTGCATGATGTCTGGCATCAGATGCATGGAATGGAGACTACACCTACTACTTTCCTCGATTTAATGTATATACTAGAATAGACTATATACTATTGTCCATTCATATTCTTAACAAAGTAATTGATTCTTAAATTGGTCCCATTGTTTGGTCTGACCATGCTTGGGTCCATTGCACCCTGAACTCAGATTCCACTCACCACTCGCCCAAACACTGGACTCTAAACAGGTCTCTACTACTTAACTCAGATTGTTCCCAACAGATAAAATCACAGATCAGGCAATATCTCAAAGAAAACACAGCAACTGAAACTTCAGCCTCCACAAGGTGGGAAGCTCTAAAAGCAGTTCTACGTGGTGATCTTATCTCTTTATCTTCCTAATTGAAAAAACGTAAAGAGGTTCTTAAAACAGAAGTATTAGCACACATTCATTGACTGGAGACTACACGAAGACCGTGGAGGTAAAAAAATCTACAAGAAACTTATCATGGCAAGAAAAATACTGGAATCCTTGGAAAGTTCCCAGATACAGAAAAAATTTGCTTTACATCAAACAATGTCACTGGACCAATTCACTGCGCTCCCTAAAGTTGCTCACTTGGAGAGTTAAAGACAAATTTGCATCAAGGTTCATCCATGCAGCAAAAGATACGGCTGGTTGAATCGATAGCAAGTCATCTGATATTACACATATATTTAGTAACTACTACAAGCATCTGTATACATCACTGAAATCATCTCCATGTGCTATCTCTGACTTCTTTTCTTGGAATGGGATCCGAAAACTTTCTGATGACCATTTCCTATTCCTAGAGCATCCTTTCAAATCCTCTGAGATCATGGACACTATTAAAAATCTCAAAAACAACAAGTCCCCAGGGCCTGATGGCTACATCTCAGAATTCTATAAGAAGTTTGCTGACCTGCTTGCTCAACCACTCACTGACACTTGCAATGAAATCCTTCGAACTGGATCCTTGCCACCTATGTGGAATGATGCTTTTATCATAGTTTTGCCAAAAGAAGGCAAGAATCTCACAAACCCTGGGTCTTTTTGTCCTATTTCACTATTGAACATGGATTATAAAATTTTCACAGCAACATTAGCCAAGTGTCTTAACTCTTTGATTACTGAATATGCCCACCCAGACCAAGCAGGATTCATGCCTGGCAGAGAGATTACAGACAACATTAATAAAACTCTACATATCTCTTTCTGTGAATACACCAAATCTAAAGCTGCTCTTTCTCTCTTTAGACATAGAAAAAGCATTTGACTCACTGGAAACATCATATTTAATCTCTCTCCTAAAACACATGTCGTTTGGGTTTAATTTTGTGACAGCTACAGTATGTCACAGAACTACATACACCCCCTCACATTTTGTAAATGTTTACGTATATCTTTTCATGTGACAACACTGAAGAAATGACACTTGGCTACAATGTAAAGTAGTGAGTCTACAGCTTGTATAACAGTGTAAATGTGCTGTCCCCTCAAAATTATGCAACACACAGCCATTAATGTCTAAACTGCTGGCAACAAAAGTGAGTACACCCCTAAGTGATAATGTCTAAATGGAGCCCAAAGTGTCAATATTTTCTGTGGTCACTATTATTTTCCAGCACTGCCTTAACCCTCTTGGGCATAGAGTTCACCAGAGGTTCACAGGTTGTCACTGGAGTCCTCTTCCACTCCTCCATGATGACGTCACGTAGCTGGTGGATGTTAGAGACCTTATCCACCTCCACCTTTCATTTCAGGATGCCCCACAGATGCTCAATAGGGTTTAGGTCAGGAGACATGCTTCGCCAGTCCATCACCTTTACCCTCAGATTCTTTAGCAAGGCAGTGGTTGTTTTGGAGGTGGGTTTAGGGTTGTTATCATGTTGGAATACTGCCCTGCAGCCCAGTCTCCGAAGGGAGGGATCATGCTCTGCTTCAGTATGTCACAGTACATGTTGGCATTCATGGTTCCCTCAATGAACTGTAGCTCATGCAGCCCCAGACCATGACATTGCTACAGAGGTTGAAGGGATGGGGGATCAGCCTGTCAGTGCTCAGACCATATGCCGCACGCTGCATCAAATTGGTCTGCAGGGGTATCATCTCAGAAGGAAGCCTCTTCTAAAGATGATGCACAAGAAAGCCCACAAACGGTTTGCTGCAGACAAGCAGACTAAGGACATGGATTTCTGGAACCATGTCCTGCGATCCGATGGTGTCAAGCGTGTGTGGTAGCAACCAGGTGAGGAGTACAAAACAAGTTTGTCTTGCCTACGGTCAAGCATGGTGGTGGGAATGTCATGTTCTGGGGCTGCATGAGTGCTGCCGGCACTGGGGAGCTACAGTTCATTGAGGGAACCATGAATGCCAACATGTACTGTGGCATACTAAAGCAGAGCATGATCCCCCCTCTTCAGAGACTGGGCCTCAGGGCAGTATTCCAACATGATAACAACCCCAAACCAGCCCTGGAGTTGGTGAGGTAGGCAGCCATCTATAGTGCCATCTGTGGCAGGGGTGGTTCCTGCACATCTACCTCACCCAGCCAACAAAAGGGAGAGCCACAGCAGCTACCCGGCCCTTCCCAGTGGGGCAGCACAGTGGCGGGTGTGCTCCTCCACGCAGCCCTTCCCCCAGCCAGGCCTGGCAAGGAGGAGTTGCAGCAGCCGCCTAGCCCTTCCTGATTGGGGCGGCAGGTGCACTCCCCTTCCCAGCACACTGAGGGCAGAGGTGCCCTTGGCTTGGGCCCACAGCCATACTCACCGACTCCAGCCCCCCTCTCCAGTGCATGCTGGGGTAAGTTCTTGTGCGGGGGCAGGGCAGAAAATTGGGGGCGGAGGGCTTGCAGCCTAGGTCACTGAAAACCCTGGCACCATGCCTGCACACACTGAAAAGTTAATTCAAATAAAGGGCATTTTAAGTGAAAAATATTTCATGCATTGTCCCTACAGTTTATTTTTCAACAGAACATTTTTTTCATTGGAGATTTAGTTTTATGTAGGAAGGAAGGATTGATTTGAGCAGCTGTTTCTGCTGATTTCAATTCAGGTGGATTAATTTCTAGGACACTTCTGTGTCATCCAGCTGTGTTTTTCAGATTTATAAATTGCAGGATAGTGTTTCATAGGTGTACATTTTTATGCAGGTATCATTTGTCTTCTGTTTGGTCAGTTAATTATATACTTGACATAAGGGACAGGGCTTTTGAAAAAGGAAACTTTTCACACACACACACTGAAGTGTGTGCATAGTGGACCCTCTAGAGTAGGGGTGTCAGACATATGGCCTGGGGCCTGGAACTGACCTGTGTAGGTCTGTTATCCAACCGGTGAACAAGGAAGAGGAGGGTGGTGGTAGTGGTGGCATGAGCAGTGAAAAGAGACCTGCATCAGGTTGGCTGGTTGGAGGGTCCCCCGTTTCTCTTAGTTGGGCCTGGCTGCACTGTTGCCACCACCTTCTTCACCTCTGCCCACCTTTCTCTTTCTTTGTCATGATGTGCTACAGTCACTACCACCTTCTTCTCCTCTGCCCACTTCTCTCTTTCTCTGTCACATCACTCTCATGTTAGGAGGTTTCTTAGGGGTACCTCTCTGATTAACCCCCCTCAGACTCATAGGTTTCCCTTCTGGAATCTGAATATAGTGCTCAAGGCCCTCTTGCAAGCTCCTTTTGAGCCCATGGCCACCTGCTCTTTCAAGGAGCTCACCTTTAAGACCATTTTTCTGGTCAGTATCACCTCAACTGGGAGGGTCGCAGAATTCAGAGCGCTTTCTGTGGACAAAGAGCTCTGTGTTTTCCATAATGACTGGGTGGTACGTTGTCCCGATCTGATCTTCATCCCAAAAGTTAACTCTTTCTTTCAGATCCCATGTTGATTTTCCCTTCCTTTTGTCCCAATCCTAAGCATCCTCAGGAAAGGGAGTGGCACTGCTTAGATGTTAAGAGGGCCCTGAGTTTTTACCTAAGAGTAACTCTTTTTGTAAGACTGGTTCCATGTTTGCTTCCTTCAGGAAATCTTCCCTAGGCCATAAAGTCTCCACATTCCTCATTATCAGATGGGTTATAGGTTGTATTTCCTGGCATATAAATCCAGGGGATTGGATCCTCCTTCAGGTGTTACAGCCCATCCTCTCAGAGGGGTGACAACCTCTGCAGCTTACTGGCCTTTTCCTTCCATAGAAGTAGTTTGTAGAGCTGCCACCTAGAAGTCGGTCCACTCCTTTACCAAGCATTACAGGATTGACAAAATCGCCTTAGCTGAGGCTGCTTTTGGAAGAAGGGCCCTGCAGCATGCCTTTTCAGGTTAGAAGCCTGGGGCACACTGCTTTTTTATGTCCCTGAAGTAGAGACTGCTCCACCCCAGACCAGTAGAGAATGGAAGATTTATCTCACTATGAATCTTCCTTCTTGGTGATCCTGGGGTGGGGCAGTCTCTTCTGACCCATGGGCAGAATTCTTTCTTGAGGGCTCTTGAGCCAGAACAGTAACCTGGTAGGAATTGGGGGGGGTGTTTTACTTCCACTTTGGTTCTCTCCTGACTTAGTAGATCTCTCTCAGAATTCTTCACCCTATTTTCTTCATGGTTTGGTTTGTTCTGATTGGACTGTTTTGATGAAGGTCATTGTTTTAATACCTTTTGAAGAGGCAGTTGTACTGCTTCAGGACCAGATGGGGAATCTGGGAGAGAAGCCCCTTCCCTCCAGGAATCACAAACTTCAGCGACCCTGCCTCCCTCCAGGGAGGGGCTTCTACTGTAAGTAGAGGCTGTCCCAGCCCAGTGAGACAAATCTTCCATTCCCTTCAGTCTTGCATGAGCTCCAGGGGACATTTCTGCCACTTTCCCATTCTTGTTGCAGTCTCCTTGCCCAAGAAAACAATATTTAAACGCAGCACAGAGAAATTAGCAATTTTAAAAAAATTAGCCACCCAGTCTTGAAGGCCTATAAAATGAAAAAAATTTAATCAGTATTTTAAATGCTAAAGGAAAGATGCCCTAGCAGAGAATTATGTTGGAGGAGTACCAGTTTGCCTCAGTGGTGTTTAATATTTAATCTGCTACCACCACTACAATACACAGCATTGTAATTGAATTGCCCTTTTATTTACTTACTGATCCATAGACAATAAGCTATTAAAACTGAACATCAAACAAGAAAAAAAGTCACACAGCTTTCTTGCAAAGTAATACTCTTGTGAGTGGGGAGAAGAGCCCCCATATCCTGAACAGTCCCCAATATGTGTAGATTTGGCCCAAGGTGAGAATCACTAGTCAAGCTGCAGATGACTGGGGGATTGCAACACATTTTTTAACATAAGGCTTTTACACCTGTGCTATCAAAGGAGTTCATGGAGAAGTTTGCGATGTGGGTTAGAAGTGGGTGTTCATAAAATAGGCCACCCTGTGTAAAGACATTTCTCTTATATAGAAATACAGGTGTGTGCTCTTGGCATATGACTAGTAACTATGCATATAAATAAAATTTTAATAGACCTATCAATGCAAAATATGGCCTCCTTAAATATGATCTAATATGCCCTTTATCTCTGCCTTCATTAATATTTAAGAGCTGTCCTTCAAATGTTTTACAAGAGTAGAGTTGCCAAACTCCACGTGGGGTCTGCAGTTCTCCTGGAATTATAACTGACAAACAGAGCTCAGTCACCCTGGAGGAAACAGAAGCTTCAGACTGATATTCCATAGATTCTCCTCAAATGTCCCCCTTCATAGGTACCACCCTCAAATCCAGGAATTTCTCAGGTCAGAGTTGGCAGCCCCAATTATACCAATCTCCTGGGAGATTATAATATACTAGGATTAAGGCCTGTTGTAGGAATACAACAGGAATACAACATGCTCTTGAAAGAGGCTGTGTTATGGTATACCGTAGAACACTGGTCCCCAACCTTTTGGCACCAGGGACCAGTTTTGTGGAAGACAATTTTTCCACGGACCCGGGGTGGGGGGGTGGTTCCGGGATGATACAATTGTGCACTTTATTTCTGTTAGTTTAGTGTGGTGGTTAAGTGTGCGGACTCTTATCTGGGAGAACCGCGTTTGATTCCCCACTCCTCTACTTGCAGCTGCTGGAATGGCCTTGAGTTAACCATAGCTCTCACAGAATTGTCCTTGAAAGGGCAGCTTCTGGGGAGAGCTCTCTCAGCCCCACCCACCTCACAGAGTGTCTGTTGTGGGGGAGGAAGGCAAAGGAGATTGTGAGCCACTCTGAGATTCAGAGTGGAGGGCAGGATATAAATCCAATGTCATATTATTATTACTACTACTACTGCAACTACTACTACAACAACATTGTAATAGATAATAAAATAATTATACAACTCACAGCCCGGTTGCTAACAGGCCATGGACTGGAACCGGTCCATGGACTGGGGGTTGGGGACCCCTGCCATAGAGCAAGGGTGACCAAACTGTGACTTGGGAGCCACATGCGACTCTTTCACACATATTGTATGGCTCCTGGAGGTCTAGGAGGAACTTAATGCAGGCTTACTCTCAAGTAAGTGTGCTTAGCATTGGGACCTCAGTCAGTCTTTAAGTACTGACCCATAGGTAGGTGACTATTTCTGGCATGTGTGAAGCAGGGAAGGACAGGGAAATTGGCAGGCCTTGGTATCAAGGCAAAGAGGGGTGCATAATGATGCAAACAGTGGTCAGTGATTTATATGGCACATGTGTATTTCCTTCTCCCACTGGCGCAAAAAAAAAAACCCTCTAACTTTTCCCTATGCTGGTCTTCTGGGGACTATTATTCCCAGTTTTTGTTTTTTTAAAAAGTCTCTTTTTAGCATGTTTGTGTTTGTAAAGTGCATACAAATGTTTTTTTTTTTCTGTGCAAAGAAAGTATTAAGAGTGTTGTTAAAGATGTGTGTATAATATTTGTTCATGCCTTATGGCTCTCGAACTTTGTCATTTATTCTATATGGCTCTTATGTTAAGCAAGTTTGGCCACCCTGCCATAGAGTATGCTCCTGAAGGTGGTCATTTTCTGTAGGGGAACTGATCTGATGTCATCTTTCCATCTCCTTCCCACCCCTGCCCTCTCTACTGAGGAAAAGAACAGTCTTTCTCCACAGTGTGGACCAAAGCAGGAGGGAAGCAACCTCAGAAGGGTACAATGACAGAGTTCACCGTGCAGTGATGCCATTTTCTTTCAGGGGGAGTGATCTCTGCCATCTGGAGAGCAGTTGTAATTCTGAGTGATCTCCAGCCCTAAGGTGGAGATTGTCAACAATGGTTCCCCAGGAGGAAATGGCTGGTTTGGAGGGTGGAGTCTATGACATTGTACCAGTCTGAGGTTCCACCGCTCCTCAAACCCCACCTTCTCCAGGCTCCATCCCTCAGATCTCCAGGAATTTCCCAAACTGGAATTGGCAACCCCAGTCAGGACTAGTCTCAATGAGTTCTCCCTCAAAGGCCAAAATAGGCCTGGAAAGGGCCTTCTCCCCCCACATTTTACTGACAGAACCAAGCTTGAAATACTGTAGTTGCCTAGCAGCAGCCACTAACTACTTTGGAGGATGGAGTCTATGGTGTTATATTCATCTGAGGCCTCTCCCCTCTTCAAACTCTGGCTTCCTTGGACTCCATCACAATCTCCAGGAATTTCACAAACTGGAATTGGCAACCCTATCTCCTTCCCAGCCAACCTCAACCTATCTTTATCTGCCCTTCTTACTTCAGTTTTCCATCTCCCCCCCCCTTTCTTGGAATCCCGGGATCCGGGCCCTTTCCAGGACTGTTTTGGCCTTTGGGGGAAGACTAATAAGAGCCAGGCCTAGCAGCAACCACTGGACAACCTGATACAACTTCCATGATTTACCCAGGCTTGGTTGTTTCCTGCTGTTCAATAGCAGCCACCTCACAAAAGTGTGATGTAGTGATAGAGTGAGTCTCCTCATTCTGCTGGTAGGGTTGCCAATCCCCAGTTAGGAGCAGGGGAGCCTCCAGTTTGGAGGCCTTGCCCTCACTTCAGAGTCATCAGAAAGTGTGGGGAGGGGAGGGAAATGTCTGCTGGGGCACTTCCTTATACTCTATGGAGACCGATTCCCATAGGGTGTAATGGAGAATTGACCCATGGATGTCTGGGGCTTAGGGGGGGGGTGTTTTTGGAGTTAGAGGCACCACATTTTCAGCATAGCATCCAGTGCCTCCCCTCAAAACATCCTCCAAGTTTCAAAAAGATTGAAGAAGATGACTACAACTAGATTTATATTCCATCCTCCACTCAGTGTCTCAGAGCGGCTCACAATCTCTTTTATCTTCCTCCCCCACAACAAACACCATGTGACTCTCACAGCAGCTGCCCTTTCAAGGACAACCTCTGCTAGAGCTATGGCTGACCTAAGGCCATTCCAGCAGGTGCAAGTGGAGGAGTGGGAAATCAAACGCAGTTCTCTCAGATAAGAGTCCACGCACTTAACCACTACACCAAACTGGCTCTTGTAACCAGGGGTCCAGTTCTGTGAGCCCCAAAAGAAGGTGCCCCATCCTTCATTATTTTCAAATGGAGGAAAGGCATTTTAAAGGCATGCGGTCCCTTTAAATGTGATGACCCAAACTCCCTTCAGAGTTCAATCATGTTTGTTGCACCCTTGCTCCTGGCTCCACCCCCAAAGTCCCCAGATATTTCTTGAGTCAGACCTGGCAGACCTAGCTGCTGGGCCAGTCACACTCTCAACCTAACCTACCTCACAGGGTTATTGTGAAGACAGAATGGAGGAGAATAATGTAAGTTGATTTGAGTCTCCATTGTGAACAAATGTGAGGTATAAAAGAAGTAAATAATAAATATCAAGATGTGTGATAGATAAAAGGAAGTAGGGAAAGAGTAGTGCAGATGCAACAGTGCACCATTATCAGTCCTGAAAAGGGAGGAGAGGGGGAGGGAGTCTGTGTGTCCTGAGGCTATTCCCCATCTTTTAAACATGGATAGGTAGTGAGTAACATGTCTCCACTGGGCCAGTTTGTCCACTGACTAGCTCCTAACCATGAAATCTTCAGCTCACACAAGCTAAAAGCAGATTATTCTGCTGAGTTAAAAAAAAAGTTAAACTTGCACCCTTGTATGTAAGACTTAGTTAAGTAGCAGATATTCAAGTTGATGGGTTAGATCTAGAGTAAATCTTCCGTGAATGGAATGGAACTTTCTGGCTCAATCTCCCATTCTAACCCATTAAGCTCTGTAAAATGGTGCTCCTGGAGGATAGAGAATGCTAAGGAATGTCAAGAGGGAGATCTGCAGTAGAAAGGGGGCACTTGTAAAAATTGCCAAATTAGTCTGGATCCAATCCAGTAGTTCCAGAAATATGTACAAGCCTTAGGAAATTAAACCTGTTGTATGAGAGTGATTTGTTTTTAGTCTGTCAATGTGAAGTGGCCAGCTCCTGAGCTGATCACTGGAAGTATCAAAAAAGGACCACTCAACAAGGCCCTTTTGCTAACCAGCTGGGAAGAGGTGGCTGGTGTTGCTGCCTCTACTGTTGTTCGCTGGGTGTTAGACAAGCTGCACATGTGCTGGCAGTACTATTTTGGGCTCATCTCTTCCCACTCAGCAGTGGGGCAGGTCAGAGAGGCACACACCACCTCTCAGACCTGCTTCACTTCACTTTAGGAAGTTAAATACTTTGATCTGGCCTTACCACCCTCATTTATGATAGCTATATGTACTCAAGGAAGCCCCCACCTATACAGAACAATATGACCTTTGGGGGTAAGGTTAGTTTACAAACAAGAAAAGTATTTAATATGCTCCAGGAAGCACAAGATATTGAAGACAGCAGAGAATCTGTAAAAGGAGAAAGAGAGGAGGGATTGCCCAGTTGTCTGAGGTTATATAGAATCCTGGAAGAGAGGAGGGATTTTGGGGTGGCATTTCCAAAATGCTCCTAGCTTGTAAGATTCCTCACCAGCCCCCAGCATGTACATCTTTTACCAGAGGATACAGATTTGGTTATTCTGTGCTATCCTTTGACAACACAGACTGTGATTTCATGTGGATGTGGACACATTTTTAATGGCTGACTGTTTACAGAGAAAATGGTTATATAAAAATTGGAAATGTTCCCTCTAAGCTGCAAAATTTTGTGAGCAAAATTCTACTTTGTGAGCTATTGGTATTACAGTTGTGAGCTACTGGCATTAAAGTTGTGAGCTACTGCATAAATTATTGTGCTCTGGGGCCATTTTTACTGAGCTAAGACAAAAATGTGTGAGCTGGAAGCTAAAAATCTGTGAGCTAGCTCATGCTAACTCAGCTTAGAGGGAACACTGGTAGCAACTATTAACCTGAAGTTGGAGAGCCAGTTTGGTGTAGTGGTTAAGTGTGCAGACTCTTATCTGGAAGAACCGGGTTTGATTCCCCACTCCTCCACTTGCACCTGCTAGCATGGCCTTGGGTCAGCCGTAGCTCTGGCAGAGGTTGTCCTTGAAAGGGCAGCTGCTGCGAGAGCCCTCTCCAGCCCCACCCACCTCACAGGGTGTTTGTTGTGGGGGAGAAAGGTAAAGGAGATTGTGAGCCGCTCTGAGACTCTTCGGAGTGGAGGGCGGGATATAAATCCAATATCTTTTTCTTGAAGTCTGTTCCATGGGGTCTTAGCCAGTGAGTGGCTGAAATGGGGAGCCTCAAGGGTTTCTCAAGGAGCTGGTAATGCTGAAAAGGCTCTTGTCGTTACCCACTTAACTTCAGAAGGCGGAAGCACTGTGATAGAACTTTCCCTAATTATCTTGGAGTGTGCAGGGAGCAGGCATTCCTTCAAGTGTCCGAAGTGTT
The DNA here is from genome assembly GCF_032191835.1 of Heteronotia binoei. Classification (NCBI taxonomy): domain Eukaryota; kingdom Metazoa; phylum Chordata; class Lepidosauria; order Squamata; family Gekkonidae; genus Heteronotia; species Heteronotia binoei. The sequence goes on along the minus strand of NC_083243.1, from coordinate 162,039,002 downwards.
TATGTTCAAAACAAGCACTATGAATTATTCCCCAAACCTGACTGAAGACCAATATAATCCTTTGAGAACATGTACTAAATGTTCTTTTTGGACAACAGCAATATATAGCATGGCTGCTGAATTCCAGAATTGATGAAATTTCCAAATAGTCTTCAATGGCAGCCTGAACATGTTCAGTCTTGGAGCTGACAGGGTATATATCATGGTGATCAGAGTATTGTTTTCCAGGAGGGAGTGTGGGAACTGATAACTATACGCTAAAATAAGCTCTCCTGTATGCAAGTTTGCTCCTCAAAACTATGTTTTGAAATAATTATACTGAGAAGAAAACTAGATGCTGAGGTGAAAAATCAGTTGAACTTAATTAAAGCATCTGTCTAGTTTTCTCATCCTGAGAAACAAATGGGCTTATTCAAATACATACTCAAATAGTGTTTATATTGTTTATATTATTTGACAAGAACAGCATATAGATGTTCTTTAGATTTCACAGCTTTCACCTCAGTTTGATTCTAGAATAAGGTTTGTGTTTTTTGAATTGTTAACAAAGTCTTTTTCTATTAGCACTTATATTCCTTATGCTTCACATGATGTTATCTTATTAGCACATTGTTGATTTTTCATTTTACCTGCAGTTTCTGACATGAAGAAAGATATAGATGCCTTAATAGCTGAAGAAAGGGCAGAAATCATTGGCAAGTATGAGAAGGTAAGGTTCTTGTTTTGGTAAACTAATGTACTGCCTGGCCCAAGGTTTTCTGTTAACTGTCAGCAGAAAGCAAGAACCTCTTTTAACCAGCCAGTTAGTTGGCTATTCAGATCATACCCTCAGCAAGCAAGGTCAACATCTCACCTCGTAGCAGCTCTTGTGAACATTGCCTGAAACTGTAGCCACATGGCATCTTCCTCATGTAGCAAGCTTAGTATGAGCACTGATTTGCCCCACAGATTGGCTCCCATGGTATGGTCAGTTTCTGTGTAGCCATAAGCCGCTGCCAGGAATGTTTATTGGAGCAGCTGTCAGATGGAGGCAATGATAGGTACTGATGCAGGTTTTCCAGACATAGCTTAAAAGAGAGCCGGTTTGGTGTAGTGGTTAAGTGTGCGGGCTCTTATCTGGGAGAACCGGGTTTGATTCCCCACTCCTCCACGTGCACCTGCTCAGATGGCCTTGGGTCAGCCATAGCTCTGGCAGAGGTTGTCCTTGAAAGGGCAGCTGCTGTGAGAGTCCTCTCCAGCCCCACCCACCTCACAGGGTGTCTGTTGTGGGGGAGGAAGGTAAAGGAGATTGTGAGCCGCTCTGAGACTCTTCGGAGTGGAGGGCAGGATATAAATCCAATATCTGCATCATCATCTTCTTAAAATGACCACTATTCTGGTTTCTCAGTTTTTAAAATTTCTTGAGTCCTCTTTTCTGACAACACAAACTGTCAGATTGGCTCAGAACATACTGTTTATTCCATCAGTGTGTAAGTTGTGTATGGTGGTGGCCTGCAGGTTTTGTATGGTTGCAGCTTATATATGCAAGGTGGTCTATAGATCTGCTGGAGAGGCATCAAAATTGAAGCCAAAGTCAGGGAGCTCTGAAAGCCCTTCTCAGGTTCACTGGGTTTAACTTGGTACTGGAGGAATTTTGGTTCACTATTTTAAATTACATGTAGGAAACTATTAATATATAGGCTTAATAGTGCTAGTTAGGGGGGAAAGAGGTTTCCTGCCCAGCCCACTGTATTTTTTAGAGAAAAGTATGGTACCTAGATGGATACTATCCCTCTCAAAAGATATTATTTTGTTTTGTTTTATATTTGTCTTTTGATGGGCTGTTATTTCTTTATAAGAGAGGAGTAAATGGACCCCAGTCTATGCTTCTTGCTTTGGTTGTGTAACTTCAGTCTTTGCCAGAAAGTAGCCATCCGTTTGTTGGTCCTCAAACATTTTCCAGGGCTAAAAGAATAATGCTAGGGAGGTTATTGGTACTGAGAATTTCATTAGGTCTGCCTGTCTTTGGCAGTTGTTCGTCTTACCTGAAATATGTCATATCTTTAGAAAGTCCCAAGAATAGTATTTTCCCTTTCAATTTGATACTGAGTTAGATTGACAGTGCAGCAACTGAAGAGAAGAGCAGTCTCTTAAGGCATTTTCAGGGCAGGATTTATAAATCTGAGAAAGCTGTACACAACTGCAAAAGGATTCTGCAAAGCACACACCCATAAACATGTGGCAAAATGGGTGCTGCTCCACAGAAATGCATACTGACATCTGCCCTTCACTGTTACCTGTCTTGTCCTTATCATAGCACAGTAACAATTTAAAGCTTGTTTTGCCATAGGAATGGATGTTGCCATCTTAATCTTTTGGGTTATTGCTCAGACTAAAAAACATCAATATGAGAGAATCTTCATTTTGTTGGATGTTTATTGTGCCCTTTCCCTTTTCTTTACAGGGAAGACAGGAAGGGGCTCAGATTGACCCATGGGAAGATGCTGACTTCACTCTGTACAAAGTCACAGACAGATTTGGGTTTTTGCAGTAAGTACATCTATTGCTGAAACAGTTGTACTTTTTTCTTTGTGGTTTTGATCAGCTTGTGTTGTACTTACCATCACCTCAGTCCAGTGCCAGGCAAAGGAATGAAGAGAGCTTTCTGTTGCTCATGAAAGTTCCTTGCATGCTTTGCTAGATAAGGATAACATCACTATGTGTTCAGAAATTAAACCAAGGGTGTCAGGCTCATTCCTTATGAGAGTTGGATCTGATATAAATGGGATCTTGTTGGGCTGGGCCATTGTGTTATTAAATGTAATGCCAGGTGTTAGGGAGAGATCTTTACCCTGTTTTTGCAGCCAAGGCTAGAAAAGCAGGAGGAACCCCTCAGCCATCTTGTGCCTCTTAGACAGTCCAGGAGGCATGGGGTGGGGGGGAGAAGGCAGGAGGATCCCCAGCTATCCTGCACCTCTCAGGCAGTTCAGGAGGCATGGAGTATGGTATATGTGGGATCTTTGTCCTGCTTTCACAACAAAGGCAGGAGGATCCCCAGTCTTCCTGTGCCTCTCCAACAGTCCAGGAGGCATTGTGGGGGGAGGGGGGAGACATCTTTGTCCTTCTTTTGTAGCAAAGGCTGAAGGAACGCCAGCCATCCTGCATCTCTCCAACATTCTGGGAGGCAGATCTTCATACTGGTTTTGCAGCCAAGGCTGCAAAGGCAGGAGGGACCCCGGCCATCCTGTGTATCTCGGAGAGTCTGGGAGGTATGGGGGGTAGATCTGCAGAAGCATAAGGAAAGCCCCACACTTCTCCGACAGTCAGAGAGGTGCATGGAGAGAGATCTTCCTCCCATTTCTGAAGCCATAGCTGCAAAAGCACAAGGAAAGCTCAGCCAAACCATACCTCTCTGACAGTCGGAGAGGCACGGGAGGGTCAGTTGCTTGTGGGATGGATTGGAGTCCTGAGGGGGATTGATCCATCCTGCAAGCAGCCTATTTGACACCCCTGAATTATACTTTATGTCTTCTGTGAGTAAATAAATAAAGGTAGGCATGTGCTATGATCAGAGTTTCTTTAAACTATGAAGCTTTCTTGAAGAACCTCATAATGTTTCAAGACGTTAGAGCTGTGGTGTACACACTTGGGAATATCATAGACTCTGTGTTTTGAGATATGTATTGCGGTAGCCACAAGATAATTTATGCAGTAATTCTTTTTCTGTATAATGCATCTGTCTGTGAATAGTTTCTGAATAAACTGGGAATCAGACAATAATTCTATAGTTTTATTATATGTGAAATAAATAAATCCAATTAAATAAGTTAAACTTGGCAAAGCAGACTGACAAGGTTGTTAACTTTTGCCCAGCTTTCAGGGCAAGACTTCTGACTTCCTTTTCTATAGTGTACATTTTCCTTCTATGCTCTTGTATTATCCATGGCTTGACTGGAATTTTTTTACTGTGTTCTCCCCCCTCCCTCCCCCAGTGAGCATGAACTGCCACTTCGCAGTGCTCTGGAAGAGAAGGTAAGAGCTGGAGCTTTATTTTCTGTGGGTTAGTGCTGGAAAATGGTATTAGTTGCAAATCATGAAAAGGGATTGCAACCTTTAATAGATTAAAAATATTGCTTGCACCTGTTTTCTTAGCTTAGTTATTAAGACAGTGGAGCACTATCAGAAGGAAGCTTTGAATAGATTGTTCCTCTGTATCCTAAAATGTGGCATGAAAACTAGCCATTAAAAAACTATAGGAGGTGCTTGGCTCAAGAGGGTTGGGCAGTTTGGATAAGCGCTATAAATTCTCCAGCTTTTCCTGGGGCAGTTGTCAGGAGAGAAACTGGGCATTGTGGGTAAGTCGGAGGTAGGTGAATGAGCTTCAAAGACACAATGTACTGCAAAAACTTTTTAGTTGAAACCACATATAAATATATATTAAATTAAAATGAACAAAGTTTGGTAAGTCTGCAAACCTAGCTGACAAAGGAAGGCTGAACACGATGCCTTGGATCCAGACTCAAGTTTTCTGCTTGCACAAGGTACTGTTCTCAGAGGTACGGAATATTCCTTGCGTTCCCACACTGCAGCCCACTGATCTCTCCAAAATGCTGCTCTGGGAAACAGGGGATTGTTCAGAACAATAAGAGGAACAACATTGGGGGCATCTAGCAAGAAGAAGAAATTGGTGGAAATGACCGTACCCCTTCTGTCACCAAAAATGTAATCTGTATTCAATACCTTGTCATGAGGTCCAAAGACTGTTATTAAATCATAATTGACATGACTGTGGACCTTATGCACTGCTGTTACTTGTCCGGCTGCTCCAGTTTAAGGCACAGAGGGTAACAGCATACTCTGTAATTTATGCATATCTGTATGGTATTGCCTTATTGATCCTTAGATCAACTGCTGTATTTTAATCTTTTATAATACATTGATTTCCTTGCTATATTGACTAGGGTATCCACTTTTTCCTCTCTTTGCAATACATAAATTGGGGAGAAATCCCTGCAATTTAAACATCTAATATTTTCCAGCAAAAACTTCAGGAGATTGAACGAGTGGACAAATGGCTAAAGATGTTGAGAAAATGGGGGAAATACAGAAACAGTGAGAAGGTGAGGAAGAGAACCAGGGCTCATTTTAATGGTGTTCTAGTTCACTTGGTTTTGGCCTTTATTGTGGCATAAATGGAGTATACTTAAGAAGATTTATGTGTTCATTCTTTTAAGCAGTGGTCTGGAAATCAGTGAATAGGCTGTTACGTTAATAATTCCACAAGCTGCATTTCTGTTCTGACCAGTCTCAGCTGTATGTGTGTGAATGACTTTCTAGAAGGTTGTATTAACTGCAGATATCTGATCTCAAGGATGCTTTATCCTCAGCTGATAGGTCTTATATGGCCTTACAAACACAAGCATTTTTCTACAGTTGCTAAATTTTAAAAAAATCATTAGAATATTTGTGATTGCTTAATGTACAAATCCATGGTTATACATGTTGGATAATAATTTTCTAGCAGGAATTAGGATAGCAGATTTAGTTTACCTTTTGTTAATTCTTTGTCTCTACAAGCTGGGAAATGAAGGAGTGGAGGATATCAGAGCACTTTTTTAAAAAGCCCAGGGTTGTTACTCCAGCAGTTGAGCTGCCACCAACGAGAAGATTCTCTCTCCCTTCTTTATGCAATTATCCTGGCTGTCTCATACACCAGATGTTTGTGAGGGTGTGTGGGAAGCTTTTAATGTTTCTGTTCTCTACCCCCACCCCCAATCAGCTCTCCTGTTCAGTTCTAAAGGAACTTGTTAGTGTAACCCAATGGTCAGTATATACCCCCAAATTATGACTAAAATAAATCTTTAAATATAAATGTAAATCCTAGAAAGCACAGAAAATTGGGAACAATTATTAGGCAGGCTTCTGAAAAAAGAAAAGAAAAGTATCTCGCTAACTAATCCTATCTTTACAAAGAGTTTAGACATTCCACTCCTGAGAATGAGTCAATATGGAATAACTTGCCACAGCCTGACAGAACCTTTCAGTGTCTTGACACAAGTCTAAATGCCGTTCTTGGCATTCAGCCTTAATCCAGGCTGTTTTATAGATTTTCCTACAGCATAGGAATTTTTTTTCTTTTAAATCCAATGAGAATTTAGGGGTTCAGGCTCAAAGTTTCCCTCCAAACCTTCCTTTGACTAATTACCTTAAAAGTTTAGATAATAGTTTGGTATAGTGGTTAAGAGAAGCAGACTCTAATCTGAAGAACTTGATTCCCCACTCCTCCACATGCAGCCAGCTGGGTGACCTTTAGTCAGTCATAACTTGCTCAGAGCAGTTCTTCTCAATAGCAGGTTCTCTCAGAGCTTTCTCAGCCCTACCTACCTCACACAGCCACATAGCCAGGATTCCTGATGTCAGGGGGCATGCACAAAAGTCGGGGGCACTTAGCGGCCCCTCCCTCCACAGGAGGCCTAGCTGCTCCTGCTGCCCCTCCCACACGTTTTAAGGAGTCCTCCTTCCCTTGCCATTGTTGCCTCCTCTCGAGGGACCACAAAGGTGAAAGCTAAGAGGGTGAGGGCCTGCCCTCTCCCTTCTGAGTAATTTAAATTTCCAGGGAGGGCACCCAGGAGCAGCTGCTGCCCTTTCCATGCTATTGAAAGGCCCACCAATCAGCTGATCAGTGGAGCCTTTAAATTGCGCTGGAGGCTGGCAGCTGCTCGTGCTGTCCCTCCTGCACAATTTGAATCACGGGGAAGGGATAGGAGGAGGAGGTTGGGAGACCGGAAAGTAAAGTTCACGGGGCTGGGAAGGAACCACCACAATGCTCAAGTGGCAGTGGCTGCAGCACCGCCGAATGGTCAGGGACCCTGAGTTAGATCCCCCCTGGCCAGAAGTCAGGGGCAGGCCCTCCACAGGCCTCTTCTCCCCATGGGTATGGGTCTGACCTCACAGGGTGTCTGTTGTGGGGAGAGGAAGGGAAGGAGATTGTAAGCCACTCTGAGACACCATGTGAAACGCAGGTGTGACGGAATCAAAGGGTTAATGGAGAAGCTGAGGACTCAGAGAGCCCTGAGTCATGTGACCCGAAGGTGGGGTCCAGGGGTGCTCAGAACTCTCAAGTCCTGAGTGACAGCTAACGGCTCAGAGGTTAACTGTCAGAGGAAGGAAAAAAACGGTCAGAAAGAGAGTTGGACTCAGAGAGTGTGTGAGAGAGGCTTGGTGTGAAGTGAAGCTCTATATACACTCTGTGAAATCAGCCAGGAGGCTGAGCGTGAGGCATATCTCTAGGTCACGAGTGCCCTCTAAGGAAGAGGAGGGTGACAGAGAGTGTCTAAGTGGAAGACCTTAGTGGTCACAGACATATGATACACTGCTCCTAGGAGTTTATAAGGTGGCTGAGGGAGAGCCGTGGGTCTGAGGGAGTCAGGAGAGCTGGGGCTTGTCAAACCAGACGACTCAAGGGACCAGGCACTCAAAGCCCAAGAGGCCAGCCTGATTAAAGTTTAGGAGAGTGGATTAATAGATTAGAGTGGATTAAAAATAACTGTGTACCCTGAAATACCTCAGCATTGCTGGAGGGTCTAGCCGACATACTGTATAGGAAATTTATTCCTACAAGATACAAACTAGCCTCTGTATATACATCCCATCCCCCAGTTAAAGCCTATTTTGTAAATAAAGAACTATAGTTTCCTGTTACGTTCTCTGGTGCCTGTGTGATTGGGAAAGACTTCAAATCTGCAGTGGTCCCCTGCTCATATAGCATATCAGACCCCCGAAGAGACTAACGTTTATTTAGCTGCCCTCGCTGAGGCAGAAGGCGATCGGCTGGCGTTGCCATAGCAGAGGGTGTGATAGCAGGGTATAAATCCATCTCATGATGATAATGGTGGTGCTGGTGGTGTCAAGGAAGAAAATTAGTAATGAACCATTACAGTGCTTGACATCTTGGACAAATGACAAATTAAAACTGGGATTTAGTTTCCTTTGGTTAGTTCACAGATCAAATTTTACTTTCCTCTTCCCTTCCTGGAGTGTAATCTTAGGATTTAATTGCCCTATCCCAATAAATAAGCCTGTGTTATTCTAAGGGTACAATTGTCCTTTCTTTTTTTTATATACAGTTGGTTTTTTTTATTATTCTATTTAGTCTGTTACAACAAATATTTGTAGCTATATACATTTCAATTTCTCCCTCCCTCCCTTTTAGTTTTTTCACCCCAGCCATGGGCACAAAGGCTTAATCTTCCACTGAATGTCTTTTCTTCCTTCTTTCAATATCCAATCTAGGTAGGTCTTCCATCTGGTCTTAATTTCATTAGATTTCCCTTCCCATGTTGTCTCTTTGTTGATTGACGCCACGATGTCTGACTGTATAAATTCAAACAAATAGTTGTGCCAGATTTCTACTGTCCATTTACGTTTGTCTTTCCAACCCAAAGCTATAACCGCCTTTCCCGCCAGTATCATAGCCTTAACTAAATTTTGAATACTCCTATCCATTATCAGGCCTCCTATTGTACTTAACAACATTAGATTAAAATCTATAATTAGTGTTATATTGCATATTTTTCTAATAATTTCGATAATTTTCTTCCAAAAGGTCTTTTCTTCCGAACATTCCCACCACATGTGTGCATACCAACCTTTAGAGAGTTTACAGCGCCAGCATAACGGGCTTAACCCTGGAATCATGTTAGCTAGCTGTGCTGGTGTCTTATACCATTTTGTAAGGAATTTATATTCAAGTTCTTTAAATTTGGTTACTTTGATTTCTTCTATTCCTTTTGTAATTTTATCCGCCATCCTCTCTGATATCTGACCTTCATAGCTCCATCTCCTTTGTAAGTATTCTGTTATTTTATCCTTATTTATTATCATCTTTCTATATATTTTCCCTACCAAACCTTTTTCTGCTTTGCCATTTCTTTGTATATTACGTCCATTGGTGCATCTATCCAGAGTTCTTCATTTTCGCTAATCGTTTTTACTGCCTTATATAGCCTAGCTATTTTTAACCAATATTGTTTACCTATCTCTTCTGTTACTTCCTGTAAGGGTGTAAGATTTCCACTTCTAAATATATCCCCCACTCCGTGATAACCTTTAAGATTTAACATTTCCCACCAATTAATTTCTTGCACTTCCTTGTTAACAGTTTTGAGGGGTGCCTATCTAGAAACTTTTCCTAACCAATAGAGTTGCCATTTCTTCCAAACGTCTAATGAGGCTCTTCTAGGGCCTATTGTTAATTTTAAGTCTTTATTTGTAACTTTAGAAAAAATGCCTAATCTACCTATAGTATTATTAGTTTCATTCTCAAAGTTAACCCATTTCTGAGTCTTTTCCTTGCCTATTTCTAATAATGGTTTTAGTTGAAAAGCTTCATAATAATTGTTTAGGTTCGGGATTCCCCATCCAAATTCTGATTTATGACTATATATTATTCTCTTATGGGACCTGCATTTTTTACTGTCAAATATCTACTCTTTTAATGCTCTGTTCCATTGTTCAATTTTATTTTTCATTGTTCCCAGAGGCAATGTTTGAAATAGGTACATTAACTTTGGTACCCAAAACATTTTAGCACTCCTTATTCTAGATGATATCCTTAACGTTTTTTTCCCATCTTTTCATGTCTCTATTTTTTCCATATTTTATCAAAATTATCCTTTATCATTTTATCAATATTTTTTTGCAAAACTATACCTAAATATTTAAATTTCTTAACCCCCAATCCTATGTTTGTACTCTTGTTTATCTCTTGCCTTTCTTCTCTATTTACATTACAATATATGATTTCTGATTTTACCATGTTGACCCCTAGCCCTGAGCACTTTTCAAAATCTTCTAGGATAATCTTAACCTCTTTAACTCCCTCTTTAGGGTTTGTCATGATTACTATAATATCATCTGCAAATAGATTGAGCTTCATTTCTTCGTTACCTATCCTATAGCCCTTTGTTCTTCCTGAATTTCTAATCCTTTCCGCGAATTGTTCTATTGCTATTATAAATAAGAGTGGAGATAGTGGGCAACCTTGTCTAATTCCTCATTGTATGGGAAATGCTTGTGAATGTTCATTATTTACTGTTACTTTCGCAATTCCTCTTTTATAAATCTCCTGAGTTGCTTGTAAGAACTCTTTCCCTATCCCTATTTTCTTCAAGATTTGCCATAAATACTCATGAGAAAGAGTGTCGAAAGCTTTATAAACATCCAATTTTAGTAACCCTATTTTCTTCTGCTGACCATGATATAAGACATTGAGAATATTTCTAATGGGGTGTGCTATATTTCTACCTTTAATAAACCCATATTGATCCCCTTTTATGATTGTCAGAATGACTTTCTGCCGTCTATTTGCCAATATTTTTGCAAAGATCTTGTAATATTGCTTTAAGAAGCTTATAGGTCTATATGAACCTACTTCTTCTGGATCCTTCTGAGGTTTTAGGATTAATATTATTTCTGTTTCCCTCCACGTATCTGGGGCATTCTTCCGTTTCAAAACTTCATTAAAGACTACCTGCATTTGGGTGCAACGATCTCCATCATTTCTTTATAAAATTCGCCTGTGAAACCATCTAGCCCTGGCGATTTGCCTTTTTAAAATTCTTTTATTATTTCCCTTATTTCCTGAACTGTAATATCGCCCTCTAGTACTTCTTTCCCTTCTTTCTCCAAAACTAATCTCCTGAAACTCTATTGTAGTCTTTTTCTTATATAGATTTTTATAAAAGTTCTCAAAGGCCTTGATGATTTCCTTGGAGCTTTGTGTTGCGTTGTTATTAATTTTTATACTTTTAACCTTCTGTTTTGTTTTTTTGATCTTCAAATAGTTCACCAATCTTTTCGCTGTGTAAATGCTATTCCTCTGAAAGTCGTTCCTTACTATAATTTCCTTTTCCCATATTGTAGCTATATCTAGTGCCTCCAGCTGTTTTTGAATCTCTCTAATTTTGCTCTGTAATATAGGGCAATATATTATCCTTTGTTCCCTTTGAAACTTCTCTAGTTCTTGGAATTTGGTTTGTCTTTTTTTGTACCATTCTCTTTTTATACTCTTTCTTTCTTTATACAATGACTTCTTATTACCACTTTGGCAGCATCCCATAGTATATTAGTGAGTACTGTTCCTCTATTTTCCTTAAAATATAAATGTATCTGTGTTTTCATAAATTTTCTGTCCTCTTCTTTCACCATTATTAAATTGTTATATCTCCAGGGTCTATTTGTTGTGGGTAATTTTAACTCCATTTCAATACTTATGGGAGTATGGTCAGATATCCAGATTGGAAAGGTTGTAATCTCTTTTATAAACATATTATTATTCTTTTCCAGGATTATGTAATCTATGCATGATGCCGTTTTATGCCTACTGGATATATGTGTGGGCCTAGGTCATGAGTTTATAAACTCATGTGCTTCTTTCAGACCCCATTCCCCCAACTTAATATTTTTATTCTTTGTTTTGTCCGTATTAAAATCCCCTGCCACTATTATTTCTCCCTCTGAGAATTGTTGAATCTTCTTAAAGACCTTAATTAAAAATTTCTTTTGCTTTTTGTTTGGTGTGTATATGTTCACTATAGTAATTCGTTTTCCTTCCAGTTTAAACTTAATAGGTATCTACCTTCCTTATCTGTTAGTTTTTCGACATCCTCCACTGTAAAGTTCTTATGGATCAAGGTTGCCACCCCCCTGGCCTTGGAAGTCCCTCTAGCTTCTGCTAAGACCTCCCATTTCAGATCTTTTATTAATGGTTTTCTTTCTGTGTGTGTGTCTTGTAGACACATCAAATCTATCCTTTGTTCTCTGGCTATTTTAGTTAACCTGTATCTCTTAAGGTTTGATGTTAAACCATTTACATTCAGTGAAAGTAGTCTTATTGTCTTATCCATTTTCTTTGTTTTTTTGTATTTTTGGCCTCCCTGGCTGTGGGTGGTTTTTTTTATTTATTAGGAAATACCCTCCCTTCCCTTCCCTTCCCTGTGGTTGAGACAATAGTATGAATGAAAACATCATCCTGTCTCCCCACCTTCCAGAGTGTCTGCACCCCAATCCTCTCCTTACACCTTATTCCATAAAGTTTGCTCACTGATCCTTTGTATACTTCCCTTTATGAGGTTTCCTCGTGAGAATCCGTCCTTCGCCTTTTATCGTGCCTATTTGATGCCCTTCTCCTGGGTCGTCTGCTGCCTCCATGCCTTCCTCCGCTCATTGTTCTCTCAAGTCATCTGTGGCGATTCCCAGTAGTCTTAAGAGTTCCTTTGCCTCCTTAGGGTTTCGGGCTATCAACCTCTTCCCATCTTTAAATATTATTATTGAAGATGGATACCCCCACGAGAATTTTACCTTATTATCATATAGTTTTTGCCCGTAAGGTCTCATTTGATTTTTTTTCTTAATAGTTTCTTGACAAAAGTCCTCTCTTACCCAGACTTTATTTCCTCTAAAGGTCAAATCCTTTTTTTTCAAAGTTTTATATACTTCTTATTGTATCCTTTCTCTTGCGAATTTAATGATGACATCCCATGGGGCTCCTCCTTCTCGTCTCCCCTGCAATCTATGGGTTCTTTCAATTTCTTGGGGTTGTACCTTAACCCCATTTTCTTCTATCCAGTCTCTAAGGGTTCCTTCTAAAAGCTTATTGTTTATCTCTTCTGAGATCCCTGCAAATATAAGGTTGGCTCTCCTATTCCAATCTGATAGCACTATAAGCTGACTAGATAGCTGTTCTATTTTTTGTTTATTTTTAGTAGCCAGCTCATTAGCTATGGTAGCCATCTGCATTGTTTCTTTAAGTTCAGCTGCTAGGTCTGTAACAGCTTCCTTCACTGTTCTAATTTCCGCTCTTATCTGTTCCTGAGAAGTCATTACAATATTTTGAAATACAGACAGTTGTTCGGAAAGCTCTTTTATAGTCTTCGCCATTTCTCCCACTATCTTCCAATGAGTCTAATGAGAGTTTTGTGTTCGCCCTGGGTGTTGCTGCCTTAGAAGAGTAATAAATAATTTCTTTCTTACCCTCTGCATGCTCTAATAGAAATTCCTTCGTTCTCCAGAACCTCCTTCATCAGTTTCCTCTTTTCATTGTCCTTGAGGACGGACTAGTCACATTCTTTTTGAGCTTTTAAGATAGTAGTTCTAAGGAGAGGATGGGCAAGCTGCCGGCTTCTCTCAGCGCATGTGTACAACTCCCACAATTGTCCTTTCTTAATGCTTCTTACCCACAACCATTTGAGAGGGATTCTTTTATGAGTGGTTATCTGTACAGTTGCACAATTTGCGCCCCTTCCTTGGAAGAGGTTCTCCTTATCTGCTGTTGTTTTGGGGAAGAGTAATAAATGTTGTTAAAGCTCTTGGCCTGCTGTTGAAGTGCCTTTTGAATTTTAAAACATCAGAACATTGTATTATTTTGCATTTTGAGCTGGAATTTTTCTCTTTCTGTGGTTACTTGGACTTGCCCTCTGCTCTTCCCGAGTAGCATATTGGGCACCTTCAGACCTGAGGGGCTCATCTTCCAGCACCATATCTTTTAGCCTTTTGTTACTGTCCATGGGGTTTTCTTGGCAAGGATACTGGAGTAGGTTGCCATTTCCTTCTCCAGTGGATTGCATTTTGTCTGGGTTCTCAGCTGTGGCCTGTTCATCTTGGGTGGTTCTGCATTGCATAGGCCACCGTCTCACTGTACCGTGCGTGCCCTCTCGCCATGTCAAGACAGCAATCCATGAGAAGGCCTTTTCATGCTAGCATTCCTCTTTGTATATTGAGAGTAACAATACAGGTAATTCTCTTTGCACACATCCATTCCCAGTTGAGTGCTTGATTGGTGAGATGATAGACTTTTCCATAGTTCTTAGATCTCATTTCTCAACGGCCAATCTGGCATCTTCCCTGCTTTGATCACTGCTTATATGTCATGACATGAACTGGATTGTTGTTTGCTGGCAGAGAAAATGGATTCTTTCGTGAAAAAAAAATAGCTTGTGAATTCTGAGTCTTTATTTAAGTGTTCTCTGAGGAACTTCAGTGTTTCGCTGAAAATTTCAAGAGGTGATGAGAGCCCCCTCTGTGCTGAAAAAACCGGAGCAAGACAAAGCACATTGTAATGTAGATGATCACTTTAGAAAGCACAACATTACTGGATCTTTTGCCCAGTGTAAAATCAGCCAATGACAGATATTTTAAGAGCTAATTGCCCCATAGTTTTAAGAATAGTGATGATGTATGGCATGTAATTCAAGTAAAGTAGCTTAATAGTTATTTTTTCCAATTTAGTTCACTCTAAAGATTGTGTAAGAAAAAAGAGTACAGATGAACTGCTGAAGACTATAAATTTAAAATAACCACAGCAATTGCTTTTGCAATCCTTCCCTGTTGAAAGCATTACCGGAATGGAAGAAAACACTAAAGGGGAGAGTGAATTGCTCCCTCAGTACAAGTCATGTTAACAGTACTGAAATAACTACTGTTCTTTGAAATAGTGATTCTGGGGTATTATTTTCTAAATCATTTTGTGGGCTGGGAATATGGGAGTGAGAATTTCAAACAAACAAACTCTAAGACTGTGTAAGAAAAAGGAAAACAGATTATTCTCTCCCCTTCATATGATTGCTGCTCTTCATGCCAGCTTGCATCTCCTGAACAAAACTGACGAGTGAGAATATAGCCTGAGATAATGACTTTCAGAATGTATGGATTGGCAGAATGTATGGATTGTATGGATTGGCAGACTACTGTGGGGTATGTTGTACTTGATAATTGTGCATACCTCTTACAACTGTTGTATTCATTTTCTTTTATGTAACACTTTGTAGATGTTTCGAAGAGTTTATAAAGGGATTCCACTCCAAGTTAGAGGCCAGGTTTGGTCACTCTTGCTGGACATTGAAAAGATTAAGGCAGAGAATGAAGGAAAGTATGAGGTAAGGCACCTTTTATTGCATAGAATCCAGAAGTACAAACCATGCTAAGCCAATTTCCAGTTTGGTGTAGTGGTTAAGTGTGCGGACTCTTATCTGGGAGAACCGGGTTTGATTCCCCACTCCTCCACTTGCATCTGCTGGAATGGCCTTGGGTCAGCCATAGCTCTGGCAGAGGTTGTCCTTGAAAGGGCAGCTGCTGTGAGAGCCCTCTCCAGCCCCACCCACCTCACAGGGTGTCTGTTGTGGGGGAGGAAGGTAAAGGAGATTGTGAGCCGCTCTGAGACTCTTCGGAGTGGAGGGCGGGATATAAATCCAATATCATCTTCTTCTGCTGCTGCTTTTTCAGATATAAGCAAATTAAAGTACAGTGACTGAAAAATTAAGGAGGGTATTGAGTTGTCAGAATTAAAGTTTGTGTAGTACTTCATTACAGTTTTTCACCTCAATTAAATTTCTAGCTCTGGGAAATATATAGCATGAAATATGTTGTGCTCTGTTTTGAGCAAGAAATCAAAGGCAGCAAGGCTTATTAGACTACCATGTGCAATTATTTGATGGTGGTAGAACTGAAATTAAGCATCTGCTTTCCCTGAACATGTAATATGACCCTCTGAAACTTGCTGAAATAAAATTGACTGTGAAGACTACATAAATCAAACATTTATGACAGTTTTTAGCATCCTTTTTTAAGGTGCAGCTTACATGAGCATTACATCATTCTCTTCTGGGGTTTTTTTCCTGCAAAGCACTTTGATTGCCCCATCATATATCCTTGGCCTCCATTAGTGGCATATCCTATGAATTCTTGTCTCCTATCTGCTTCCAGGTTGATTTGTGCTTGGATAGCAAATGCCTGATCAGCAGCATTTTACAGCTCCTGTGGAGCTATCCGCATGGAACTGTGACAATTTGTCAGTGCCACAGCCAGAAGAATTCTTCTCATAACTAAGCACAGCAGAGATGTGGGAAGATCACTTTGATATCCTGATTTCTCAAAGACTCCGGGTTTCTGTTTTCTTCAGAGTCCCTGCCAACTATTAGTCTTGCCTGAGAATGAAAATATAAACAGTAACAAAGATGCCTCTTTCCAGAGTAAAGACATCATTGCCACAGCAAGTTTGATTTCATAAATTAGAGTAAAATAACTCAGAAAAGAAGCTGAAGCATGTCAAAAAGTAATGTATTTGCACCTCTTCTAAAGTCAGCTATTTCCAAGTACTTTAGGAGCACTGTTCCCTCTAAGCTGAGTTAGTGTGAGCTAGCTCACAGATTTTTAGCCTCCAGCGCACACATTTTTGTCTTAGCTCAGGAAGAATGACCCCAGAGCACAATAATTTATGCAGTAGCTCACAATTTTAATGCCAGCTGCTCACAACTTTAATATCAGTAGCTCACAAAGTAGAATATTTGCTCACAAGACTCTGCAGTGTAGAGGGAACATTGTTTAGGAGGTGTTAACTGGTTTAATCCATCTGCCTTCATCCAGAAAATGAAAGAACAAGCCAAGATCTTCTCATCAGAAATCAAGCAGATAGACCTAGATGTCAACCGCACCTTTCGAAATCACATCATGTTCCGGGATCGCTATGGAGTGAAGTGAGTTGCTGATGCACAGACCTTGTACTTTATATTTAAATATTTATTTAATCTTTGTTCAGCTGTTGCAGGTGCTTGCCGAAATCTTTTTGTTTCAAATCCTGAAGACTCTTAAGGGAAGGGTGCAAATAAAACATGATGAGTGAGTCATTGTATAACTCCAGGACTGGCAGGGAGACGATTATTTACAAATAGGTGGCTGATTATGAAACAATACTGAGTAGTGGATTTATCCATGGAAAGAGTTTAAGTAAAGAAAACTGGGGGAAATGAATAGTTCTTCATGAAACTATAAAAGAGCCAGTAATTTCCTTTCCCTTCTTTTCCAGAGATAATGAACAGGAGGACATAAGGCTTTAAAAGAAGCTGTGATGGACAAAGCCCCAGCCTGTCCCCTGTCCCATTATATGCCAATCCCCTTTGCAGCCTGGTGATCTGGAGAGAAACCCAGGGCATTCAGAATATGCAGAAGGAAGGGGAAGAACAGAGGGGAAAGAGCCCTTTAAGGCAGTTTTGAGGCAGGGGAAAGGGTACTTCAGGAACACCATTACAATTTATGTCCAGGATGACTAGCTGTAAAATAGTGCAAAACATGGGCAGGCTAATAAATAAACATTGCTTTAGCATCTTTTACAAGTGTATCTGGTATTGTGGTGGGGAAGTGTGTTGTGAGCAGATAGGTCTCCATTAATCCCAAAATCAATATGTGCTTCCATCGTTAGGACAATGGCACTGGGCTGTGTGGAAGTTTCCCCACCAAAAATATTATAGTGGCTGCCCCTGCCTTCCCAAACCATTACAGGAATATTTCAAGTTTTGGTCTAATTGTGTTCTAGTCTTCAGAATATCCAGATGACTTCTGTCTTTTCCTTGCTCATTTTCACCATTTGTAGAATGGTGTCACATTGCTACTGAACTATCTTTGGAAATACCACAAACACCTGTGCTTTCTGTAGCCCTTATAATTACCTAGTGAAACTATAGGATCTTAGCGTACAGCTGTGTAAATAAAAAACTGTTAAGAGACACCATAAATTTTAAACAAGACAGTATAATGTAGAGGTCAGTGGTGTTCTGACAAAGCTTGCACATAGAACTTCAAATAAACAAGAGCATGTAGCAAAAAGACATTCACAGAAGACAGTTAAAAACAGTCTTTCCAATCACAATATTCCAGTATTTAGTTCAAAGAGCTAAAGGAAGCCCTTCCAAAGATGTCTGGTTCTAGATATCAAGACGTTTCATCCATCTTTCTTCAGTTTGGAGACTTATTTATCATTGGAACCCAGTCTTTACAGTACATTCATAGAAGACCAACAAGGATCGGAACATTCTGTTAGATTTCCAGAACACTAAAGTGAAACCTTTTAAGTGCTACAGTGTAACATTGTACTGCGTGTTTGTTCATCTTCTATAGGCAGCAAGCGTTGTTCCATGTTCTGTCTGCCTATTCAGTTTACAACACGGTAAGTTCCATCTGGAAACAGACAAAATATCAATTTATTTCATCGTTGATATCCATTATGTAGGCAAAATGGGGAAATGTCATACAGGACATTCAGTGAGGCAGAATGACAGGCTTTAAAAGCACCATGAAAAGGGGCACAGTTCAGCTAAAAAACAGCATATATAATTTTCTTGCAAGATTGTGTTTTTTAAAAAATTACTTTCATCAGTAGTTCCAGCAGCTGTTGGTAAAAACCATGATGTTGGGACAAAAAGCCAGCAGGGATTCTGTCCTAGTGGGACTCATGAAGAAGCTGCTTCAGTAAATTAGAGCTCTGTTGCTGAATTTTATTTGTTTATTTGTGCAGTTTATAAGTTATCTCTCTTGGGAACCTGCTGAAGGTGGAAACTGTCAGGGTGCTGATTTTTTCTGAAAAGGATGCACTGGGTCTTGCTATAATGGGTCCTTCTTTCTGAGCAGCTTCTCTGTGACTCTTGGAGTATCCATTCTCCTTGTTGCTACGCTGTGTTGTATCTTCATAACCTAAGACTCCAGTTTGTTGCAGTCCATTAACTCAGCCAAAGGGTACATAGGAAAGAATATGCTTAGATCAGCAATGGAATTTGTTGTTTCCCTGAGCCAGCAATTCCCCAATACCACTGAGTGATAATAGCAGAAAGCTGCATCTAGTTTTTGTGTGCACAGCACAGTCTGTTATAGAGCTGACTGTGTGTGTAATATGTGTTTGCATCTTCTAGGAAGTGAGCTACTGCCAGGGAATGAGTCAGATTGCTGCTATCCTCCTGATGTATTTAAATGAAGAGGATGCCTTTTGGGCACTGGCTCAACTACTTACCAATCAAAGGCATGCAATGCATGGTATGTTATAACTATAAAACTGACTCTCCTCCTTTCCTGTCACATCTCCTAGTTGCTTTTTCCTGCTTTCTGTTTATAGCAGATCAAGTTCAATCATGATCTGCAGATGAGCTTTTTGGTGGAACCATAGTCCTTGCAATTTGATGTAAATTTTGTAATCCTGTGAAATAGCGTAGTGCTTAGGGTCATGCTTGAAATATGTAGGATTCCGCCATTCTTAATGCACCCACCCAGGCCATCCAGAAACATGAAAAGCTCCTTTCTGTTAAACTTTTTTGATGAAATAAAGAATAATCTCTGTACAGACCACATTTTAGTGAAAAGGGATGGTATGTGTTTTCCCTAGAGCAACAGTAGGTACTAGTTAGAAAGAGTTTGAGCAGCTCTTCTGTCCTTCTGTTTATGTAGAATCTTTGCTTATAAGGGGTGACAACCCCCCCCCCACCAAATCTCATATTCTGAAAAAATTAAAAATTATAAATTCCAGCTATGATGGAATCCCATGATTTAACATACTGGCATTCAGTTTTATAACTAGCAGGGATGGGATGACTCTTGTCCAAAGACTGTAAAAACTTCTGTCGTGCAAGCAACCTTGATTAAGTGCAAAGTGATTGGTGTATTAATGCTTGATCTTTGGCTGATCTGTTCTACAACAGCATCATCTTTGTCATGTGTTGAGTTTCAGATCCCATCCACATCCTATCCCATGAAACTCGTAGAAAAGATGAGCACTTGGTTTTAACATGCCTGCTAGATCGGTGCATTTTTGGTGATCAGAGCCCCAGTTAAGCATCCACATTAGATGTCCTGCTGTTCAGCTTTTGTTTCTATATGCTTCTCCCTGTGTGATGTGTGGTATTTTCTTTTCCAAGGGTTTTTTATTCCTGGCTTCCCAAAGCTACAAAGATTCCAGGCTCACCATGAGGCAATCTTAGGCAAACTTTTTCCAAAGCTGAAAAAGCATATGGTAATATTTTCTACTAATAACATACAGTTAATGTTCTCTCTGATGGGATGCTCACAGACTCATATGCTGACAGGCACTCTGAATATCACTTACTTTTAAAACTCCCATTGCCCCAGTCAGTGGTGGAGATCTTGTTCAGATGAAGAATTTTACTTAGGAATGATAGCTGAAGATAATAATGGCTAAAGTAACATAGGAGCTTTAAAAATTGGCAGAATGTTATAGAGGAAGCAGAAGCAGGTGAAATATTTCAAGCACTGATAGAGTGCCTCTTCTACTCTTCTGGTAAGTTTGTAGACTTCAGGCAATAAATGTAAATTCTGGAAGAGATGAACAGGTTGATCTTCTTCGTGGTCTCTGTGCAATCACACATATGGGTAATCCGCAGGATTGGCCCCGACCTCGGAGAGTTCAAAGCAATCTTGATCGTAGATCTGGCGCGCCTCCCACTTGTCCTGGGAGGAGGCAGCTACTGCGCATGCCTGGACAAGGGGGAGGTGCTTAGCCACTCAGTTTCTTCCTTACCGCCGACCGGATCGCACCTTCCTCGTTGATCTCCAACTTCTTCATTGCAATCTCCAACAATTACCTTCTCTTCGCTTCAATTCTTCATCTTCTACTCCTCCTGGTATCGTATAAAAAAAAAAAAAAAAAAAGCCTTCTCTTACTATTCTTTCTGGACTTTCCCCTCCCTCCCCCCCCCCCCTCCCCGGGCGGATGGAAGGAAGGGACAAGATAATCTTTAAACGCTGTACCAGCTGCTCATCCAAAATCCCCTCGTCCGACGGCCACTCTCTTTGCTTGTTCTGCCTTGGAGAGGCCCACCGTCCAGACTCCTGCGTGCACTGCAGCCAATTTGGCAAACAGGCCCGCAAGAACCGCGCCGCGAGACTCAAGAGCCACCTCATGGAAACCTCACTCCGACCGGCCATGCCGCATGGCGGACAAAAACAACCCGCGCCATCTTCCCCACACCTCGTGGGAGAGACGCAGTCGGCAGCTTCCGTGGCACAGAGTCCCTGTAAGCCTAAGACCGGCAAACACTCCAAGAAGTCGGACGACCCCAAAAAGCGCCGCCGTTCCGATTCCGCCCACTCGGACCCGACGGGTAGCGTTAGCTCGAAAAAGCACAAGAACCGCCCTCTCGACTCGGCCTCGAACCCGACCACCAAACCGAAGGCACCGAACCCGAGCGCCACTGCCTCCGGATCGATGCCGAAGACTCCGACGTCGAAGTCGACGGCAACACCGCCAATCACTCCGTTGGAAATCATCCGCATCTCATCGAAGTCGCCGTCCATTCCGAATTCCCCACCAGACCAGCTGCTGGATACGCACTCTACCGCATCCGTTAGGACCCGGCCTCTCGACCCTACTAAATTCATAGATCTCGCACAGCCAATAGACGCCCACGCGCTCATCAGAGAACCCTCGACCCCGAGAGCTCTCCCGACTAGACCACGATCTCGCAGTCGCCGACGCACCAGGTCCCGCAGTCGCCGACACACCAGGTCCCACAGTCGCCGCCGCACCAGGTCCCGCAGTCGCCGCCGCACCAGGTCCCGCAGCCACCGCAGGGGGAGACACTACTATTACTCTCCATCGAGATCCAGGTCTCCATCCCCACGGAACCTAAGACGGCACCGACGATCACCCTCCTACGATCGCCATTACCACAGCTACCAAGAGTCTCCTCGCTACCGAGATCGCACACACAGACTCCAAACTGCATCGGTCGAACCGCTTCACCACCATGACGACCCTACGAGTCTCGGCGCCGAACCGAAACTCCCGTCGCCACTGGGATCCTTACACGCGGCTCCCAAGACAACACCTCAGCCCGACCTGCACCAAGGAACCGACGACGGATCCGAGGAGGAACTCTCCGACTCCGACCACTCTTCGGGTTCGGACCTACAATCCCCAGACTCCGACATAGCCAAGCCAGCAGACCTATCACCGTCTGAGGGCCCGAGATCCTACCTCGACCTCGTAGCAAACATGGCAAGCTCGCTAAATCTGAAACTCAATACGGACGCTCCCAGAGTCTCGGACGTCGTATTTGATCTAGTGCATGCGGATCTTCCATCCAGCTCCTCTCTTCCCATGCTCCCCGTCCTCCTAGAAACACTCAAAGAAGCATGGGACAAACCGGCATCAGTACCGCCAACATCCAAGAGGGTTGAAGCTCTGTACAAGATACACGCACCTGATTCCAAGTTCCTGTTCACCCACCCGGCTCCGAACTCGATCATTGTGCATTCGTCTTCGAAGTCGAAGCAGACTAGACACCCGGTACCACCAGAACGGGAGGGCAAAAAACTCGACACGATTGGGAGAAAGATTTACGCCCTCACTACAGCCACAACCAAAATCCTCAACTACATGGCATGCTTTTCCGCATACACCCACAACCTGACCACTTCCCTCGCCGCATTGGTACCATCCCTGCCCGAGGCATCCCAAAAGTCAGCCACCACTACCCTGCAAGAGATGGCCAGAGTGAGCAAACAGCAAATCAACACTGCCCGTCACGCTGCACAGTGTTCCTCCAGAACCTTGGCCTCAGCCATAGCACTCCGCAGACACGCGTGGCTCAGGTCCTCCTCCCTCCAACCAGACATCAAATACAAGGTTGAAGATTTGCCCTTTGATGGCCTTGGCCTGTTTAGCTCATCTACAGATGACATCCTCACATCAGTAGACGATGGCAGGAAAAGGGCGAAACGACTGGGAGTCTCCCAACCTCTGACCCAATCCAATCGGCAAAGGAACTGGAGGTCCAGCCAATACAAAGGGACCAGATCCCCACGGCAACAGGAATCATGGAAGCGCAAACCACCGCAGTCCAAACCTTCCTTTCAAAACAGACGCCAAACAACCAAGAAACCTTCAACCACATCCAAACCGTCTCTCTGACCTCCCTCCCCCGAGCCGTCCAGTCTCCCTCCATCAGCCAAACCGATCAACACGACTACAACCATTCTACACTGCCTGGAGGACCATAACATCAAACGCCTGGGTCCTCGCCATCATTCAAAGAGGCTACCTAATAGAGTTTACCTCCACTCCAAGGCACCACCGATTCCTCACCACACCCCCGTCCGCACCCCTGCAGACAGAAATCGCGTCTCTGCTGGACAAAGGCGCGATAGAACCAGTCCCACCCCAATACCATCGCACCGGCTTCTACTCCCGGTACTTCCTGGTGCCAAAAAAGGACGGAGGACTCCGACCCATTCTCGACCTCCGCAAACTCAACCTACACATAACCTACAAGAAATTCCGTATGGTCACGCTTCAGGCAATCCTCCCGCTCATCCCAGAGCGAGCATGGATGGCGTCCATAGACCTCCAGGATGCCTACTTCCACATTACAATCAATCATCATCACAGAAGATTCCTCAGGTTCGCCATAGGGAAGCAGCACTTCCAGTTCTGCTCCCTTCCCTTCGGCCTCTCCACAGCACCAAGGGTCTTCACCAAGTGCATGGCAGTGGTAGCAGCCACATTACGCCAGCAACAGATATCAATCTTCCCTTACATAGACGACTGGCTGATCGTCGCCCATTCCAGGGAGCAACTACAACTGGACGTCTCGACCACTCTCTCCACCCTGGCCACCTTAGGCCTCCTAGTCAACCTCTCAAAATCCAAACTAGTCCCTACCCAGAGGATTCAATTCATAGGAGCAGACATCTCCACGCTCTCGCAAACGGCTTTTCTACCTCAGGACAGGGCACTCGCCATACTGTCACTGGCCAACACTATCATCGCCCAGCGCTCCCAAACAGCGCTCACTTTCCAGAGAATGCTAGGCCTCATGGCAGCAACCACAGCAGTTCTGCGGTTTGCGAAGCTGCACATGCGTCCCCTCCAAATGTGGTTCGTAAGGACTTTTCGCCCCCACACACAACATCAATCCACACTACTCACCCTTCCACTACACATTGTGCCATCCCTCAAATGGTGGACCAAGGAACGTCACCTCTACAAGGGCATGCCATTCAAGCAGACACCGCCCTCGGTGATTGTAACCACAGATGCCTCCAAGTGGGGATGGGGAGCCCACTTGGAAGACCTCACGGTGCAGGGCCAGTGGACAGACTACGAACGCTCTCTCCACATAAATTGCCTGGAGCTCATCGCAGTGCACAAGGCTTTGCGGTCCTTCCTCCCATCGCTAAGGAACCAGCACGTCCAGATCACCTCCGACAACATCGCCACAGTCTTTTACATCAACAGGCAGGGCGGCACCGCCTCCGTCAGACTCTGCAAGAGAGCCCTGGCACTGTGGCATTGGAGCATAAGCCAGGGCATCTTCCTCACGGCCGTACACCTACCAGGGGTCGAGAACACCCAGGCAGACGCCCTGAGTCGCCACTCTACCAACAACCACGAGTAGTCCATCAACAGCCGATACATCCGACAGATCTTCAGCATCTTCGGACAACCGAAGATAGATGTATTTGCTTCACCGTCAAATGCCCAATGCACCCGCTTCTACACGAGAGGTCCTCCATCCCACCTCTCCAGGGGGGATGCCTTCCTACAAACTTGGAACGGAACACTCCACTACCTCTTCCCCCCCATTCCACTTATCACCAGAGTTCTACAGAAGATTCAGGTAGACCACACAAACTGCATCCTCATAACTCCATGGTGGCCCCGCCAACCCTGGTTTACGACCTTGCTACTCCTGTCCAACAACACCTTCATCCAACTCCCTCAAACACGGGATCTCCTCTCTCAACAGGACGGCAGGGTCCTTCACCACAACCCGGCATCGCTCAAATTAACAGCCTGGAGAATCAGTTTCTAGACTTCCCCCCGGAGGTCCGTCAGGTCCTGGTGAACTCCAGAAAACCATCTACTAGGAAATCCTATCTACTGAAGTGGAAACGCTTCTCACACTATGCCTCACAGCACAACTTCGACCCCAACTATGCCACTATACCTCAGGTACTAACTTACACCTTAACGCTCTCTAGAGCGGGTCTGTCGTATTCTTCCCTGAAGGTACACCTGGCAGCCATCTCTGCTTTCCACCCCCGCATCGATGGCACAACGGTATTCTCTCACCATGCGACCAGAGCTTTCCTCAAGGGCATCATTCGCCTACACCCACCAATCAAACAAGTTCTACCCACCTGGAGTCTGTCTCTAGTCCTGAGCCAACTCATGAAACCGCCCTTCGAGCCCATGGCTTCCATCCCACTACACCTGCTGTCATGGAAGACGGCATTACTTACGGCCCTCACCACAGGTAAGAGGGCCAGTGACATCTGCGCATTCAGAGCAGACCCACCGTATACGATATTTCATAACAGTACGGTGATCCTCCGACCTGACCCGACCTTTCTACCCAAGGTCGTCTCTCCTTTTCATCTAGGAAGACAGTCCACTATACCAGCCTTCTTCCAGCACCCCGCGGACGCGGGACAAAGGGCGCTCCACAACTTGGATGCACGGAGAGCCCTAGCCTTCTACATAGACAGAACCCGCCAAATCCGTAAAGACCCTAGACTTTTTGTCACCTACGCTACCCATGATAAGGGCAGCAGAATATCTACTCAGAGACTCTCCAAATGGATTGTTGCTGCCATCGAACTCTGCTACCAGCTGGCAAAACAACCCATCCCTCAACATATACGAGCCCACTCAACCAGAGCCGTGGCTACCTCGTCCGCCTTCATGAAAGGCATCCCTATAGAGGACATCTGCGCCGCAGCCGTCTGGTCCTCCACATCTACCTTCGCCTCGCACTACGCTCTCGACGTTCGTGCCCGGCGAGATGCCTCCTTCGGACAAGCGGTGCTACGGTCGATCTTCGACTAACCACTGTGAGTACCACTATCATTACGTTACGCTCTAACCTTACATATTCTTACAGATCCAGCACCCACCTCCGAAGAAATGGCTCGCTAATCACCCATATGTGTGAATGCACAGAGACCACGAAGAAGATGGACAGGTTTCTTACCTGTAACTGGTGATCTTCGAGTGGTCATCTGTGCAATCACACAGACCCACCCAGCCTTCCCCGCTGCTGGAAGCTAGTTAGCACAGTTATTTCCACCTATCCGGCGGCGGGAAGAAACTGAGTGGCTAAGCACCTCCCCCTTGTCCAGGCATGCGCAGTAGCTGCCTCCTCCCAGGACAAGTGGGAGGCGCGCCAGATCTACGATCAAGATTGCTTTGAACTCTCCGAGGTCGGGGCCAATCCTGCGGATTACCCATATGTGTGATTGCACAGATGACCACTCGAAGATCACCAGTTACAGGTAAGAAACCTGTCCTTCTCCTTAGATTGCTGGTCTTGGTAGCCTTATACGCATAAGGAGAAAATGAACAGGAATTATATTTTAAAGGGAGTTTCTGACAAGGATCGATATTGCTTTTGAAGTAGTTAATTTGAGTTATGGAAGGACAAGTAACAGGATTAATGTTCTGTGTTTGGGGACCCAAGAATATTTCAAGAATGTGAATGCCACTTTTCAGTGTTAAAACTGTTACTTGCAAGCCTTCACTTTTATTCACTTAGTAGTAAAATGAACACTTTTCACATTTGCTCCCCCATTTAGGACAAGGAACAGATGTCTACAGGGATTTATACAACAAAGTGGTTTCTGCAGTGTTTCATTGACAGGGTATGCATCTTGAGGAACACCGCAACTTCAGTTTCTTTACTTGTATTATGTTTGTGGCTGTTTAAGATAACTGTTGTGTTTCTTCTTTTATATATTCACCCAGAGTAGGAAGATTTGCATAAATTAAATTGCCAAGTTGATTTAGGGAAAGGTTATGTTATCCACTGGAATTTGTATTGAAGTTCTTTGCTTTTTAATACAGTAGAAAACTATGGAGGAGCCCCATGGCGCAGAGTGGTAAAGCTGCAGTACTGTAGTCCAACCTCTCTGCTCATGACCTGCTCAATCCTGGCAGAAGCTGGGTTTTTAGGTAGCCAGCTCCAGGTTGACTCAGCTTTCCATTCTTCCAAGGTTGGTAAAATGAGTACCCAGCTTGCTGGGGGGGAAAGTGTAGATGACTGGGGAAGGCAATGGCAAACCACCTCGTAAAAAGTCTGAGAGGTGACGCGATAGAGGTTTACAAGATTAGAGAGAAGGTAGAGAAAGAACTACTTTTCTCCCTTTTTCACAATACAATCATGGGCACTCAATGAAATTGCTGATCAATCAGGTTAGAACAGATAAAAGGAAATACTTCTTCACCCAAGGGTGATTAACACATGGAATTCAGTGCCACAGGAGGTGGTGGCAGCTACAGGCATAGCCAGCTTCAAGAGGGGATTGGATAAACATATGGAGCAGAGGTCCATATGTTGCTATTAGCCACAGCATATTGTTGGAACTTTCTGTCTGGGGCAAGTGATGCTCTGTATTTTTGGTGCTTGGGAGGGGCAACAGTGTGAGGACTTCTAGTGTCCTGGCCCCACTGATGGACCTCCTGATGGCACCTGGGTTTTTTGGCCACTGTGTGACACAGAGTGTTGGACTGGATGGGCCATTGGCCTGATCCAACATGGCTTCTCTTATGTTCTTATAAAAACATCATGATGCGATGACACCCCAGAGTCAGAAACGACTGGTGCTTGCACAGGAGACTACCTTTACCTTTAACAAACAATGGACACCAGATATTATCTCTTTCTGCTTAAATACCTGAGAAATGTGTACATACGGATGGGTGTGTGGGTGGGTTGATGGATGGATAGATGGATAGATAATGGATGGATTTGATAAAGGAAATTTGGTTCCTACATGGCATGCATTTTGGCTTCAGCAGCAATGTAGCAGTATAGCATCTAATTTATTCTGAAATATTGTAAACAGACTCCATTTACTCTAACCCTGCGACTATGGGATATCTACATCCTGGAAGGAGAGCGGGTTCTAACAGCCATGGCATACACCATCCTCAAGTTGCATAAAAGTAAGATATTTACTTAACTGTTTGATATCTGTGCTACTAAGACCAGACTCTGGGAATGAATATTAATGGTGAGAGCCAACCTGTCTTAAAGGCAAAAACCTGCCAGAGTTTTGGCTCTGTGATCCTTTAATCAGATGGTTTCAAAGAGTGGCCAAGTTGGTCTGCAGTAGTACAGCTAGATTTAAGTCCAGGAGCACCTTAGAGACCAACATTAGTTTCAGGGTGTCATCTTTTGAGAGTCAAAGCTCCTTCATCAGATAGAAATAGGAATGGAGATCCCCAAGCCGTTATATCCTAGTCTAAATGTGGGAGGTGTGTTGCAAATAAGGAGTCAGTCAGTCACCTGTATTGGCATGTACAAATACTAATATTGCAAACAGTAGTTTAACAGAGAAGAGTACAAAGTTGATATAATCAAGATAAAATCACTGATACCAGCCCCTAAGGTCAAGAGCTTGGGCGTGCTCCTGGAGTCCTCCCTTACAATGGAGGCCCAGGTAGCAGCCACTATTAGATCCGCCTTTTTTCATCTCCGGCGGGTGCGGCAGTTGGCTCCTTTTCTGGAGCACAACGACTTAGCAATGGTGATCCATGCTATGGTCACCATAAGAATAGATCACTGTAATGCGCTTTACATGGGGCTACCCTTGACACTGACTCGGAAACTACAGCTAGTGCAGAATGCTGCGGCATGACAGTTAATGAGGCTCCCTCGATGGGAGCACATTCAGCCAGTGCTGAAAGAGCTGCACTGGCTACCTATTGTGTTCCGAGTTTGTTTCAAGGTCTTGGTATTGACCTTTAAAGCCCTTTATGGTCAGGGACCTGTTTATCTGCAGGACCGCCTTTCCCCATATATCCCCCAGAGAGCACTGCATTCAGGGACAAAAAAATCTGCTGTCCACCCCTGGACCAAAGGAGGCCAGGTTGCGTTTGACACGAGCCAGGGCCTTCTCGGCGGCAGCACCAGAATTATGGAATGCTCTCCCGGAGGCCATAAGGGCCCTGTGGGACCTTCCTACATTCCTCAGGGCCTGTAAGACCGAATTGTTTTGACAGGCCTTCAATGCTTAAACTGAGAGAGAGCTGCCACCAGACATCAGCTAGAGTTTCTGGTGACCAACTGTCTGAAAAACAGAACCGCCAACATAGTAATGGTACAGCACTGTGAAATAGTTTTTAAATTTTAATTGTATTGATATTTTATAGATTTTATTGACTTATTGTTTTAAATCATGTTAACGAATGTTGTGAGCCGCCCTGAGTCCGCTTGCGGAGAGGGTGGGATAAAAGTTTAATGTAAATAAATAAATAAGTATCCTTGCCAAGAAAACCTCATGGACAGTAACAAAAGGCTAAAAGATATGGTGCTGGAAGATGACCCCCTCAGGTCAGAAGGTGCCCAATATGCTACAGGGGAAGAGCGGAGGGCGAGTCCAAGTAACCACAGAAAGAGTGAAGCGGCTGGGCCAAAGCCGAAAGTACGCTCAGCTGTGGATGTGTCTGATGTTGAAAGAACAGCCCAATGCTGCAAAGAACAATACTGCATTGGAACGTGGACTGTAAGATCTATGAATCAAGGTAAGCTGGATGCAGTCAAACAAGAGATGGCAAGACTGAACGTCGACATCTTGGAAATCAGTGAACTAAATGGACAGGAATGGGTGAATTTAACTCAGAGGATTACTACATCTATTATTGTGGGCAAGAGTCCCGAAGAAGAAATGGTGTGGCCTTTATAGTTAACAAGAGAGTGAGGAAGGAATTAATGGGATACAATCTCAAAAATGAAAAAATGATTTCAATCCATATCCAAGGCAAACCATTCAATATCACAGTCTGTATCCAACTCTGTGCCCCAACCATTCAGTATCCAAGTCTGTGCCCCAACCACTGATGCAGAAGAGGCTGAAGTGGACCAGTTCTATGAAGATCTTCAACACCTAGAACTAACACCCCCCAAAAAGATGTCCTCCTCATCATAGGGGACTGGAATGCCAAAGTAGGAAGTCAAAAAGTAACCAGAATAACTGACAAGTTTGGCCTTGGAGAACAAAATGAAGCCAGGCAAAGGCCAATAGAGTTTTGTCAAGAGAACAAGCTGGTCATAGCAAGCACCCTCTTCCAGCACCCTAAAAGGCAACTCTACACATGGACATCACCTGATGGGCAACACAAAAATCAGATTGATTATATACTCTGCAGTCAAAGATGGAGATGCTCCTTACGGTCAGCAAAAACCTGGAGCTGACTGTGGCTCAGATCATGAGCTACTCATTGCAAAATCCAGGCTTAAACTGAAGAAAACTGGGGAAGCCATTAAGCCATTCAGGTTTGACCTTGATCACATCCCTTATGAATATACAAAGGAGGTGAAGAATAGGTTTAAAAAACTAGAGTTGACAGACAGAGCACTGGGAGAACTATGGATGGAGGTTCATGACATTGTACAGAAGGCAATAATCAGCACCATCCCAAAGAAAAAGAAATGCAAGAAAGTAAAGTGGCTGTCTGATGAGACTTTACAAATAGCTGAGGAAAGAAGGAAAGTGAAAGGCAAAGGTGAAAAGGAAAGATTCACCCAACTGAATGCAGATTTCCAGAGAACAGCAAGGAGAGATAAGGAGGCCTTCCTGAAGGAACAATGCAAAGCAGTAGAGGAAAATAATAGAATGGGAAGGACAAGAGATCTCTTCAAGAAAATTGGAAAAATCAAGGGAATGTTTCGTATAAAGATGGCAATGATAAAGGACAAAAACAGTAGGGACCTAACAGAAGCAGACGAGATCAGGAAGAGGTGGCAAGAATACACAGAAGAATTATACAAGAAGGATCTCAATGTCCTTGACAACCATGACAGTGAAATCGCTGACCTCAAGCCAGACATCTTGGAGTGTGAAGTCAAATGGGCCTTAGAAAGCATTACTAACAACAAAGCGAGAGGAAATCATGGTATCCCAGTTGAGCTATTCAAAGTCCTAAATGATGATGCTGTCAAAGTGATGCACACATTATGTCAGCAAACTTGAAAAACGCAACAGTGGCCACAGGATTGGAAAAGGTCAGTTTATATTCCAATCCCAAAGAAAGGTAATGCCAAGGAATGTTCAAACTATCGCACCATTGTACTCATTTCACAAGCTAGGCTTCAGCATTATGTAGATCAGGAACTACCAGAAGTTCAAGCTGGGTTTGGGAGCGGTAGAGAAATTAGAGATCAAATTGCCAACATTCGCTGGATTATGGAGAAAGCACGGGAGTATCAGAAAAATGTCTATTTCTGTTTCATTGACTATGTTAAAGCCTTTGATTGTGTGGATCACAACAAATTGTGGCAAGTTCTTAAAGAGATGGGAGTACTAGACCACCTCACATGTCTCCTGAGAAACCTGTATAAAGGTCAAGAAGCAACCGTCAGAACAGGATATGGAACAACTTGATTGGTTTAGACAAGGATGTTTATTGTCACCCTGATTATTTAATTTATATGCAGAATACATCATGCGGAATGCTGGCCTGGATGACGCACAAGTTGGAATTAAGATTGCCGGGGAAAACATCAACAACCTCAGATATGCAGATGATACCACTCTATGGCAAAAAGTGAGGAGGACCTAAAGAACCTCTTGTTGAGGGTGAAAGAGGAGAGCACAAAAGTAGGCTTGAAACTCAACATCAAAAAAACTAATATCATGGCATCTGGCCCCATCACACCGTGGCAAATAGAAGGGGAAGACATGGAAGTAGTGACAGACTTCACATTTCTGTGATCCAAGATCACTGCAGATGCTGACTGTAGCCATGAAATTAAAAGACGTTTGCTCCTTGGGAGGACAACTGTGGTGAACCTGGGCAGTATAATAAAAAGTAGAGACATCACCCTGCGAACAAAAGTCCATATAGTCAAAGCGATGGTATTCCCAGTAGTAATGTATGGCTGTGAGAGCTGGACCATAAGGAAGGCCGAGCGCAGAAGAATAGATGCTTTTGAGCTGTGGTGCTGGAGAAGAATCTTGAGAGTTCCTTGGACTGCAAGAAGATCAAACCAGTCAGTCCTAACGGAAATCAACCCAGACTGTTCCCTGGAAGGTCAGATGCTGAAGCTGAAGCTCAAATACTTTTGCCACCAAATGAGAAAGGCGCACTCACTGGAGAAGATCCTGATGCTGGGAAAGATAGAAGGCAAAAGAAGAAGGGGACGGCAAAAGATGAGGTGGCTGGACAGTGTTACTGATGTAACAAACATGAATTTGAGCAGACGTTGGAGGATGGTGGAAGACAGGAGGGCCTGGTGTGACTTTGTCCATGAGGTCGCAAAGAGTCGGACTCGATTGTGTGAATGAACAACAACAGAAGGAGTCAAAATGCAGATGTGTACAATGCAAAATGAAAGCTTGAATAGAGCAGAGGAGAAACGCCAAGGTGCAGAAAATTAGCATCTGTAGTCAGATAAGAATCCTGCGCCCCTGTTCAGCCTTGAGAGTTGCATTGTTCTGAATTTGTGAATGAACCCGGGTTCAGCAATCTCACACTGTAATCTCCCTGACTGGTTCTAACATGTACCAAGGCTTTGCTTACAACTAATGACATTTTAGACTTGGTTGTGTGTTCTCTATGTATGGGTATCACTTTTGGATTTTCTTGCAAATGCTCTGTCTGCTATGCAAGGCATAAGATGATGTTATCAATATCACCGTAATAAACAAAAACTCTCTTTGGAAACCTTTGAGGAAAGTGTGATCTGACTGGAATTTACTTGTGTCTAGACGGTTAGCAAAGTCACCAGATAGCCTCCACAAACTGTTATGTTTGTGGGGGTTTTAGGGGGATGGGGGAACATTACCTTACACTTCGCAATGATATAACTTCCAGAGTTTAATAGCAAATAAATTTGTTTTGGTAAACTAAGAATATCCTCTTAAAAACTTAAGCAAGGCACATCATGCAATAACGGTTTTAAATAGTACCTTTGATAGAATTTGTTATTTATGACATTGAGATAGATGGAGAAAATAAAGAGAAGGTGATTTATTGGGCACTTTTTGTTCTGTGGTCACGTGCCACATGCAGTGTCTCTTTATTGTAACATAAAATATGCATATACGCTCTGATGTTTATCTGAATTTACCCTTAAAAGACTGAATAAAAATAACAAATTTGTGAAATTTAAGCATGATGAATGCTCATATGTGAGTGATCACATATAGGATTTGATTCCTATGTATTTACTTTGCCAAACTGTGAGACATTGAGCTCCTGTGGGATGCATCAGGACAGGTTCTGCTTTTATCAGTTTATAATATGAAGATTTACTCCCTCTAGAGGTGTAGCACGCCCTCTGAACAGTCCTGCAAATGACTGCAGTTAGTGCAGCATACGAACATTGCTTTATGTCAGAGATTTCAGTTAGTGTGCATGCCACAGTGATTAAGTATTCACCATTGTACATTCTTGCCACAGTGGATATCAGGAGATTGATCTTAGACAGCATTATAAGTTCCAGAAAAAAGAAACAGAAAGAGGAGAGAATAAATGTGACCTTACTTGATGTAAATGCACAGTCCTTTGTGATGACCAATGTTGGTTGATTCTCAGCAATATCCTTCAGTAGAAATACTGGTGTCTTATTGTGCTGATTTTTCTGCTGCCTGATAGAGCGCTTGTTGAAAATGTCCCTAGAAGATCTAAGGGAATTCCTGCAAGAGAAAACTGCTGCTTCCTTGCAGTTTGAAGATGATGTAGTAGTTGAGGAATTGCAAGCATCCATGGCTGAACTACGTAAAATGAAATTTGATCTTCCACCCCCAGGTAAGTAGTGGCATAACTCCTGTGCAGCTTGTCTTTGTAATGACCTGCAGTGAAGCAGAGCTTTAACTTCTATATATGAGTGAGCCTGTTTCCCAAACTTAACTCAAGACAAAATAGCCAAGCATGAGGAAGAATCCAGTACCCACAAAATGAGGTATACTTCAGGTCAGTGGTTACTGGAGAAAATCTTTAACTTCAGTATGTGCCTGTCAGCCATCCTGCTTGTCTGTCCTACACCCCTTGCAAACCGCCCCCCCCCCCCCGCAAAAAAAATTATAGCTTTCTTCAGCTATTTTTGTAAAGGAATGAAACAGAAGCATTTGAAACACAAAGTGGTTGAAGTAGAAAGTATGGTCTAGGATCTGTTGACTGTGTACAACCAAACACTTTGTGCATCGTTAAAGTATTTTGTAATATCATGGTATTGGGGTGGCACATAAATATTTGGGCATATCTAGATTCTGAAAAGGCACCCTCTGCCCAGGACTTTAGTTTTGTTCTAGGAGTTCCTGACATGTGTTGCTTGGTACAACTGCAACCATACAATTTCTAATCTCCTTAAGGAATCCATGTCAGTTTACATTTTTAGTATGGATATAAAGCATTTTCACACAAGACATGTAAAAGCCTCACTCATAATACTTGCATATTTGCGTGGATGCTTGAGAGAAACCAGAATACAGACATTTTAAGCTTAAACATGTGGGTTAAAAGTATGAGTATCTTTCTTGTGTGAATTTGAAAAATGTGTGTCTAAATTTAGAAACAAGGAGATTTGAGATTGTTGGGGATTAGTGTAGACTTTAGTTTGATTCCCTCCCCCCCCCCCCCCGCCATTATCTGTTTGTCAAAAGAGGAGAATTCTTGTTTCTCCTCATGAAGCCATTGGCAAACATGCTGCTTTAGAGGCTCATCTTGCCTAGACACTCCCTAAATTGTACTAAATAGTGCACATCCAGTTGTTTATTCTTATTGTACTTGGCTTGAAAATAAGTGGCTAATGCATTTATATGTGTGCTTTTTCATTACAGCAAAATCCGAAGAATTTCCCAAGAAACCACTGGGACTGGAGCTGTCTCTAAATCTAGTATCAGTAAAGCCCAGTGTTGCAGGCAATGGTCAGAAAAGGGCTGCCAATGATCTTGACCATGAAAAAGACGCTGTAATACAACTTTCTCCAGATAAATGTCCTTCTCACCTGACTGTAACAATCTATAATTCAATACATAAGAGAGCTTTGATTCCACAGCCCAGTGGACCACCACTGCAAGTTGAACTGACTGACATGTACCACACTCCCCTCCAGAATAACCAGCCCATCCCTAACACAGATGTAGATGAAAAACAACAGGAAAACATGGTGCAATTGCCAAAGGAGAATGCCAGGAAAATCCCATCTGAAGATTTCCCAGCAGCACTAGATGAGATTCAGGTTATTGTAGAAAGTCAAGATGTGGCTACTGCGCATGAGGAAGATTCTTTAGAGAGCAGCAGCACAGAAGAGAGATGCAATTCACAGGAAAATAACCTCTCTCTTTCTGTAGATGATAAGGACCATGTTACTCCACACATGCTAGAACAAGCAGCGATAGACCTCATGTCAATGGAGAACTGTCCACGTGACCTTAACATGCAGAGTGAGGCCACAGAATCAGACCTGTCTATCACCTCCAACAGTATTACAGCATTAGTGGAGCAAGATTCACCAAGTCAAGTGCCATTGCTTCCCTCTCTTGAAGGGCAAAGTACTGTAGAATCACAACTAACTGTGCAAAAAGCAGCTGTTCTTCAAGATGGGAGCGCTACCTGCTTCTCTGAGGATTTCTTATCTGAAGATGCCATAGTGCTTCCAGATCACCCATGCCAGCCTACAAGTATAGACTCCTCTCCACATGGACATAGCCTGTCCACAGTGTGTGATGTGCCAAAAAGCTTAATAATGCCACATACTGTCAAAGCACTTGCTCCTCTCCCTCTCCCATTCCAAGATGGAAAGCGACGACCTTCTAATGTATCTCAGTATGATAACCTGTCTGAAGATGGAGAAGAAAAATCTCCTATTCAGGTGCCCTGCTCTGAGGAATTAACTATTTTGTTATCACAAACTGAGCTCTGCAACCCAGTATTAAAGTGCACAGTGCACAAATCTGCATCTGTTGGAGAGTTAGAAAATCTGCAGAGACAAACTGGGGGACAGGTAGATTTGGTACAGCAGCCAGGAGGACTTGACCAACCCCTTTCATTCAACATACTGCCTCGTCAGAAGAGGCTCTCTAGCGGGGCCAGCGTGCCGATCCTATCTGAGCTGGACTCTGGTGGACTGTTACTGTCAGAAGACTTCTGTGCCCGGCCCACATCATCCCCAGAATTACAGGCACAGTACAGCCCCTTCAGAATAGTAAAAACTAGTACTCCTCTTCACTTGGCTCATGCTACAGAGCAAGACTTCTACAACAAAAAACAAATGGCTCTGCCTTTGCCAGAGTCCAGCCACCTTGAAGCAGCTGATGGTGAGAACCCTATTCCTCCAGTTGGAGAAGCTGAAAGTGGAACTGCTAGTGATTCTCTCCAGAAATCACTAAATGTTTTGAGTGACTCACCTGCTCCTCAAAGGCCAAAACCAAAACTACCACTCAAGATTGTCAAAACCCATTCTGATAACAATTTCTATCTGGGCTGCCCCCCGGTGGTACAGATGTCTAAATCAGTGACATTCTAGTAGAAATAAGAGAAGGGGGTGGTGGAATTACAGTGTTCTTTCATGAGAGATCACAAGTGTCTTGAAATGAAAAAGTGCAGTCAGATGTAAGATGAGGGAGGTAATTGTACTGCCAGTCAAGTTGAGTTCAAGAATTTGAGACAGGGCTTAGATACAGGCCAGTCTTCAATTGACAATGCCTGTAGATAATTATTTAAAAACTTGGATTTCCCCCTCCAGATTGTTCTCACGGTGTTTTTTAATCTGCCTTTCATATCTCCTCCCTCATAGCTGGATGGAAGTCTAACAGATTTGGCATGTCAAAACATTCAAACGGTTTCCTTCCAATCCATTACAGCTTAAAAAGTAAAGATTAACATTGGAATAGTCAAGAAACAGAAGGAATTGTTTGAGGAAACAGATGATGATTCAGTTGCAGGTTTTGGCCAGTAGTACATTTTTCAGTAGCAATAGTTATTTTTTTTCCCCCTTAGCAGCCAATGTAGTTCTGTAAATGAGGCTATGGATTATGTCGGAGCAGCAAGTTTTCACTTAGCATCTATGCAATACCCCACACACATCACTCATGTGTGTTTCCATATGGCTGATGTTTCTTACTCCTCCTCCTCTAGTGAAACCAGGTGTTAAAATATACCTGCTCTAAGTTTTCAGGCTCCATCATTCGTTTTCAGTTATGAGGATATCAAAGACAAATATCAAACCCATGCAAAGGAATCCCCCCCCCCCTTCAGTTGAACTCTGTAATGTGGTACATAGGAAGCAAGGGTAGTTTCTGAGAGAAGCCACAGTAGTGATATTGCCTGCCTTTCATAAACAGGTTTATCCCTATTCCTAGCAGTGTGCTTGCTGTTGCTGATGCACTTGGAGTATATGCCTCCATAGGGAGGGGTAGCAGATAGAAATGGAGCTGTTGCCTGTGCGTATCTGTCCTTTCTTGTGTAGGTTCAGGGAAGTGAACAGGCTTTTCATTCAGCCAGTAACTTAAAAGTCACCTCCGGGGCTCAAAAATTGCCCTGGCTGATATTTTGATGTCGCTGGTAAGCCCTAAAAGCATTACAGGATTAATTATACTACATTATCACCAGGCCGAGTCCAGCCCTGGTGGAGAGAATGGAAAAGATATAGTCCAATCCATTGCATGCCTATTCACAAGCAAGTCCAGCTAAGTTCAGTGAAGCTTACTCCCAAGTAAATAGGCCTAGAATTGCAGCCTTATGTTTGGATCCAGCAGAAAAGCTTGCAGAAGGAGTTGGCGGAATGGATCTTTCCCCTGTCTGCTGTTAGCCCCAAACTGCCGCTAGGACGAGAGAGCCTCCTAAATAAATACATTACTGTAAGTGGTGCTGCAGCAACAGGAGTGGATCAGGTAAAATCGCCACCACCTCCCTCTTCCATGGATGGCTTACCTCAAACAGGGCTGGCACGTGGGAGTTAGCGAACTAGGTGATGGCCTGGGGTGCTGGCTCCCACAGGGGCGGAGGCGAGCATCCCATCTCCATCCCTGCTTGAGCCATCCCTGAGCCCTTCTCAGCTCTGAGGGGTCAGAGGAGCTCCCCCGATCCCTCAGAGCCGAGAAAGAACATGGCTTCCCCTGCCCAGCATACTCTGAACTGAGGAAGGCGCCTACTGTTCTTTCTGGGCTTTAAGCCAGGGGTCCCCAACCCACTATTGGCAACTGTGCCACACAGAAGGCCGCCCCCTCCCTTCCCCCCCCCGATGTGATCAGAGCTCTCTGTGTCTCTGCCCCACCGGCTGCAACGTGGCATGCATCTTATCCTTCTAAGAATGCACAGGAGAACGCTTGGCTCCCCCTCCTTTCCGGTTCTGGAAAGGAGGGGGGAGAAGCGTCCTCCAGCGCATTCTTAAAAGAAGGATAAGATGCACACTCCGTCACAGCCAGTGGGGCCGAGGTGCAGCCTGCTGTGATGGCACCAGGCGGGAGGAGGCGGAGCGGAAGGGCCAAGACATGGCTTATCACAGCTGGGGGGTAGGCAGGACAAGGCTGCTGGGCAGGGGGCACACGGTGTGCCCCATCACGATGATGTCACTTAGACAATGGGGGGGGCACCAGCACAGGGTTTTGCCTTGGGTGGCAAAAATCCTAGTGCCAGGCCTGACCTCAAAGGAACAAGGAAGAGGCAACAATTTTACCTGATTCTCCATTGTCACTGCGGTGCTCTGTACTGTGGTAAATTTTGTTGACAAGGTTTTTCCAGACCCATAAAAAGGATTTTGAGAGCAAATCACGGGCTGCCCTTGGGTAGGAGGAAGTGTGGAAAGATCTGCTTTGCAAACTGTTTTTGTGAGCTTTTCACTGGAGCAAACGCTTAACCTTCCTAGAGTGTTGATATTATTCCTTTATGGACTCAAATTTGCTGTTGACAGGATGCCCTGGGGCAAAAACTAAAACCCAAGCTTTGGAAGCTAACAATTTTTGTGCTTTATAAATGGGTTAATAAACCTTGGCTTTAAAAAGGATATTAACCAAGGTTATCCAAAAACAAAAATATTGTTACTGGGGTTTCTCAGAGTTGAATCAATGTAGTGGAAAACACAACACTCTCAGTTCATCAGCATTTGCACCCTTGTTTTTGATGGGTTGTCTACTTCCTGTCCCATCATCAAAAAAGGTGATGCCACCCTTAAATAGCTGGATAGTTTAAAGTAGAGGAACAGTTAACGCATGGCTACACAGAAGCAGTTTCATGAAATAGAATGGGTTTCAGTTTTTAATGTTTTGTTCAGAAGTGAGTCTAGTTACAGAAATGCAGTCTACAGCAGGCAATTTGAGTTCTCTTTCAGCCTCTACAAGGAATGCAAGTGTGGCATTGGGAGCCAGAAACATCTGTTTCTCACTCCATCTTCATCTATGGTCTTAGGAAGCTGCATAACTGGTCCGGCTTTTCCTCTCAGTGAAAAGGGGATAAAACTGCTTAATTCTTCTCTGTTGTAAGGAGCAATTTTTCTGGCAAAGGAAAAACCATTGCTAAATTATGGTGTTCAAGGGGGTGAGGCTTGTGCCTGAGTGTGTTAATTTTTCAACAATCATTCATTGGATAGAAAATTGTATCGGTATATGCGAATAATCTTTCCAGGATAGTGTTTTAGAGGTGAAGAACAGCCTTTGCTTTCAGTCATGTGCTCAGTGGCTTCTACTGCACAAGAAGTGCTGGAAAAATATTTTAATTCAGCTGACATTTTCCTCAAAGTGCACAAACTTCCTGTTAGCTTTAGTGAGAGCTAGGCTTAACAGTGGCAAGAAAAGGTCCTTTCTAGTCAATCATATTTTTTTCCTACTAGCTTGACCTTTCAAGTTTCTATATCTTTGTGAGATCAGAGACTCCAAGCTGTTAAGATAATCATGTAATTTGTTCTTTTTAAAGGTGCTCGGCCAGAAACTGTTTACAGCTGTCAAATGTACATCTAAGAAAAGCGCCTACAGTCCTTGAACTTATAAGGTGTATTTTCCTACTAAAAGAATCGTTGTTAGAGGGGGTGCGCTCTGAGTAACTAACAGGTGAATCATGGATAGAAGAGGGACCCTGAGCCTCTGATAAGCTTTTCAGCATAGCACACTGCAGCTTTGCTGCTTCAATGAAGAATACTTGTAACAGAAAGCGCACACAGGATTCCATCATGATTTCAGCTGCCAGAAACACAGCGAGAGCTAGACATGCTTAAAGCTCCAATCAGTTATTTTATTGTATGTATTCCTTTTAGATTCATACCCTTGCGTACAAATTCAGGATATCCATGGCTTGATTTATACTGTTTTAGGGGTCTTAGTATGTTGCCAGGCTGGAGAGAACAGCTGTCAAAACACTGGTCACATCAAACCATTTGGTGGTTTTCTGGAGCAAGGTATGGTTCAGTAATAGATAGGTATGAAGTCCCTGGAAATAATACTTCCAAAACTAACTAGCAGTAAATATTATTAGTATTGCTTATGTTTTGCCAGTACCTGCAAAGTCAGCAGTCAAAATTAATCTCCACATTGGATAGTGGCATGTGTTTTATAAAGAGAATGAAGCCGTTGAGTACATTTTTGGCACGTCTACATTTTAGGAAGCGATTGCATACCTGATCCATGTATATAGATTGCACACTGTGTAATGTACTATTAAAGGGTATTTGGACATTTACAGTTGTGCAGGTGCTAGTTAAACCAGAATGAAACTGATAATACCTGTTGTTATATGTGTTTTAAAGTACACCATTTTCCTAGCCTTAGTACAACCACTGAAGTGAAACCTGAGAGGCAATGTTTACAGCTTCTCAGCATCATAACAGAGGTTAGACTCCGAGGTGGTGCTTCTGTCATGCACACCATTCTCTGTTCCATGTGGCATTCTCAAGTGAAAGCTTGATGGAAGCAAATCCATATGCTAACAGCTATGGATGCCTTAACTGTGTTTCAGTCTGCTGTTATCTCAGCAATAATAAGGAAATCTCCTTTTACCAAGCCCATGTAAACACAAAGCTTTCCCTTCTCTACCACTTCTACCATCATCATACCTTGTTGAGTTAAACAACTTGAAGTTGGGGCTGCAAACAGAGGGGCTGAAATGATAACATAGCTCCTTCCTTTACCTTGTCCAGGATATCCCCTGGGCTCTGGGATATCCCACTGAGGTGGTGTTGGAGCTATTTCAAAATTAGGGATAGTCAGAATAATAGGGATAGTCAGATTTAGCCCACATGCCTGAAGTTCTCTGGCACTGTGGCGGCTCATTGTTGGATTCTGAACAGAAATATAATAGTGCAATAGATATCTAAAGCAGGCCAGAGTGCTGAAGTATTCATTGGGGTAGTTTGGAGACTGAAGAGAGACAACAAATAGGATGCAAGAGGAATTGACACAGTGATACGGAAAAGGTGAGGTGGCAGTCTTTCAACAGGAATGGTACAAAAAGGTATTTTCAACAGGAATGGTACAAAAAAAGTATTGTTAGGAATCAGAAGAGTAGCAACTTTTGTTCAGTATTCTGGCAGTATCCAAGAACAGTCTTAGTTCTAAAGAGCACTCTTTGCAAACTGAACTCCTACAGGACTTGGATTTCAGTGATGTTTGAATAGCAATGCATTTACACATTTCCAGTTGGAAGTCCTGAGAAAAATTTGATGCCATTATTTCCAATTCATGTTTACTGTCTTTTGGTATATGACCACTCCTGCTGTAAAAGAAAGAGGAGAATACATCATCTGCCTGGGAATGATGTGGCCACTTGGTAGGGGGCTGTCATTTTCAAAGCTAAGAAGCTGTTTTCTTTTCAGCCCATGCATGTGAAGACTTCACTCAGCAAACCATGTGAGGCTCCTAAAACATTCCTGTGTAGGGGAGACAGGGCCAGTATTCATGTGAACTCAGGAAAGATTCCCCCTCCCCAGTCACTAAATTGTATGTGTTTTGCTTGGATGTATTCAGTTTTTAAAGTCCAGTGTTAACCAAGTGTTGGATCAGATCCAACCCTTTGAGCATCAACAGGGCAGTCAAGTGGCAGGAATTCAGCATGGGGGTTCTGGAAACCCACCCAGTACTAAAACTTGTAACTCCTGCAGTTAAATGTGTTGCCCCTTTTTTGTGTGCACTTTGATAGCTCTGCTACCGTTGTCCTTTTTTTTTTTAATGCCATTCTCATTTACATCTTGGAGAGCTTCCTGTGTAACTCTTGTGTTATATTATTATTGCTTTCATACATTTTATGTACATGCTTGGGGGTGGGTAAGAAACTGGGGGAAAATATTTGCTTTTTTAAAATTCTGGTCCATAAGGGTTGTACATATTATTCAAATGCTGTGTTTTACATAGTTGGAATAATAACAGTTAAACTTTAGCACAAACTGCTGCAATTTGTTTCTGTATCTGGTGCATCAAGGTTGTGGAATCAGCTTCACAGTATACCAGAGGTCCTTCTTATAACATCCACAAGAAGTCATTATGGAAAATGGACCCAGAAGTGGACTATAAGACTTAACATATTGCACCTATGGGAGGAACGGTTGCTGTGGCAGTTAACATAATTGACTTCCATAGTCAGCAGAGACTCACCAGACACATTGTGGTTCTTTAATTGCCTCTTTATTGGATGCAGCAAAGTCCATACAGGCTTCCTCGTGAGCGCAGTTCCTTTCATCCACCCAGGGGCTGAGCTGTGTTTCTTCCTTGGGGCAGTTCTACCAGGCCTGCCCCAGAAGGGGGCAGCAGATGAATCACTGCCCTTCACTCTGACCATCCTTTCTAAGCTGAGAGTCATCAGGCCTGTAGCTACAGTTGGGCTCCCAGGGTCCCGGCCCCACCACTTACTTCCCAGACTCCCAAGTTCTTGCTTGTCACTGTGCTCGCAGGCTCAACCTCCCTGGTGCATCCACCTCCTGTGGCTGCTCACCTGTCTCAGGTCACCTTGGCCTCTCAGGCTGCCTCTCCGGGCATGGCAGTGGGTGTGTGCCCATGGCAAGGCTTCTGGAGACGATGGTATCTTGCCAGGGTGTCCTGTAGTGGCCCAGGTTCCATGCCCATCGAAGCATCTGTTATCTTTGCTGACACCATTAGGTGATGCAGAAAGCTGCCTATTTTATAAAATCCAAACATTATCTTGATAACTATCTTTGACCCAAAGGGCAGAACACTCAAACCTGATCAAATCACATCTCTTATTTGATGAACTCTCTGACATAATAATCTGCAAGTTTGAAGACTCATAATCACACACAATGGGATGATCATGAGCAGCAACTAACATTTGCATTGTTGAAAACGGTCTCTTTACATCTTTTCATAGCAGAATCTCTGGTGTATACAAAGAACAAAGTTTCAGCCTGCTGAAAAGAGTTTGTGCTATATAAATCTTGCATACTGAAATTGGCATAATGTGGCTTCTGTACAAAACCCACTTGTAATTGTTCCCTCGTAGTATACGCTCCACTTGGTGGAGAGTCTGCTGAGAGTGGCGGAAGTAGCATTCTTAGTTTCCCTGAGCTTTGAGCTTAACAATCTGGTCTAGAGCCACAGGATTCATAGTTATTTGTTAATATGAACTTCTGAGCCTTGGAGCAATAGGACAGGTTCAAACAACTGATTGACAATATTTGACATTTTGTTACATACGCAAGAGATAAAGAACAGCAGTTCACCCTCCTGCTCTTATTTTTCATTCAAAAGAAAAAGTTTTAGAGTACTTCCTTTATTTTCTACAGGTTGGATTATGACATCAAAATTTGGAATAAGTTTCTTTTGTAGCAGCCATTAGTATTGTATTCAAGTTTCTGTGTCAGTTGAGAATGTAGTTTTGACAGCTTCCTTTGAGGCTTATATGGCTATTAGTGACCTTGTGCAGTTATGCACTGCACTAACCTTTTTTAATAGTCTCCCTGACACCTGGAAATGTCCAGAAGTATCACAGTGACAAGCTTGATCGCCATTTTGTCTATCTCCAAGGCAGGCACGCTTCTTTGAGTTAGTATTCAGTAAACATTTCCCATTGAGAGTGCTAAAGATCTCTTTAGCACTCCCAATGGGAAACTGTTTCACAGGCCATATAAGTGCTCATGGTAGGGTGACTGTATGGTACCCATTGAGAAGAAGAATTGCAGATTTATACCCTGCCCTTCTCTCTGAAAGAGACTCAGAGTGGCTTACA
Organism: Heteronotia binoei; assembly: GCF_032191835.1. Lineage (NCBI taxonomy): Eukaryota > Metazoa > Chordata > Lepidosauria > Squamata > Gekkonidae > Heteronotia > Heteronotia binoei. The sequence goes on along the minus strand of NC_083243.1, from coordinate 161,995,081 downwards.
ATCTCCCATATCTTCTCCCCCCAAAACAGACACCCTGTGAGGTAGGTGGGGCTGAGAGGGCTCTCACAGCAGCTGCCCTTTCAAGGACAACCTCTGCCAAAGCTATGGCTAACCCAAAGCCATTCCAGCAGGTGGAAGTGGAGGAATGGGGAATCAAACCCGGTTCTCCCAGATAAGAGTCCGCAAACTTAACCGCTACACCAAACTGGCTCCCTGCTGTATACCATCTTTCCATGTAGGAAGATTTTTTTTACTTACCATTAGTCTTCCTTGGTGGTCTGGGGTGGATCAGTCGACTTCTGGGATCCTGACTTTTCCTTTCCTAGACAAAGTCAACATCCTTTTGCAATCCAGAAGGGAGGGGACAATTCCAGAATTCCCCTTCTGTATCTAGGCCGTTAGGACTCCCCTTGAAGTGTCCTTTAGCACACGAAAGCTTACGTTCTGAATAAAACTTTGTTGGTCTTAAAGATGCTGCTTGACTCCTGCTTTGTTCTTCAAAAAGAACCAGCAACTCAAAATAACACAATAAATGACTATCCCAGATGGAGAAACACAGTTCATCAGTTCCAAAGCCAGTAGAGTAGCTGAAATGATACCGCCTCCTGGCCTTCAGCAATTCAGATGGACAGGAGCAATGGCCAGACAAAAAGAACCTACATTCCAACAGCAAAACCCCTCAGATCTAGGAGCCCACACTGGAGAAAAACCTCAGGTGGTGAAGACTGACGCATCCCTAGACCACCGAGAAGGAAGATTCATGGTAAGTAAACCAAATATTTCGTTTTCCAACGGTGGGTCAGTTTTCACTGCTTGGGCATAGAAAAGCAGTGTGCCCAGGGCAGGAACAATGGCTCTGAGTCTGAAAGGGTGTGCTGTCCCTCCTTCTGAAGGCTGCTTCAGCAGAGGCCACCTTAATCTATCCTATAGTGTCTAGTAAGAGTGCACTGACTTCCAAGTAGCCACCTTATATATGATCTCCAAAGAAGAAAAGGATCTATATGCTGCTGAGGTAGCCACCCCTCTTAAGGAGTGGCCCATTAATGCCCTGTGGCAGATCCAGCATGTGGCCTTATAGGGCAGAAGGATGCACCTTCTAATCTGCCTACTCAAGGTGGACATAGATACTGTCTTGTCCATGGAAGCCTTCCTGAAAGAGACAAACATGTCAGACACACAAAACAGCTTCGTTTTATTCAAGTAAAATCTTAGAACCCTTCTTAGATTTTCTCCTTTTCCTTAGCATGCTTTGGATTTGGGCAAAAGGAAGGCATAACTACCTCCTCCATTCTATGAAAGAAGGAATTCACCTTAGGGGATGAAATCAGGGTCCTAACATAGCACCACTGTACCATTGTGAAAAACACATAATTCTTTATCTATTGACATTGCATACAGCTCTGACACCCTTCTGTCTGAGGAGATACCCACTAGGAAGATAGTTTTAAAGGGGAGCTCCTTAAGTGAGCAAGATGCCATGAGTTCAAGTAGCATGAAGGCCTCATGAGAGCTCTTACGACTACATTCAATTTCCAGGTGAGGAAATGGTAAGCCTGCAGGGTGTTTAATAATGAAGTCCTCCAGAGGAATTGTCTAATGTGAGGATGGTATGGACTTGCTAAAGGCTGGTCACCTGTTGCTACCCATTGGCTTTGGTTGCCATCTCCCTTTGAAAGGTCTGGCAGAGTTGGAATCTGTAGACTTATTGTAGTCTCAAAAGGAGTCTTGAAAGGAAGAAAAACGCTTATGTTCACTCTCTTTCTGGAAGATGAGGGCTTCTTCATGTCCTTGTCCACTACCAGATATCTATCCATTTGTTCTCCAAATAGGTTGACCCCATTAAAGGGGATGCCAGCCACCTTGGCCTGGGCCAAGGGGTCAACTTCCCAACTCCTGAGCCAGGTGTTATGCCTGGCTGAGGCACTGGATGCCATGGCTGTTGTCAGCTGAATGGAATCAAGGGAAGCATCCACTGCAAAGGCTGAGACTAAGGCAATCCTTTGGAGTTCATCCTTCAGCTCCTTAGGTAGAACACTGTTTGCTAAGGCCAGATCAGATGCCCATGAGTTGGCTGCCCTGGCAAACAAGGAGCAGGCTGTAGACACTCTCAAGGCTGTGGAGGAAGCTTCGAAGTCCTTGCAAAGGGCTGCTTGGTTTGTTTCTCACAAGGGTCTTTTGGAATGCCATCAGCATCCATAGGGAGCACAGAACTGGAACACAGGCTCATTACCAGATCATCTATGAGAGGCAGTATGAATTTCTTGGCTGCCTTAGGTACCAAGGAGTAAAACATAGAAATAATAGGATGGCTAGATTTCGGTCTACCTGGAGCTTCCCATTCTGTATTAACTACTTTGTTAAAGACTGCCAGGAAGGGAATCCTAGAGGGGGGCAGCCCCATGCATTAGGAAGGTTCTTCTCTGAATGCTCTAGAAAATCAGGATCTGGTTCCTTGGTCCCTTTGGTGCCACTGGCAATTTCCAGAGCATGCAGCATCCTAGGGAGAAGTTTGGCATACATTAACTGAGGAAAGAGTTGGGTCTGCATGGTACTGACCACAGATTTTTCCTTCTCAGACAATTCTCCCTCCTCCTCAGACAATGAGGTGTCAAAAACCTCAGAGTCCTCCTCATGTGAATCCAGAAGGGGACTGGACTCCATCAAGATGAGAAAAGCCCATCTTCCTCCTCTTGGGGGGCAGGGTAGGATGGAGGTTTCTCTGGAAGCCCTCTTACCCTAGGCTGAAATGCTAAAGAGTTCCTTCTGTATATGGTGGGAGAAATTTTGCTTTTTTGGTCAGAATTGCTCATGACTTCCTTGATCTCCCTCCTCATCTCTTCCTTCAGCCAGCCTAAAAGGTTGGCCTGGGCATTCTCCTTCACAAGGTCTAAAGCAGGGGTGTCAAACATGCGTCCCAGGGGTCCTGAGCAACTGGCTGTCATCTGCTTCCTTCTCCCTCTCTCTTGCTTCCTTCTGCATAACATCTTGCTTTGCAAGGCTTGCTCAATTGCACAGGAGCTCCTCTGTTTTCTCCATTGGCTAAGGCTCCTCCCTTGGGGGGAAGGTAGGCAGAGCTTGCTTTGCAGGCTCTCTCCATCACACAACAGAACTGAGCCAAGCCTCTCTTCCTTCTATTGGCTGAGGCTCCTCCCCCTCCTGGTCCCCTGGGGAACGAAGGAAAGAGCCAGAGCTTCCTTTGCCCAGTTCCCTGGTTCCCATGAGAAAAATACAAAGAGAGCATCTTTAAGACCAATGAGTGCTAATGTTTTAAGCATTTTAAAAAATATATATATATATATATTTGTGTTTGTCTGTGTCCTTTATAAAGCTTGTATCTCCGCTACTTAATCTTAAATATATGGCCCAACCCGACATAGCCTGGCCCGACAAGGTCTCATTTATGTCTGATCCAGCCCTCATAACAAATGTGTTTGACACCCCTGAACTAAAGTCTGGGCTTCACTCTTGTGTTTTTCGGACTGTGGAAGTAGATGCCTGTCTAAATCTGACTCCATGCTTTCACGAGCATGGGAAGCCAAGAGGCCAAGGCACCCTGAGGACCATTTGCCTAACTAAACTTCCCCAAAAGTGAAACCAAAAAGATTCTCCCTGTTCTAGTTAATCCCTGCTAATTTAAACTGTTTTTGACCTTACTGGGATTCAGGAAGAAGTGGAGGGACCCAGCTGCAGGGGGAGCAAGTTCTCAACACTGGCCCTTCTTGCAGCTCCTGAAGATGCCACAGCAGGAGCTCCTGAGCCTGGGGCTATAAGCTCCACCAAAGTGCCAGTGTGGAGAATACTGTGACAAGGGGGAGGGCCATAGGGCTCTGATTCCTTGCTGCCTGTCTGCCTCCTGGTGAGCAGCGAGACAAAGAGGAGGAAGGTGAAGGGGGGGGCCTTCCCTCCACTAACCTGGGAGACTTCTCTCCCCTGTAGAGTTGCTGCAGCTCCCCGCCAGAGTCTGCAATCAGAGGATGCATCCTGCTTTCAAGGCACAGCGAAAGAACTGGGGAGTTCTGGGAACACAAGCCCTCTCTTCTGGATCCCACAAAGATGTCAACCCAGCCTCGGAGAGGAGGAGCCAGGATCTCAGAAGTCGAGACTGACCTATCCTTTGACCATTGGAGAACAACATGCTGTGTGATATAGCAGTCAGAAGAGGGCACTCTGCTCACACTGTACCCTTAGGTTTTCTCCAGTTCCAGTGTTGTGTTACTATTGTTCATCAACTCTGCAGCTGGGATATAAAAACAAAGGGCAGCTAGACCTAGAAAAAAGTAACCACCCATTTGAGAGCCTGCTGTGGTAATCACCTCTCAGAGGTCTGGAATTTGTCAGTAGTTTTCACATTGCTGTAAGTATTAAATAGGGAGATTGCTCCGAAGCAGAAGCACTGGCAGCATAAAGACCACCACCAACTAGTTCTTCCCTTAAATCCTGAGACTTTTGTCCTTCAGAGGCTGTACGCATCCTGGTGCTGAGACTGCCTCTGATTGAAACGGCCCTGGCAACAGTCCAGAATCAACTCTTTCCCCCACCTCATCCTTTGATAAGAGCTTAGTAATGCTACTTGCTTGCATGGCTAATAAATTACTGAGTCACTGCTAAATAATTAATGCTAAGTGAGGCCTGTAGTGGACTCAGGACAAAGAGCTCTACATAGGTCTATTTTTAGTTTTGGTGCTTTGGCTGTAACAGGGAAAGCAATTATGTTCTCAGACTAGGGTAAGAATACATTTCCTCCCCCCACCCCATCTTATCCAATTTGAAAACCTCATAGCATCCTCAAGTGGCTTGCTCTAATCCACCATGAAAATTTACAAAGGATTAGATATAAAAGAGGATAGAAGGTTCATGGTCGGGATGGTATCTTTTCCATGCAAACTCATACTGCATGCAAAAATAAGCAGCATATAGCACATTTTGGCTTTAAAAAGTTTCTAGTCGTTAGGATTGACTCTGTTCTCGGTGGCTTTCCTTAGCACAGTTTGTTACCCTCTTGTATTTTTATTATTTTAATTCCTGGTTGTAGCTCCCGAACCAACTTCTATCTCCTTATGACTTCTCTCTTGGGCTTCCTTTTATACACAGCAGTTAGTAAGATAGGCTACCCTGGATAGAAGGGAATTAAAGGTAGAGTCCTTGCTGGTTCATGCAGGAGTCAGTCTTGATAAAAAGGAAAAATAGGAACTCCTTAACTAGGCTCTACTTCCACCTGTTGCCTAAACAGACAGTTATGCCTTCCTCACCAGCTCAGTATCTCTTCTTGCACCCATGACTGGGGATGGGTATTTGGGAAGTAGTTGTCTCACAATACAAGGTAAACCATTTAAAATAGGCATTCCCGCCTATAGCAGCATCAGCTTGGGGTCCAAAAATGAGTTCATAGCCCACATTGTTTTAGTCAGTAACTATAAGATGCTGTTTCCTGTTTTTTAGGCCACCTTGCAACAGCATGCTGTTCTGACTTGCTACAATTCTATACAGAGTAAGTAACCTACTTACAAGCCTATACCATATTGCTTTCCTATCAAATGCTTACTGCTCAAAGACATAGCCAAGACCCACCACTCAATCAGGTCCATTGTAGTCAATATACATCCCTGCATGTATCATTCTTCAGCTTGCTGCCAAACTTGTTCCCATTCATGACAGAACCGCTGCCTCTGTGGTATCAGTACAGGGATGAAGGAGTCCACTGTATTTTCAGGAATACTTCCCCAGTACCCCAAGTGTACTGCAGCAGGTGGTTTTAGAGTGTCCTGGGGTGCGGTCAGATGTTACACTAAAAGCAGATGCATCACACTCCAATTTGAACCACCAATTTTGAATTGGCACATTTCCGATCAGACGATCACTCCCGAAAGAGAGCAGTCCCACACTGGTCCCATATTTGAATGATCAGACATCGCAGACCTGTATCGCTTCTTCCTGTGGGCATGTGCTTAAAATAACAAGTTCTGGCAAAACCTGGAGCGGAGAGAGAAGCAAACACGCACAAACACTTGGAGGGGGGTGAAGAGATCCTGACTGCCTCCTTCTCTAGGAACCATTAGTTGGATTGCACGTTGCACCCTCAGCTAAAAGCAGCATCCTCAAATTCCCTTTTTCTTCCCCCCCTCCCAACACACGCACACATATACACACACCTCCCACAGGGGGGTTGCAATCTCGTTGATATGGTTGCTGTAGAACTCAAGACATTTGTAGATTGATGGCGAGGGGAAAGGACTTTGGTTCGGGCCTCGGGGAGGACTTTCTTGCTTTCCATGCCTCCTGCAACCTTCCCTTCCCTCCCCTCCCCTTATGAGTGTTATTGTTGATGATGGATCACATTCCAAGAAAGAAAAGCAGCCCTTTCCAAAACTTTTTTTAAAATTGAGAGAGTCAAATCTGGATGATGCTCTTTTATTACAGGGCGAGCTGAAGGATGCAGTTAAACTTTTGGAAGAGAGTATGTGGGGAAGCCAGAGCGTTTCCTGGAGAATGACAATTTCAGTGCATGTGTTTGAGGGGGGAAAAAGCCAGAGGTAGTTGCAATGCATTTTGTGCAGTTGAAAAACAGCTGTTGTGGGAAGGGATCCTCGAGAGGGGGAAGCCTAGCCAGATGCATTCAAACTGTCGATCAGCAGAGAACTACTTTCAGGGAGAACTGGGACTTGATGTTGACACATGGAGATCCCGCATAATGGGGATATTATATTCCAGTCCCTCTAAAAAAGAAAGATTCTGCTCCCGTGTAGCCCATATTGACAGGAAAAATGCAAAACTCTGCTAAACGGTTATGTTGTCATGTGTACACATGAATTTGTCTGTTAATAATGGTGCCAGAAACGGCTGCAGTTTGAGGGAATTGCAAACTGCCTGCATCACGGATGAGCCGTTCAGACAGAAATAACCCGATTGTATGCCGCACCAAGCAGGAAGGACCGGACTTTCTCTGGGGTCAAACTGTGGCGAGATCAATCTGGGGCAGGTCGGGATGACTATGAGTTGCTGCCGAGTAACAGATGTGGAAGTCAATGTGCTTAGGAAATCCGAATGGGAAACATGCCTGTGTCGGAACTAAAGGAGTGTCTGAACGTACCCCTGCAGATTTAATTTGCATAAAGGTGGTATGGTTTGGCAACCCTGGAGGATGACTGTCATAACCACCATTTTCCAATGTTACCTGTACAGGCTGACCAGCTGCCTTCCTCTGTTCCCAAGCAGCAGCTATTAACATCTCCCAGCCATGGTCCTCCCTTCAAGACAACTGAATTGAAATTGTGTATTCAGCCACTTCCCATCTGGCCTAGAATGTCTGTCTTCAACATCAGATGCAGCAAATTTAGCTAAAATTTCTCAAGGCAGGAAAATGCAACAGACGAGCAGGGAACTTCACAAATGCACACCTTTGAGAACAAAACATTTTAATGACACTTAAGGCTGAGTTGGATTCTCTTTTTACACCCCCAACAACTGAGCAGTTTCCCCTTCCCCCAGATAATTTATTACATCATACCTATTGTCTAATTATTGGACTGGGTTACCTTAACTCAGGCATTGCTGAGCTTCTGATTATGGTATCTTACTGGGGCGGGGGGAGAATGTTTAATTACAGCAAGTATAATTGGCATGATCATGGTCACAGTAATACAGAGGAGCTGCCACCTGAAGAACAATTTGAGCTGTGCATGCAATAGCGTAGGCACAGCGGCTGCAAAGGAAAGGGAGGAGGATCAGAGCAAGGAACTAGAAGAGGTGCTCCAGTGCTTCATTTCACCTCCAGGAAGTACACAAGTTTTGCACAAGCACATTGACGAAGTCAGCCCAGGCACAGGCAGCAAGCATTAAAAACTGCTCAGAAAAGGCCAAGCTTACAATAAACAGGAAAGTTTCTTACCCACTAACACCCCCCTTCCTTCTCCCACTCCCCCACCCCTAAGACACAATGGTTTGGGAAAAAATATAGCACTGCTCCCCGTAGTCCCCCAAAGGTACAACAAGAGTTGGTTCCTCCATCCGCCCACCCCAGGCAATTAACAAAATAAGAAGTTGGGCTCAGTGGAACACAGTAAAGTTTTAGAATTCATCTTCCTTCGGTCTCCGTCAGTGTTGTTGTATAGTCATTTATATTTACACATACATAAATGCCATCCCTACTCCATCCCCTGGACTCCTCAGGACAAGGCTGCAGGGACCCTTCCACCAGAAAGGATGGCTTCTCTTTGCAAGGGGGTCAAGAACAGATAGTTAATACTCTTCCATGATTACAGGAGGGTGAACTAGTGGGTGGGAGGTGAACGGACAAAGGTCTGGGATTAGAAATTTGATATTAGTGTGAAAACTTTTATAAAGAGGTATCTCTGTTTCCCCCTCATGGCCACAGAAAATGGTCGAGAGCACTTGGAACGAACAGCTTTCCCCTCCAGTAGAGGATGACCAGGTGGAGCACCTTGGCAAAATCTTCCAAAAAAGGCTTGATGTTTTGCAGATGACTTGGCCTCCTACTGAGATGTAAGGGCATCAATCTTCAGGTGCAGTCATGGAGCCATTCAAATCAGAAAAGAGATTTTCAAACCCAGCCAGTCATTGTCACCTTCCACTATTAGTGCCCACAGATTGAAGAAACAACTTACATCCCTGGTCTGCATGGCCCTTCCCTCCCCTCTGCTAATGCCTACTCCAGAAAGACAGGCAAAGGTAGCCAAATCTGCTGGAATAAGGACAGATGCAGAGACCAGTGTCGAGACCATTGTATAATAATTTACTGTGATTCAATCTGTGGACTCTGTACAAGTTGCCAGAAGGGAAGGAGTTAAGAAGAGGAAGGGAGGGTTGGTTTCTGCTGTCGTTTTAAAAAAATCATTCATTGCAGGCCTTGCTGAAGTTTTGAGACAGTCTGTGCCGAGCTCTTAGGATCTGAAGACACCATCATCACCTGTCCCCTTCTCTTGAATCCATTTGATTCTTCTTTGACATCACCTCCATTTTCACACTATGCACAGTGGAAACCCACTCCAAAGTCACATTCCGGTCAGCTAAGGAAAGAGAAAGCAAGGATTCAGACAAGATGCCACTTTAAAAACACTCCATTCTAAATTTGGAGTAATGAACTTCTTTAGAACCAACTAAGTAGAAGCCTTTTTACTTCGGTCTTCATTTCCCACTTTCTTTGTTTCACCACCTTTAAAAAAAAAGCAAATAGCTTATTTGTGTGAACAGTCTATATTACTCAGGTATGCCAACTTCTTGCCCAATGCATATTTAAGACACAATTCATATAAGTACATGCATCACATGATATTTTGCTAGTCAATGATTTAGTGAAGGTATGACCTGCCTTTACTGAACAGCACTGCATTTGTTGAGGCAGCGTGATAGATCTATCAGTACTGGCTGCCTTTGCACATCCAAGTCATTGTCTGATACTGCAAGTGGTGAATGAGGACTTGTAGCTGCCGGGAGCAGCCCTAAGCCATTACACAACAGCATCCCGGTGCAGAAAACATTTAGCCTGCCTGTCTCCTTTTCCACTCCTCTTAAACCATGCCCACCTAATCTTCAACACCAAGAAGTGTTGCTTCTTGGAGCTTGTAAAGAAAAGCAACTTAGTAAATAATTCAAACAAAGCACAAACAATCTCTAGCACCTGCTTTAAAATAAACTGAAGGGAGAATGAAACATTGTACTTACCTGAAGGGTTCTTCTCTTCAGTGGGATGAAGTCATCCAGGCAGGGTTACACAAATTTTTGTATGCTTTCCAGGACAAAAAGGGAGTGTCCCTTCCAGACATAAAATAACGTCTTGAGCCCTGTTTGTAATTCAAATGTGCAAACCATTTATTTAAAACTCATACAACATAGAAAAGGAGCCCGAACCGTAACAACCAATGGGTGGGAAATTACCTGGATGACTTTGTCCTACTGAAGAGAAGAAACCTTCAGGTAAGTACAATGTTTCATTCTCCTTCGATGGTGGAAATCATCCACACTGGTTATGTAACCAAGCTGGATCTGCAAGAGGTGTGCTAAAGTGTGAAGACTGACTACCTATTGGAGGACCTTTCTCCCAAAAGCAGCCTCTGTCAACTGATGCTGATCCAGTCTGTAGTGCTTTACAAAGGTAGTGAAAGAGGACCATGTTGCTGCTCGACACATTTCCTCAATAGGAGCCTTAGTGGCAAATGCAGCTAATTTAGCTGCCGCTCTAGTGGAATGAGCTGTGATGCCTGATGGCACCCTAAGTCCTGGACACTCATATCCCTACTGTATGCACAATCTAAGCCACAAGACTATGGTAGATTCAGATACACTTTTGCTTAAGCTTAAAGTTCTGTGTGAAACAAAAAGAGAGGTTCTGAATGAGGCTGTCCGTTTGATGTGGATCTGGAAACATCTAATCTACAAAGGACTGGTGTTGATTTGGTTAAACTACAGAAAAAAGGTACTGATTGCTAACTCTTCATTCCGGGACTAATTAAATTTAAACAAAACAAAAGTAAAAGGTGGGAGTTGGAAATACTGAAAGCCTGAAAGGAGAAGAAGGGGCTAAATTTGAACTTTGTAAGCTTAAAAGACAGTGTTAAAAGAAGAAAGGAATTTATTGTTTAGTCTATCTGTGGTTGAGGAGGCAGCCCCATCGTTACAGATCTGCAGCGTTCACAGTCAATACAGGAAATACATCAGATATCGTGAGATTTCTCTACCAGTGAAATGAGATTTGAAGGCAAGAAAAGCAGGAAGTATTGGAGGAAGAAGGAAGTCAACGAAGTAAACAGCCTACTCTAGGATTATAATACCAGAGAGAAACATCGGTGGCCATTGTTGTTGGGAGGACTAAGTTTTAACATCGTTTTTAAAATGACTGGGACATTAAAAATTGGTGGAGTTAACAGATTTGGCAATTAAAAAATTACTACTGTTGGACAGTAGATAAGAAGACTTGAACTGGTAAAAGGGAAAAAAGGGGGGAAAAGTAAAGTGAAGCAAAAGTTGCGACCGCCATTTTGGGAGAAATAAAAGCTTTAAACGTTAATATCTGAGCCTGGGAGGCTCAGAGGACAGCGAAATTGGGTGTATTGGAAAGGGCAAGCTTCACTTTATCAAACCTGATGGTTCAAATTTAATTTGGTGAGATCAAATATTTTGATCTTTTTTAACATGTCAGACCCGAAACGAACTCGTGCTAGGTCTGCTTCAATAGAGAAAATGCAAGCCCAATTAGATGCAATGGAAGCTAGGATAATGAAGGGGGTGAAAGAAATGATAACTGCCTCTAAAAAAGAAATAAGAAAGGATATTGAGAACTCAAAGAAAGAATTAAAAAAAAGAAATAGAGAATCTCAGAAATGACACTGTGGTAATAACAAAGAAAGTACGAGAAGTGGAAGAGAGAGTGAAAACACATGACTCCACCTTGTTAAAATTACAAGAAAAAGTGACAATTCATGACTGCAAACTGATGGAAACTCAGATCCGTCTGAGAGGTGTACCTGAAGATGAAGAATCATATCTGAAAGAATACATAATAAAAATAATTGCAGAATTTTTGGAGGAAGATCCTGAAGGGAATAGAAATATGTATGACTATATGTAGAGTAAATTCACTCTATGCAAAAAAGAATAATCTGCCAAGAGATGTGGTCATAAGATTTATGACAAAAGAAATGGTGGGAAAAATCATGAATAAAAACTTTGAAAAGTCATTGACAGGGGAGGCAGTAGAATAAGAATTATGAAAGAACTGCCAAGACAAGTGTTAACTGACAGAAAGGCATATAAAAAATTGACAGAAAAACGACGTGACAATGGAATGAGGTATAGATGGATAATACCTGAAGGTTTGAACTTGAACTTCAAGGGAAGAAGAAGATGATGATGATATTGGATTTATATCCCGCCCTCCACTCCGAAGAGTCTCAGAGCGGCTCACAATCTCCTTTATCTTCCTCCCCCACAACAGACACCCTGTGAGGTGGGTGGGGCTGGAGAGGGCTCTCACAGCTGCTGCTCTTTCAAGGACAACCTCTGCCAGAGCTTTGGCTGACCCAAGGCCATCCCAGTGGGTGCAAGTGGAGGAGTGGGGAATCAAACCCGGTTCTCCCAGATAAGAGTCCGCACACTTAACCACTACACCAAACTGGCTCTCCAGGGAAAAGGAATACAATCACAAATACACAGGAACTGCGTAGATTTTATGAAGAAAATAAAGAATTTGCACCATGATGGATTACAAATTGATATCTCGGAATGTAAATGGACTAAATTCACCACAAAAAAGAAAGGCAACGTTTCATTGGATAAAAAAACAAAATTATAATATAGTATGTTTGCAAAAAGTGCACATTAGAGAAAAGGATTATAAATTTTTATGGAATAAACAATTGGGATTAGAATTTTTTACATTGGCTGAACAGAAGAAGAGAGGAGTAGTCTTTTATATTAAACAAGAATCAGACCCAAAATTGGTATTTATAAGGGTGGAAGATATATAGCGGTAGAAATTACTTTGAATGCCAAAATAACATTGTTGTTGGGACTTTATGCTCCAAATAGTGCTGAAGACATTTTCTTTAAAAATATTACACAACATCTTGATGAAGTGACCTATGAGCAAATTTTATTGATGGGGGACTTTAACGGAACAATTCAGAATACGATACATAGATCTGGGAAGGAAAAAAATGATGGCAGTCAAGGCCGCAAAGAAAACATACTTTGCAGCTAAGATTGCGTCTGCAAATTCGTGCCCAGCACAATTGTTTAGGATAATTCGTAATTTTACTACATTGCCACAAGGCAACCCAAACGTTAAGGAATTGGAGATAGGCTGTGAGGCTTTTGCGAACTTTTTTGCAGACAAGATCCAGTTGCTCCGTCACGACTGCCCTGCCAATTTGGATACAGTAAGTGAACTCGAGGCCCAATGCGTGTCTTCTGGTTTGATCTTAGACTGCTTCGACCCACTCAGCTTGGAGGAAGTTGACAGAGTCCTCGTCACTGCACGCCCTACAACTTGTGATCTGGACCCATGCCCCTCCTGGCTAATTAAGGCTTGCCAGGAGGAGCTAAGATGTCCTATACGGGACATCATAAATAGATCTCTTTCAGAGGGCTTCTTTCCAACACCCCTGAAGGAGGCAGTGGTCCGCCCTCTCCTGAAAAAAGCTACATCAGATCCGGCCGAATTGGCTCATTACCGGCCGGTCTCAAATTTGCCCTTTTTGGGCAAAATTATAGAGAGGGCTGCGGCGTTGCAGTTACAGGCTTTTCTGGATGACACTTCCACCATAGATCTGTGCCAGTCTGGCTTCCGCCCGGGCCATGGGACGGAGAGTTTTGGTCGCCCTCATGGATGACCTCCGGCGACATCTGGATTGAGGTGGCTCGGCGGTACTGCTGCTGTTAGACCTATCGGCTGCGTTTGATATGGTCGACCATTGGCTGCTGACCCGCCGCCTCGCCGACGCAGGAATTCGGGGGCTAGCCTTACAGTGGCTCTCCTCCTTCCTTGAAGGTCGGGGACAAAGGGTGGTGATTGGAGGAGAGCTGTCCCAGAGACACCGACTTAATTGTGGGGTGCCTCAGGGGGCAGTTCTCTCCCCGATGTTGTTTAACATCTACATGTGCCCCCTTGCCCAGATTGCCCGGAGGTATGGGCTGGGTTGCCACCAGTATGCTGATGACACCCAGCTCTATCTATTGATGGAAGGCCGGACTGACGATGTCCCTATAAATCTGGACCGGGCGTTGCAAGCCGTGGTGGGTTGGCTCAGGCTGAGTGGGCTGAAGCTGAATCCAGTGAAGACAGAGGTCCTTTGCGTGGGTCACGGCGGGCCAGGAGGGGAGATCTCCCTACCAACCTTTGACGGTGCGTCACTGATACCAGTGCACAGGGTCAAGAGCTTGGGAGTACTACTGGAGCCTTCCTTGACAATGGAGGCCCAGATAGCTGCCACTGCTAAATCCACCTTTTTCCACCTTAGGAGGGCGAGGCAGTTGGCCCCCTTCTTGCAGCGTAGCGACCTGGCAACTGTGATCCATGCAACGGTCACCTCGAGGCTGGACTACTGTAATGCCCTCTACATGGGGCTGCCCTTGTACCGAACGCGGAAACTACAGCTAGTGCAGAATGCAGCGGCCAGGCTGTTAGTGGGACTACCATGGTGGGAACATGTATAGCCTAGGCTGCGGGAGCTGCACTGGCTGCCAATTGTGTACCAAGTTTGTTACAAGGTGCTGGTTATTACCTTTAAAGCCCTATATGGCCGAGGACCTGCCTACCTTAGGGACCGCCTCTCTCCATATGTTCCCCAGAGAGCACTGAGATCTAGTTCCCAAAATCTTCTACGAATCCCTGGACAAAGGGAGGCCAGACTGAAAACAACGAGGGAGCAGGCCTTCTCTACAATGGCTCCCCAATGGTGGAATCAACTACCAGAGGAGGTACGAGCCCTGCGAGACCTAAATCAGTTTCGCAGGGCTTGCAAAACCATCCTCTGCCAACTTGTGTTTAAGATGGAACCCGGGTAATGACACCTAGCCATCCTATACATATATCGAAATAGCACTTTAATCTGTAGCCTATGATATTTTAATTGTTTATTTAACTTAATTTGAATGTAATTTAACTATGTTTTAATTGTCTTTTATAGTAATGATTGTATTTTATTGTAATCATGGTATATTCCATGTCCTGTGAGCTGCCCTGAGCCCACTTCGGCGGGGGAGGGCAGGATATAAGAATATTATTATTATTATTATTAAAGAAGGGAAATTGCCAAAGTATTTTTTTGAATTTTTTTGAGCCTGCCTAGGCAGGGAGGGCGGGATATAAATAAAATTAAAAAAAAAAGAATTGGTTAAACAGGAGAGTTTGGAAGATATATGGAGGAAGTTTAATCCTGAAGTACGGGACTATACCTTTTTTCAGCTAGACATAGTTCTTTCTCTAGAATTGACATGTTGTGGGGTACTAAAGATTTGGGGCGTATAACAAAGAAAATAGAGATATTACCTCTAATAGGAGCTGATTATAACCCAATAATGTGGATTACAAAACTGTCGAAAAAGTCAAGAAGATGATTAAATTAAGATTTACTACAAAATAAAGAAATAGTGACATCTCTAGAAAATGAAACCAAAGCATACTTCCAAGTAAATGACAGAGAGGATATAGAATTTCAGACGGTATGGGATGCCTACAAGGCAGTAATGAGAGGATTTACTAATAACATTGAATAATAAAGACAAGAGAGCAAAAGATAAACAGATGTTGGACATTCAAAATGAAATTAAGAAAAAAGGTGAATTAAGGAAAAGGCCAGGGAAAAAGAAAATAAGGGAGATTACAATATTGCAAGCACAAATGAGACATCTGTTAAATAAAGAATTGGAATGGAATTTGAAGAAATTAAAACAGAAATCTTTTGAGGGAGCGAATAAACCTGGAAAATATTTGGCCTGGCAATTGAAGAAAAAGAGAGAAAGTAAAATTATTAATAAAATTGTGGTGATGGAGGCGAGATGGTAGATCAAGAAGGAATAAAGAGAATTTTTAAAATATTATGCTAAACTATTTAAAGGTGTTAAAGTAAAGAAGGAAAAGATGGAAGCGTATTTGCAGAAGATTAAAATAGCACCCTTAACTGATTATATGGAAAAAGTTTTGAATGATCCAATTGAAAAAATAGAAATTGAAGTAGCGATTAATGCAATGAAAACTGGAAAGGCACCTGGACCAGATGGATTTACGGCAAATTTTTTAAAACGTTTAAAAAAGAATTAATACCGAAACTTCAAAAATTAATGAATGTGATAAGAATAAATGGAAAAATACCAAATACATGGAAGGAAGCAGTAATTTCGTTGATTCCAAAGGAAAATAGAGATGTCACTAATGTAAAGAACTATAGACCAATCTCATTATTAAACAATGATTATAAGATATACACAAGAATCTTAGCAGAACGGCTTAAACAATATCTAATAAACTTTATAAAGGAAGACCAAGCGGGTTTTCTCCCTAAAAGGCAAATAAGAGACAATATTAGAACTGTTGTAAATATTGTAGAATACTATGAAAGACATCCAGAGAAGGAAGTTGCATTATTCTTTGCGGATGCAGAGAAAACTTTTGATAATTTGAATTGGGACTTTATGTTTGTAGTAATGGAGAAATTAAAGTTTGGGGAAAACTTTATAAGAATGATAAAAGCAATTTATACTGAACAACGTGCAAGGTTGGATTGGATTATAAAAGTTATAACATGGAGTGAAATGGACAATTGACAAGAATTTTAAGAGGCTGTGATCTTGAAACTTTTAAGTTGGATTGGAAGAAGTTTATTAGTTATATAGAAAAAGTGGAAAATAAAAAGACATTGGGCAATTTTTGATAATGATTAAGTCTTAAAAGAAAGAAAAATAGAAATTTTTGTTTTATTAGTTAAGGGTACCTTTAAATATTAGAATTTTAATATTAGAATATTAATATTTTAATATTAGAATTTTACTTGACTAGCGGGGGTCAAGTAACGGGGGGAGGAAGGGTTATAAGTGGGGGAGGAAGGAAGGAAGAGCCAGTTTGGTGTAGTGGTTAAGTGTGCGGACTCTTATCTGGGAGAACCGGGTTTGATTCCCCACTCCTCCACTTGCACCTGCTAGCATGGCCTTGGGTCAGCCATAGCTCTGGCAGAGGTTGTCCTTGAAAGGGCAGCTGCTGTGAGAGCCCTCTCCAGCCCTACCCACCTCACAGGGTGTCTGTTGTGGGGGAGGAAGATAAAGGAGATTGTGAGCCGCTCTGAGACTCTTCGGAGTGGAGGGCGGGATATAAATCCAATATCATCATCATCATAATAATAATAATAATAATAATAATAATAATAATAATAATAATAATAATAATAATACTTTTTATTTGTATCCCGCCCTCCCTGCACAAGCAGGCTCAGAAAAGTTAGAAAGTAATATATGGGATAGTTAAAAAGAAGTAATTAATAATGCAAGAATTGATTGTTACCATATGTTACTGGAATAAAATTGTATTTAAAAACACTTATAAAGCAGTAATGAGGGGTATATTAATTACATTGAATAATAAAGACAAAAGAGCAAAAGAAGAAAGGCTGTCAGCACTGCAAAATGAAATAAATAAAAAAGAAAAGGACTTGAAAAGAAGACCAGGGAAGAAAAAATTAATAAAAGAAATTACGATATTACAATCCCAAGTTAAACATTTGCTGATTAAAGAATTAGAATGGAATTTAAAAAATTTGAAACAGAAATCGTTTGAAAGTGCGAACAAACCTGGTAAATATTTGGCCTGGCAACTAAAAAAAAAGCAAGAAAATAAGACTATAAATAAAATCATGGCAAATGGGAAAACAATAGTGGATCAAGAAGGAATTAAAAGAAAATTCTTTAAATACTATGCAAACTTATTCAAAGGTGTGAACATAAGTAAAGAAAAAGTGGAAGAGTATCTACGAAACATCCAGGTGGCACCTTTGACGGAATATATGAAAAAGACATTAAATGATCCAATAGAGAAAATTGAAGTAGAAGCAGCAATAAAAGCAATGCAAGAGGGTAAAGCTCCAGGGCCAGATGGATTAACATCAAAATTTTACAAATCTCTTAAGGACGAATTAACACCCAAACTGTTGAAGTTGTTAAATACGATAAGAGAAGAAGGGAAAATTCCAAAGACCTGGAGGGAAGCTGTAATTTCTTTGATTCCTAAGGAAGATAAAGATAGCACAAATGTAAAAAATTATAGACCAATCTCATTGTTGAATAATGACTATAAGATCTATACAAGAATTTTAGCAGAGCGATTGAAACAATACTTGACCAACTTTATAAACAAAGACCAAGCGGGATTTCTTCCTAAAAGACAAATAAGGGACAATGTAAGAGCTGTTGTTAATGTCGTGGAATATTATGAGAAGCACCCAGAAAAAGAAGCGGCCTTATTTTTTGTCGACGCAGAGAAAGCCTTTGACAACTTAAATTGGGACTTTATGTTTGCAGTAATGGAAAAAATTAATCTAGGGGAACAATTTATAAAAATGACAAGAGCAATATATACAGATGCAAAACTGTGTATAAATGCAGACCTCACCAAAGAATTGAAAGTGAGTAAAGGAACAAGGCAAGGATGCCCGTTATCACCATTGTTGTTTATAATGACCCTGGAAATTCTGTTACAACAAATTCAAAAAGATGAAGAAATAGAAGGTCTAAAAATCAGAAGATTCTCTTATAAATACAAAGCGTTTGCAGATGATATAGTGTTCATAATGGAGAATCCGATTCAAGTGTCACCATTGCTGTTAGCTAAGATAAAAGAGTACGGAGAACTAGCAGGATTATACATAAATAAGGAGAAATCAAAATTCCTTTGTAAAAACATGCAACCAAATAAAATAAAAGAACTACAAAAGGTGACGGGTTGTGAAGTCACAACCAAAGTTAAGTACCTTGGAATAGAGATAACAATGAAGAACATTGATTTATTTAAAAACAATTATGAAAAACTGTGGTGTAAGATGGACAAAGATTTGATGAAATGGAACAAGCTTAACTTGTCCTTACTGGGCAGGATAGCTGCAATTAAAATGAATATTTTGCCAAGGATAATGTATCTGTTTTAAACCATCCCGATTGTAAAAGATGCAAAACAATTTAACAAATGGCAAAGGAAAATTTCTGATTTCATTTGGGCCGGAAAGAAACCAAGGATAAAGATGAAGATCTTAACGGATGCCAAAGAGAGAGGAGGTTTCCAACTTCCCGATCTAAGATTGTATCACGATGCAGTTTGTTTGACATGGATAAAAGATTGGATAATGCTGTTAGACAAAAAACCTTTATGGTTAGAAGCTCACGGAAATAAATTCGGCTGGCACGCGTACATGTACTATGGGAAGAATAAAATGGATGGTTTTTTCTCTCACCACTATGTCAGAAATACTTTACTAAATACTTGGATAAAATACAAGAAATACGGGGACGAGAGAAAACCGCTATGGATAGTGCCAGCAGAAGTAATAAAAATAACAGCTGAATCCGAAGAAAAAAGAGAAATGTCATATAATCAACTGCTTAAGATTCAAGGAGACAAAATTGAATTAAAAACCTCAGAAGAGCTAAATAACAATTATGATTTGTTTCAAATGCAACAAATTAAAAGCTTGATGGAAAATGACATAAAATCAGAGGGAATTAGACGAGAACAAACAGAACTGGAAAGGGTCTTGCTAGGTGACAATGAAAAATTGATATCAAAAGTATATAAGTTATTATTGAAATGGTCTACAGAAGAAGAAGTAGTAAAGTCTCAAATGGTCAAATGGGCAATCAATGTGAACAGAGAAATACAAATGGATGCATGGGAGCACCTCTGGAAGAACTCAATGAAGATATCAACTTGTCAAAGTATTAAAGAGAACTGTTTTAAGATGATGTATAGGTGGTATATGACTCCGAAAAAACTGGCTAAGATAAGTAAGAAAATGTCGGATAGATGTTGGAAATGTAAAAAACATGAAGGTTCTTTCTTCTATATGTGGTGGACATGTGAAAAAGCGAAAGAATTCTGGAAGATGATACAACAAGAAATCTCCAAATTTTTGGGCTATGACTTTAAGAAAACTGCAGAGACATTTTTACTTGGATTATAATTAGAAAAATTTCCAAAAGAAGACAGGACTCTAATTTGGTACCTGCTATCAGCTGCTAGGACATTATACGCGCAGCTTTGGAAGCAAGAAAAAGTACCGGAGAAATGGGACTGGACCATGAAAGTTTTATCGTGGTGCGAAATGGACAAACTAACTAGAACACTAAGAGACTATGATTTAGAGATATTCAAAAGGGAGTGGAGAAAATTTAAAGGATATATGGAGAAAACTTGGAAAGTAAAGAAACACTGGACAATTTTTTAGTAGTAAGAATATATATATTGAACTTTGAGCAGTTAGAAGTGCCTTTAATATTGATTTTGAATTTATAACCTCGGGGAAGTCAACATTGGAGGAAGGGGGGATGGAAATGTCATACGGGTTAATGCGGGGGGGGGGAATTAAGAAATAGTTAAGTTTTGTAACCATATGCTACCAATAAATTGTTTAAACTCAAAAACAAAACAAAAAAAATCAGATAAGGAGGCTACCAATAGTACAAAGAGAAGACTCTGGCTGATTCTCCATTTAGCTTTACTACAGATCTTGTGAGCACTGAATCTGCCTGCTACAAAGTCACATCATTCAGAATGCTTCCACATTTAAAAATCTGTTCCTCACCCTTTGTGGAGTTTTACATATATATTTGTAAAAAGCTTGCAGAACCTCACCCCTCCCAGAGGCTGGAGGTTCAATTCAACTGTATCTCAAGATGCCTGGTCATAGGGGTGTGTGTGGGTGAAACCCCAGTCAAGGTGCTGCTGTCACACACACAACACTCCCAACCACCCAAAACAAGCTTTGGAACTGGGCTTTTATTCCAGGAGGGGGAAGGAGAAATGGGCAGAGCCACCAACAACCTGGAGCAGGGGAGAGATGCCGCCCCAGGCAAGGACCCCCACACAGCAGTGCACGCATTGCTGCCACATACCACCTCTTTCTCCTTGCAAGGAAAGCTGGACTCAGAGGAGAAGAAGGTGCCGCGGAGCTCAGCTGCTCTTGCCTGAAGGTGAGAGCATCCGGGCAAGTCCAGGTGCACTCTTCTCCTCCGAGTTTAAAGTAGAAGAATGGGTTCCACTTGGCTGCTCTCGCTTTCAAGGTGAGAGCAGCCAGGTGGAGTGTGTTCTCCTCTGAGCCCAGCTTCCCTTATGAGGGAAGCCAGGCTTGGTGGACAGTGTTGCCGATGCACTGTCCAGCTGCTCTCAGTTGAGACTGGCAGGGAGAGGGTGCCCATAGGTGAGGTGGTGCCCTAGGTTGCCGCCTACCTTGCCTACTCCCATGTACCGCCCATGGGTCCTGCTGCCTCAGGCAAGCACCAGCGCCCCTCGTGACAGTGCACACATTGCTGCCGTGTGCCACCTCTTTCACCTGCCCAGGACCCAGGCAGCTGAAGGGGTTGGCAGGATGCCTCTCTGCCACTCGGGGGCTGCCTTCCTTTGCAAAGGAAGGCAGCCTCTGAGCGGTGTGCATGTCGCCACTGCCTCTTTTGCTTGCCCAGGACCTGGGCAGGCCCAGTGCTAGGGCCTCGGGCACCCCAGGCCAGCACCTGCCTCGAGCCCCCCCCTCGTCTGCCCCCCCCCCACATTCCATCTGTGGGGATAGCAGACTATGCAATGTGGAAGGAGGGCTGGGCAGGATCCAGCTGAGCCAAGCCTGCACAGTGCACTCTCAGAGGCATGGAGCACCTCCAAGAGCACACTGAGGAGGTGTTCTCCTCCGAGTCGCACTCAGAGAAGCTGCGCCGACACCCTGCCCAGTTGCTTTCACCTTGAAGGTGAGAGCAGTCAGATGGGGCATGTTCTCTGAGTTCAGCCTCTCTTGCAAGGGAAGCCTGAGACGAGTACACACCGTCTCACCTCTGAGCAACACACCTAGCAACTTCCTGAATCAGTGTTCTCGCAAGTAAATGATGGACAGGGCTTTCGGGAGGTGTTTGAAAACTCAGAGGGAAAGTTCTACAATTACAAACTTAGATCTGGATGTTCAGGAAAACTCCTGTTCAAAAGTACTCTTGTAAAGTGAGGAGTAACTCTGGGGTGAAACTGCTTTCAGTGTCAATTCTAGAAAATGAATGTAAACAACTTCAGAAAATGCAGAGCAAGGCAGAAGTGATGGCAGTATGAAATGTAGATGGACACTTTTAAATGCGCACTGAGAGAGAATCTTCTGCCCAGTGTAGAATCAGCCTCAGTCAGGAGTTAATGCAGCTTTCCTACGGTTGCTCCAGCACCAAATATGTCAGACAATTCTAATATGGGAATAGGCAAGATATGTATATTACCGGGTACAGATACACTGTGAACAGACAGTAACAAAAGTCCTGCGATATCCAGGCACAAGGACAGAAAACTACTTTTCCTTCTATACTAAAAAAAATACAATGTAGAGAACCTTTGTTCTTAACAAATGGCCCCAATACGTCACCATTCTCAATCTCTAAAACATACTATTCATTCTTCCTGCTGCCTCCCCCCCACCCCATTATGCAATTCTCCAAGCTTCAGAATGAAGCTGGGTCTTATTTCTGTTGTGAGTGATTAAGGAAAAACTAGATCCTATTTCCTCCTCCAGAAAACAGATTTGGGACCACACCTAAAAACATGCTGCTGAGTTATGCTCTCCCTACAGGGCAGATTTCAAGTAAGGGGGAAAGTTCAGAAGGGCAGGAGCTCTACACTGAACACATAATGTGGATAAGTGCATGGGATGCAGCAATGGAAAAACACTTGGCAGGCTCCAGAACTTCTCTTCCTCAAAGCCTTTGGCAGTTGCATCCTGCTCAGGGCAGGCAATTTAAGCAGCACTTGGGATTCATCAGAGTGCTTTCAGTAGAGAAAGAACAGGAAATTACCCCCCCCAAAAAAATAAAACTCACATCCCCAGCCAGAGGAAACACTCCCAGACATCTGGATTATCTACACATCTGGAAACCTCCCATAATAACAATAGCTGCCCTAGGTGCAGCTCAAGAATTAGACCCATTGGGAGATCCCAACGAATTTATTTGACAGCTTGAGTTGTAAGTTAACTTCTGGGCAGAGTGGAGTTTAGTGCAATTAAAAAAAAAACCCACACGTCTTGCCTAATGTGTTATTCCAGTCTTAGCTGTGTTTACTGTTCAGTTACTTAGGCACCTTAACTCTAGCTCTACCTGGCAACTAAATCTCCCCTGCCTATATGTAATAATTCAAGAAATACGTTCTAATGAATTTGAAGAAGTGTACATGTGTACATGCAAAGTCTCAGTTCTTGCTTATATCCAGCATTGAACTTTGTCTTAAAAGTGACAATGAATTCAAACTTTGTTCTCACATCTGTTAACTCTCATATTTGTATGCTAATTTACTGCCATTCACAGATCTTACTCCAATATCAATCCAATATCAGCTATAATTATCCAGTACTTGTGTATCTTGACTCTTAACAGGCCCTTCCAGACAGCAACCCCCTCTTCCTATATGTAATGGTTGAGGAAATTCTGTTTCACTGTATCTGAGGGAGTGTGTTTGCACATGAAAGCTTATACCTTGAATAGAACTTTGTTGGTCTTAAAGGTGACATTGGACTCAAATTTTGTTCTGCATCAGACCAACATGGCTACCCACCTGAATCTGTACACATACACAGTTTCTCTCTCTCTCTCTCTCTCTCTCTTTCCTTTTGAGGAGCTCTACTTTACAAATGAGCTCAGCTGTCAGCCTCTCCCAGACAGATGCTCTGAATCTAAGGGGAATAAGATACAGGCCTACATAATGGTTTCTGTCCTACCTATGGGTCTCAAGACTCACACATCTAATCCAGGGACCCAGGGCCGGATCTAGGGGGAGCAAGAGGGGGTGCCTGCCCCTGGCGCTGTCAGGGGGTGCCAAATTGGCCACCCCA
Source organism: Heteronotia binoei (assembly GCF_032191835.1). Classification (NCBI taxonomy): domain Eukaryota; kingdom Metazoa; phylum Chordata; class Lepidosauria; order Squamata; family Gekkonidae; genus Heteronotia; species Heteronotia binoei. Next base: position 161,971,529 of record NC_083243.1, on the reverse strand, counting down.
CCCACGCTTTTCTCCTCCCCGGGTCTGTGTCCACAGACCCAGGGAGGAGAAAGTGAGGGCATCCCAGTGGTGTTTGCACTGTCCTTGGAGCCGAGGACAGTGAAAATGCTGCCCCAGCCCCTTTCTCCTCCCCCAATCTGTGTGCACAGACTGGGGGAGGAGAAAGTGAGGGTGTCCCAGTTGTGTTTGCGCCATCCTTGGGAGCCGAGGATGGTGCAGATGTTGCCCCCGCTCCTTTCTCCTTCCCCATCTGTGTGCACAGACCCAGGGAGGAAAAAGCGAGGGCATCCCAGCAGCGTTTGCACTGTCCTCAGAGCTGAGAATGGCACAAATGCTGCGGTGCCACCCCCACCCCCTTTTTCTTCCAGGATCTGCGCACAGACCCTGGAAGAAAAAAAGGGGAGGGCACCTGTGGGGGATAGAGGACTGGGGCTGCATTGTGGGGGTGCCTTGCCTGGGGCAGCGGGCACACACCCTCACACACTATTTTTGTTGAGTGGTGGTGCCATTTTTTAGTTTTGCCCCTGCTCAAAAAATGGATAGATCCGGCCTTGCAGAGGCCTTCCTCTCTCTTTAATCAGATCAGCAATTCACCGATGGAGATAATACTTACACTGGGGCAAATTTAACTTTGATAGCCTTATTTTGCTTGTGTGTCTTTTGGTAAATCAGCACAGTGAAAAATGAACCCATATTTAGTTCAGGACTGAAGAATCAACCACATGCAGCCATAGTCACGAAACTGGTCTCTTGTTAACAGCTGCCCTTTCCCTCTGGATCTGTTTGCCCCAATGTGAAAAACTTGTGGTACCCTATCATGGAAAACAGAGGGGGGAACACTAGGAAAAATGCTAACTTTCCCAGCACCACAATCCCAATCCTATGGTCTCCCCATCCCAGCACTATAAATGGAAATGCCAAAGGAAAAAAGGTCCAGTCAAAGATCCTGAAGAAGCCTTTCGGCTCTTCAGTGATTCACAATTGCATTTCATACAGTGGTCACAAGAGATAGGTGTGGAAAGACCTAGGACTGGCAGCAATTAAACTTGCCTATCAGAGAAAAAGCACCCACAATAGATGAGTTTAAAGGATGATATACACAGCTGCTCTAGTTCTAATCAATATAAAGATGAATACCCAAGTTGTGGTCATTCTGGACAGCAAGATCAGCCTAAATTGGGGTGGCCAAACTGTGGCTCAGGAGCCACATGTGGCTCTTTTGCACATATTGTGCAGATCTTAAAGCCTCCACCACCCAATTGGCTGGCTTGGAGAAGGCATTTGTCTCTTTAAATCACTTCTCTAAACCAAGCCAGGTGATTTGTTAAAGTTGCTTTCTTTCCACCTCTCCCTTCCTCCTTCCGTTTATTTTATGTGGTTTTTATGTTAAGCAAGTTTGGTTACCCCTGGCCTAGATCAAAGCACCTCCTGCAAGAATCATGATCAAAAATACTGAAAATAAATCCAGGACTGCCCTATCACTAGTGTAAGTGGTCTGCTTTTGGCAGAAGATGTAATCTGTTAACAGGTAAGCGTTGTGCTAATAAAACTTCAGTTATATGCAACACAAGGTTTCCACTAGCATCATGCAATTGCATTACAGCAAGGGCCATTTGGGAATGCACATTATCACTGTGCTTGATAATTTTTAAAAAGTTCTCCCATTCTACCAGTCATTGCAAGACCACAACATAATGCTGCTAACTGCAATGATAGGCTCAGAGAAGCTCCTAGTTCCATGAAGAGCTCAGCCCTCTGCAGATATTACATTGCAATCAACAAGCGGTGGAGGGGAGGCACAAGTGCACTAGCTCCGCTCTCTGTTCAGTTGCTGGCTCACAAGCACAGCATCTACATGTATACAATACAGCTGATTGAAACTATTCAAAAATGCAGCATTTGTGATCATAGAGAATGAGCCTACAGGTACACATTTTGTACATGCATAGACATTATGCCGTTCTTATACCCAGGTGGTTGCAAGGGGGCACACTCAATCCTGCTGCTCCTCTACACATACTCATTACAAAATGAGTAATGCCTGCAGTGTGTTGAGTACGCAGCCCCTGAAAGGGACAGTTCTACTCTGCCTTGACCTCCCTTCCCTAAAATGTCTCAATATGAAGCCACATCCATTTACCCACACTCTACGAGATTACTTTGTAGAGCAACAGATAGACCTGGCATGTGTGACTGAGACCTAGGTTCGGGAGGGCGAGATTGTCGCCCTGAATCAGCTTACCCCACCCAGGTTTTCAGTTCTTCACCAATCCTGGACATCTGGGCGGGGGAGGGGAGGTTGCAATGCTCATTCGTGAATCTTTTTCTTTCAGGGTGCTCCCTGCCCCAAACATCACTGGCATTGAATGTGTCGGCCTGGTATGGGAAGCTGAGGAGCGGTTTGGCGGTCTGGGTAGTGTACCGGCTGCCGAACACGCCCCCCCCCCCCCGAGAGTCTGCCTGCCCTGCTGGATGCGGTGTCGACCTGGACACTGGACTTCCCTAGGTTGTTGATCCTGGGGGATTTCAATGTCCATGTTGATGATGTCACATCCACGCGGGTGCAGGACCTGGTATCATCCATGGAGACACTAGGACTCAGCCAGTTTATTTCAGCTCCCGCCCACCAGGCTGGCCATATGCTGGATTTGGTCTTTGGGGCCGGGATAACATCTGATCTGATTGCTGTTGATACAGTTCCATGGTCAGATCATTACGCCCTAAAAGTCTGATTGGACTTGCAATCTCCCTCCTGTACAGGCAGCGAGCAGATTTATGCTCACCCGCGAAGCCAACTGGACCCAGAGCGGTTTCGGGAAGTTTTGCGGGAACTGATGCCCCCTGGTGGTTTGTCGGATGAGTTAGTGGAGGACTGGTACTCCCAGCTCTCTCAGCCATTGACGATATCACCCCCCCCCCCCGGCACCCTCTTCGCTACCATACCAAAGCGGCTCCATGGTATACTCTGGAGCTGCAGAGGATGAAGCGACAGCTTAGATGTCAAAGATTTCAGGTTTTCACGGCTGGTAACATCATTAGGGTTTGTAGAATCTTTCGGGATCAAGTGCCGTGTTCTACTGGAGAAAGTTTTCCTTCCAGACGTTTCGTTCTCAGCTTAGATGGCTAGAGCGAGTGTGGCGGAGATCTTATGATGAGTCTAGAACTTCTTACAGAACATTTATGAAAGTCTATGAGAAGGCAGTGAAGTCTGCAAAGAAAGATTTCTATGCGGCCTCTATTGCATCTGCGAAATTGCGCCCAGCTCAATTATTTAGAATAATTCGATCATTGACTACGGTGCCGGCAGGCAGCCAAAAAGCTAGGAAATTGGACATCAGCTGTGAGACCTTTGTGACTCATTTAGCAGACAAGGTCTTGACTCTCCATCAAAATCTTCCAGCCACAGTTGAGACAGTACAGGAACTGGAAGCCTGTTGTCCGTCTTCAGGTTCCAGGTTGGACCATTTCAGCTGCCTCACTCAGGAGGATGTGGACAGGATCTTGGCTGCAGTGAAGCCCACCTGCCCTCTGGACCCATGTCCATCTTGGCTTGTTAAAGTGGGTGGAGATGGTATCAGGGGTCCCTTGGCTGAGATTATTAACCTATCCCTATTATTGGGAATATTTCCAGCCAAGCTTAAAGAGGCAGTGGTTCGCCCGCTTTTGAAAAAGCCATCTTTGGACCCAAAGGTCCTAGCCAATTACCGCCCAGTCTCGAACTTATCGTTTCTGGGCAAGGTAATTGAGAAAGCGGTGGCTGAGCAGTTTCAGGCTTTTCTGGAGGATACATCCGCCCTTGATTCCTTCCAGCCTGGCTTCCATCCTGGTCATGGGGTAGAGACTGCTTTGGTAGCCCTCATGGATGACCTTTGAAGGCATCTGGATCAAGGCGGGTCAGCGCTGCTGTTGCTCTTAGATCTTACAGCAGTGTTTGACATAGTCGATTACGATCTTATGACCCACCGCCTTGCCGACTTTGGAGTTCAGGGGGTAGCCTTACAATGGTTTTCCTCCTTTCTCTGTGGTCGGGGACAAAAGGTGGCGATTGGCGAGCAGATCTCCCGACGTTGCCCACTGGAATGTGGTGTTCCACAGGGAGCTATTTTCTCACCAATGATATTTAACATCTATATGTGCCCCCTTGCCCAGATTGCCAGAGGTTTTGGGCTGGGTTGTCACCAGTATGCAGATGACACCCAGCTCTATCTGTTGATGGATGGCCGGCCAGACTCCGCCCCAATTCATCTGACCAGGGAACTGGAAGCGGTGGCTGGTTAGTTACAGTTGAGCCCGCTGAAGCTTAATCCAGTGAAGGTCCTGTGTCTGAGCCATAGTGACCGAAGAACGGGTATCCAACTTCTCACCCTGGATGGTGTGCCTCTCGTGCCAGCTCAGGTGAGGAGTTTGGGAGTGATGCTGGATGCCACCCTTTCTATGGTCACAGGTCACAGCAGTTGCACAGTCTGCCTTTTTCCATCTTCAGCAGGTCAAGGAACTAGCGCCCTATCTGGCTTCCCAGGACCTACCCACAGCGATTCATGCAACGGACACTTCCAGGTTGGATTACTGTAACTCACTCTACACAGGCTTGCCCTTGGGACTGATCCGGAAACTCCAGCGAGTGCAGAATGCAGCAGCACGCTTGCTGACTGAACTGTCTGTATGGGCAGGCAGTCGGCCATTGCTGCACAGTCTGCATTGGCTACTAATTGAGTACCGGATCCGTTTCAAGGTTTTAGTATTAACTTTTAAAGCCTTACACGGCCTGGGACCTACATACCTACAGGACCATCTCTCCCCATACGAGCCCTGGAGGCCTCTACGATTGGCCAATCAACATCTTCTGACCATCCTTGGCCCAAAGGATGTCCGGCTTGCCTCGACCTGGTGGAATCAGCTCCCCAAGGAGATACGGGCCCTTCCGGATTTATTGCTATTACAGAGGGCCTGTAAAACAGAGCTGTTCCACCAGGCTTTTGGCTGAGGCGGGCAGGCATCCTCACACTAGCTAATTGGCCTCCCTGCACTGACCGCATCCTGTATTCAAGCTGTGAAGGATGTACATATCTGTACACTGACACTGCCTTATTTTAATTTATTTTAATGGTCTGTTTAAATTTAATTGTTTTGTGATGTGATTTTAATTATTTATTATGTTGTAATCCGCCCTGAGCCCGACCTGGGAAAGGGCAGACTAGAATTCAGCAAAAATAAATAAATAGATAAATTACATATGATAATTGTTTTTTGAAGAGACAGACCACCATTAAGTACTGCTAGCATTAGCAATGGCAGGTAATTTTCTTAGAACCATGCAGTGTTCTTTCACTGCTTTACAAGCCCCTTCCAGCCCTTTAGAATGCATGAAGGACATCAGATTCATAAAAGAGGAGTAGCTCAAAAATCATCCAGCTATCCACTGCAAAAGTGACTGAGCTCAATGCTTTGAACTTTGTCCCATTGAAGCTCAGGGTAACATTCCATAACATTAAATTCCAGCCTGTCATTTGGGCCAGTTTCTCAAAATTGCTATTCCTTTCCCACAGACTTACCTTGGTCAGGATATCACACATTTACAATTCATGCAGCCTGGACCACTTTCATCTGGGGGATTCAGCTTGCGTAGTTTGTGCTGCCGGATCTCTCGCACTAAAGTATAGAAGGCATCTTCAACTCCCTGCCAGACAGCAACAAGCTCTCTCAGTAAAAGAAACCCCAACAAGAGAAGAACTGCAAACAGTCACTAAAGATGCAGGTTCAGGGATCTTTTGAATGTATCAGGGAACAGCACAGATTATTTCATTTATACTCCACCTTTAACCCCAGTGGGGACCCAAAGCAGCTTACAGCATTCTCATCTCCTCCCTGTAAGGTAGCTTAGGCTGAGAGAATATGACTGGCCCAAGGTCACCCAGAAAGCTTCTATGGCAGAGTGGGGATTCTAGCCTGGGTCTCCCATATCCTGGTCCAACCACCACAACATGCTGCCTCAGTTTCTCACACACTTTTAGTGATGTCGCTGTGAATAGGTACAATTACAAGCAGAAATTACTTCATAAAGTTACCTATTTCTCCATGGGAGCACCAGCAGTCTGCTGTCATCCAGCCACATGCCATGTAGGGAAAGGGAAAGATCAGCATATTTGTACACTGATCCAACCAGCAGCAGTTTCTGTAATCACAGCAGCACCTGTCCTATCTAGACATCAATCAAGCATACACTGCCAGCTATATCTGCACAAAGCTCTCCACTTCATCCCACATGTTTACACACCTGAGCAAGTGTTAACCACACGAGCTGCCTTGTAGGTGCCCACAGTGGGGCAAAAGGGAATGTCTTACACAACAGCAGGACTCCCAAGAACATTGTCTCTGGACGAAATCTTGACATCCTGACTATGCTGCTGCTGAGCTAGATTACCTACCAGCTTTAACTCAGTTCCAGTCTCAGTCTGTTGTAATTCACAGCTATGCTCACTAGCACTCAAGGGCCATCAGCTGAGGCTACAGAATCCAATTCATAGTTTGCTGCTGGAGCACTGGTAGCCTGATAGCATATTCATGTGGTTTGCTCAATGGGTCTGTATGCCAGCCTCATTGCTGTCTATTAAGCAGCTGCTGCAAGCTCTATGCAGAGGGAATGGGAATTCAACAGTACACAGGGAGGTAAGCAGGTTATCCAGAATAAAGGAGTGAGGAGGGCATGAGTAGGAGGGGCTTTTCTGCACCAACAGCAGCTGGACAGTTGTAAGTCAGAAGCCATTAGAGAAAGCATCAGCAAAGGAAGCTTTGGAAGTCATATTTCAGCTCTAAGTTTTAATCCAGTCTTAGCAGACGAACAGAGAAAGCCACACCACTGGAGAGGGGTAAGAGAGAGAGGCAAAAGAACCTTTGTCTGGTTTTCATACACATAACATCAGAAATCTTCTATAGAAGCTAGCTTGATGTTTGACAGAACTTAAGTAGGGCAGACACTGTAATTGCAGAGACTGGGCTCTTGGGAGTATAGAGTAAGTAAGTAAATTTTTATTTATACCCCGCCCTCCCCGCCAAGGCAGGCTCAGGGCGGCTTACAGAGGGGGTTCTTCCCTCAGTTGTGAAGTATAGAGATGTCCTTCAAAGCCTGCCCTACCCTCCATGTACCTGTCTAGTTTTGGCTGATGTCTCTATGTAGGGAATCCCATAGCTCCGGGCCAACTCTTGGGCTTGCCGTGTCTCCACAGTCCGGGCAGGAAGGTCACATTTGTTCCCCACCAGCACCATGGGGACATCATCAGAGTCTTTCACTCTCTTGATTTGCTCCCTGCAAAACAGCAACAAAAAGTGAGCCACATTTCTTTTAAAAATTCATACTTCTTTTAATACAAGAATTCTGAAGGCAGCTTGTATTCTGTTATGAAATGAACTCAACATACTGATCAGAGAAAGAATCCCAACCTTCCTCCAAATAGTTCAAGATGGCATTTACTCCTTTATATCATTACAGCCCTTTGAAATAAGTTCTCTCTCAGCTTAACTTGCCCAAGGTCATCCCAAAACCTTCATGGGTAAGAAGGGATTTGAACCCCAGTCTGTCAAACCTATAATTCATGTCACCACACCCATTCAGTTGCAAGTACCAAGCCAATGAAACAGTAACAATGAGAGAACCAAGGAACAAACAGCTCTAGCTTGTGCTTCTGACTGACCCCAGGGAGGCTTCAGAAACCTGAACCAGTGAGTGCAGCAGATATGGGCTAAAAAATTGAAGCCTAATCCCAACAAGATGGAAGTGCTACTGGTGAGTGGACAGTCTGACTTGGGATTTAAGACATCACTCGTTCTGGATGTGGTTGCATTCTCCTTGAAGTAATAGGTTCATGGTCTGGGGATGCTCTTGGACCCAGGCCTACTGCTGGATAAACAGGTGACAGCCATGCCCAGAAATGCCTTTGACCAGCTTAGGCTGGTTAGCCAGCTGCAGCCTTTCCTGGGCAGAAAAGATCTGGCCACTGTGCTGCAGGAGGGACAGCAGCATGCAGGGCTGGCCCTAGACTATCTGGCGCCCTAGGCAAAGCCAACTTCTGCCCCCCCCCCGAGTAACCAATTTTCAAAAACAGATGAATTATTGTAAAAATTAAATTCACTGTGCAACTGTGTACCAGCATCAAATGGTAGCATCAAAGCTTGCAGTGGAATAAACAATGTTTTTACTGCAGACTTCCGTGTAATATCAAATAATGCAAAACAAATAATGCATTGCACCCCATGGTGGGACATCAATATTACCAATTTGCTGGGTATTACCGTATGTTGGCACAACTGGTTGTGGATTTAACTTCTGAAGAATGAACCTGTGTGATTTGTTTTGTGTCACTATCATGTGTAGGGTCCAGAAGGTTTTGCATATAGATTTTGTTTATACTTCCTTTCTCCCCACTGGAGATCCAAAGCATCTTACATCATTCTCAGATACCTCTATTTATCCTGTGTCTACCAATTGGGAGGGGAGGTGTACATGACTGAAGATTTTCAAGTATCAGTGATTCATCTTTCCATTTAGTGAGATTATAAAAGAACATAACATCAAAGCAACTATGATGCATATGGTCTTATTGTTTTTAAAGCAGGCATGAAGTATGTTTAAATGCCAACTGAAACCAATACAGCCATCATGCAATACAATGTCTCACTCCCTTTTCACAAAAAATACCATTCCTGTCCAAAATTTCTAGACTTTTCCTATAAAATCTCTCCCCTCCCCCGTTGGTTTGGTATGTTTATGAACATATATGAAGCTGCCTTATACTGAATCAGACCTTTGGTCCATCAAAGTCAGTATCGTCTTCTCCTACTGGCAGCGGGCTCTCCAGAGTCTCAAGCTGAGGTTTTTCACACCTATTTGCCTGGACCCTTTTTTGGAGATGCCAGGGATTGAACCTGGGACCTTCTGCTTCCCAAGCAGATACTCTACCACTGAGCCACCGTCCCTCCCCTCCTGTGAGGAAAAAACACTCCATCTTAAGGGAGAGGAAGGAAGAAAAGGAGCGCAGGATAATTCACTCAGTTAAACACTGCTAAACAAATAAAAGTAGATAACAAGTTTTAACATTCATTTTTTCTAGCGGAACTGACTTCTGGAAGCTGGAGATGAGCTGAAGAAGTGTGCTTGCACATTAAAAGCTATATCTTGAATTAAATTTTGTTGGTCCTAAAGGTGCCAATGGACTCAAAGTTTAAACAAGGTTTTAACAGCTAAGACAAATCTCACAATGTTCCAGCCACCCAGGCCAGCACATATCACAGCTAAGCTGGATATCGGGGTGCCAAAAATGTCAAAGGAGGAAGGCAATAAAGCAAACATAAAACAGTCTCTACAAGACCAAGAACTCACAGCCAGACACCGCTCAGAGTCAGTAGATTACTCCCTGCCTGATCAGCACTCCAACTCTTACTTGCTGTTTTGGAAAAGAGGCTGTTCTTAAAGGCAAAGCCACCCCAAAGCTGTCTGTAAGTATTCTACTGAGGTGGTCTGCAGATTCTATTGCAATATTCTATTGCCTTAATCAGAGGAGTGATGGTGAGAAATATTTTTCATCAAACTGCCTTTAAACTCAGAAGAAATATAATCTTAAAACAGCAGTCCTTCCCTCTACTGCACAGAGCTCCTCAGGAGACGAGAGAGACCCCTTTCCTCGGAGAAGAGTCTTCCTGCCTGGTGCCTGCTGTTAGAGCACACCGGAGTGGTGAAAGTTGGGGGGGGGGGTCCTTGTTCAACCAGGGCCTTTAGAACACCAGCCCACCCCCCCATAGGTAGTTTACCAGAGGATAATGCAGAGCTGGCGGCAGCCCAAAGGAGCCCCAGGAACTAGAGCAAAGAATGGAGGAAAGGAGCCCAGACAGAAGCAACACTTGCTGCGCTGGAGAAGATAAGCAGGGGAGAGGGGAGAAGATAAGTGGGGGGGGGGGCAGAAGAACTAGAGAGTGAAATGGGAAAGACTGGTGCTGGAGAGGGCAGCAGGCTGAGAGAGGTAGCGGCTGAGGAGAGAAAGGCAGTGCCTGAAACTCAGCAAGAGGAGTTATTAGAGAAGCAGAGAGCTGAGGGATGGGCCAGAGCAAGTAGCACAGGCAGGCACTTCCCGGCCAGCGCTTGTTCAGAGGGACCTGAGGGCAGCATGAAGACTAGAGCAAGCACCAGTGGTGTAGGAAGGCACTTTCCAGCTGGCACTTGCTCAGAGGGACCCTAAGGCAGCACATGGGTTGGAGCAAATGCTGGCAGTTGCAGGCAGGCACTTCCCAACGGTGCTTGAGGAGTCTGGGGGATGGCGCAAAGGCTGCAGCAAGCGCCAGCAGCACAAGCAGACGCTAGGTAGGCCGCACGGGAGAAGGCTTCACTCCCCTCTCCTTCCTGGAACCGAAAGTGAGGGGGAGGGAAGCCTTCTCCCACGTGGGCTTCAAAGCATTAGATTGTAGTTTTATCGTTATTATTAGCCCTGGGTTCCAAGTGCTGAGTCATTGTGCACTGGACATTTAATCTTTGCACTCGTTACCAAATGCCAGTCAGAACTGGTTTCACCTTGTTGAGACCTGGTAAGCACTGAAGTCATATTTGACACTGACTGTCAGTTAGTTCAGCATGATCTCAGGAGTCACTAGCCTAATGCCTTATTGAGCATGTATACATACTGACATAGATGGCGCGGGCCACATCGAAGCTGGTAGGGCCCAGCCTAGGTGCCTTCTGATTGGGGGGGGGGGGGGATGGAGCGTGGCTGCATTGGCAGTGGGGAAGTCAGGCAGTGGGGGGGAGCCAGGCAAGCAAACTAGGCGGTTGTTGTGGGCACAAGGGGGGGAGAGCCCAATTTGGCGCCCTAGTTTGCCTAGTGGGCGAGCTGGTCCTGGCAGCATGATATAGGCTGATCTTGTCAGATCTCAGAAGATAAGCAGGGTTGGTACTTGGAAGGAAAACCTCCAAGGAAGACGGCGGAAGAAGGCAGTGGCAAACAAACTCTGCTTCTCACATGCCTTGAAAGCACCTCACTGGGGTCACCATTAAGTCAGCTACAACTTGATACTGTTTTAGACACACAGACAGCATGTCTTTAGAAGAATCTGGAAACTTCAACTGGTGTTGAATGCTGCCATCTGGATATTGACTGAAGTAGGTCATAGGGATCATACCACTCCAGTCTTGGCCAATCTACACTGGCTCCTCTTCTGTTTCTGGGCACAATTCAAGGTGATGATCTTGACGTTTAAAGCCCTATATGGTTTGGGACCAATGTACCTGAAAGACTGCCCACTCCCTTATGAACCTGCACACCCACTATAGTTAACTTTGGAGGCCATGCTTCAGGTGCTCCTGACCTTTGGAGATTAGGTGGGTGGCAACCTGGAAGAGGGCCTTCTTAATTGTAGCACCAAAACTCTGGTACTCTCTGCCCAGAGGGATTTAAACTGAAAGAACAGCTCAGCAATCAAATAAGTTTCTATGGAAGTAGACAGCCCTCAAGATATCCTAGTCCCAGATCATTTGGGACTTTAAAGATCTTAGAGAAAGCTGTCATATTTTCAAAAAAGCTAGAGAGAGAGAGGGGGTGAAGAGCAGTCAAGTAGTGCTCTAAATGTTCTCTATATCACTTAATTTCATGAATAAAATTGCACTCCATGCTCCTCCTGAAGTCATTGACAAAGAAACCCAAATATTCTGAGTCAGAATAAATCATGCTGGAAGTTACCCAGACCATGTTTACTTTTTAACAGTGGGAAGGCTGGAATATGGCATCCCAGAAGAAAAAAATTGCACATTTTAACGGAGCATAACATTTGTCTGTGCAAAATGTGGTAAGTTGTGTCATACAACGAAGTGGCAGAAGGTTAAAAGCTCATTAAAACATATAGTTATGTTTCCCTTAGTCTCCCTTCCTTTCATATATTCCCACTGCAAACTATTACCAGCATTAACTGATTGTTCCTTGCAGTGGGAACCATGAACAGAATTATCATTCTACTGGTTTACTGGCCATCTAACCCACTAAAGTGTGCCCCATCTGAGCTGAAAGAGGTGGTCTCAGGTTTGGTGACTGCGATGCTCGCGACTCCTATGCTGTACCTCTGGCACAATCACGATCAGTATGGGGTTGAGGGGGCAGCAGCAGCAGCAGGAAGGACAAGCGAACCACTGAAAGAGCGGCCACCACTGCTGCCTCCTCCCCCCTTCCTTCCTGGATTGCATAACCTTGAAAACCCTATGGGATCAGCATAAGTCAGATGTGACTTGATGGCAAAACAACAATAACAAAGGGGGGCAAGGAAAGCAAGTGGCCATGAGTAGCAGGGAAGAAGTGGGGAGAAGACAGAAATCAAAAGGTGATGGAAAGAGAAGGAAAGGTAGGGGAGATGAAATGCCCCCCCCCCCCCCGCAAGTTCCCTCGTGTCTAGATTCTAAAAGCCAAGCCGGTAAAATCTGAGGATACCTAAATCTATAGATTAGGCCTATGAGCGGACAAGCCAGATCTTTCTACAAACCGGAAAAATACCCTGGTTTGCAGAAAAATCTGAAACCTTGAAAAAGAATGGGTTATAAAAGCCTAAAATGATAAAAGGAGCACTGTAGCTTTAAGAAATGGATACCCTCAGTGGCTGCTGTGCACTGGCAAGGAATGTGCACTCTGTACATGCTCAAGCTCTTCATTTTGCTGTTACCTAAAATGATGTGGTACAGTTTCAAAGAGGCAACCAACTAGCTAATGCTTAGAGATGAAAGGGGGGCGGAAGGCGAAAGCAGCTGAGTAGCACTTTCAAAACTACAGCAAATGTATTGCTATAGGATTTGGGGATTCTTTTGGTAGATAGATATTTTGTGTCTTCTTCAAGCCTGTGATTTTTTACATTTGCTGAAGTGGATGATGAACTGACTCCTTTTTTAAAGTAAATTAATGGCCCCAGCAAGCCTATTAAGCATTCTTTTTAAAATGTATACATTCTAAGAGTTGGTCAAGTAGGTATGTATTGACAATTGTTTACCACCCAGACAGCTATAGCTAATATTAACTGGTTTCAAGCATAATAGTATTATTTATTTATTTATTTTGCAGAGTGATGGCTTGAATAAAAAGCTATAAAACACTTTCGGCATATTTGAAACACTACTACAAAAAGTTAGAAGCTGTCCTAGCAGACATTTATACATATTTGCCAAGGACCTAAATGAAACATAATATGTACAAGCCAGAATATTCAGACTGTGCCCAAGATTCTTCTTTATTTTTAGGTAGGTTTGTTTTGTTGTATTTCAAAACTTTTTGTATTATTTCAAAATGGCTTCTCAAAGTAGAAGAAGGCACTCTCCAGATTTCACGGCCATTAGAATTCTAAACTGCACTGTGCAGCTGTCCAAGCGATAGCCTCTTTTAAAGCAAGGGGCAATGTACATAAGCAAGTTTTCAGAAGGCCAGCAGAAGCAAATAAAAGATGCTACAAAGGCAATGATGACAATTTTATCATCAGTAATATACCCTGAAAGTAAAGGACCTTGTCTGTCAGGGCATTGTGTGCCTGAGTTCTATGTATCATTTGCATATATCATAAATTCGCTTTAATCATTTGCAGGTCACAAGGGCAAATTCTGTCAGAATATACCAGCAAATCTGCCCTGTAACACCATGGAAGGAATGATGTTCAGCCTAGCAAACAAAACCATGGAACTGAGAGATAATAGAAACAAGAGGGTAGCATATGAGGGGGGGGAGGTTGCCATAAAACAAAGAAAAACAAACATGGCAGCCTCTCACTAAGGTACTGTGATCTCCAAGACATGTTTCCTAGTCAAGATAAGAGAATCATGCTTTCCCCAGGCCTATATTGTAGGGTGCCATACCAATTAATAATAGCTTATCATCCACCATTTTCAGCCACGTACACTTGAGTTCCTCTTCAACTCTGGTACACTTGAATTCCTCTTCCCAGAATCCCTGGAGGCAGGAAATTGATTCCACTTTCTGATTCTGGAGGGAGGAGAAGCCCACCTCTCAGTCTTTTTCCTGCCTCCACCTGAGACAGCAGTGGATTTAGAGAGTTCCTGAAATTTTCCATTAAGGAGCTCCTTTGGTTGCACTTTGTTCTTTCCTTTCCACATGTGTGCCTTTCTGAATACCTTTTCCTTTAACAACAAACAACCTTTGTTCTTCTGGCCTTGTCTTCCTGAGGCTGTTTGCCTTTGCCCACTTCTTCAGTCATGGCAGTGTCTGCAGCTGAGGTCTCCAACCATGGGACCTCCTCTGCAGGAGAGTTGGGGGAGGTGATCCCAAGGCAACAGAGTAGGAAATTCCTGCAAATCCACTCAACCAACTGTCCCACCACAGCAGAGCTCCTGGAGAGAGCCCACTGACCATGAAATGCCTGGCTTAGATAGTGAAGCAGGCTTAATTTTTGGTGCCAAAACTGCACCCTCTACTGATCTACCAGGACAGCTCAGTGCAGCCTTCCATGGTCATCAAAGAGTTGAAGGCTCACTTCCACCATGGAAGTCAGGACTGGCTAGAACAACTTGTCTCCAATCAGTTGTGGGGGGAGCTTCTTTACCCTCCTGGAGAAGATGAAGCAAGGCTTCTTACCCCCCTCATGCCTCCTTCTGTGACCAAACACCTTCAAAAATATATATAGGTACTTCAGGGTTTCTAGACAGAGAAAAAGGCCAGAGCCTTCTAAAAGCACCCTCTCTCCTTTAGGAGAAATTATTCACATTTTTCTGACTACAGATCTGAAGACAGGGATTTCCCCTTAGGCTCTGAGGATTCCGATGCAGATTTAAATAAAGAGGAACACAGAGCAAGCCAACTCATTGCCTTTTCTCTCACGAGGAGCTCCCTCCTCTCCTAAAGAAAACATTAAAAATCCTACAGCTTTCTGCCCCAAAGGTAGCAATCCCCAAGAAGGAGGAGGAGGAGGATGGTGATGATAATAAAGGAGCCCCTAAGGTATTATCTAGGATTAGAATGATGGGTTCAACATTCCCCTTTCCTTTCCTTTTTAAAAACTGAAATAAAAGATGAATGGTCAGATCTAGGGAGTGTGCTCAGTATATACCAGGCCAAATAAATACCCAAAAAGTATTATCAGTATTTTTCAGGTATTCATTCAGCCATATCAGATTAGAGAATCTACCAAGACAGCCATGCCCAAATAAAAGCTGATATTATTCGGGCTTGGCTTGAAGGCTTTTTTAAAAGACCACAGTCTCTTTAAATGTCTTCTGAGTTCACTTGCCAAGGTGTGCCACCACCACCCATACTGAGATTCAAGAATATTCAGGAATATCTATATTTTTTCAGGTACGATAAAAAATAGAATAAGAAAAAAATAACTTTTATTTTTTGGCACACCCCTACTCGGATCCTACCAATAATCATTTACATTCTGGACAGGCTAAAAGAATGACTCTTTTCCTCCCAAGGCAACCAACTTACTGAAAAGTTCCAGTGGTAGATGCTCCTGAGGCTAGCTTAGCATCAGGGGTGGTTCTTCCAAAGCAGGAAGAGGGCACCCTTTAAGATCCTAATGACTGAAAAAGTTACTCAGCTCTCTGCAGAGCCCATGAGGCTATGACTTTCTCCATTAAAGCTTCTGCTGTCACTTCTCTGATGGCAACAGCTTCATACATGTGGCTTCTAAAATTGTCCTAAGAATTCCCAGATTTAAATCAGCACCTGTAAAGTTGCATACACAAATTGGAAAGGACAACAGCTTTCATGTCCAGTGCTAGTCGGAACATGATCAAGTTCTTAGCAAGGGCCGTGGCTTTCACAGTGGTAGCCAGAAAACATCTCTGTCTCATATCCTAAAATGTGAACTCCCTTTTTAAAGTCTCATGTGGCATCTTGGCCTTTTCTGGGTGATAAGCTATTTGGGGACAGCCTGGAGGACATCTTAATTGAGACCAAGGACAAGAAGTTCATGCCATTCACCTATAAAAGGGAGCACAGGCAGCAGGAAAGTTATGGTTCACAGTCCTTTTCTTTCTACAGAACATTTCCACAATTTAGATCAGCCTCCAAGTGGTAGTTGTGTATTAAATTCAAGCCTAACTTCAGAGTCACAAGTCAATACAACAATTCGGCCCAAGCACCCCTCCAGTAAGGGAGGAAAACAGTGGTAACAACAAAAATGATACCTGCTACCTCCAGTGGGGCGGAAGGCTTCAAAAATGTCATAAAGCCTGGAATTTATCAGCCACCAATGAATGGGTAAAAGAAACAATAATCTATGGCTATTCAATAGAATTTGCCGCACTACCTCATTGGATTCCTAATCTCACCAGTTCCTCACTGCCCCATCAAGAGACAGTGTATGCAGGATGCCATCAGATATCTGCTGGAGATCACCACCACTGAACCTGTGCCATTGTCACAAAAGTTCTTAGACATCTATCTGTTTTTTCATAGTTCCCAAAAAGAGAACAGAGACTGGAGAGCTATCCTCAACCTCATATTCCTGAACAGGTTTGTGAGGTACAAAAAGTTCAAGATGGAGACCTTGAAGACCACTGTAGAAGCCCTGCAGCCAGAGGACTTCATGGCCTCCACTGATTTGACCAAGGCATATCTTCACGTGCCCATAACTCCTTGGGATAGAAAGTATCTAAGATTCACCTTCAGTAAAAACACTTCCAGTTTTGAGCCATGCAATTTGGGTTGACATCAGCACACCACAGGGCCTGTAAAATGGAGCTGTTCTGTCAGACCTCTTTGTCCACAGGACCATCACTATCATACAGAAATGATCTCATCTGATCTGTTTATTAATCCAGCTGTGGGGCTGCTTATAGGATAACAATTGTATGTTTGCCATCTTGATATTTTAATTTTTAACCTTTGAGTTGTTAAATTATTGCATAATGGGAGTTTTTTTATTGTTTTAGTATCAATTGTTATTATCCACCCTGAACCCACTTGAGGGGAGGGGAGAGGAGGTTAAAAGTGGAAGAGAAAGAGGAGGAGGATGGATTTATACCCCACCCTTCACTACCCAAAGGAGTCTCAGAGTGGCTTACAATCTCCTTTCCCTTCCCCTCAACAGACACCCTGTGAGGTAGATGGAGCTGAGAGAGCTCTCGCAGGATTGCTCTTGAGCAGAACAGCCCTGTGAGAACTTGTGACTGACTCAAGGTCACATCAGCAAGTGCATGTGAAGAGTGGGGAATCAAACCCGGTTCTCCCAGATAAGAGTCTGCACACTTACCAAGCTGGCTCTTATAAATAAATGAAAATGATCATCTCACTTGGTGCAAACCTGCGTCTCAAAGGAATCCATACACATCCATACCTTGACAACCGCCTTATAAAGTCACCTTCCCAAGATCAGGTACTCGGGGTGTCACATAGCAGGGGACCAAGGAGGGCCTTCTACTGGTTGCCACCACTCTGGTAAGGATCTAACTGGGAGGGCCCAGAGCACCCACCAACCCCTGTATCTTCCTTATCAACAAGTACCTTTTAACCATGACCAAAGACACATGAGGACCCAGGAAGTATAATAACAAGAAATTTATTATAAGTGCTCTAGAACAACAAGTGGGTAGTAAAACATTTAGTGCACAGTGAATATAGAGAATAGTAAAGCTTGGTAAAAAGAAATAAAAAGCCCTGACGCATCTAACTAGATGTTCCCTTTCTATAATTCCAAATGGTCTCACCCTTCCTTTGTGAGGGAACCCTCTAGCTGCCTTCCCTCCAGAGAGAGCCACCTCTCTGTCTGTGACTTTTCCAGAGGGAGCACCCCTGTCTGTAGCTTGGCGCTTTCCTCCCAGGTCCCACCCCTCTGGGCAAGTTTTTCCTCCAAAACTGCTTTCACCCAATCAGAGTGACAGAAGGGATCTTGGGAGATGTAGGCCTTGTAGCTATTCCTACACAGGCTTCTCCGGAGCCTGCAGGCCTCACGAGGCCTAGGATCATGACACAGGGACATTTAGGACACTATCCAGTGCCTCTCCAATTACAGCTTTCTAATAACTTCCGGAAGAGCCACTTACACCTGCCCACGTCAGCACACATTTGGAGCAGTGATAGATTCAATCCAGGTCAAAAAGTATCTTCCAGTAGACAGAGCTAATTGTTCTGACTGTGAAACAAGTTTGCTCTGCAAAATCAATGGATGATCTTAGTGTGTCTGCTAAGTTACATGATTACAGCCATGGAGGCAGTCCCTTGAGCCTGGGCACTCTCTGGGTTACATTTGTTGCCATATCAGAGGCTCATAGCCCTTTAAAAGTACATTAGAGTTAGCATCTTAGAAAGGACCTCTTTGGTGGACAAAAATGTTTGTAGGCAAACCTGTTCAAATGACCACAGACCTTCAGATCACAATAGATTCCAGCCTGATGGGTTGGTAAACCCATTACTCACTGGGTCACATGCAGAGGACCTCGTTCCATCAAAACTTGGGGAACTGATCCCTCAGCCTCAATCTTTTGGAACTCTGTGCAATTCATCTGGCACTTCTTCACTTCCAAGATTGTCTCAATAGAATATATGTATAAGGACAGTCAACATTACAGCCAAGGTGTATTTGAATCATCAGAGAGGCATCAAAGCCAGGAAGCTACAAAAGGAATCAGCCATCATGTCCTGAAGAACAAACCAAAGCACACTGCTGAAAAAATAGAAGTATTTCTCTATAGTATGCAATTTTTATACAAATTTTTGTATGCTTCTAAACTTTATGTAACAAGAACACATAAGAATAATCAGTCATAATCTTATATAAATGTGTCTTCTTCCTCCTACAGAAAGTGCCAGTCCCTATTCACTTTCACCGCATTGGAACTCCAATGATGCAATGCTCTGTCGCTCCCACGGCTTGAATTTTCTTTAATAGTCAAATGGTCTCAAAGGCACCTTTCATTCAACAGGTCAAGTCACTTATATAATACATATGACGACTGAACAATAAAGCAAACAGACACGTCCTCTGGTTATATGAGCAGTTTCGATGCCTCTTCCTCAACATTATATGTTTTACAGAACAGTTATTCAGAGTCACAGGAATAAATTATATATGGATCAATGTTTTCTAAATATAAGAATTCCAATCCCAAAGGCTCTGATTTCCTCATGGGCTTTTACCCCAATCCTTTGATTCCAAAAGCTCTGAATAAAATGAAACAGGAAATGCTAAAGAGAAAAGAACTCAAATGTGAACTTGTGGATCTCTTGACAAAAATATGCAATCACTAAAATCTGCCTCCATTTCAGAGGACTAGAAGGTAGCTAATGTAACCCTGCCTACTCTGACCCAGTAAAGATAATGATGATATTGGATTTATATCCCGCCCTCCACTCTGAATCTCAGAGTCTCAGAGCGGCTCACAATCTCCTTTATCTCCCTCCCCGACAACAGACACCCTGTGAGGTGGGTGGGGCTGAGAGAGTTCTCACAGCAGCTGCCCTTTCAAGGACAACTTCTGCCAGAACTATGGCTGACCCAAGGCCATTCCAGCAGGTGCAATGGAGGAGTGGGGAATCAAACCCGGTTCTCTTAGATAAGAGTCCGCACACTTAACCACTACACCAAACTGGCTCTCTAAATATTGTTTATCTAGACTTCCAGAAAGCTTTTGGTAAAGTTTCTCAAGAAAGCCTCCTAAGTAAACTCAGCAGTCATGGGATAAGGGGACAAGTTATCTTGTGGCTTTAAAACTGGCTGATTAATAGGAAACAGAGTGAGGATAAATGGGCAGCTTTCACAGTGGACAGTGGTGAGCAGTGGGGTACCATAGGGCTTGGTACTAGGTTCATTAATGATTTGAAGTTGAAAGTAAACAATGAAGAGGCTAAATCTGTGGATGACACTAAGTCATTCAGGGCAGTGAGAACCAGGAAAGACTCTGAGGCACTCCAGAAGGATCTATTGAGGCTAGGCGAGTGGTGTCAACATGGCAAATGAGGTTCAACGTGGGTAAGTACAACAATCCCAACTATTAATATACACTGATGGAGTCTGAACTGGTGGTAATTGAAAATGTCAACCCAGTATGCTACTGCAATAAAAAAAAGGCATATGCTGTGCTGAGGATTATTAGGGAGAGGACTGAAACAAATCAGCCAGTATAATAATGCCCCTGTATAAATCGATGGTGCAGCCTTATTTGGAATACTGTGTAAAGTTCCGTTCATTGCACCTCAAAAAAGATATTATAGCACTGGGGAAAGCACAGAAAAGGGCAACACAGCTGGTGCCAAAAGATCTCTATTTCACTAAAAATACAGCTCCATTATTTAGAGAAACAGGGAGGAAACAGAAGTACTTGCTTCTCCTTTCACTTACCATAAACATTGGGGTTCAGCAATTCCCTTGATTGGAATTTAATTAGAATCATTGATACTAGCAGTCAGCTTAAGGTGGCCTTCAGGGAAAGGGTGTTTGAAGCACTCTGAGTGTTTGGGGGGGGGGGCAACAAGTTGCAGCACAGATAAATCTTAAAATGGACAGCAGCACAATCCCTTCCTCCAGATTTCCCTCTAGAAAGGGTTACGATAATGTCGTCCCCTCCCCCACTTAGTGGTATTACTGACCTGTACTGATGAATGTCTTCAAAGGACTTGGTGTTATTAATGGCAAAAACACAAAGAAAGCCTTCTCCTGTTCGCATGTACTGGTCTCGCATGGCACTGTACTCCTCTTGGCCTGCTGTGTCCAAGATGTCCAGCAAACAGGTCTCTCCATCAATGACTACTTGCTTTCTGTAAGAATCCTTCAGGGCCAAGGAAGAATTAAGAGGTGTTAGAAGAGGAACAAACAAACAAGCATTGGCCTGGCTCATTTATTTAAGGCCTCTGTACTCATTTACTACAACCACACCATCCCTGCTAGCCTTTCGCCCTTCCATACCTCTTACTTTCCAGTCACTTCGGAATGCCTTTTCAGAAGGGATCATTCCCCCTTGGATATACACACCCTTAACAAATTTACACTGAATCATACATGGACAAACAAACTTTTAGTCCTTATTTTCAAAGCTCTCCACCAGGACTCCTCATTACATAAGCTGCTCATCTCTGCTTCTCATTTGATGTGTTCAGCACAAGCTTACCAACTATCCTCCTACCATGTTCACAGTTTCCAACCCTTCTGGCCTTGCTGCCTAGAACAGCATTTCCCTCCCTATCAAGCCACTTCCATAATCTCTTTTAAATCCTTCTTCAAGATCCATTTCTTAAGTATAATAATAATAAATAATAATAAACTTTTATTTATACCCCGCCCTCCCCGCCTAGGCAGGCTCAGGGTGGCTAACAAGACATGGTAAACCATAATACAAATAAAACAATATATAATATAATTAATAATTTAAGCAGTAAAACCAATAAAACAGTATGACATTATAGTACAATCAAATTATGTGTAAGATGGCTCGGTGTTATTGATATTATCAAGAGTTCCGTCTTAAAAAGCTAGCTGGAAGAGGGCAGTTTTGCAGGCCCTCCCATTAAGTATGACCTCTTCTGAATCATCCTTGCCTCAGCTCCCTGAACTCTTGTTGCTTCTTCACTTCTTCCCAACTATCCACTGCCAAGATTTTCAAATGCACCATAGAACTGGAGACATATTCCACTAGTCTGTTACAGTGAGGGCCTAACTAAACATGTCATTTTCCACATGTTCAAATTATGTTGTTTCTAAATATCATGCACGTCCAGTTAGACCTGTTTTTTCTGTGCCACCTGTTCAACAAAGCTGCTTTTGTGATGGTGCCACCCACTGGCTGAGAATTATTATCTGTACTTAACAATGCTTCTGATTTGCTGAAACCCCTCTCCCCCTCGTCCTTCCCCATTCCCCTCAGGAGGGCTCTATGAGGCCTGCAACCAATCAACGTAAGTGACAATAGCTCCAGTGTTAGGGATGCTAACAGTTGCCACTTCCTATTCTGGAAGGAAAAGGCATGCATGAACAATCAAGCAAGAATGGGTAGAGGTTCAGAGAAAGGGTGTTGCTGCCTGCCTGGGCTTGGCCCCTGGTGACCAAAGCATGGAGAGGGAGGGGGAGACCATCTATTGTATGGGGAAGATGTTATCTTGGAAAGGCAACAGAGAAAGAGGATCTAACCAGATGTACACAATACTTACAGGTAACTTTTAACTGAAAACAAGTAAAGTACACATCAGGTTAGACCCTCAGTAGCTTTAGTCATGCAGAAAATCTCAAGGTAAACACAGAAAACAAAGAAGAAGTGAAGACCACAACTTGAGCGCATAGCTACAGCTATCAGGCTTCCTTTCAGTGTGCATGTCCAGGACTTTTGAGCAGTGGACTGGTTATGAGAGGTATTTGGACTTTCTCACTAGAACCAAACAACGTGTTTATCCATGAAGTTAAAGAGCAGCAGGTGAAATGGGTCAAAAGGTTTGTTACTATCACAGTCGATAGTTTTTGAATCAGTTACAGTGCTTAAAATATACAGCGAAGGAAGGGTAGAATAGGTAACACCTCTGGTGTCAAAGTAGCAATTAATATGACTGAAGTTCTGTTCCAGGCATTTACAGTGTTGTCTCCTAACAGACAAGGTTTGCTTTTGACACCAAAGCCACTCAGCCTTAGGGCAGCTTATTTTTTTTTAACTTTTTTTAGTTTGTACCAATCTTTCTGAAAGCAGCTTTGCTCAAGGGAGCCAAGAGAGCCAGCAGTGGTTCAGTCATCTCCTGTGGACACACCCCATACAAGCCAAAGAGCAAATACTATGTGGGCAACCACTGGCTGAAGTTCATCTGAAGCATAAGCACCTCCTGTATGCTTATCCATAAAGCTCTGCATCAAGACTCCACCCAGCAGATCCATTCCAAGGTTTTACTTTGTCCAGCTATATATATTCTGAGAGAGAACGCTTCCTCCCATTCCCAAATGCCAAGGGACACTTTTAGACCCAACACAACACAGATGTAACTCAGCTCCCTCATATCCTCATCACAAACTATCCCAAGATGTTTAAATGAAAAATATTGAGTGTTCAGACATTCCTACAAAAGACAGCTTTTAAAAGAGAATTTTAAAATTTGTCTTTTGGGGGTTACTTATAGCTTTGTCACATGAAGCCTCCATCCATCATCACCAAGCCTGATTACGTTTGCATTATAACTTTATACAAATTGTTCCACAATGGTGCTCAAAACTGGATGCATTTGGCAACAGGAGGATAGCAAGTAGCACAAGTGTCCTTATCTTTTTTCCCTGAGTATATACATAAAAGACCAGTGGTGGGATGCATATAGGCAGCCAGGAGGAATAGCTTGCATGGTCATTCTCATTTTAATATTGTTGATTAGACTGTTATTATTTATGCCCTGACAACTTGATTTATTTATTTATTACTATGTATTGTTTGATTTATGTATTGTTTTTTCACTCCAAGGAGATAGGATATAAATGTTTTAAATAAACACACGCACATTTCCATATCCACAAATGTGTAAATAAGTCAGCAACTGCAACAGTCACTTGAGGAAACCTTACATTTTGGACCCCAAGATATCAATAAGGTTTTAAACTAGATAAACCTAACAGAATTTCCAAAACATAGAGAAAGCAAGAAATTTCATCTTCTGTATGATGAAGCAGCCTGCCAGATCCCTTGATGTATTGGTAGAGGTGATTTAAAATAAACATTCAGGTGGGGTAGCCATGTTGGTCTGAAGCAACAGAACAAATTGAGTCCAGTGGCACCTTTAAGATCAACCAAGTGGATACTGGATGTAAGCTTCCATATACATGCACACTTCATCCAATACCTTAAAGGACTCAAACTTCGTCCTAAAATAAATAGTCACTTAATATATAAACACTTGCTATCACAATACAATATACCCATTTTCTTTGCTCATTTGCTAGGCAGGTTGGCCCTAAAATAAATAAGGGCATAGCACGTTTCCCAGTGGGATAACTGCACTAGCCTTCACTGAAGCTTGGCACTTTTCTTTCTAGGCTTCAGGAAGGTAATGCAGTTGACGCAAATGCAACTGCCAGAGCACTCCATCTGCTTCAACTGCATTAGCTACCTGATTTGCAAATACAGTTGCTCCCCTACCACAATTGCAAAGCAGCCCAGGTAATTTGGGGGGGAGCCCTCTGTGCCATTCGTCCCTTCCCCTGTGGCATCAACTGTGAAGAAAAGTAAAATCAAGCTTGCTACAGCTAGTGAAAGGAGGGAAGAGGGGAGCAGCAGACACAGCAGCACTGGGAATTAGCAACATTAGTTCCACATCATATCTTCCTGCCCCATATCTGCTCCATTTTCAGGCAACAGACTGGCTGTTAGTGCTTCCAGAGGAAAATGAGGGCACAGGACAACACAGGACAATGCTGTAGCTTTTAGGGACAGTCAAAGAATAAAGAAGAGTTTCTAAAATTCTCTAAAAATGAGAATATAACATTCTGCTCGATAGGTTTTTTTAATGTATCAATGTCTTTTTACTAGTATTGCTTTAGAAGTCTTGTAATGATTTTGATGATATTGCATTATTGTTTTATGTATTAACCTTAGTTACTTGGTTTCTCTTTATAATTTGTTTGCTGTAATGCTGGTAGTTGCTTTGAAATAGTTACAGTAAAAAATTAAAAACAAGAAATTGGAAGCTTTCTCAATGGTTCGCTAAAATACCCAGTTTGAATTGTTCTGATGGAACCAAGCGACAGAAACCCACTATAGATAACAGGCAGAACTCTCCAAACATACCCATGTTTGCTGCCTATAGCATTCCAAATATGTCAAAAGGCAACCTCTCCCAAAACACAGTGACCCCAAATATACACCCTCAACTAAAGAAACTGCCAAGACTAAAAGAATAGTATGAGTCCAGATATATAACACTGTGATCATCCTAGTAACTAACTCCCAAAGGGGGGACCTGGGAAACAGAAACTTAACTGAAGAGCCCCAAAACATTAAGTGATTGGTTGGCAAAATGCATTTCACTCGCATGAGACAGGCACATTTATAGGCCTCATCAATAATGTATCAGCAGCCTCCATCACGACTCTCCCTAGCTTGCCAAATTATCTGTTTGGTCACACCTGCACTGCATCCAGCCTGTGAACTCAGATGCAACCTGCTTCTCTTCAGCATCCTAGGGTGCAGAAACAAGATGACTGAGCCAATTAAAGTCCATTTAACTTACAAAAACAGGTCACACATACCAAGACAGACACAGTTATAGAACATGGTGCCAAAAGGTTCGTGTTTGAGACAATTCTAACCACTGCAAATAATATTACTATGTAGTACAGATCTAAAGGCTGAAGAGAGGTCTAAATTGGGAGAAAAATGCAACACAATCAGTGGGATTTTCTACAATCGTGCTGATAAAATACAATCCTATATATTTTAGTGTATCACAACAGTCATGATACCAGAGTATGTAGATGCCCATGGGGAACTCCCATATTTCATTTCAGAGAGTTCTGAGAGAGAGCAGAGAATAAGTGATATAAGCTGGGGAAGTTGCTGAGAATTTCTGAGTTTGTGTGACTGCTGAAAATTCTGAGCTTGTGGTTGCTGGGGAACTGCTGTCTGTTTGGTTTCAGTGGGCTGAAGGTGAAGGTGATTGTTGCTGATTGATTAGGAATGGCTGTGTTCCCCACCCTCTTTGCATTATTAAGCTGAGCCTTGCCAGAGGCGCGAGCCGAAGGGCGAGAACTAAAGGGCTCTTGGCCTGGGGGCTGAGTAAGGACCAGGAATCCGGATCCATATTTTCCTTGGGTTCCCAATAAGGTAAGTTGACCCTCCAGAAGGGGAGCCACATAAACAAACAGGATTTAAAAGGGGACTGTATATATATTTTTAAAAGCTATCATGAAGGTAGAATGCCAGCAGGAGGGTGGGGGCTTTCCAGTGTTTTGCACTGAGTGTCACATGTATGACTATCTGCGCACAGGATAGAAGCCTTGGGTGTGTGCTCGATGCAAGGAGCTCCTGGTCCTCAGGGAATGAGTTTGTACCCTTGAGGCCGAGGTGACTGACCTGAAGAAGCAGAGACAGTCAATTAGGCACTCAGGGAAGACTCTCAGGGGCGTATTAGATGAGCCCCGCTCTGAATGTGGCAGCCCCGCTGCTGCCAGGGAGCATGAGGGTCGAGAGGGAACAGGGCACCATGCTGAGGATAAGGGGAATGCGCCCTCAGAAGGGACCTCTTCTTCAGTTGGTGAGCAGGAATCCTTTTGCGCCAAGGAACCATCCCTGGGCAGGGAGAGAGGGGGGGTCTTCGTAGTTGGTGATTTGATCCTTAGGCAAGTAGACAGCTGGGTGGCAAAACCACGTACTGACCGTATGGTGCTTGCCTGGTGCGAAGGTAGCGGACATTACGCATGAAGTAGATAGGCTGATAGACAGTGCAGGGGAGGAGCCAGTGGTCGTGGTGTATGTTGGCACCAATGATGTGGGGAAATGCAGCCGTGAGGTCCTGGAGGAAAAATTTAGGCTGCTAGCCAGGAGACCTAAGGCCAGAACCTCCAAGATAGCCTTCTCAGAAGTGCTACCTGTTCCACGTGCAGGGCTGGAAAGACAGGCACAAATTAGAAGTCTCAATGTGTGGATGAGATGATGGTGTAGGGAGGAAGGGCTTAAGTTTGTTAGGCACTGGGATGCTTTCTGGAACAAGTGGGAGCTGTACAAAAGAGACAGTCTCCACTTGTCCCCAGATGGAACCAGGCTGCTGGCGCTTAAAATAAAAAAGGTGGCAGAGCAGTTTTTAAACTAAATCTTGGGGGAAAGCCGACAGGAGATCAAATGTCTCTGGTTCGGGAGGACTCATCTCAAAGAGATGAAGGGTTAGCTGTTACTTTTCTACTGGGTAATGAATCAGAGTTGTCCACTGAGATGGTGACAAACAGTATGGAGTGTCTGCCAAAGTCTCAAGGCAGCAGGAGGAAGGTTGCAGTCCTAACTTGCCTGGGAAATTATAGATGTTTGTATGCAAATGCTAGAAGTGTTTGAAGTAAAATTGGTGAGTTGGAATGTTTAGTGTTGGGGGAAAACAGACATTGTGGGAATTTCAGAAACTTGGTGGAATAAGGAGAATCAGTGGGACATGGTGATTCCTGGATATGTTATATCGGAAGGATAGGGAGGGAAGGGTTGGAGGTGGGGTGCCTCTGTATGCCAGAGAGGGTATACAGTCCAGTAAGACTGAGGTCAAAGAATTAGATTCCCTTCTAGAAATGCTTTGGGTCAAAATAGAGGTCCCAAAAGGAAATTTAACTATGGGAGTTTGTTATTGCCCACCAAATCAAAAGAGAGAGGACGATTAAAATATGATGGAAGGATTAAAGATAGAGGCTAAACGTGAAAACTGTGTCGTAATAGGTTATTTTAACTACCCGCAGATTGATTGGGTCAATATGTGTTCAGGTCGAGAGAAAGAGATTGAGTTTCTAGATGCTCTCAATGACTGTGCTATTCAGCAGATGGTCACAGAACCTACCAGGGGTGGGGCGATCCTGGATTTGGTCCTAAGTAATGCCCAAGATTTGGTGAGAGTTGTAAAAGTGATCGCACCGCTTGGAAGCAGTGACCATGACATTATTGATTTCACCATTTGTATAAATAGAGAGTTGCCCCAAAAGACCAGCACAACCACGTTTAACTTTAAAGGGGGTAAATTCTCTGAGATGAGGAGGCATGTGAAGAGGAAACTGAAAGGAAAGGTAAATGCAGTCAAAACCCTTGGGGAAGCTTGAAGGCTATTTAAAACTACGGTCCTAGAAGCTCAGATAAAATATATACCACAAGTTAGGAAAGGCACAAACAGGTATAAGAAAAGGCCTGCATGGTTAACAAACAAAGTAATGGAAGCTGTAAAAGGAAAGGAGGACTCCTTTAAGCGGTGGAAAGCTAGTCCAAGTGAGATTAATAAAAGAGAACACAGGCTGTGGCAAATCAAATGCAAGACTGTGATCAGGCAGGCAAAAAGGGACTATGAGGAGCATATTGCAAAAAACATAAAGACCAATAATAAAAATTTCTTCAAATATATTAGAAGCAGGAAACCAGCCAGGGAGACAGTGGGGCCCTTGGATGACCAAGGGGTAAAAGGATTACTGGAGGAGGATAGGGAAATGGCTGAGAAGCTGAATGCATTTTTTGCCTCCATCTTCACTGTGGAAGATGAAAAGTGTTTGCCTGCTCCAGAACCACTTATTTTGGAAGGGTGTTGAAAGACCTGAGTCAGATTGAGGTGACAAAAGAGGAGGTCCTACAACTGATAGACAAATTAAAAACTAATAAGTCACCAGGTCCGGATGGCATACATCCAAGAGTTCTGAAAGAACTCAAAGTTGAACTTGTGGATCTTCTGACAAAAATATGTAATCTTTCACTGAAATCTACCTCCATTCCTGAGGACTGGAAGGTAGCAAATGTCACCCCCATCTTTAAAAAGGGTTCAAGAGGAGATCTGGGAAATTACAGGCCAGTCAGTCTGACTTCAATACCGGGAAAGTTGGTAGAAACCATTATCAAGGACAGAATAAGTAGGAACATTGATGAACACGAGTTATTGAGGAAGACTCAGCATGGGTTCTGTAAGGGAAGATCTTGCCTCACTAACCTGTTACAGTTCTTTGAGGGGGTGAACAAACATGTGGACAAAGGAGACCCAATAGATGTTGTTTACCTTGACTTCCAGAAAGCTTTTGATAAAGTTCCTCATCAAAGGCTCCTTAGTAAGCTCAAGAGTCATGGAGTAAAAGGACAGGTCCTCTTGTGGATCAAAAACTGGCTAATTAATAGGAAGCAGAGAGTGAATATAAATGGGCAGTGGAGGATGGTAAGCAGTGGGGTGCCACAGGGCTCAGTACTGGGTCCCATGCTCTTTAACTTGTTCATAAATGATTTGGAGTTGGGAGTAAGCAGTGAAGTGGCTAAGTTTGCAGATGACACTAAATTGTTCAGGGTGGTGAGAACCAGAGAGGATTGTGAGGCACTCCAAAGGGATCTGTTGAGGCTGGGTGAGTGGGCGTCAACATGGCAGATGAGGTTCAATGTGGCCAAGTGCAAAGTAATGCACATTGGGGCCAAAAATCCCAGCTACAAATACAAGTTGATGGGGTGTGAACTGGCAGAGACTGACCAAGAGAGAGATCTTGGGGTCGTGGTAGATAACTCACTGAAAATGTCAAGACAGTGTGCGGTTGCAATAAAAAAGGCCAATGCCATGTTGGGAATTATTAGGAAGGGAATTGAAAACAAATCAGCCAGTATCATAATGCCCCTGTATAAATCGATGGTGCGGTCTCATTTGCAATACTGTGTGCAATTCTGGTCACCGCACCTCAAAAAGGATATTATAGCATTGGAAAAAGTCCAGAAAAGGGCAACTAGAATGATTAAAGGGTTGGAACACTTTCCCTATGAAGAAAGGTTGAAACGCTTGGGGCTCTTTAGCTTGGAGAAACTCAACTGTGGGGTGACATGATAGAGGTTTACAAGATTATGCATGGGATGGAGAAAGTAGAGAAAGAAGTACTTTTCTCCCTTTCTCACAATACAAGAACTTGCGGGCATTCGATGAAATTGCTGAGCAGTCAGGTTAAAACGGATAAAAGGAAGCACTTCTTCACCCAAAGGGTGATTAACACGTGAAATTCACTGCTACAGGAGGTGGTGGCGGCTACAAGCATAGCCAGCTTCAAGAAGGGGTTAGATAAAAATATGGAGCAGAGGTCCATCAGTGGCTATTAGCCACAGTGTGTATGTGTGTGTATAATTTTTTTGGCCACTGTGTGAAACAGAGTGTTGGACTGGATGGGCCAGTGGCCTGATCCAACATGACTTCTCTTATGTTCTTATTTACGTCCATAGCTATTTCTTACTTTGGACTCCCAAGGTTTAAAAATTCAGGCAAATATTTCCATGACTGCCTAGGATAACACACTCTTAATACTTGGAAGGATCTAGTTGGCAAGCATGTTTTTGTTTGTTTGTTTGATAATTTTGATTTATAAATGTAAGACTTTCTATTTATAATCTTAAGCCTATTATTTCCCCTGGGTATGTTCATTAGCTCACTTTCCTTTGGGTCTCCCATCTAAATACTAACCAGTATAAATATTGCCCCCTAAAACCTCAGAACACTTCAGGTATGTTTTGGACCATCCACCTTCAGCACTGTGCCTCATCACAGGAAAAACTCCAGAGATCTCAAGCTGGTCTCAGTCTTGGCCCCACTTTTTTCTCTACGCTCCTTTGACTGCTGCCTGAGCTCCAGGTGCAGAAGTGTTGTATGCTTTACTTCTTCACTCTCCTTACTTCCTGGATCCTCCAGAACTTTCATGCTCTTCAGACAGACTTGTATGTTTTTATTTGGCGCTCTTTTATTGTAATTTTTTTATGGGTTAGGTGTTAAGATTGTTTAGGGTTAAAATTATTGTGTGAGCATGCCCACATTCGCAATCCAATGGCTCTCTGTATGCCTCTCACTTTTCTTAATCTATTTTTCCAAATAAAGATTTAAATGTTGACTCTATTTTTCATCTGTTTTATTTCTGGGAATTTCCCCATTCCCATAGGCAAACTGCTACCCCAAATTCGGGACCCTGGTATACACAGGCAATGGTCCCTTAATATTATTTTACCATAAAATACATGTGTGTGCACTCTTGACCTGCATGGGGGATGGTCCAACTGTCAGTGGTAATACATGTGTAGGCCATTTGGGTAACAGTCAATAGTAATAAAAATTATTAAAGGCCGATCAATTAAAAAAAGAAAAATACAGCACGAATCCATTAGTACAAGAATTAATTCATTTTTTTGCTTCTTCTACACCCTATCTTAAATATTATACCAATTCATGTGCCCCTTTATTTGGCATTCTGCCAGGCTGGCTGCTCCCTGCTACTACAGTATTGAATATGACTGGACAATGTAAGTAGCTCACAAACAGCCACATGCAGCAGTAGAACAACACAACACATGCAGCAAGGATTCTCTGGAGCCAGCAGATTCTATCCCTTCTGTGATTTCCTGCACTACTATCCATATTACACCAAACTGCCACTGTTTTCATTTCAGTTTATGTTAGCAGCCCAACTAAATCCACATTCAGTGTACACAGAAGACACCATTCAGAGTACAAACAAGCAAAATTCAAAGAGACAGCAGGCTTCTTCCCTCATAATATCTGCCTGTTCAGAAGTGCACACTTGTGGAGCAACACACATTGACAAACATCCACAAAGGAACTTTTTCATCCATGTAGTTTTTTAGGAAAGCAATTTTTTCCTGAAAATATATACATGAAAGACAATTCTAAAGAACATAATTCCACCCATGATGTATTCCACTCTGATAGATGCTAGATGGCTTTTGAACCACTGCATGATCAAAGCTGCTTCTTTTTTCAGTTTCCAGGATTGCATGCCTTCCTGGTGATTGATGTAGGCCTTGGCCATAATGTTGTCCATCCAGATGAACAATATGAAGGAGCTTTGTCATGTTCAAGAAAAGGAAGATAGTCCAAGACGTTTATGCTCAGGGATTCTTCCAATATTGACCATGTTCCTTGGATCTGCCCCAGAGAACAGTGGACTCCCCAGCTCAACAGACTCATGTCTCTGGTAAAGAAAACACAATAAAGTCATACAAGGGAAAGAAATTAAACCTAGGAACTTCACAATAAAAAAGCCAAAAGGCACTCTTGAGCTTTCCCAAATTTCTGCACTTGCAGAGGAAGCAGAAAAATAAATGAAGATGAGAGGGGTATAGTGGTAGAAAATATGACCTAATATTCTGCTTCCAGGGACTATGAGCATAGGAGTACCCAAACATCAGGCTATCCTCCTCTCCTCAAATGAGAAAGATATACTGGTAGGGACACCTCATTAAGAGAGCAATTATAATTTTTTTTTAAATGTCACATAGGACTTGAGGCCTAAAGAGCCATATTTCTACTGGAAGATAAGCAAGTTACAGATAAGAAACACGATAAACCACACCAGTGTAGGAAGGGTATTCACTTCACTTACTTGTACCTCCAACAGACATAACAGAAAATCTGTTTCCAGCTGCTAAGCTATAGGAGCCAGGCATAACTGAAATGCTGACCCACAGTGCCCTTTTTGAACACCAAAGGGCTGAGCTTGCCATTTGTAAATGAGTGAGCAAGACTGGGGTTTCCATACCGGTCTCTACCCTACAGGAGTCACTGGCATCAACCATCACTTCTCTCATTCAACTGTGCATTAACAGAATTCTTCTAAAAGAGCTCTAGTTCTTAGCCCTCTCTCCTCATTTTATTACAACTGTTACAAATTTACCTTATGGAACACAACAATACAAGCTCCTGTTTCATGCTCTAAATGACAGAACCAGGCACAAGAACTACAAAGCAGAGAGGCCCCAGCACACATTCAAGTGGTTCTTCCCCAGACAACAAGTTCCTCGCCAGCCACTCTTCAGTCTGGCTTCTTTAACCCTCTACCCTCACAAAGCTGAGGAAGGATAAATGCTTTATTAGGATACAAAAATCAGGTTTTTCCATCTTCCCATTTGTGAGGGGGAGGGGAAATCATACTCCAGATATCCTGGAAAAGCCATCGAAGGAAACAGTGGAAAGACATCTAACAGGCAGCAAGCAGGACCACTGCGTGCCTCAAACATTATCTCTGCCTCTACCCTCCAAACACTACCCACACCCACCTAAAGATCATGTGAAATAAACCACTTATTATTAGCATGATTAGGCTAAAAACTGGTTATTTCTGTGTGTGCCATACATTTCTTCTCCATTCCTTTCCTCACATTTATATCCACCCTTCCTCCAAGGTACTACCCACCCTATTTTATCCTCATAAAAACTCAGGTTGAGTTCAGAGCTTTGTCAGACCAGGAAGTTTTCAAAACAAGCTCCACACACAAGGGGAGGAAGGAAGCAGGAGCTGCCAGAGCACAAACCATCTGTGCCCTATACAGTCAAATTGCAACTTGTCCCAATGTTACTGGATCCCCTAGTGCTAGCATAAAACGCTGTTTGGATACAATGAAGGTTTCTTAGCACTAAGCTCCTCAGAGGAGTAATTCCAATTCTTCCACTGGTGCTACAGTCATAATGTCAACAGACGGCAGGCATTCATATCATCCAAGTTCTCATTCTCCACTCCAACAAAATCCATGCCTTTTTTCTCTTTGCATTTTAAAAACAACATCTTTGACTTTTAAAGTATCTCTTTTTAAGTCATGTGCGACCTCTCGCAGATGTGAAATTCACTGACAAAACTATTTAGGTTTTGATTCTGAGGAACAGGAACCCGTTACATGTAGCTATCACAGCAATAATATAAAGGGTCAAAACAGACGTAACAAAGATCATATATCTCAGTTCATTCATAACAGGCAATAGTGCAGGCAGGGACTATGGGAGGAGGGAAGATGGGATTTAACCCTTCAACTCATGCTTAATTTTGCTAATGGAAACCTAGCCCCCACCCTGCTCTTATTAATGTTTTAAAGGAAAATAAAGATATAGAAAAATATGTCTTTTTGTTGGAGAATGCTTTAAAATGCTATAGAGCATGCTTTCAATTAGCAAAACTAATCAGGGCTGAATCCCCTCTACCCTTCTTGCTCAGTCCAAATCTGAATTGTACTGACATCACATACCATTTACAGACTGACTGATCTTTATCATGTCTGTTCTGGCTATTCAGTCTTTTTCTTCCTTCCTATATTTACAAAGCACCTATTTCTCAAACTCTAAATGCTTTGATAGCCTTTTGAGATCTAGAGTAAGGTGAAAAACTACAGCCTAGAGTGCAGTTTCAAAAACAAACAAACCCTCAGGCATACACAAGAATATAACATGATAGAACTTCTGAGAATTTATGTTATAAAGAATCCTTTAAAAAGAAGATATTATAGAATAGCAGGTGCAAATAAAAGAAGTCACAAATGTTGAGTCCTGGGGCCACTGGGTCCAAGCTTGGTGCAGAAGGATCCCCAATGGCACACTTTCAGTTAGGTGGCTCAGCTGTGGCCTCAGACAATGCAGGAGGAGAGGAGTTGACACCAAATCCCTCTCTCTAGCACGCAGTTAACTGACACTCTACCAGCACCTCTAGGCTTCTCCCACACTCTTCTTCCCCAGCCAGTCCTTGTGCTGGCTGCTTAAGTATTCCCCCTGAAACAGAGCCCCACCGTGCTGTCAAATGGGAGGGGTTGCCTGATGAACAGCCCTTGGGCCCAGTGGGACACTTTCCCCCTGGCTCCACCCCCTGGCCTTACTGTTGGGGGGGGGGGTTAGGGCTGATGAGTCCACATCCCATCTCCTTCCCCACTGAAGTCTCTGTCCATGCCTTTCTAGCTCCTGTTCCTCAACTCTCCCTTGCTGCTGTTGCCTGCCTCTATGTTAGGCCCCTTCCCGAGAGAGGAGAGTCCCTCCAGCTCTCTTCCTGCCCCCAGCATGGGAAGCACTAGCAGCCCTTCCCTACGCCCCACAGTTGAACCACCCATTTCTTCCTCTGGTGCCACCCCCAGACACAAAGCACCACCCATTTAAAAACAGCAGCCACTTTTCTCTAGCACAGGTTTCCATAATGGAAGCCATATTATCAGACTGCCTTTGTAGTTATATACAATTCTAAATTGTTCAGCTTATAGGATCCCCCACAAGACTATCTTACAGGTTCTGCCATGGACACTAAAAGCTGTCCACAAACGAGGAGGAAACCGATGAAGAGCTGAGTTACATATTTAGGAACATCTCAATCCAGAATCCACTTGGATTGTCTCCCTTTCAATTGCAGATCGAGGGGCATCATTTTGAAGCATTCCCCTAAATAAAAGCTTCTGCATGTAGCACATAAAAGGGAAAAAACCCAACTCCTTAATGTAATTTCCTACATGAACACTGTATTCTGTACAAAAGGTGCATTCCAACACAATCTCCCATTCATATCCTGAAGCAACACTGTAACAGACAGAGTCTATTACATTAATTTCCTGATTGTGCAGGATTTCAGGCTGATTTACATAAAGCATGCCAAGGAGCTGAACACAGGGTTCCATTTTTCCCAGCTAGCATCTTATCTGTTACCAGAAATCATGGCAGTGACTGAGCTCCTCAGGGCAGAGTTTGTAGTGCATGAGAAACTGTTAGTGCAATCCTTAGCAGAATTACACCCATCCAAGTCCACTGAACCCAATGGAGTTAGAGTGGTATAACTCTGCTTAGCATTGCAGCTAGTCTTTCACATAGAAATTATTTCTATTGGACTTTGTAACCACTGTATAGCACATTTTCTACGGTGCTTGTTATTCCTTTGAGTACCCATCACCAAGTAAGGAAACAGAGCTTTGCCCTGGCTTTTCCATCTGCAAATCACTTATGCATTTTGGTTTAGAGAGTCACAAAATGTCATATCTGGTGTTTTTGTTATTAGTTAGGAGAACCCAAAATTATTTCTACACTCCCAGGAGATGGTAGATGCAGAGGCAATTCATGGCTAAAAGTAAACAGGAAAGCAGGAGAGAGGGGGGAAATGTTTTATGGGCCCCTTTCTCAAAACATATAAGTTGCTCACCTCTATTGTAGGATCATATTCATCAACAAAATGGTTCTGGATAAGCTGAATAGTCAAAGCACTTTTCCCAACGCCACCAGCTCCAACAACTACTAGCTTGTATTCCGTCATCTTCTGGCCAGCCCCAGCTCAGGGTCCCCTCTCAACACAGCCACCTAAAGGAAGAGAGAAGAGTACAAACATAAACTTTGATAAACATTTTATTCTTCCATTTACTGCTCATGTTCCTTGCCACCATAACAGCATCAAGAATACTGATGCAAGAGTATTTGAGACAAAGCAGGAATAACTTCAGCAAAGACACTGGGGCAGAAACAGAAGGTTATTGATAGTGAGGTTGTTCTGCCAATCCAAAACCTAGTCAGTTATGCTTTTTTTTCATGATATAGACTTGAACAGCCCATATACATCTCTCCCCACCCCCCCAGAAAACTAGAATCTCCAATAGGAATTAAAGCCCTTGTAAAAGGTAAAGGTAGTCCCCTGTGCAAGCACCAGTCGTTTCTGACTCTGGGATGACATTGCTTTCACAATGTTTTCACGGCAAACTTTTTATGGGGTGTTTTGCCATTGCCTTCCTCAGTCATCTACACTTTTCCCCCAGCAAGCTGGGTACTCATTTTACCAACCTCAGAAGGATGGAAGGGTGAGTCAACCTCAGCCGGCTACCTGAAACCAGCTTCCTCTGGGATCGAACTCAGGTCGTGAGCAGAGAGTTCAGACTGCAGTACTGCAGCTTTACCACACTGCACCAGGGGGCCAACAACAGGGCATAGAGACCAAGGCCTTCCTAAGAGCCCTGCTGGATCAGATCAGTGGTCCATCTAGTCCAGCATCCTGTCTCACACAGTGGCCAACCAGTTCCTCCAGACAGCCAACAACAGAGCATAGAGGCCAAAGCCCTCCTAAGAACATAAGAAGAACCCTGATGGATCAGACAATAGTCCATCTAGTCCAGCATCCTGTCCCACACAGTTCCTTTGAACAGCCAACAACAGGGCATAGAGGCTGAGGCCTTCCTAAGAACATAAGAAGAGCCCTGCTGCATCAGACTAATGGTCCATCTAGTCCAGCATCCTGTCTCATACAGTGGCCAACCTTGTACAAATACATTAAAAAGAGCCCTGTGGTGCAGAGTGGTAAAGCTGCAGTACTGCAGTCCTAAGCTCTGCTCATGACCTGAGTTTGATCCTGATGGAAGCTGGGTTCAGGTAGCTGGCTCAAGGTTGACTCAGCCTTCCATCCTTTCTGAGGTCAGTAAAATGAGTACCCAGCTTGCTGCGGGGGAAGTGTAGATGACTGGGGAAGGCAATGGCAAACCACCCAGTAAAAAAGTCTGCCGTGAAAACGTTGTGAAAGCAACATCACCCCAGAGTCGGAAATGACTGGTGCTTGCACAGGGAACTATACCTTTTTATAAATACGTAAGTCAGGCAAGTGAAATGCAGGGAATAAAGTAAAAACAGGGAATGGATATTATTCAAGCCCAGGTAATTAATACTTGTTAGTTTAGTTTTAAAATATTACCAGCATGATATAGTAGACAAATTTTCAGCCTCGCTTAATTATAACATGCCACAGCAAGCAACAGCTCAGAAGTAAATGACCTGATTTGCACACCCAGGATTTCAAGATCAATCCCCAACACATACAATCATTACCAGGTGAGCTTTGATTAGGCACACCTCAAACTCTGCAGTGGTGGTGGGCAGAACTGAATTGCCAGGAGAAAGATGGATCTGAATAGTCTCCTGACAACTCCTGATAAGAAATTTTCTGTTGACATGGCTTGCAATGATATGGAAAAACTGATGAGTCTTTGAAATCAGGAGAACCAATACAATTGCTCACAATTCCATCTGTTTCCCAGTATTGGGTCCATTTTGGGCCCATGATGTATAGCTGATTTGGGAGATCTTAGATCTTAAGTGCTAGAGATAATTATTAGAATGACAATGGAGGAAAATTAAGCCAGTTCCAACTAAACACAAGCTAGAGGGCATTGGAAAAACCAGTCTTTGGCTGTGAAGAAACAGTACTTCCATGCCACTTTTGGGGCTATGCAGAGCTGTCCAACAATGCTGTTTAGTATTATTTGTTGTTCAGTCGCACAGTCGAGTGACTCTTTGTGACCCCATGGACCAAGTCATGCCAGCCCCTTCTGTCTTCCACCATCCTCCGAAGTCCGCTCAAATGCATGTTAGTTATATCAGTAACGCTGTCCAGCCATCTCATCTTTTGCCGTCCCCTTCTTCTTTTGTCTTCTGTCTTTCCCAGCATCAGGGTCTTCTCCAGTGAGTGCTCCCTTCTCGTTTTGTGGCCAAAGTATCTGAGCTTCAGCATCTGGCCTTCCAGGGAACAGTCAGGGTTGATTTCCCTTAGGACTGACTGATTTGATCTTCTTGCAGTCCATGGGACTCTCAATAGTCTTCTCCAGCACCACAGTTCGAAAACATCTATTCTTCTGCTCTCAGTCTTTCTTACAGACCAACTCTCACAGCCATACATTACTACTGGGAATACCATCGCTTTAACTATATGGACTTTTGCTGTCAGAGTGATGTCTCTACTTTTTATTGTACTGCCTAGGTTTGCCATAACTGTCCTCCCAAGGAGCAAACATCTTTTAATTTCATGGCTACCGTCACCATCTGCAGTGATCTTGGATCCCAGGCATATGAAGTCTGTCACTACTTCCATGTCTTCCCCTTCTATTTGCCAAGGAGAGATGGGGCCAGATGCCAAAATCTTAGGGGGGGGGGGGGTTAATTGTAAAAGTTTATTGGAAATTAGTAAAGTTAAACATAGCATAGCATATCAATAGGTGCTAGTACAGTAGTTCATACAAACAGTTAAGATTTCAATGGTAGCAATATAACTGGATGGTCAGTATTAGGTGTTCCAAAGGGACCCCACATTCCCATAGCATGGTAAGAAATCCAGAGTGATGTTTTAAGTTTCTGGTTTATGGGCCTAATCCATTGCTGTAGAAGTTACCATTATGGGAAAGCATGGTGGAAGAGTGTCATTTTACAGGCCCTGCAGAACTGTGGAAGCTCTCGCAGGGCCCTAACCTCCTCCAGCAACTCATTCCACCAGCTAGGGGCAGCAATGGAAAAGGCCCTGGCTCTAGTTGACTGGAGCCTAACTTCCCTGATGCTGGGAACTGTCAACAGGTTTTGAGACCCGAATCAAAGTGCTTGCTGGGGCATACGGGGAAAGGCAATCCCTAAGGTATGCAGGACCCTGACCATATAGGGCTTCAAAGGTTAAAACCAGCACCTTGAAGCGAATCTGGTACAAGAGCCACTTGTAAGGTTTTGACCACTCAACAGAATCCTCTTCTCGCATCATTTTGACAATATTAACTAACAGAGCTGTTTGGTAGTATATGGATATATCAGGGAAATTTAGTCCTCCAGAAAAGCGATGCCGTCTCAATATATGAAACCCTATTTGGGTTTTTTGTTTTGCCAGAGGAAAGAGTTGAATAACAATTGCCATTTACACAGAAGGAAAGAAGGAAAAGTAATGGGAATAGTATGGAAAAGATATAAAAGTTTCAGAGGAGCAAATGACTTCAGAAGATGTAACCTGTCCATAAAAGACACCGCTATCTTATCCCATCTGATAAAGTCAGTACAAATGTTTTTAAATATTACTCCAAAATTAAGTGAGATAAGCTGATCAAGATTGTTAGGAGACTGGATGCCTAGATATGGTATAGAAGTCATGGACCATTGAAATCAGTAGCTACACTGGAAGAATGCTAAAGATTTAGCTGATATGTTCACAGGCAGTATATTACATTTGAACTTATTTATCTGTAATCCTGAGATGGATCCGAAGGTCGAGAGGAGGTTTTGGAGATAAGGAAGAGATGATTCAGGCTTAGAAAGATAGATCAACATGTCATCAGCAAATAGATTTAATTTCATCATGTGAGATCCACAGGTTATGCCCTGGATATTTTCATCATGTCTGATTAAAGCCGCCAATTGCTAATGCATAGAGGACAGAAAACAAGGGACAACCTTGCCTGATGCCTCTTTGAAGATCAAAAATGTCTGAAATTAGCCCACTAATATTAACATAAGCTTTTGGTTTGGAGTATATGGCCTTAATAGCTGTAATGAAATTAGGACCAAATGACATGTGTTGTAAGAGAGACAGCAAGTATGATGTTTCCAAGGAATCGAAGGCTTTCTCAATGTCGAGAGAGAGAGGGGAGTGGCTTCTGATTTGGAGTGTGTACAAGAAGAAATGACGTGTAATGTCTTACATATATTGTCCGTAATCTCTCTGCAGGAATGAATCTAGCCTGGTCCAGGTGAATGTAATCCACTATCAATGAGTTAAAGTGTTTAGCTATTGATGTTGTAAAGGTTTTGTAGTCCACATTTAGTAGGGAGATAGGACGGAAAGATGTTGGATTGGTGAGATCTTTGCCACTTTTTGGTAGAATTATAATGGAAGCACTATCTCATGAGAGCGGTAAGGTCCCAGTCTGAAGGATTTCATTGCAGGTGTCAGTAAGCAGTTGAACAAGATCGGTAAATTTCTTGTAAAATTCTGAAGGATAGTCATCAGTCCCCGGAGATTTATTGGTCTTAAGCTGTTTTATAGAGTCCAGAATCTCTGAAGGGTCAAAGGGCTTTTCCAGGAATACTCGATGATAGTACCTTAAAACAGTTCCAATCAAGCAAGCAAGCAAACAAAAAAGCATACATTTTGAATTTGATTATTTTCTCTTAATCAATTGCTTACTTTTGATTGCGCTCAGTCTTATTTGGTTTGTTCCTTATAGTATTGTATTAATTATTCATAATTGATTTTAGCCAAAAGGGGAGGTATATAATTAATTATCACTCCATGTTAATTGTTCTCTCTGCTGATTCTGATCAGATCAATTTATTATATATATCATCCAAATTATTGTATTTTTCTGATGAATTTTTCCTCATCATTATTGAGATAACTTGTAATAATCTTTCTCGGTAACTGCACCCTTTTTAAATACTCTTTTTTATTTAACTGAAGGAAATTAGGTTGGGGGGGGGAATCTGATTCTCTAATATTAATTAATTGCTTCCTATTGAATGCCTCTGCTTCCCCAACTGCAGCATCAAGCTCCAAGTGAGTCCAGGAATTCTTATACAACAAATATTAACAGTTCCAAGAGACCTAATTCTCTAGGCAATACTCTCTATGTCAATGTCAAGGGAGAGATCATGTGCCTATTTCCTCATGAAGAAGAAACAGTCAGCCATACCAAATATATTGAGCAAGGTCAATTTCATTCTCCATTGTTAGAAAGGTATTATTAGCCTGCCACCCAGAGCTGTTCTACCAGTATCATTAGATTTCCCAAATATGAAGCCACCCAACCCTCTTGCATGTCTTCTCAAAGGATGAGGAGCTCTCAATTCAGCAGCACCAATACACAACAAAGAGGGGATTACAAATTCTTGTTTCAAATAATAATCTACCTGCTGTCATCTTGGTTTCATATGGATATAAATCAAAAGGTCATATATTGATGGTGTGCAGCCAGCTACCAAGCACTGCTACTCAAACGTCTCATTTCTATCTCACTGTTCCTTTCAGCATGCTCCTGAACAATTCCATCAGTCATGCTTTTTTTTAGACATTCCTCTCTCTTTGCTGACCCTTGACATGCCTGGAACCTAGCCAAACAGCATTTGCATCACGCATTTCAATCCCAGATTGCTTTCTGATCTCTATTCATTTTTTCACCAAGTTTAATGATGCAATAGAAGATGCTATGATGTTGAGAAAGAAAGTTAAGGTCCACTGGGATGTTCCCAAAACAGAGCAGCAATTTAGAAAACACAAGCTTGATACTTACTTGGGGCCCTGGGATCCTTTTGGCCACACATTAATTAATTGGTACTCCTTGGAGGTCTCCCATCTAAATACTAACCAGGGCCAACCCTGCTTAGCTTCCAAGATCTGACATGATCAGCCCAGTCAGGGGCACACAGGACAGGGCATTGCACTGCTGTAATTAAGCAGTATTTAGGAATGCAACTACCCCACTACAGCAAACTATCTGTACCCAATAGTATCATCTCTCCAGTAACATCAATTAATACAAAGGAATTCTTTGTTCATATCAAGAGACATCAGGCCAAGAGTGCCTACATTCTCATAATTATCTCCATCATGAAGAAATGTTAGTGTAAATGACCTCAATGGCAGATCCAGAAAGAGCTTTCAGATCTCCCTGCTCTCAGACCTTTATTTTGACACTCACGCATATAACAGTCATTTATCCAGACTAAAAAGCCCCGCATATACCCAGCAAAAGTAAAAGCAGTTGTTTAAGATCATTGGCACCAACAGCTTCCCTATAGTGCCAACGCTTCTTTTAGTAATTTAAGAAAACAATCAAGGTGCAGGGAAATAATGCTCATTCTGAAACAAAGCCCACTTTCTCACCAGTTATTCCAATTATATCACTCTTGTCACAAAAACAGGTGTGCGCCAGCTCAAGATACGCAACTAAGGTGCAGCAAGAAAAAATGGAGAAATGAAATAGAAGCAATCAAATATGAATGTCAACAAAATAAGAGATTCTAACAGACTGCACTTTCAAACAATGTGCAGAATGCATTTGGGCAAGCACAACTGTTATCTTATACATTACACATAATCTGCTCTTCTGATCACGAATTAACAATCATAACAAACACTCTAGAATCTGATAATCACAAGACCCAGCAGAATCTCAGGCTCGCACAACGTTTCTGCAAATGTGATAATCAGTTTCAGGGATGCACAAACTTTGGCTGGCTTTGGTAGTTAGCCAGCATTTGTGAACTGCAACAGGTTCAGCCCCTCCCTCAATCCACTGACATATGCAGAAGATCCGGGGGGGGGGGGGGCGGTGGTTTACTTTAAAAAAAATCATCAGAATGGTAATAGGTACAGGAGATGGAAGACGGTCTGAGAGAAGAAAGTCACTATTCACCACTTATCATGCACACAACATGCCTGAGACACTTGCATCCCAAATTCCATACAGCAGTCACAATAGCAATGACTGTACATGAAGAAAATGCTTCAGCCCAAATACTGTAAAGAGTGCTAGAAAAAATGAGACATCTTCAAAAGGGAAGTTTATTCATTCTTTAGTCAAGACAAGCAGATTGTGCAAATAAGAAATACTTATTATGTGCTGAAATGACAGTCAAACAGCATCAAGACTTCTTTTCAGAAAAAAGACTGGAATTTTTTTTGGGGGGGGGGATTCAACTATACATAATACTTTTCTATCTAACCTAAACTTGCGTTACTACTTTTTCATATCTTTATTATGACATTTAAATATAATGGAGCAGAAATCCAAAGTGGGGCAGTATTGTATTTATTACCACACCTATGTTAAGTAGAGTCTAGTGATGTCACAGGGTGGGTAAAAAATGAGCCTGTCAATTAAGATCCAAAAAATATTTGTCAAGGCCTGGGAGAAGTCAGAACAGGAATCCTCTGGACTTTACCCCTTAGCTGCATTGCCCTAACTGACTAGGGTGAAAATCCTCTGGGTCAACACACAAGTAGAGACAAAGGACAAGAGGATCCCTCTAGAGGCAACTGACAGGGTGGGGTTCCAGTTAGCTGCATGGTCACCCATTCACTGATGGAAGAATAAAACAGATCAAATCTCAGTAGCTAAAAGACAAAAGAAAAATGTTCAGTAAACACAAAAAGAACCTACTGCGTATGAGCAAAGATTCTGTGCAACTGTAAAAAAGATACCAAGGAAAAAATACATCTATTTGCAACACGATTAAGGGATAATCAGCCTGGCAGCCAAGTAAGCCATTAAGCAGAATTTGATATGCTGGATTTAGAGTTGTACCTAAGATTTTCACATTCATTGGTAGGGGTTTTTTTTGTCTGTGCTGCAGGACTGGAGCCACTGTAGTTCCATCTCAGGTTCAGCTTCATGACTCCTTGACTGCATTTGTTTATATCCTGAGCTGTCCTCCCCATGCCTGAGTACAGCTACAGCACAACATAAGCCAGTACATTTCATTTGAGTAGAAACTGATCTGAGGATCTTGCTCATCAGAATACCTGTGAGCCATGAGCACACACTCTTTTTCTTAGCACTGCAAGAAAGATACCAAAATTGAAGGACAGCTAACACAAGAGGACCTAACTTGGCTGGAAATCAGAAAAACAATTCCTGTAAATTTCTTAATATTTCTTCCTAAAGCAATATTCTTAAATTTCCTGCAACATGGTATCAAACCAGAAGGGCTCAGAACAAAATATGTACTGTATTTCTGTTTTATGTACTCTGTTTTGTTGCAAAACTCAGAATTTCCCAAAAGCTCAGGGAGGTATTTATGAAACGTATATAGCAGAAGATGAATAATTCAGGGCAGAGAAGAAACAGGAAGTTGTAC
Source organism: Heteronotia binoei (assembly GCF_032191835.1). NCBI lineage: Eukaryota > Metazoa > Chordata > Lepidosauria > Squamata > Gekkonidae > Heteronotia > Heteronotia binoei. The sequence continues at coordinate 161,927,550 of NC_083243.1, read as the reverse complement.
TATGTGCTCTTCACTATGGGTCATGAAAGCACTGCATTAAACAGCATGCAAGAAAACACTTCAAATAATTTACTGGCCCATTCAGGGCATAACATATCAATATGCCCTATGAAATGCATGCAGTTCTAGATAGATGATCACTTCAGCCCCACAACCTATGCGATTCCTCTCCATCAGGCAAAGGGGCCTTTAGTCCTCCTGAAATACAGTCCCCCCCTACACCCAAACAGATTCTCATTTCATACTTGACTTTTTTTTTCACAGAAAGCAGTATCAAACCTGCCCAGGTAACCTGTGAATCAAGGCTAAAATGATATGCTTAGACAAGGTGCTTGCCTCTCCTTCCGCATTCTCTCAATCAGGCCAGAAACATGAGGTGGGCAGTGTTTCTTCTAGCTTGAGTTAGTGTGAGTTAGCTCAGTTTTTTAGCCTTCAGTTCACACATTTTTGCCTCACCTCAGGAAAGATGGTCCCAGAGCAAACTAATTTATGCACAGTAGCTCACAACTTTAATGCTAGCAGCTCACAAAGTAGAATTTTTGCTCAGAAGACTCCACATCTTAGAGGGAGCATTGGAGGTGGGGGCATCTGTTCTCCTGATTTTAAAAGGCAGACATAATAATAATAACTTTGGTTGTTCAGGAAAAATTAGATGACTGCACGTATGATATAATGCATGCCACAAAATCCTTGAGCGGCATGATATGTGCAGTCAGGATGTGCACTTGTTTACAGCTCCTGACTGCATACAGAAACAAATGAAGATACATTCACCATCATGTAATCATAAAACAGTCGTAAAAACTTAACAAATGCCAGCTAAGAGGGAAATCTATTTTTCTTTCTCATCTGCATTCTTCATTTATAGCCCACATTTCTTACTGAGATTCAACGCATAACACACAATTTAAAAAACAAAGTAATAAAAGAGTATGTGAAGGAACTGATTCACAAGCCCCATTCCACTGGGTCCTGGAAGGACTGAAAACCTTGTGACCACCTCAATTCAATGTTTGGTGACTTTCCCCTTACTCCAGTAGGAGAGGGTACCAAAAACAAACTGGGTAGTAACCCCTAAGAAATTACTGTTTAGCCATTTGGCTGTCCAACACTGTGTCCCCAACGTGTGGCATTCTAGCAAGGCATAAACTGGTAAACCTGTTGTTCTACTTCAGCTAGAGCTATAGCATCTGAAATCACAAAAATACTCCTTTCTTGATTACTCATTCCTTAGCCCCCTCCTTTTTTGCCTGCTATGAGTTTACATCTGACTTTCCATTCATGAGCAGACTGTAAACTCAATGGTTGAATTACTGGAGTGAACAAACAGGTGACCTACAAAGAACTGTGAGTAAGGGAAATCTCATTTTCCCCTCTCCCTATTTTCTTTTTTCTTTTCCTAGATTGACAAAGGAGGCTCCATGGCTGCCTAAACCATGCTTCAAAACCATGGTCCCTGAGCCAATTAAAAGCCACACAAATTATTTTTGCCCACTCCAACTATAACTTCTTGAAGACTTTGATGATCAGGGAAATAACAGGAAAAGCATATAGGACAGAAATTGTCAGGAATCTACCTGATCCATGCATAGCAACCAAATGAAGCACCTCCACATTTTGGTGTTCTGAAAAGACATACACAGGCCCATAATAGAGGAAGCAAACTTCTTACACACTGTCTGGAATATGTGATCCTTAAGAGGCAATTTCTCCGGGTGGATACTGGCACTAGAGCCAATCTACCTGCACACTGATTAACCAGCACATAGAGAGATCTGTGAACACAGAGAAGTTGTAAAGCCTCTTGATAGAGACTCCTGGACCTGATCTCTCCTTGACGGTTTGTGCACACTGGCCATGATGTCATCTGTTCTCACCAGTGTGTTAATTCTGGCAAAAGGAAATGAACACTAGGGTTGTGCCCTTAATTCCAGACTCAGAATGAAAGTCAAAGCCACTGTAGGGGCCTTGCTTGAGGCTTTGACCATACAATTGAAATCAAAGATTCTATCATAGATCCCAAAAGATGATGTAGCAATATCTAGTCTGCCACTTGCAATGGTAGACAATTTTCAGACTGTGCTCTAGCAGGAACAATTTTACAAAACTTGTGTTTAGAATTGCCCATAAGTGCCTGAATAAACACAGCATCTGCTCCTGTAGAGCATTAAAAGAGCATTAGCAGTGCTGAGTGATATGCAATACTTTTTGACAGCTTTAGTATACAAACTTGCCCTAGAGCTGCCCAAGAGGCTCTGACATCCTGTCTTGCAGTCCTCTTCTCCCCTTCATTTTGCTCTGTGTGGCCCTCCAAAGGGGGAAAAGGAAGACAAAAAGAAAAATTGTTTTGGTACTTTAGGTACTTTTCTTCTCCATGACTGTAGGCCAAACTGAAACTAATCCCTGTGAGGCAGCTTCTGTTGAAAAGAGTTGCCTTAGCTAATCAACCACCCCGGAGGTAGGGCTGGGGATGGGTGGGCTCAATAATCCAACTTTAAGAGCTGCCATTGTCTGCTACTGGAGATTAAGGCTGATGCTTTCCCCACTTCTGCCTGGCATTCTCTCTACCAAGTGCACCTGTGGAGGGCTGGTCTCCACTTTCAAGGGTCTTGTTGCAAGTGACCAGGGGCCAACTGGCAGGCCAAAGCACAGCTGAAATCCTTCCACTGCCCTGTTACCTCACTGTGACCGCTCTCAGGCAAAGCAAAGAAGCAAAATAAAAATGCCTTTTTAAAAAAAGTAGATCTTCAGTGAAGGAAATATAGAGAAATGTAGAAAAGTAGAAGGTAAGGCTAGAAGAATGGCAGAGAAGATAGAGAACAGAAAGCCTACAAACTTTGTTTGCAGAATTCCTAAATAGCCCACAGTGTCTACACATAGGGTGCTTTCACACTACACTAAATAATGTGTTTTGCAGCTGAATTTCTCTTATTCTTACACAGTAAAAATCCATTTGCAAAACACATTATTTAATGTAATGTGAAAGCACCCATAAATTTCACAATGGAGCCAACAGCAGTTCCATGTGGCAGTCTGCAGGTAAGAAAACAACATGGGGAAAGGGAGGGTAAAGCAACTGACCCATGTGTGTTACGGTCACAAATACAACAGAAGCACAAAACCCCCATCACAGGCATGATACAATGTCCTCATATTGTTTTCCAATGCACACAACTTTAATGTGTGAATCAGGGATGTCAAACTCATTTGTTACAAGGGTCAAATTTGACACAAATGGGACTTTCTGGAGCATAGCCATGTTTGTCACAAAATGTAGTGCCAGGTAGTGGAGATATAAATTTTATAAAGGATAGATAAACTCAATTAAAATATTATTTTTAACTTAAAATACAAGCATGCGTAAAACTCTTGTGATATTTTGTTTAAAATTGAAAGATGGGAGAATAGTGGGATTTGGCAATGCAATTTTTAAAATAAAACATGAAGAGAAAGCACAAGGATCACAGCAGAAACTAAAAAATATAAAATGCTCTAATCTAGGAAAACATGAAATGGTTGGGCATTGCAAGCTTCTCCCCTCACGCCAAGTCTACTCAAATTGACAATAGCTCTCCAGTATAATATCCCCCTTTGGCTGTGGGTTTCCAGTTTAAAGTACTCACTAGGCACCAGTTCTCAGGTCCATTCATCAGAGACAAGCCGGCTCAAAGCATCAACCCTTTCTTTGCAAGCAGCTTCAACTGGCCATAAACGCTGCAAAACGTGAAACTGCCTTAGCTCCACTCCATTGAAACAAAGTTGCAAGGAATGGATTTTTCCATTAAGGTCTCCGGCAAAGCAAAGCAGCAAATCATGCAGAAGTACAATGTCCAAAAAACAATGTCCAATAGAAACAGAAATTACCTTTTCTGGTTCTTCATGCAACCTACAATCCAAAGAGAAAATTATTATTACCATTGCTGTTTTTGAGAAACATAATCCTCTCTCCGTTGCTTCAGCTGTAAACTTTGAGAGGTCTTTTTATGGAGTTGCCTGACTTCTCCCATCTGCCATGAGCCATAACTGGTTTGCTGAACAAAGCTCCTCCTTCTGTACATCTTCACCATTAATTAATAAAAAGGGGAATTTAAAACTTCTGCACCAAGTTCAAACTTCAAAATGCTAACCACAAATAAACCTTAGCAAGTACCTAGCTAATCCTCAAACTCTTAATAAGAATGATGTAACATAACAATAATAAATTAAACCCTGAACTGCATAAATTTCACAAAAGAGATTTAAACCTGATCTTTGCATTTAGAGAAATAGGTGTGTGCATGCATGTGCAAACATGCTACAGCGTTCCAAGAAGGCAAAAGGACAAAGTACACCTCAGGGTACATCTAATGCACACTGTTGTGAATAGACAGCCATTTGCCTTCTCTGCTGTCCAAAAAGCCACTGAAATAGAAAGCAAGTATGGATTGCTTTAACTCTTAGTACATTCTTTGGAACTTTTGAACACACTTTTTCCCCTCCAGAAGTTTTTCATCCACATTTAGTATTCTCTACTTCCATTACTGCATTGGTTGAGAAGTTGTGTTACATTCTAACACTACCAAACCTTAACCTTTTAACAATCTGGCACTGTGAGCAGAACTGTGTACTCACTCATCAGCTTCACATTCATGATTACCACCTACCAAAAGAGCCACATGATCACAGTAAGTCCTGAGTTTTCTCCCACCAAATATATACATAAAATAGATAAAACTACTAATATTAAATATTACATTATAACTAAAGTACCTCTGAGCATGTGCTTCAAAATCCTGCACCTTAGGAGCACACGACTCCTCAGGAAAAACTAAGTTTTTGCACGCACACAAAAAAGTTCTCTTTTTCTGCTGGCAGTTCCTTCCCTCAGTGGATAATGAACTTTAGACCTATATTTTGTTCAACTTAACCTTTTTCTAGAGAATATAGGTAAAAATGGACAATACAGATAGCTTCCGTATCAGCAGCTTATTTTACAAATAGGGTATAACAAGTGGGAACCCACAAAGATTTGTACAGGGCCAGTCATGGAAGTCAGTGAAGAAGGCTACCACCTGGGGCGCCACCTCGCCACGGGAGCGGGCACCCCCTCCCTGAACCTTGTCCGGCCCACTCCAGCTTCAGAGGGAGCCAGGAAGAGGCAGCCTCTTTCCAAGTCCCTCTGAAGTGGGAGAGAGCCAAGCAAGGGGCGGGGGCGGGCCGCATTCTTTGAGAATGCCCTGCCCCTTGCCCACCCCTCTCCCACTTCAAAGGAAGCCAGGAAGAGGCTGCATCCTTCTTTCTTATGAAGAAAGAAAGACATGGCCTCATTTCCAGGTCCCTCTGAAGCCAGAGAGGGCCGGGCAAGCAGTGGGGCATGCTGAGCCTCACGTTCTCAAAGGAAGAATGTGTGGCTCACGCCCGCCCCTTACCTGGCCCTGTCCTGCTTCAGAGGAACCTGGAAAGAGTCCCCCTTTCTTCGCAATAAAAAAGGATGCAGCCTCTTTCCGCCTCCCCTCTTACATTGTTCCCCATTCCTTCTTTTTGCCTGCATAACAACTCTGTGAAGGAGGTTAGGCTGAATTATGTGACTGTTCCATAATTATCCAATGAGCTTTCACAGCAAGATTCAAACCTGGGGTCTCCTAGAACCTGCTCTGAAACTCTAAAGTGCTACACCACATTGGCTTTCGTAGGGTGGTTGCTGTTGAACAGTAGCAAGCTGTTACATGTCAGATGGTATCAAGTCACCCAATTCTCAGCCTAGGGTTGCAAGCCTCCAAGTGGGACCTGGAGATCTCCCAAAATTACAACTCAACTCCTGATGACACAGAGCTCTCCCACTGGAAAAAATGGCTAGGGTAGATTCTATGGAGGGTAGATTCTATGGCATGATATCTGGCTGAATATTCTCCCTTCACCAAACCCTGCCCCCTGCTCAGACTCCACCACAATACCTCCAGGAATCTCCCAGGCTGAAGCTGGCAACCCTAAAGGCCCAGTCCCAATGAGTCCTCCATCAAAGGCCAAAAGAGTCCTAGAAAACACACACACACCCCGCCACCTTTTACTGACAGAATAAAGCCAGGGATACTTTGGTTGCTTAGCAATAGCCACTGAGATAATCTGTTGCTTAAAGCTACAAGTGCTCTATTTATCATTTTGAGGGTTTTAACACCCCTCATCCTCTTGATGCATTTTTTTTCAATTTCACATTTTTCTGCAAACCTGCAGTGTTTTTCAGGTTCATAAAAAAGATCTACCTTGCTCTTTCATAGTTCCAAACAGATTTAAATATCCTCAGATTTAGCCGACCTGGCTATTAGTATATAGATGGCCCTTCTTTTATGCCACTAAGAAAAAAAATACAATCCCACAGAAAGTTCTCCTGTAAGAGCTGAGATTTGATACAACTTCTGTGTTTGGATAATTTCCAAAAAATTATTTGCTTTTCAAAAGAGCCATTACTATTATGTTTATTATATCTGAGTATTATCCATAAATAAATTTCAGTCTCTTTCACAATCCTACTGAACTTTTAACATCAGTAATTATTTATATTAAGGTCAATACACAAATCTGGTGCTGCAATGAATTCAGAAAGTGGGAGAGAAGCATGCAACAGGCAATGAAAGTCTGTTTATCAAATCAACTTTTAAGAACTCACATGCACACTGATTTTTTTTTTTTAGCACTTGATCTCTCTCAGCCAAATTTCATGATTGACCTGTTGGGTTCCCCTTCCTCCCCATTTTCACAGCACTTAATATAGTTGCTATTGTTATTTACAATACTTATATACTGCTCCTCAATGCATCGCACCTTAACTGTAAAAAAAATGCAAGACTAAAAATGAACAGCAATGAAACAAACTAAAAGGAACAAAGTGGGGGAAAAACTGAAATCAAACCAATAAGAAATCAAGGCAGTAAAAAAAAAATCAAGAACATTAAGCAAGTGTGGGGTAGAAGTGTCAGACTAGGATCTGGGAAACTCAAGTCTGAATTCCTGCTCTGCCATCCAAGCTTGTTGGATGCTGCAGAAAAATCTGTTTCGTGCAAGTATGGCCCCAATCCACAAATCTGCAGGTAGAAGGAACTCTTGGAAATGCGATATATAGATGCAATAAAAGTTAAGAGTATCAAACTGAGAAGTTAACCAAAAGCTTGGATAAATAACATGATCTTAGCCTAAAAGTCAGCCTCTAAGCAACTCATGATGAGAAGGGAGTTCTGAAGTTGCGGTGCCACAACCAGAGAGGCCCACTTTCCAGTGCTCATGCATTCATCTGCTAAGGGCAGTGGCACATTGAGTAGGGACTCAAGAACTGAAGCAGGGATGTACATGTGACTATTTGCAAAAAACACATGCCACTGCCAGATGGTGCTTCCATACAAAGTTTCCTGGTGGTATAGCCAGTTTCCTTGGTGGCTATATTTGCTATGACAGAATACCATGTCATATATGCACTCAACACAATGCAAACAAAAAGGCTATTATCTCTCACATTCTCAACATTCCCACTTAACTAGGAAGAACCTCCAAGTTGATCACACCAACTGCTGAGGCAGGATGAGCAAAGGACTTCCATGCTGCCTCTGACACAAATGGCTGTTTGCAATTTGATTTCCACAGGATCTTCTGTGGATCTTCCATCAAGTTATGACAATGAAGAGGACTTACTATTCTGTGGTAGGGGGTTTTCTTCTGGTGAGAAGCAATACTGTACTATGTGTACGTTAAAAATAATAGAACTAATTTTTATTGTTAGCACTGTGAAGCTTCAGAAGGCTCACATTTTCCTCTGAGAGTTTTCCAAACAAAAGGGGTTACTGTAATTATACCTTGGAATTAGTAAATTTCTCTCTCAGCGTGAGTATTTCTTGAGTATTGAGTATTTTTGTTGAGTATCTAATTTTATTTCACACTGTTTTTAGTCCTAGTCCTGCCTTTGTTTTGGAGCTGCAACAAAGGTATATACTTAAGATGCTGCAACGTCACCCCAGAGTCGGAAACGACTGGTGCTTGCACAGGGGACCTTTCCTTTCCTTTTTTAAAAATGCTGTTTTCCGTTAATTTATTTCATAACATGTTCCTATTAGATTTTATTTCTGCTAGAAAAAACAAAACGTGAAGTCTAACCTTCAGTTGTTTTATGCACTGTAAAAAGGCCCAAGGAATAAAAAACACAAACACAAATCACCAATACAAAATCAAATGTGGACCTTTTGCTACATTTTAACTGGAGCTCTTTTTCTCTTAAGTAATGAATGATGTATTAGGCCATAAAGCCTTGACAAGTAGAATCCAACATTTCTAGCAATATTCCACAGTTACAAATTAATTCATCTGATCTCCATTTCTTCCCCTGCCCAGTCCTAATTTAATGTTCTCATCACTAGACCACACTGGATCGCCACCTATATCATAGGTTTTATACTACGCCATTTCCTCCCTTTCAGAATAAAGCGACAGACACTCTCCCTCAAAGCAGCATGTTGCTGAAATGAATAGTGTTTCTTCTTAATTTTAAATTTCTCCCTTTTTGCCCCTACCAATTTCTCCACAGTGGCCCCTTTTTGCCCCAACCACAGCTTTCCCCAAATAGAGGACAACTCTTCAAAACTCTTGCTTTATGTAATTTTTAAAGAATCTACCCAGTGAAATGTTCTCCCCCTTCCCCTTCTATCAACACAGCTGCTACAAATTGCATTAGTCTAGCAATAACCTTGCAGTTGCAGGTAACGTTGTGATGGGATTGGAAGTAACAATTAGCTAGTGGAGAGAAATATTTAACTACCAAGCTCAGCCACAGTTTGGGATCCATTGCTCTGTAGGAGGCTCCAAACATCTGCAAACATAAAGAGAACTCATTTCAAATAAGTATGTATATATTTTAAAAAGAAGAACAAGAGGCTGGATGGGTTTTCCAGCAGCCAAGGGGTGATGTATTGCTTCATTCAAGACCTAACCCAGGCATGAGGCCACACATACGGAACACACCTCCACTGTATGTTCCCTAAGAGCCCTACAGGAAGGGCAAATTCTCCCAGTTCAAGACCCCCAATGAGTTTCATTCATCAACCCTGGGAAGATACTGGGAAGATACTAATGGTTGAAAGCCAGGAGGAGGTGCCTCAACATGAAGACTAATTGCAATATCATTTCCAGTTCACAACTGTGCAGAAGCAAGCCCAGGACCGTATAAGGTAAAAAAAGAAAAAGAGGACTGTGTCTTGGATATTTAGATCTGAGTCCTGTAACTCCTTATAGATTAGCAAGATTTTTTCTATGTCTCTAACCACCCCGTAAAAAGTCTGCCATGAAAATGTTGTGATGCGACGTCACCCCAGAGTCGGAAACGACAGGTGCTTGCACGGGGGATTACCTTTACCTTTAAGGTGCTACTGGACTCGAATCTACCAACACAGCTACACAGTTGCTCTCTGAAACTATCTTGAATATTTGTTTGTGCAAGTGAATGCATGCAGTGAGAAAGCACAACTGAAAGGCATAACTTACTACCAAAAAACAAGAGTTGGCTTATGCTTTTTTGTTTTGGCAGCAGTCTCACCTTCAACACTGGGTGAAAATTGTATCACACAAGATTTTGGGCAGAGCTGCAGCCAGGACTTCTGTGTCTCTGCAGACACAGAGAGAGAGTATCCTGATTAACCTTAGTCTTGGGGCAATCCTGGTGCAACACTTAACCACAGGTAAAGCTGACATGAGCAAAGCATGCAGAACTCACACCAAGGAGCTGGGTGATTATGGTCAAGCAATGCATAGCATTACAGATGTGTCCACTCTTTAAAGATTTTAACTAGGCATTAAGTGAAACAAAAAGTTGACATCAAAACTCTTTTCACTCTTTTGAGTTCCATCAGCAAATTTATATGCAAATACCCAGTAGCCCCTTCTGGAACCAAGCAGTGCCCTAGTTTCCACATCACTCCCCCATGAATTCACCCCACTACCTAGCCTACCATAGCAAACATAAAAGTTACACAAAATTGCAAGGCTATGGTGACAAGTCTGCACTGAGAAAAGATTCTGGCTGTCAGCCTGGGCTGAGTTTGCTATATGCAAAAATCTCTGATTAGTCATGCTTCACAAATGCTTCAGAGACTGCTGTTCTCATACTATACCCAACAGTGGGGGTTGATGAAGAACCACCACAGGATTACCAAGATTCAGCAGTTACCTTCTAGCTATGTAGTCTGTTTACTTGTGCAAGTTTTTTTTAAAGGCCCAAGCTGAAAGTTTATAATGTGCGAAAGGGCCCGAAATCATGGATTGACGGTTGGGGTATGGACAATATGGGGAAACAGCCATATTGTCCTATATGGGGAAACAGCCAGGTTGAGTATCAGGAGAGAGGCTGACCACACTCTCAAAATGACAAAACTGAAACATACATTCCAACTAACTTGCAGGGGATATCAATCATTCAGTCTGACGACCAGTCTTTGAAGGAATTATAAAAACCGTTTTGTCCAGAAGTAGAGCACTTTAGAAATATGCTCTCCTATGCCTTTACATTCTCAGGTCAGTATACTTAAAGGAGCAAGAAGTCAACAGATTTAAAGAAACTTAAGCATCACATAAGAACACTGGAACAGTTCCCAAAGTTTACATCACTGCTTTGAAAGAACAGAAGTGGCATCACTTCTACTGACAAAGTTTCCTACTGACCAGAACTCTTTCCCCACCCCAAAATCATAACCTAGCTTGCTCTTGTGTCTTGAGCAGCAACCTCATACATAGAAATCTGCAACTGAGGCCTTTCATGGCATTAGCACCTGCTGATGCGTGCACATCAGCAAGCACAGCTACAAAGCCTGTTGGAAACTGGCAACCCTAGCATTTGCTCAGTCTATAAACAGGCTTGTGTTGTTTTAGTTTCAATTAAGATACATCCACAGGGCGACCATTATCTTGAGGCTGACCAAGAGATCCCAGGGAAGTTCAGAAAGTACCATGCGTTTGAATAAGCCCAACATCCTTCTCAGCTAGCAAGGCTACAAAGGAGGATAAGAGATGGCAGCTGCCTCAGCCGGGCAGTGCAATTTATATAAGTAGAGGGATACTCAAGAGTGTTGCTGAACACTTGGATAAAAATACTATAACTTCTGCACCAATATCTTCTTGTACCAAGAACACCGCTGTGGAGTTGGTGTGAGGTGGGCTTTTGGTAGTGGGTGATTCAATAATTAGGAATACAAAAAGTAGGGTCTGTGACAGGTGTTTTGACTGCATGGTGACTTGCTTGCCCTGGTGTTAAGGTTGCAGATATCACACACTATCTAGATAGGTTGATAGTGCTGGGGAGGAGGCAGCAGTCATGGTGTATGTTGGCACCATGACATTGGGAAATGTAGTCATGTGATCCTGGAGGAAAAAATCAGGTTACTAGGCAGAAAGTTAAAGGCCAGAACCTCAAAGCTAGCCAAAGTTAAAGGCCTGACATGCTAAAAGCAATGTGTTTGTTTTAACCAAATGCACTTTGGCTTTGGGCAGTTAAGAGAACCATCCCTGGGTGTCTCCCTAATTTATTTCAACTTACTGGTGACAATTAGCTAACCATATCCTGATTAGCTGATCAGTTCATGGACTGAGGCAAGGAGTCTGTAAACTTGCCCCGCTCAGGAGTGGGAGTCTGATTACTCCATCAACAATGTGGCCTACCTGGAATGGGATGGTACTTTCTCTTTCAAGCCTGCATGCAGGAACTGTGTGGTGGACCTGCATCTGATGAGCAAGAGGCTTTCTTTTATTTGCCTTTGGATGTGCTTTAAGAATACTTCTAGTCCAGTATACACTCTTATAACTTGAGCAGGTAACTAAACTGGAACATTTCCTATCTTGCAATGTCAGGAGTTAACTTACTGAGAGCTGGCAGATAACCTCAGAAGAGAACTGGGAAACTGAAAAAGCCTCTGGTAACAGGTTTAGCACTTGTGGGACACCTGGCTGGTCCAGATGACTGTGGTTTCTGTGCTTGGGAGCAGGAGTGGCTGTGGTTTCAGTGCCTTGGAGGAGGAGGAGGAGGGCTCTCAAGTACCTTACACAGGAGAAAAGCCATCATGATTTGGGGAACCTCATGTTTGGAACAAGTCAGTCCAAATGGATGATTGCACACTCAGGGTAATAGTGAGGAGCATAATAGAACTTGGAAGTAAGGGGAGAATGGCAACTGAGGGCCATGTGTGGTAACCAAGGGGGCGAGGGAGATAAGTGTTACTAAGGGGCAGAGGGAGGTGAGAATTACTGGAGAGGGAAACACATTGTAGGTGGCAATTAAACATGGGCATGAACCAAACCATGAATCGTGATTTGTGCATGAATTGGGCTGATTTAATGGTTTGATCCAAACTGGTCTGAACCTTGGTGCTTCATTTGGTTTCTTTTTACAGCTTTTTTCCCCAAAAAAGTCTGGTACTGATTCAATGACTTCCAAGCAATGCTGGGGACAGACTTCTGGGAGCTCTAGAAACATCCATAGCAGTTTGACTGGCAGCTCCAGGAGCCAATCACAGAGCTCCCATTCTACAGCTTGAAGAGTTGTTGTGAGAGCTGAAGTTGAGCTTTCCTGGGGGAACCTGCTTTGGGGGGAGGGGGCTATAACTCAGGCATTCCAAATCCAATCTTTGCCAAACTTGAGACCCAGTGGAGGAGAGCCTATTTAAGATTTCCAGTGTGTTCTATGCCTCCCAAACCAAATGAAACATGAACCAGGTCAGATATCAAATGAATCACAAAATGAAATGAGCCACCATTTCCCCTGGTTCATGCCCATCCCTAGTGCCAATGCTGGAAGTCTCCATGACAAGATGGGGGAGCTGGACTGCTTGGTGCTCAATGGAAATTAAGATATGGTAGGTATCTCAGAAACATGGTGAAATTGGGAAAATATATGGAATACAGTCATTCCTGGGTATAAATTCTACAAGAAAAACACAGAGGGACAACGTTGGGTGAGGTGTCACATTGTACATCAAAGTATGCACAAAATCTACGAAATTACAAAACATCAGGGGAATTGGCTCCCCAACATAAACAATATAGGTGAAAATACTATCGCCCACCTGATCAAACCCTTGAGCTGATATCGAGATGGAGATGGAAACAAGGAAGATAATGAATGCAGATAATATTATACTGGGAGATTTCAATTAACCCCACAATGACTGGGTAAACATGCTCAAGTCATGCTGTAGAAATGAGATTTCTGGACATCATAAATGACTGAACTGGAACAGTTAGTCACACAGCCAACCAGAGGTGTAGTGATCTTGGATGTGGTTTTGACTGGGTCTCAAGACCTGGTGAGAGATGCAAAGATTGCTACACCAACTGGGAACAGTGACCACAATCCTATTAAGTTCAGCATTCATAACAATGGAAAGTTGTGATAGTTGAAAGTTGAAAGGAAAAACAGCCACTCACTTGCACCTATGGGAGTTCCAGCACCCAATCATCTTTGAGAAGGAGGGTGGAATGTCAGAGGAAACATAGCAGTTCAGTTCTGCCTCAGGGAGAGAGTAGTGAGAGCTCAGGTCTGGCTCAGGAAAAGAGCAGGCTGGGTGAAATCTGCCTGGTAATGTGGCAGAGTGGTTTGCCTCTGCTTCTGACAGAGAATAGAGTACCAAATTGTTAGGCTTGTCTCTGGTAATGAGCAGATCTGGTGCCATTTAGTCTGACTCTTGGGAGAAGGCAGGCTGGTGGGGTGGAATCCTCTGTGTGTGTGTGTGTGTGAGTTAGTATCTGACCTAGTGGCTAACTGGTAAAAGCCTGTTCATGTTTGAAGTATGAAAGAAAAATGAAACTACTCTTTAAACTAATGTGCCCCAGCCAGGTTTCTCTTTTGTCTATTTGGAGACCTGTGCTGCAGATCTGTTCCTTGAAACCTACTTGTAAATAGGTCTTCTTTGATGTTAATATATAATTCCTACCTCAGTGACCTTGAGATTCTACTTGTGCACCATAAAACTTACCTTACAGCAGCAAATCCAAAGCCTATATACTTGCTACCTTTAAAGCACCTGGTGACTGAGGGAAAGGCTTATAGTTTAGAATAAACTTGGGTCCCTCAGAATCATAGCAGGGTGTGTGAGTTTCCCTCAGCTGATAGAAAAAGCCTGTCACAAAAGTCCCAAACTGTAACATCTGGTTTCAAAAGAGAGAACTTGACAAAAATGAGAATAGCTAAAAGGAAGTTGGAAGAGAATCACAAGAAAGTCAAATCTCCAGAGGATCTGTGAAAGCTATTTAAAACCACACTAATTGAAACCCATATAGAATGCATTTCACAGGTTAGGAAAGGCATTGCCAATCAATGTTCCCTCTAAGATCAGTTAGTGTGAGTTAGCTCACAGTTTTTTAGCCTCCAGCTCACACATTTTTGTCTTAGCTCAGGAAAAATGGCCCCAGAATCAAACTAATTTATGCAGTAGCTCACAACTTTAATGCCAGTAGCTCACAAAGAAGAATTTTTGCTCACAGGACTCCACAACTTAGAGGGATTATTGTTGCCAAGTCTAAAAGAATGCTGTGGGGTTAACACAAATCAAGGAAGCTAAAAATGTAAAGAGGTTTTTTTAAAAAGTGGAAGGTCTGTCCCAATTAACTGAACAGAATGGACCATATTCTATGGCAAAATAAATGTAAGTCAATAATTAAGCATGCAAAAAGAGTTTTTGAGGAACAGGTTGCTGAAAGTGTCAGGACAATTTTTTTTTTGTAATTTATCACAAGCTGCCTGAGAAGCAGTTTGGCCTCTGGATTACAAAGAGGAAAAGGGACTTTTAAAGTAAAAAGGGCAGATGGCAGAACTCAATGAATTTTTTGCTTCTAGGTTCACTATGGAAAGTATGGGGCATGTACCCATGCCACAGAAACTATTTGCAGAAAGTCTGAAAAACTGAATCAACTTGAGGTGATGAGAGATGAGATTCTAGACCAGGGGTGGCCAAACTGTGGCTCAGGAGCCACATGCGGCTCTTTCATACATATTGTGTGGCTCCCAAAGGTCAAGGATGAACTTAATGCAAGTTTACTCTCAAGTAAACGTGCTTAGCATTGGGACCTCAGCCTCTGAGCACTGACCCATAAGTAGGGAACTATTTCTGCCATGTGTGAAGCAGAGAAGGGGAAATAGACTGAGAATAAAATGGTCAATATTGTAATACTCCTGCATAGATCTATGGTGTGGCCTCATTTGGAATACTGTGTACAGTTCTGGTCACTGTATCTCAAAAATGACATCACAGAGCTGGAAAAAGTACAGAAGAGAGCGAGATAATTAGGAGGTTGGAGTACCTTTCCTATGAGGAAAGGCTGAAGAATTTGGGACTTTTCCGTTTAGAAAAGAGACAACTAAGGGGGGATATGATAGAGGGGCTTATAAAATTATTCATCGGATGGAAAGAGTTAACAAAGAGAAATTTCTCTCTCCTCAAAGACTGGAACTCAAGAGCATCTAGTAAAGCTGATGGGTAGTAGGTTCAGGACAGATACAGTACACAGAGATTGATTAAAATGGGAAACTGCCAGAGGATGTAGCGATGGCCAAAGGAATAAACAACTTTAAAAGGAGATTAGATAGTCACAGACGCTAGGTCTATCGGTGGCTACTAGTCATGGTGACTGAGGGAACCTCCACATTCAGAGGCACTAAACCTCTGAATCCCAAAGCAAGGAGGCAACCCCAGGCAAAGGTCTGTTGTTGGCCCTCCAGAGGAACTGACTGGCCACTGTGCAGACCAAAATTTGAATCCCTACTCTGCCATGGATGCTTGCTGGGTGACCTTGAGCCAGTCACATAATCTCAGCCTAACCTACCTCAGAGGGTTGCTGTGAGGATACAATGGAGGCAAGAGCAATATAATGTTGCTTTTGGTCCCTTATGGGGAGAAAGGCAGGGTATAAATGAAAGAAATGAACAAACCCACCTTTGCTTTCTTCCCTTTCCTATCTGTATGCCCTTTCTCTCCAACCCTCCCATTCACTGTTTAATTCTTCTATTCATATGGGCATAGCTAAAAAGACTCCTGTGGTACCTTAAGAACAGGGCCCAGACCTAGACTGTCCGGCACCCTAAGCAAGGCTAACTTCTAGCGCTCCCCCCACCCCCGCACTGATAACGTCACCGAGTTACATGAGGGCACCAAGGCCGGCGCCCTAGACAATCATCTAGTTCGCCTAGTGGAGGGTCGGCCCTGCTTAAGAACTGAAAAGTTAATTGTACTAAGCCTGAAGCACAAATTTATTGTGTAAAGCACACAGCCACACTAAGGGAAAGTATACAGCATTTCTACAGCATCATCTAAGACAACAAAATTTTAATGCAGGAAATCCCTCTGAGATGTTATATATTAAGGTCAACTTGCAGAGGTCAGATAGCTGTATCTGCGCTTGTCTGACCACAGCCCAGCCTCCTTTGAGCACTGACCCATTGCATCCATAAAGTGAATTGCATCACCAATGTAATGGTTCCTGTGTCAGGTCCTGGGGAGAAAAATGGAGACCTTACTTTGAGCAGTATAGACAACATGCCAACTTCAGCCAGAACAGCATGGAGTTAGCCCCACAACATGACAAATCCAATCACTGGCAAGCAGCTGGATTCAACAGCAACATTCTCCTGGGTATTCTACCACACACAAATGCCTTTAAAAGTTATACTGAATATAGCTGCATCTAACAAAACACACACTTAGTGTTCAAACAGGTACCTTATTTGTAGGACAGTGTCACATGTAAGTATTCAATCAAAAGCGGTACCTCCCAGCATTATCTCAGATCTCTGCCAAAAATGGGGCAGTAGGAACTTGGTGGACAACTATATGTCAAAATGCTGAAAGCCCCAATTCAAATACAATCAGAACAACATATCAGAGCAAGCAGCACAAATTCCCTTTGCAATTCCTGACAATCAAACATCCCAGAGCTTTGATACATACAACAAAACAGCAGGGGGGCCCAAAGAAAATCATGTACCATTCACCTACAGAAACAGACAGCATCGGAGAAACACTTCCACATACATAGACTGTTCAAGTGCACATATTTTAAAGAGACATGATAAACTCAAAGATAGACATTTTCACAAGCAAAGCGTCCATACTTAGATCATAATGTAAATATAGAACTAACACTAGCCACAACCTGTATTTGATTTCTCTTGTATTCTGTATTACATTTTTCAGCATCATGCCCAAAATCAGTCTTACTGTTCTATCCTCAACATGTGAAAATGCCACTGAAGTTGTAACTGCATAGCAATTAGTACCTGAATGTTATATTGATTAATGTTTTATTGTTGTTTTACTATGAATTGGTTTTTTTATTACAAATTGTAAGCTGCCCTGAGCCTGCCTCAGTGGGGAGGGCAGGATATAAATCGAATAAACCTAACCTAATCTATCCTTAAACCTACTTCCTAGTTGAATATACATGAGAGTACAATCTAAAGTAGATTGCTTCAGGAAAACTGTCATGCCATGTCCCTGTAAACTTTAATTTAAGGTAACAGCAATGCCTAGAGCTTAGCCACATGATAATTTTTGATACTGATAATGGAAAAATTACTACAGTAGTACTAGAACTTTTCAATACTGAAAGCAAGCTTCTGCCAAACAGTTTTTTCCTTTAATTTTCCAAAGCTTTTTACTTAATCTGATTCTAGATATAGACCTCTTCACAAATTATGCAGCAATAAATTTGTCTTTACCAACAGGTGTCCACTCAACAAGGAATGACAGCCAATCCCAATGATGAGATTCTTGTAAATAGTGATTATGATTTTCCAGCAATATCTGAGAAATAATGAAATTAGCAATCTGATGGATTCCATTCAACTGACTGGGAAGCCATGAAAAAACATCAGGGCTTTTTCTGAGCAGTAACACAGCACCAACTGGCTTGGTGTAAGGGAGTGTGGCCTAATATGCAAATCAGTTCCTGCTGGGCTTTTTCTACAAAAAAAAAAGCCCTGTATACCACACACTAGAGGAAAGTGGTAACACTGCACAGCAACCTTACACCTCCCAACTTCGCCATTCATTTTGATATCAATCCAGAGACAATAAGCACAATTTCTCTAGCTGTAAACTTTTGGGGGGTGGGGATAATATGCAGCCACTTTAAAGAATAAGATAAATGAGAAGGCATCTTAATGAAAAATTAAAATGAAAGAGAAAGAAAACTGGGGGAGTAAAAATGATGTGGCTATCATGACAGTCAAGAGAAAACAGAACCCAGAAGTGACAGATTCAGCATGACAGTTATGTTCCAACTGGAAAAGAACACAATTTATCTACTGAACAAAACAAAGCAAGCCCAGGAAAGTTAAAAGTATTCAAGATGTTCTTTGATTGTAACAAGGAGATTAATCAATTTACTGGATTAAATATCCATTCAATATCCATGGTGATGGAAAGAGCTCCTTGGCAGTCTCTCATCTGGAGAGCCAGTTTGGTGTAGTGGTTAAGTGTGCAGACTCTTATCTGGGAGAACCGGGTTTGATTCCCCACTCCTCCACTTGCACCTGCTGGAATGGCCTTGGGTCAGCCATAGCTCTGGCAGAGGTTGTCCTTGAAAGGGCAGCAGCTGTGAGAGCCCTCTCCAGCCCCACCCACCTCACAGGGTGTTTGTTGTGGGGGAGGAAGGTAAAGGAGATTGTGAGCCGCTCTGAGACTCTTCGGAGTGGAGGGCGGGATATAAATCCAATATCTTCTTCTTCATCATCATCCAAGCATTAATGAGGGCTGCCTTGTTTAGCTCCTGAGATCTGATGAGATTGGGCTAGCCCAAGCCATCCAAGTGAGGATGCAGTGTCTGTTTTGTATAATCAATCAAAATGCTATTTTATAAAAACTGCTGGATTACAAGCAAGTGAAATTTAAATGTATTCAAACTGCTTCCACTTTTCATCTAACCACAGTTTCAATACTGATAGAGAAGGATTAGACCAGGGATGAGGAACGTCAGGCCCGAGGGTCATTTACGACCCTCGAGATCAGTTGGTCTGGTCCTTGGGGATTGCTGGGCTGAGCCCCCCCCCCCCTCTCATGGACATTGTGAAGGACTGCTGCTGGAATATGTGGGTGCCTTTAAAGGTCTGCTGGGAGCAGCTGAAGGGAGGGAGGGAGGGCTGGTGGGGGGTGGGAGCCAGCTACTACAAGTTAAATTTGCACTTGATAATCCCAGATGGTGCGGCCTAATATGCTAATGAACGTGTGACCTAATATGCTAATATTAGGGATGTGGTCTAATATGCCTGGACCTAGGCATTTGCCTAGGGGGGCAGGCCAGGGCGTGTGTGTGTGTGTGCTGAATTAGACTCTCCCCATGTGACTTCAAATAGAAAAACAATTATTTGCATTAATTTTGCCGGCCAGAATCCTTCTCCTTCGACAGAGCACTGTTTTTAAGTTGATAATTTTGTATGGCCCGCAAAAGATGTTATAAATATCCAAATGGTCCTTGGCAGAAAAAAGGTTCCCACCCTGGATTAGACATATATACAACAATATACACCAAGAATAGGCAGTTCTTTACTGTAAATCATCAGAATGATGTAACAATGTAAGTTTTGTTATCTATGAACTTAGCATATGGGTCCACCAACACCTTTCCAGGCACCTGCCCAGTGTTTTTAGAAAGTAGGCAGAACCCAGCAGGGCTTCTGATTGGCTGTACAGATTATTTAAAAACATTGTTGTGGCAGCAGCTGACAGCACAGCACATGGTGCTAACTGAAGATAAGCTACAGCAGCCATTTTGTGGCTGGCTCCATCTCCTGCCACAGTCAATTTGTGGATGTGCCCACCACTCTGTGTTAGGATTTTGAAGGTGGCCACAGGCTCAAAAAGTCTGGGGAACCCCACCCCCCACATCAGCTCCTATCCACTGAGACCTTGTAAAACAAATACCAAATCCAATGTTATACAAAGGTCTCCTTCACTGCACAAGCAGGTGAAGCAAAGGTCAGAACAGCAAGGAGTTCCAGTTTAGATGTTTAACCTTCTCATGTTTAACCGGCCATCCTAAGTGTGAAGTGCTTATGGATAAAACATACACCATTTCATTTCCTGGAATTCCTGTTGCAGAGTCTGGTAATCTGGGAAGCACACATTAGAAGTCATTAGACATAACACACATTGAAAATTAGTTTATCCCATGTAAGGCCATCACTACAAAGAGTTCGTACATTCACACAAATCACTGTCCAAGACTGGGGAACAGAGAATACCTTTCTGGCTTTGAAACGTAGGTAGCTTCCTAGACACAATTAGGTCTCTAGCCCTCATTAGATTTGCAAATATCCAGTTCTATTGTGCATAAACTAATATATAAGATCATCTCTCTGAATACACAGTAGCAGAGATACTGACTATCCCATTCTGTGGCTGCTTCATCTTGCATTTGTAATCACTATTCCTGCATCCTTCATGAAAAGAGATTATTTCTATGAACTTAATGCATTTTCTAAATGCATTAGAAACCTAGAAATCAATTAGTTGGGATTCTGAAGGAGCAATGCTCCAGTTTGCCTTTGCCACCAGACTGTCTTCTCATCCTCAGAAACATCAGCTAAAGCAGTTGGCCTTGCACGCAGACTCCCTTGCCATTATGTCTGCTGTAATGATAGTAGGCTCTATAAGCGGAATCAGCCATTAACCCTTCTATTAGCACCCAGGAATGGCTCTGAGCCTCTTTCTCACTGCAGAAGTTCCTTATGATTTCTGACAACCACTTAAGAGCATCACAAGACCAGCATTCTCTTGGGGATCAACACTGCTGTGAATATCTATTAAACTAGGGGGGGATCAGCAGCAGAGGTTCAATAAGCAACATAGGAGTTGTGTTTAAAACTGAGGATATTATAAATGAATATGCAGAAGACTGGGAGAATCTGAGATGTGCTAAATTGTCTATCGTAAAATATGTACTATATGTCTTAGAGTGTTTTTTTTTCTGGGAGAAGGGCTTTTTTCTGGGGGAATGTGGAAGAACAACGTTCCAGAACCTCGTTGTAGAAACAAAACTCTCAAAAAATGTTTAAAAGTTCACAAGGGGCACTGTGTGTTTCTCCTTCATTTCCCTCTTGAGAATTTCGGCACCTCTTTTTCCAGAATAAAAGCCCTGGATATGGAATGGGGTGAGAGGGAGGCAATCTTCCCAAAGGGAGGAGCAGGAAGACACTTTTCAATGTAAGTGACCCTTTGCATATGGGACAAATTTGGTTCTAAACACACAATCAGCTTAGAAAACCAAACAAATTTAAAGTCATGTTCTATTCTTTGCAACAAAATTATCATTTTACAACATTCTGAATGCTACTGTATCAGCAAAACAAAAGCAATATGCCTAGTATTATTTACATGCCACCAACTGTGCACATGGGTTTTTATGGAGTAGTATAAGGCAACACCTAGTACTTCCCCAAGAAGCTGAACAGCTATATTTAAAGGAAGAAGGAAAATAACAGAAAGGAATGAGAAAGATGAGGGTATGTGAAGGTGGAGCCTGGGCTGTGAAAATCAGGTAGCTGTGAAATTTCCTGACCTTTACAATGCCAAGCTAGAACACTGTACTTACAAGCTGCCACACACTGTTAACACCAATAACTGAGTAATAGCAGCTCTGCTGGATCTGAACAAGGGCCCAGTATCCTATTTCTGAACAAGAGGTGAAGGCAACAGCCCACCCTCATTGACCCCAACCATAATAACTGGTATTCAGCAATAAGTTATCTGATACCTAACTACAAAGCTAGGCAAAGTTCACTTCAGGCCATTGTTTCTTGATATAGGAGTGCAAACCCAGGTTTTAATATGTCTAAGAATGTAGCAGATACCTGTTTCTCAAAGATTACGTAGAACACAGAGACCTCCATGTTCTCTTTCCTACATTACATCTATCTCATCAAGGTGGTAGAGGTTAAAAAACATTCAGAGTTTATTTCCCTTAAAATAGTACAAAACGAAACAGAATAATACGTGTTACTTAATACTATGGGGGGGGGGGGGAATACACACACAAAAAATGATAGAGCAACTCCAAGCTATTATCTGAACACAAAACTCTGCTATAGAATAGATTAATAAACATTTTCATGGAACATAACTGATAATGTTTCTTAAATAAAACGAATATGATGGTCATCCCCCATTCCATCAATCCCTGCCCAAATAAATTCATTATTGTTCATGCACAGCCATAATGAAAAGCAATCATGATACACTGAGAGAATAGCGGGAGAGGGCAGCAAAATGCAATATGTATCTAATACAGCATTTCAAGAACCCCAGCAGTTTCATTCTTAGAAGACCTTAAAGCAGGGGTGTCAAACATCTGGCCTGGGGGCCGAATCAAGCCCTCAGAGGGCTCCTATCAAGCCCCTGAGCAACTGGCTGTCATCTGCTTCCTTCTGCATAACAGCTTGCTTTGCCAGGCTTGCTCAATCACACAGGAGCTAAATAGCAAAACCCCTATTTTCTCCATTGGCTGAGGCTCCTCCTCTTTAATTGTGTGTCCTTTATAAAGTTTCTATCTCTGCTGCCTAATGGGAACACACACAGTCCAGCCCAGCCCTCTAACGTCTCATTTATGTCAGATCCGGCCCTCATAACAAATGAGTTTGACACCCCTGCCCTAAGGGGTTTCCAGAATGGCTGCCAATACAACATTTCTTAATATTTCTCTGTTTAATATAATAAACTCAAGTATAAATAAGAGTTTTCATTTTTATTTAATATAAATGCCAGAAAAAAATTGCACCAAAGTTTTATCTACATTTTTTATTCCTTGTTTTATTCTCCCAATCGTCGCCTTCCCATCCGTTAACCAATGTAAGAACAATTCCAACTTTCCATAAGACTATGGGTTTTGTTATGAATTTTAGATACTTACGGTAACTACATAACCATTCAAATTCCCCATCACAGATAAAACGGGTTATCATGAAAATCTAGATGAAAAAACTTCTACAGTTCAAGCCAAGCTCAAGCTGTTTTAGCTGCCAGTAAAGTGTGATGAATTCATTTCCCCCTCTCTTAATACACAAGTGTGCACAGCTATGTTTTCCAGAAGAGAAAAAAAAGTATATGAAAAACAGCTTCATGTCCATAGTAAATCTCATTATGTGCATATATGCACATCAACAAAATTAAAGGAAAATGCTTCTCCAACTCCACTTGCAACTGTTTTCCTGAAAACTGCTAGACTAATATTTTGTGAGCTGCATTCTCATTTTTCAACAATTTGCTCATTCATCCATCATTTACTTCCAAAAGAAAAGAATCCCCTATCAAAACAATGTAGCAACAGAATTAACTCTCTTATCTAGACTTGGTCTTTTTCTAGAGTCAAGGATAAACCCCAATAAGATGGGCATGTATTTGAGGAATTACCACGTTGCTGAACTTTTTTCTGACATTTACTAATCAGACACATTTAGTGCATTCGATAAATGCTTATTTCCCAAAAGTTACATTAAGCTACACCAAAATGGTCATGAAATTGATGGGTTGCCAACAGCCAAATGCTATTTAAGAGAGAATAATATAACACAAGGGACTGTGGAGCAGTGACTCCTACTTCCATGGGTGGGGCTCACAGGTGGGTTTTGAATAAAGACTTTCCCACTGGGAGTCACTACATGCTTAGACAGTGGCCAGATCCCACCGCCTGGAATGACTTTTGTCTTTAGCAACAGGATGTGAACCTCTCCCACACTACTTCTACAGGGAATAAACACATTCCTATCCTGGCTCAGCTGACTGAAATTAGTGCTTAGTTCAAAAGGAAGTATCACAGAAACCTGTTTAAAATGCTTATAACCTGACAGTCAAATTTCATGATCTAGTAGCAATTTACTCTCAGCTCAGTAGTGTTTGTGGGGAAAACAACACATTATTTCACATTCTTAGGCATCCTTTGTCAAACTGCTGATGGCACTAGGGGCAATCAGAAACCAGGCATTTTTTAAGCCATAAGCCCAAACACAGAGTAAATGGGTCCTCAGGAACTATTAACAAGTGACAGTTTGCAGCATCAGTAATAGCATCACCTAGAAAGAAGGAAGCCATGTTGACCCCTCCTCAATCAATGCACTGTCGTACCTGAAAGCCACAAAATACTGAAAAACAATATATATTTAAAAGGAACTGGGAATCCAAAGAGGCAACAGAAGTAACACGTAAATCTTTGCAAAAACAACACTGCAGTTTAAGCTCTTTTCCCTCAAAAGCTTTCAGAACCATAAAGAGACACTAGACATCAGAGATACTCCTGTTTGCACATGCCAAAAGGACAGCAGCCACCTGGATCTGCCACTGTAACTAAACTTACTTCACATCTCAGACCACTCCCTAAAGTGCAGATGGGTGCCACAGTGAGAACATAAAAGTAGTCAGAGACCTGGAAAAGCCAGGTAGGACAGGGGTCGCCTTTGGAAGAAGAAAACAAACAGGCAACGGCAGTGTCACAGCCAGCTGACCGGGGGTTTCTTCTGGAGGATGCAGTGCCCCTCCCATTTTCCCCCCATGTTCTCTGGCCTGACAGGAAGTGTTTACAGAAAGCAGAGTCATTGTAAACCTAGGCAGGGAGACAAGCAAGCAGGTGATTCTTAACCCTCAATGCCCAAGGGTGTCAAAATTTCGGAATACAGCAAATCCACAGTACAGGGGAAGTGGAAACCCTGGGGGCTGACTTCCTGATGCAAACAGATGTCCCATGGCATAGCATCACGGCATGCAATAAAGGAATTACCACACTGGGGCACCAAAAGGAAAACATTAGCCTGTTGCCACATAATCTGCAAGCAAGCCTCACCCTATAACATACATACCCAGAGGAGGACTGACAACAAAGGGGAGGAGTCCGTAAGAATAAACCCAGGGTAGAATAGTATGAGTGCCTACTCCCCCAGTCTCTTAACACAGAGTCATCCTTGCCCTCCAGCCACAAACAGACACACCCCACTACATCCCAGTTCGTTGATTTCTCACTCACACACAGCACGAGGCCATTTCCTTAATACTCACAGCCAAAGTTGCTTCCCAACTCACCCTATTGAGATCTGTGATTCTCTCCACACTTGCGTAAAGTGTCTCCCCCACAAAACGGCTACTCCTGCAACCTACCCTTCCCTCTGCACATACGACCCTGACGACTTTCTCTTTACTCTTAGGAACTGGTTTGGCCTTCACAGTTGACTTTGGAGACTCAGATTATCAGCTGCTGCAGCTTCTGCTGACCTCCAGAAAGAGATGCCGTAAAGGCAGCCCGCCTTTTTTACTCCTGCTTGAGAAACCAAGCCCTGCAACGCCAAGCCAGCAAGACCCCAGTGTATACACATGATTCCTGGGACACATTGTCAGAGCCACTGCAGTGCCTGTTACTACACCCACTGACTTGAACATTCCCAGGAGAGTGTGAGAAGAGACCAGGACGCCCACAAATCTATATTAATTTCATGTCTGCCTTCCCTAGGCTCTTGCTGCTGGTACAAATTATTCTGCGATCAAAAAAGAAAAACCAACGGTCGGAGAACGTCCTCCCCGGCCAGGTCCAAATAGCCAAAGATATTGGCGGTAGCGGGTTTACTTACCCACCAGGATGTCTTCCTTACAAGGTAGAAGAGTAATGCTGCACTTTCTCGGGGGCTTTCTAAAGGAAGCGTAGGGAGGGAGATGCAAAGTTTGCATGGGGGGTGGGGAGAGAGAAATCCCTCTAGACAGATCCTGTGTCCCTTAGCCTCCGAGAGGCTTTTTGCGCTTAGTCAATGATCTGTTGGCTCGTTGCAACGGTGAACTTTCCACCTAGGCGGCGGAGGAGCCCCCTGCTTGCAGCGCCCTCCCCGCATTGGCACCAGACCGCCCGCTCAGTCAGGAGCTGCTGCTGTTGCGGTGGCGAAGGCTTGGACAATGTATGCGTGTGCACCAGACGACTTCCACCAGCGAGCGATCAGCACACGCCCAAACTCCGCTCACCACCCCCTAATCACTCACAACCTCCTAGAGCAGCTGATAGGTGCTTCAGCGCTACCCTCTGGCGGCCGACAGCGGATCCCCCGCTACTCCGACCTCGTGGTGGGCTGCGGAGCCTGCCAATCAAGCTGAGAGCTGCCTTTCCCTAGGCCCGCCCACTACTGCTGCTGCTTTGGCCTGGGCGCTGAGAGGTCCGTGGGTGCTCGAGGGGGGAGGGACGGAGGAGGAAACGAGCGTAGTGAGCAGGGAGGGGAATGGCCTCGCTTAGTGCTTATTTTTAGAGCTGGCTGGGTTGTGCTCTCTGCTGGGGGGTGGGGGAAGGTTGGCATTTTCCTCTCCTTAGGCAAATGTTTCCTTCTTCCCTGGGTTTTTCTTCCGTCTTGGGAAGTCTTCATTCAGCAGCACCATTCCGGATCCCTAGACAAAAACCCTCCTTTTTCTGTTCGTGGTCTCGCTTGGAGGGGTCGTGGCTCGTCCGCCTTTTCCTTTCTCATCCGACTGCTATTTCCATGGGGCCTGTTTCTGCGCCGTTGCCGGTGCTCCTGCTTCCGGTGTTTTGCGCAGGGAGAGATGATGGTGAAGTGCCAGGCTGTGAAACGAACAGGGTGTAAGAAGAGAAGACCACACCCGCCCCAGTTGCAAGGGGAGGGGGAGTGCACAAAGGGATGAAACTAGAGAACCGGTCACAAATTCGCATTACAATTCACGTAGAATAGAAGCAACGTTCTACTCTTACAAATACATATTACAATTGCTCAAAAACTATCGATTTGGTTAGGGTTCTTTAGCGGCTTAGCTACACTTTCAAAACAGTCCTGATTGTATGAACGTTTGTCAAAGGGTAATGAGCAAATTAACAGTGTAGTCCTAAAAAAAATTATATTAATCTAAACCCATTGTCCTAAATGGATTTAGAAGGGTGTAACTCTCTTTAGGATGGCACTTTAGGTTACTTTGGGTGTGAGCACTCAAGTGTAGTTAAGGTGGAATTTTTGTTGTCTTTCAAAGCAGGTTTATAAGCACATTCTCATCAATTCTTTATTATTAGCAAAATGCCATCATCTCAAGACAAAATAGATATAAAGGAAGGCATGAATATTGCCAGTGGATAGATATATATTAATCCCTTATTGGTTGGTAACATAGGAAACATCCCTTTTCCAGCAAAATGTGATAGATGTACATCTATTGCACTACTTGATAAATATACCACTATTGGTATTCTTGGACAAAACATTATCTGGATCCATTTTGAGATGGATTCCAGCCTAACTAATGTGGGAACTGAAGCTGCCTGAATGGGCAACCTTTGTATGGAATCAGGAGGAATGCTTGTTCTCTTGAATCTCTCAGCATTCAGTTCCATGCACCATGGTATAATTTAGAACTGGTTGGCCAAGCTAGATATCAGGGTACCATAGTTTAATGGTTCCAGTCTTACCAGGCTGAATGGTTCTAGAGCGTGGTGCTGGGAGTCACAGTTGCTTGACTTATCATTTTGTACTGTGAAAGCATGCAGGATTCCATCAAGCCCCTTAAATTGTACAACACGTACTTATGACTTCTAGAAGAGGTTGTCAGCTGATTTTAAGTGAGGTGCCATTGCTATACTGATGACATCCAACTACTTCTTGTCAACAGTCAAGTGAGTCAGTGGATATTTGAGTAAGTGTCTGGAAGCAGTAGTGGGCTGAATGGGAGCCAACAAATTGACATTCAGTTCAGACAAGACGACGGTGTTGTTTGTTGGCAATGTAGTCAACCAGAGAATAAGAGACTGTTCTTGATTGGTTGCAGTGTGGTATTCCTCATAAAGAAGTAAATTGTCAGTGTTATTAAATGTGTGTCTACTGACTGAGCCACACAATAATTTAACTAGTCAAGGCACTTTTAGTGGCCACCACGATGTGCACAAGCCCCAGTTTCCAACGCATGGTGATGGAGTATGCCAAGGAAGCAGTTCATGATCTGATCACATCCAGATCTGTTAAATGTCATGTGCTGTACAAGGAACTGTTTTTGGAAATTGTCTAGAAACTTTAAATAGTGCAGAATGTGACAGCAGAGCTGTTAACTGGAATAGAGCAAATATATGCTAATTTTAATGTTTTTATACCTACTGTGCTGATTTTAAAAGAATTGGTTGACAGATTCTTTCTGGGCCATATTCAAAGTCCTATTTCTCTCTTTAGAAACCCTATGGGATCGAGGTACTTTTATTTAATTACTACACTGATACACCACTTTTTTTCCCCAATGGGTACTCCAAGTGGCTCACAACATTCTCAGTTTTATCCTCATGACGGCCTGGTGAAGTGCATTAGGTTGAGAGTGTGTGTATGGCCCAAGGTCACCCGGTAAGCTTCCATGACAGAATGAGGAATCTGCCAGATCCCATTCTGACCACTACACTATACTAGCCATTTGAAGGAACTGCCTACTCTCATACAAACCCGCTCATCAGTTAAGACAGGCTTGTATCCTGTTTATATGTTTCCACATTCCTAAGTAAGGTGCATATCAAGACAATCCAGGATATAATCCAAAGAAATCAAATATCCTTTAATAAATGTCTATAAACTGTAACATTTGAATTCATATATATGTGTTGCTCTGTTGGTAAGTTGCAGTAGAGAAAGGGGGGTAAAAGGGGGGATGAGTGAGTGAGGTTTCTGGTTGGTGACTGAGAGAGTGTGGGCAGAGCTAAAAAGTATGGGGGGGAGAGAAGTCAGTCAGCAGTGAACTCTCAGCAGCATAACAGCAGTTAACTGTCAGTTGTGGTCAGCCAGTAGTCTACAGAGTCTGAGAAGCAATCTTCTTATTAGAATCCCATACTAGCGCTGTAAAAGGCACTAAGATTCTAGGGGGAAAAATAGACTACTTAAGAGCACATATTAGGGTTAGTTAGAGAACCAAATCCTAATATTGTCAGAGTATTATAGGAGTGTGAGACACCATTGCTGATAGAACAGGGGTAGCCAACGGTAGCTCTCCAGATGTTTTTTGCCTACAACTCCCATCAGCCCCAGTCAGCATGGCCAATGGCTGCGGCTGATGGGAGTTGTAGGCAAAAAACATCTGGAGAGCTACTGTTGGCCACCACTGTGATAGAAGGTTGAGAGCCAGATTGGTGAAGTGGTTATGTGCAGACTCCTATCTGGGAGAACTGGGTTTGATTCCCCACTCCTCCACATGCACCTGCTGATTTGACCTTGAGGCAGACACAAGTTCTCACAGGGCTGTTCTGCTCAAGAGCAGTCCTGGGAGAGCTCTCTCAGCTCCATCTACCTCACAGAGTGTCTGTTGTGGGGAGGGGAATGGAGATTGTAAGCCGTTCTGAAACTCCATCAGATAGTAAAGGGTGAGGTATAAATCCAATCTTTTCTTCTTAAGCAGAGAAAGGACAATTTGAGAGGGAGGGGTGTGTGAAGTGAAAGAGTGAAATGTCAGTCAGAAGTTATTATTATTCACTGAAAAATTAAGCTGAGGGGGCGTGGCATTGGTTGCATTGATGGAGGACATGCATTAGGCGATCTCTCGCCCCCTGCAGCCTTCAACGCCAACAAAATACTCTTTCTGAGTGCTATCTTTCTGCAACAACTAATGGGGAAACCCTCTGAGACCCGCAGGAAGCAATCCCTGTCCAAATTGATTTCAGTTAAGGCTTATTTTAAGCCTGCCAGTGCAGACAAGAAAACTGCGTCCCAGGGTCGCGCTGAAACCAAGACGGCCGCTACTCCGGACAATATGAAGACGAACCCATCTAATCCTCTGCTTCAAGACATACAGGACTTATTTGAAACAAACATACTTAACAAACTCAATCGTATGCTTCAGCCTATGAACGACCAATTATCTGCTATCCAAAACACCCTGCAAAAGGTATCAGATACAGCTAATTCAGCCTTTAAGAACCCCATGGCCAACCCTTATAATATCCAGTACCTCCAGAAGGCTGAAATTTGGGTGCAAGAAAGAATCTTGGTACTTGAACAACTGCTTAGAGAACGATCTCTCAAATTTCGTGGTTTTGAGGAACAGGCGGAAGGTAATTTTGAACTTTCCTCTTTCGTTTCTACATGGTTAGCATCAGGCCTCGGATTCAGTGGGAGCTCACAGGAGCACAGCTCCTGAACCTTGCTAGAGTTCCACCTCCTTGTCCATTGAATGGTATGTGCAGCTGCATAACAATCCCTGGATGAGCTCCACCACCTATTTTTCTACAAAACGACCCCTGGTTAGCATCAATATTGCAACTGGAGGAGGGGGTAGTACCTATTATTCTAAAAGCATATAGAATTGGCCCCCCGAACGTCCCTAAACAGCGCGGCCCGCACGATGTTCTGGTTGAATTTTTCGATATCAGAACAAAAAATGTAATACTGCGAGAGGCCAGAGTGAAAAACGGTCTTCCCTTCAAAGACGCTAAAATCTTCACATTTCCCAACTTATCTGCAAAAGTCTTGCAAATCAGGCATGTTTTAAAGCCTATTACCACCTGCCTAAATGAAGCTGCCATAAAATACCACTAGCTGCCAATGAGAAAATTATTAGTGCATCATTACTCTCCGCAGATCTCTCTACTTTCCGCAGGGCCTGCAAAACTGAACTGCTCCAACAGGTCTTTAATATCTAACTGGGAGAGGACTGCCACCCCACATCATTATAGAGCTACGATACTACGTGATCACTCTCAGAAAAGAAGAACTCGCTTATATTGAAGTGGTACAGCACCACATAATGGGTTTAAATTGTAACTGTATTTTATTGGTTTTTAAATTGTAAATATAAATGTTGTTAGCCGCCCTGAGTCCACTCGTGGAGGGGGCGGGATAGAAATTTAAGGTAAATAAATAAATAAAATAAAAACTCCATGACTCTGCAGGTTGATGATCTCGAGACTGCCTATGATTTATTATATGCTCTGAAACTTGATATAGAATCTGACCCTCCACGAAAGACAAGAAAATGCAAGCTGGATCTTACTTTCACTGCACCAAGATGGAGCAGATTTTATACTCCGAGTCAGCCAGATTCCAGAAAGAAAGACAAGAAAGGAGACTCTTGACTGGCTTCAGGCTGCAATTTTTAGTTTCTTTACCTACGGCCTTACATCTGTATTAACAATAGCTTTTGTTGGCTTAGATCATTATCATGCATGACTGAGGGTGTGCAAGGGGGTGAGGTGCTTGCCTACAAGCTCCTGGTATATGCATTGGAGACCTCACAGCGTTTTTAATTTTTTTTTTTAATGTTACAAGGTTTTCTAGTTTTTGAGGTTTGCTGCATTTGCAAGACAAATGTCTTGTTTCTGGTCTTATACCAGAAAGTTTTTTGTTCCAAGGAACAAACAAGGAAGGAACAAGTGCTTTTGTTTTAGTACAATTTACTTGGACTTGGGTTCACTGTGGCAGATTTTATGCCTTTATCTTTTGAGTTTTTAACATTGTTATACAGCAGGGTTTTGCTTTTGAGGGGGGTGGGATGCTTAAGCCATACCTATTTTTCTATTGGGTTAATTGACGTCTTCTTTAAGGCTTTAGATAGTTGGGGGGATGGGGGAGTGAGGGGTTT
Organism: Heteronotia binoei; assembly: GCF_032191835.1. Classification (NCBI taxonomy): domain Eukaryota; kingdom Metazoa; phylum Chordata; class Lepidosauria; order Squamata; family Gekkonidae; genus Heteronotia; species Heteronotia binoei. The sequence continues at coordinate 161,896,000 of NC_083243.1, read as the reverse complement.
CGGCATTTGGGTGAGGGGTTATCAGTTGTTTTACCAGTACTTTATATTCTCTCTGCCTTGGTATGAGTTGCTATGGTTGGCAAGAGCCCTGGTTTCTTAGTCCTGTAAAGAGACTTTTTTCTTGCTTAGCGACAGCACAGAGCTCTTACCTTTTTTTGTTTTCAACTTTCTTGTTATGCTGGTGGCTAGAACCAACTTATTTTTTTCCTGTATTAGTATATTTTGTTATACTTTATTTATCTGGGACAATGGGCTCTTTATCACTTTTGATTCTAATTAGGGTTTTTTTAACAACATTGCTCTGTACACCTCCTTCTTTAGAATGTCTCAGTAAAGAGAGGCATTTGGGGAAGTGACATAATACTTATAATCCTAGCCTTGCAGGAGACAAAATTCTGGTCAAACTGCACAGTCTTGCACGCAAAGATACTTTGAGACTGACAATTAGGCACTTCAGTATCCTAATTTGGGATCTAACTTTGCTTTTGGCACCGGTTAATGGAAGCTAATCTGAATGTCCTTACTATTAATTGCAGAGGGCTTAACAACATTATTAAAAGAAAAAGGTTTGAGACAGCCCTTTTGAAGAATTTGCCTGATATTGTGTTCATCCAGGAGACTCACTGCAAAGCTACCAACTTGCAGGTTTTTAGATCTAAGAGATTCTCATTTCAATACCACGTGGCTGGAACATCCAAGTCTAGAGGGGTGGCTATGATAATCTCAGACAAGCATAGTTTTAAGTTTAGCTATTTAATTTCTGACCCCAAAGGTTGCTATATATTTTTAAAAGGCTTTATTGATTATAAACCTATTACTATAACATCCATATATGCTCCTAATGAGAATCAAACAGCTTTCATAACATAAACTTTTCCCCAACTCTCTTTATTTGCTTTTGGAGAATTAATCATAGGTGCTGATCTTTATTTTATTGTAAATCTAAATCTGGATAGATCTCACTTTTTACCCCATTTGCAGAAGAAAGCCAGAAAGAACCCATACACTGATCTTCATTCTTTGCTCCAGAACTTTGGCTGTATTGATATTTGAAGAACACTTAACCCCAATAATAGAGATTATACATATTTTTCTACTAAACATCAAGTTCACACCAGAACTGACTACCTTATAGGCTCACCAGTCCTGACCTCCAATACCATTCATTCAGATATTGGTTCTAAACTTTATACGGATCAAGCATAGGTCTCTGCAAAATTTAAATGGAACACAAACACTAAAAGCCATAGGCAATGGGTTCTGGAGTCCTCTGCTTTATTGCAAGAACACATAAGAAAAGAAATTGAAACTTCAATAGAACAATATTTCCAGGAACATTACAAGGGCAACATCTCCAATGCAGTTATTTGGGACACGATGAAATCAGTCTTAAGAGGCAAGATTATTGCTCTTACTTCAGCCTATAAAAACCAAAAAGACTCTTTAAGATCTGCTTTGTTACACAAAATACTTAGAAAACCTTCATTAAAAAATCTAATAGCCCCCAAATCTATTATTATAGATTTTGGATTATATATATATACTGTGGCTAATAGCCACTTTAAGAGGGGATATTATAGCATTGGAAAAAGTGCAGAAAAGGGCAACTAGAATGATTAAAGATTTGGAACACTTTCCCTATGAAGAAAGGTTAAAACGCTTGGGGCTCTTTAGCTTGGAGAAACGTCGACTGCGGGGTGACATGATAGAGGTTTACAAGATTATGCATGGGATGAAGAAAGTAGAGAAAGGAGTACTTTTCTCCCTTTCTCACAATACAAGAACTCATGGGCATTCAATGAAATTGCTGAGCAGTCAGGTTAAAACAGATAAAAGGAAGTACTTCTTCACCCAAAGGGTGATTAACATGTGGAATTCACTGCCACAGGAGGTGGTGGCGGCTACAAGCATAGCCAGCTTTAAGAGGGGATTGGATAAAAATATGGAGCAGAGGTCCATCAGTGGCTATTAGCCACACTATATATATACATATATGTGTGTGTGTGTGTGTGTATACACACACATATTGGCCACTGTGTGACACGGAGTGTTGGACTGGATGGGCCATTGACCTGATACAATATGGCTTCTGTTATGTTCTTATGTTCTTATCTATAAGAAGTTACTTTCAGAACGCAAAGCATTGGAAACCCTGGAACAAGCCTACATTCAAAAGAAACCTATAAAAATAAAACAATTTTTTAAATTAACAGTTTGTATTCTCTAAGAAATCTAGCTTGGAAGGCTAAAAAAAAAGAAGCTAAAAATACACCAATAAAAATGATTTGTGATTCAAAAGGTCATTCATTTCTTAATAACAACCAGATTCTTAATCAATCTTATTTATTTTACTAATCTTTATATTCATCTTCTTCTCCTAAGCTTGACACCATTAAGGCATTTTTAAAATCAATTAAAAATCTTCCCACTCTACAGCAAAATCATAGAGACCTTCTTAATGCACCAGTCACAGAACAAGAAGTATCTGACGCAATCAAAAAGTTTAAAAATGGCAAATCCCCAGATAATGATGACTTCACAGGGGAATTTTACAAATCCTATTTACACATTTTCCCTAAGTGTCTGACAAGAGTTTGCAATGATATATTGAACAAAGGAACATTACCAGCATCGTGGGCTGAATCTTTTATGATAATGATCCTAAAACCAGGCAGACCATACTGACGTTAAATCTTACAGCCCTATTGCCTTGTAAAATCAAGACTTCAATTTTTTTTCAAGATTTGTCTCCAGACTGAACTGTTTAATTTCTTTATATATCCACAAGGACCAGTCTAGCTTTTTCCCTTCTAGAAATATGACTGATAACACTCAAAAATCTTTAAACATAATTGCAGTTGTTTAGCAAAAATTCATTCTGTTCTTTTATCCCTTGATTTAGAAAAGGCCTTTGATTAATTGGAGATTGGTTATTTACTTAATTTATTACAAATTACCCAATTTACTTATCCTTAGAGCTAAAAAAAAGCAATCCAAACAAACTTTCATTGTAAGTGGGTTTCCAAGGAATTGAGACACTTAGGCCTATTCATTCCCCTTGACTTAAAGGATCTTTTGAATAGCAACCTTAACAAAGTCCAGTCTAAAGTTAAAGAGAAGCTACACTCCTGGAAAAAATTACAATGGACCTGGCAAGAGCATATAGACTTGATTAGAACCTTTATACTTCTTTTATTTGTTTTTATGTCAAGAGTTTTACCATTAGAGATCCCAAGATCATCATTACAAAAAGTTCATAACATGATTTGTAAATTTTTATGAGATTCCAAATGCCCTAGAATTCAATTCCAGACACTATATAAACCTATTTTTGATGGTGGCTCAGGTGTTCCTAATCTCTTCTACTATCATGATGCTATTAATCTATCAAATTTTCTTAGAATGCTACACACTCAGAAAATGCCGAACTGGGCTGCTACAGAGCAATCATATGCTCTTAACAGGACCTTGCAAGAGATCACTTGGAGTTCACCTGGTAAACACCCTATTTCAATATCTCTAAACCCCTTTCTAAGTAACACATTAAAAGTATGGGATAGATATCGGAAAAAGCTTGCTCCAGAAATTTCACCAGTTGCTACATTTATCAACCAAGATTGGTTCCAACCTGCACTTAAAAATACCTATTATAAATCATGGGCTTCTAGCCACTTCAATAAACTTACTGATATCACATCAGGGGGCAAACTGTTTCCCAAGCAAATCCTTAAACAAAAAGGAAATATTAAGGTACAGTGGTTTCAGTATTTTCAATTAAAACATTTGCTATCTAATCCAATACCCAAAGATCGCGTAAGAAGTAAATTTAACTCCTTTTGAATCAATCATTCACAAACCTCATTTAGTTTTTAAACATTCTATCCCCCTTATATATAAGATTTTAAACACACTTTATTTATCTGAACTACCTAAATATACAAAGCACTGGCAACAAGAGTTGGGTAGGCTTATTCCTTCTGAACATTGGCATAAAATGTGGAAGTCTCATGCCTTTAAAGCTACAAATATCAAAATCAGGACTCAAATTTTTAAAACCCTCACTAGATGGAATACTACTCCCAACAAATTACAGTATCTTATATACTTCCTAACTCCTCCAGACTTTGCTGGAAAGGTTACAATGCTGTAGGGAAACAATACCACTGTTGGTGGCAGTGCCCTGTAGTTCAATCTTTTTGGATTCTGGTGCAAAGAACAATTTCACAAATCCTTCACTTTTTTTCCCCCTCCACACTTTGAGAATGCTGTTTTAAACCTCTGGACATTTCAGATTCCTCATTTTCACAATTATGAATTAGCAGAATATTTCTGCGCCACTGTGCGCTTGGAAATTGCATCCAAATGGAAGTCTCCTAAATTGCTATCTATCTCAAACTGGCATACTAAAGTCCAAGAACTTTGTGTGCTTGACAAAATCACCGACTCTCTTAAACAACAAAATTCTGATTTGTATGAATCTAATTTTCCAAGGGTCTGGTTTCCTTATTTGGAGTATCTCGCCTCTCACAAATAATATTCTTCACAATTGGAGGCAATTAATGCGATTTACTAGAACAAGAAATTTAGAGTGACCTGAACTTTTAATGCCAATAAAGGTCTAATGAATGAAATGAATGACCTGAACTCTTTATTGTATTGACTTTATGTTCTTTAACTTTATTTAGATTCTATGTTTTCTTTTCAGCTGCTCAAAAGCTATTTAGTAACTATCCCAGCTAGGTATTGTTGCCAAGCTGATTACTCTGTTCTGTGTTGACTCAGCTGAATATTTTGTTTCTTGCAATAAAGTTTTAAAAAATTAAGCTAGAAACTTGTTGAAACAATACACTTATTGTACAAATAAAGTTTTATTTTGTTTTATATTCACGGCTGGCCTGTCCATTAGGCAGCTGCCTACGGTGCGACCCTGGGGGGGCACTGATTTGGGCCCTCCCCTCCATCTTCACCTCCATGGTGAGGGAAATGGGCAAGTGTGGTGGCGCGCTGCCTTCGCCTCAAAGCACACATGCTGACTGGCCGTTGACACTCAGCCCAGCTGCTGTTGCTTCCAGAAGCGACAGTGGCCAGGCTGAGCGATAGCAGTCAGGTGGTATGCACGCTCTGAGGTGCAGGTACTGCTCCACCACCATGGCACTTGCCCTTGCCGGGGGTGAGGGAGGAAGGGTGTGGGCAGCAGGGCCTCCCCTTGGGCACCAGATGCTCTGAAGCCAGCTCTGCTTATATTAACCTGGAGTCCTATGGTATTAAAATATAAGAGTCTCATCCTAAGGGCCACATAGTCCCACAAAGAAGCCTTAGAGCTTGGGCATAATTCAGTGGGGAACATTAAATAAAGTGTTTGGAATTAAATTCCTTGTGGCAGCATTACGAGTAAAAGAGAAGTCATGGCACTGTTGTTGATCATAGTAGACCATGAAGATTATAAAAGACCAAGTGTATTTCAACATGATGTCCTTGTCAATGGTCCCGTTACAAAAATTTAACATGATAAATATAAAAAATCTAAATGTTATATATATATACACACACACACTATATTTTAACCAACCGTAACATAATCATTCCACTGAATTCAATGGATAAGATTGAAATGAAGCAAAAAATTAAAATGACACCTCTTCTATGCTCTTTTTTTAATAACATAGAAACCGTATATCAAGGGTGGCCAAACTGTTGCTTGGGAGCCACATGTGGCTCTTTCATACATATTGTGTAGCTCTCAATGTGCCCACCACCCCATCAGCCAACTTGGAGAAGGCATTTCTCTCTTTAAATCACTTTTCCAAGCTAACCGGCAGCATGGAGAATGCATTTTAAGGTAAAGTTGCTTTCTTTCCAGCTCTCCCTCCCCCATCCATTGGCCTTCCTTCCTTCCGGCTCTCAAACATCTGACAGACATCCATGTCTTGTGGCTCTAAAACATCTGACGTTTATTCTATTTGGCTTTTATGTTAAGCAAGTTTGGCCACCACTGCCCCGGATGGACGTTCATTTTATATAAAGTGAAGGGGAAAGATCTTAGGATCCTGGTAGATAGCTCAATGAAAGTGTCAACCCATGGTGCTGCAGCAGTGAAAAATGTTCTTGATTATTACAAAAGGGGTTGAGAATAAAACAGCCAATATCATAATGCCCCTGTATAGATCTATAGTGCAGCCTCATTTGTAATACTATGTACAGTTCTGGTGCCCGTGTCTCAAAAAGGACATTGCACAGCTGGAAAAAGTGCAGAGGAGGGCAACCAAGATGATTAGGGCTTAGAGCACATTCCCTATGAGGAAAGGCTGAAGAGTCTGGGACTTTTCAGTTTACATAAGGGACTACTAAGGAAAGACATGATAGAGGTTTATAAAAGTATGTATGGGATGGAGAGAGTAGACAAAGATAAATTTCTCTTCCCACCCCCACCCCCCAAATATTAGAATTTGAGGGCATCCAATGAAGCTGATAGACAGTAGACTTAGGGCAGACAAAAGGAAATGCTACTTAACGCAGAGTGATTAAAATGTGGAACTGCTGCGGAATGTAGTGATGGTCACAAGAATAAGCAGCTTTAAAGGGGATTAGATAAGATTCATGGAGAATATAGCCATTCATCTGACAGCAATGCAGATCCTGTGAATTTAGGGGCGGGGGGCAGCGGCGATACGGTAACTGAGGGGAACCTCCAAATTCAGAGGCACTAAGCCTCTAAATCCCAGAGCCAGGAGACAATGTCAGGGGAAGGCCTCAGCTTCTACGCCCTGTTGTTGGTCATCCAGAGGAACTGGTTGCCACTGTGTGAGACAGATTGTTGGACTAGATGGACCATTGGTGTGATCCAGCAGGGCTCTTATATTCTTAGAATCATAGAGTTGGAATGGACCTCCAGGGTCATTAGTCCAACCCCCTGCACAATGCAGGAAACTCACAAATATCGCCGCTGCCCCCCCCCCCCCGAATTCACAGGATCTGCATTGCTGTCAGATGACCATCCAGCCTCTGCTTAAAAACCTCCAAAGAAAGAGAGCTCACCACCTCCCGAGGAAGCCTGTTCCACTGAGGAACTGCTCTGTCAGGAAGTTCTTCCTAATGTTGAGCCGGAAACTCTTTTGATTTAATATCAACTCCTTGGTTCTGGTCCTACCTTTTGGGGACACAGAAAACAATTCCACACCATCCTCTATATGACAGCCCTTCAAGTACTTGAAGATGGTGATCATATCACCGCCCAGCCGTCTCCTCTGCAGGGTAAACATGCCCAATTCCTCCAACCTTTCCTCATAGGACTTGGTCTCCAGACCCCTCACCATCTTTGTTGCCATTCTCTGGGCCCATTCCAGCTTGTCTATATCCTTCTTAAAACATGGTGCCCAAAACTGAACATAATACTCCAAGTGAGGTCTTACCAGAGCAGAGTAAAGTGATACCATCACTTCACATGATCTGGACACTGTACTTCTGTTAATACAGCCCAACACTGCATTTGCCTTTTTAGCCACCACATCACACTATTGACTCATGTTCAGCATAGGGTCCACTAAGACCCCTAGATCCTTTTTTGCACATACTACTGCCCAGACAAATCTCCCCTATCCTATAACCATGCGTGGGATTTTTCTTACCTAAATGCAGAACTTTACATTTATCCCTGTTAAAATTGATTTTACTGGTTTCAGCCCAGTTTTCCAGCCTGTCAAGATCATCCTGGATCCTATTTTTGTCTTCTACTGTATTTGCAACCCCTCCCAATTTAGTATCATCTGCAAATTTAATACACATTCCCTCTATTCCTTCATCCAAATCATTTATAAAGATGTTGAACAAAACAGGTCCCAGGACAGATCCTTGAGGCACTTCACTTGTCACTCCTCTCCAAGAGGATGAGGAACCATTCACAAGCACTCTTTAGGTATGATCTGTCAACCAGTTACAGATCCACCTAATGGTAACAGGATCCAAACCACATTTTACCAACTTTTCAACAAGGACAGTATCTGGAAGTGGAACCTTATCAAAAGCCTTTCTGAAATCAAGATAAACTATGTCTACAACATTTCCCTGATCCAGCAAGGTAGTTACTTTCTCAAAAAAAGAGATCAGGTTAGTCTGACATGACTTGTTCTTGAGAAACCTATGCTGTCTCTTAGTAATCACAGCCATCCTTTCTAAATGTTCCAGGACTGACTGCTTGATTATTTACTCTAAAACCTTTCCAAGTATAGTTGTCAATCTGATCCTCTTTTTTCCCCTTCTTGAAGATGGGGACAACATTTGCCTGCCTCCAATCTTCTGGCACTTCACCTGTTCTCCAAGAATTCGCAAAAATAATGGCCAGAGGCTCAAAAATTACATCTGCAAACTCTTTTAGTACTCTTAGATGCAGTTCATCTGGCCCTGAGGACTTGGTTTCATTTAAAGAAACTAGGTGTTTATGTACTACCCCTAAGCTGATCCTAGGTTGGAACTCCATACCCTCATTATATGTTCTGTTTTTGCCATGTTGAACACTGTTTCCCTCAGAAGAGAAGACTGAGGAAAAGTAGGAATTGAGCAATTCTGCCCTCTCTTCATCACCTGTTACAATTTCACTTTCCTGCCCTCGCAATAAACCTACCATGTCCTTGGTCTTTTTTTTTACTCTGAACATAAGAAAAGAACCCTTTGTTGTTGTTTTTAGCATCTTTGGCTAAGCTAAGCTCATACTGAGCTTTAGCTTTCCTAACTCTTTCTCTACAAGAACTGGTAATTTGTTTATATTCATCCTTGGTTATAAGGCCATCCTTCCATTTCTAAATGAGTCTTTTTTATTTCTCAAGTCTTTAGAGAGCTGTTTATGGAGCCACCTTGGCTTCTTTAGACTTCTCCCATTTTTTCTTCTCATAGTAATTGTCTGTGATTGTGCTTTCAATATTTCACTTTTAAGTAACTCCCACCCCTCTTGAACCCCTTCTCCTTTAGTATTTGTGACCATGGGATTTTCTTTTGAGTGCTGGGATCACAACAAATGACTCTGCCTCTTCAGGATATACTATGTCCCACATTAGATGATATATTTGCATAGGAAACTATTTGCATAACCTGCCAAAGTATATGTGCTCTGATCACAACGTTATGTGCACAGGACAAAATTGTCTAAGTCATGGTTATAGGGCATGCCAAGGAAGCAGATCCCTCTTGTATAGTTACAACTGTAAAGACTGATGCTATGAAAATAGCAGCCTTTCTGGAATCTGATGACACTGCTAATTCACTTTACTCCATCATAAGGCCAACTCTTCATTAATACTGTGAACAAGTTGCAATGATTACAACCGCAGTACAAATATCTGCTAATCAAATCTCAGCAGGATATTCTCATTATAGTAGAAGGGTGAGGGTAAATCTTAAACTGGGGCTTTTGCTAATATAAATAATAAATCCTAATTCTGCGCTAAGGAAAATGCAATATTTTATGTAAATCAATACTTATACAAACTATTTGACTAAATTTATTTGATTTGGAAGACTAATATCAAATGCCTTTTTTAGTTCTGTTAAAGTTTTGGCAAGGAATACTGTATTTACCAAAGGAAATGTCTGAGAAGCAATAGGAATGTTTAAGTAGAAGAAGAAAAAGATGACCATAGATTTATACCCTGCCCTTCTCTCTGAATCAGAGTCTCAGAGTGGCTTGCAATCTCCTTTATCTTCTTCCCCCACAACAGACACCCTGTGAGGTGGGTGGGGCTGAGAGGGTTCTCACAGATGCTGCCCTTTCAAGGACAACTCTTGTGAGAGCTATGGCTGACCTATTCCAGCAGCTGCAAGTGGATGAGTGGGGATTCAAACCCAGTTCTCCCAGAGGAGTGTCCACACACTTAACCACTACACCAAATTGGCTCCCTTATACCAAACTATTTTTTACTTTTGTTTTTATTTTTATTTATATCCCACTCTCCCCATAAACAGGTTCAGGGCAGATAATAGGATATTTAAAAAAAAATATTAAAAACAAATTATCACGACAAATTGCTTAAAATCATTTTAAAGGATGGAAAAATTATACATTAATTAATCCAGCAATGCTAATACATGACACTGGAGAATGAGATAGATAAATGGTTACACACAGGCTTTTTTTTTGAGCAGGAACACACAAGAACAAAGTTCTGGCTGGCTTGGCATCAGGAGTTCCTGCTGGGCTGTTTCTATAAAAAAGCTCTGTGCAAAACAATGCCAATATCAGGGGTGTGGCCTAATATGCAAATCAGTTTCTGCTGAGATTTTTCTACAAAAAAATCCCTGGTTACACAAAGCATAGACTTGAACATAAGAGTTTTTGCAAATGATACATGTTTTCCAATATGTGTGGAGACTCATGAGAACTAGAGGATTGTTGCTATTAGGCCTTACAGGCTATGGTTGCAATCTTATTTACACTTACTTGTGAGTAAATTACATTTCATTTAATCTTTGCTGTCTTTAGTCTTTTCCCCCCCACCCTTTTTTGTAGGAGCTTTGGGAGGCAAGGTTCTCCCCTCCTTTGCTTGGGAGGCAAGGTTCTCCCCTCCCCTAACAACCACCACACTGAATTAATTGCAACTAACTTCTCAATAAACATGTATAAGTTCTATAAATAACACCAGATTCTATGGAATAGAATCGCAGAAGACAAATTGCTGCAGATGTCTCGCAAAGTTTATAATCAATAATATTTCATTACAGATAGTGGGCTTTTATTACTGAGATAAAACCTAATTAATCTGTGATAACATTCCTGAGGTCTCATGAAAAATATTTAGGGAGACTTTTAAGAAACAGATACTAAACATGTTTATAAATGCATTACTATCGGTGCAATCCTAAACAGGTCTACTCAAAATTCTACAAAGTTCTACTGATGTGGAACTTACTCCCAAGAAAGTATTCTTAAGATCGCACTTTAAATAAGCTAGTAGCCAACTACAACTCTCTGTTTAGGAAACCATTGTTAGAGCCAGTTATGAGGATGATTCTTCATCACCATTGTTGCACACACCAATATCATAATGATGGATGGACATAATTTTACAGTCTCCTGCCATGTTGACAGCGACGTTTTACAGAGTTAAATTTAGGGCTCCAAAACCCTGCTTCACTTCAAACTGAGTCTTAAAGGGAATGTCCTTGGAGCCTCGTTCATTTGCAAAAAAGGATCCTTTCAAAAGTGGAGGGGAGAAATGCCTCTGTGCAGTTCAAAAGATGAGCAGAAGGATTAGTTCCCATTTTTTCATCTATGTCCAGATTATATAATTGTGAAGTCTGATTTGCAAGTGTATGGCAGAGACTAGTATATGGTAAATGTATCTCAGTAGCTGAGGAAGGGGAACTTAAGTAGAATTCCAATGGTTAGGGACCATCTTTAGTGTCTTGCATAGCTTTTGTCCTTACCAGTGGAGAACAGAATTACTCCAGACTAACAAACAAGGCAAATTAGCATTATATGCATAATTTATCCACAGGGCTGGATTAACAATTAGGCCAAGTAGGCACTGGCCTATGGGCCCCCATGCCTTTAGGGGCCCTGGGCCAGCTTCTCCCTCTGTTTCTCCCCTGCTTGCAGCCCTCCCAGCCTTCACAGGCGGTCAGCAACTGAGACGCTGTTTGCCCGACTTGCCTGGGGTGGCTGCTGCTGGTGGTGTTGCCAAGTTTGTGTCTCTGTGCCTCTCCCCTGCAGATTTGTCAAAGGGGCTTTTGAGAAGGGGCCTGCAGGCTCTAGCGGGAGCTGCAGGCAGTAGGTCGGCCGCTCCAACTCTGAGATAATTTGCCAGGGGGCCCCCAAGATTTTGACTGCTTAGGGGCCTCCACAGGGTTTAATCCGGCCCTGTTTATCCAGGTTGCAAAATTTAACTTTACTTGGAATATTCTTTGCCGTAGGGTCTTCCTTCCTTCCTTCTTTCTTTCTTTCTTTCTTTCTTTCTTTCTTTCTTTCTTTCTTTCTTTCTTTCTTTCTTTCTTTCTTTCTTTCTTTCTTTCCTTCTTTCTTTCTTTCTTTCTTTCTTTCTTTCTGCCACAGGGTTTGTTTTTTTTAAGCAATGGTGAAATGTGCATTTTTAAACAGTCTTACAGTGTTCGTTATGGAATGCATATTTCCCCTTCTGGAATCAGACAGAGGACTGGTCCTAAATAATCTAGCAAAAATTTAAAAATTGGCCTTAGCAAAAAAACAAATCCCTTAAATCCAGTGCTTCTTGATTTCATAAATATAATTTTGTAGCAATCAGTGCTGGAGGAGAGTTTTATGGATACTATGGAAAAAGAAAAATAAGTGGATTCTAGATGAAATCAAGCCTGAACTCTCCTTAGAAGTTAAAATTACTAAATTTTGGGCACATGAGAAGACAAGAGTCACTGGAAAAGACAATAATGTTAGGAAAAGTTGAAGACAACAGGAAAAGCAGAAGATCCAACTTAAGATGGATTGACTCAGTAAAGGAAGTGACAGCCCTCTCTTTTCAAGACTTGAGCAAAGCTGTTAATGATAGGACGTTTGGGAAGTATAAATTCACAGGGTCACCATAAGTCGAAGGAGACTTGACAGCACTACACACACACACACAGAGCAAGCAGTACAACACTCCTGTTAAGATGGACCAGTCTTCATATTCAGAGTGCTGAGAGAATAATGGCTTGCCTAAAGACATCCACCAGTGAGTTCCTGCCTAAGTAAGATTCACACTCTCAGCAGCTTTTCCATGGCTTCTTGTAAGAGGTGTTTGCCAGGTCCAACTCAAGAAACAGCTGGGGATTTTGGGAATGGAGCCAGGAGTAAGGCTGGACCCCCTAGTCCAATCTTTTTGAAACTAGGTTTGTTTTCATTTTTTTTAGGAGAGGCACCAGATGCTATGCTGAAAATTGGAGCCTCTACCTCAAAAAACAGCCCCCCTGAACCCCAGATACCCATGAAATGATTCTCCATTATACCCTATGGAGACCAGCTTCCATAGTGTATAATGGAGTGCTCAGCAGACATTTCCTCCCCTTCCACTTTCTGATAACCCTGCAGCAAGGGAAAGGCCTCCAAACCAAGGGATCCCCCTGCCCCCAACTGGGTATTGCAACACAAGTGAGAATTACATATGGTAATTCTGCACTATCCCTTGTGCACATTTATTTACTTCTGCTGGTGGAAAGGCTTGGGGGCAGGCCTTCCCCCACTGGCCACCTGGCTGGGGGCAGACTGGAGCCCTCAAAAGCAGGGGAACCCTCACCGGACCTGGGGACTGGAAACCCTAATGCAGCCTGTAATGACGTCCTACCTTTGTAGCAGAGTCTGGGCTGATTTTCTGATGTGGGTCCCAATTTGATAACCAATATAACATTCCACTGTCTGTTTCTCTACCAGATTTACCAGCAGTTCTTTCATAGGTTTTGGCTCTGCAAAGCCCCCCCCCCCCCCACCAACTAGGTAAATAACAAAGTGATTTGATCTGTGAATCAGCACCTTGTTAATTTGTCCATATTAGCATGTTCTTAATTACAAGGCAAAACAAAGAAAAGAATAAAAGTTAATAAATGTTTGTAGCACATTGCGAATGCATCCCATTTTCCAACCCTTTGTTTTCTACTTGCTGATGATGCTCTGTGATAAGACATCTATGGTCATCAACAAAACTGTTGACAGATCTTTATAGGTCTGATTCAAAGAAAAAAGTTTGATCATTTTGTTTTTGTTGGGGGAGAAGCAAAGTGCTTCCTTTTATTACTCAGCAATATGACACAAGTGCTCTGCCATGGCAACCTAGCTCACGAAAGAGAATAATGTTGATCATAAAGTACTGGTTGCTATGGGGATGTAAAGGCACCAGTCTCAGCTTTATACATCTAGTAATCAGGGTTGATGTCAGTAACAGTTCTTTTCAGGATGCACCTGAAATAGCAGTCAACCTAAAAGGCCCACTGCCAACAAGTAAATAAATGTGCACAAGGCATAGTGCAGAACTCATAGGGCATGTCAAGGGGGTTAACAATTATTTGCTTGGCTCATGGAGAGAACCAGGGTTGCCAATCCCCAGTTGGGGCAGGAGATCTCCCAGTTTGGAGGCCCTCCCCCCACTTCAGAGTAATCAGAAAGTGGGGGCGAGGGAGGGACATTTCTGTTGGGCACTCCATTATGTCCTATGGAGACTGATTCCCACAGGGTATAATGGAGAATTGATCCACAGGTATCTTGGGCACGGGGTTGTTTTATGACATAGAGGTACAAAATTTTCAGCACAGCATCTGCTGCCTCTCCTCAAAACACCTCCCAAGTTTCAAAAAGATTGGACCAGGCGGTCAAATTCTATGGGCCCCAAAAGAAGGTGCCCTATACTTCCATTATTTCCAAATGGAGGAAAGGCATTTAAAAGGCACGTGGGTCCCTTTAGATGTGGTTGCCAGAACTCCCTTTGAAGTTCAATTGTGCTTGTCACAGTCTTGCTCCTAGCTCCAACCCCAAAATCTCCTGCCTCCACCCTCTAAGTTCCCAGATATTTCTTTAGATGGACCTGGCAATCTTAGAAAGAACAACTTCAGCTGAAGTAGAAGTTAGAGGGGGGAGGGAACCCTTTAGTTAGTTTGGTGAAGTATGGGAGACATCTGTGTGATGTCATTCCTATGAATTGTAGGATCAATTTACTGGGCCAACTTTCTACTGATATCAAGTTGGTTACCAGAATTGTATTAAGCTATTTTGTTGTTGTATTGAAGTTCACAGACACACACACACACTCTGCAATGGCAGTGGATTGAAGTGCAGAGTGTAATATAGAATGCATGGTCTGGATATTAGGGAGGGTGTAAAATAAAGATACAGCTGTGAAGATCTGCACTGGTGCAATCATGCCTTTAAAAAGAGAGAAAAAGAAGATGGAACTTTGAACATTCTAGAATGTATAAATATACCAATTATTACCAGTCACTGTTCTTATTTTGCATACATTTGAGAAATGCAAAGAAATGTTACAAATGTTCTGTGCTTCTTGCATTTCGTTGCTCTTGGGATCCATTATCTGTAATTATACACAAAACAATGAGCTTAGTCTTGAGGAATACAAGGAATGCCATTTTAAGTTTCAGTTGTGGGGTGGATGGAGGTAAAGAACATAAGAACATAAGAGAAGCCATGTTAGATCAGGCCAATGGCCCATCCAGTCCAACATTCTGTGTCACACAGCGGCCAAATATATATATATATACACACACACACACACACACACTGTGGCTAATAGCCACTGATGGACCTCTGCTCCATATTTTTATCTAACCCCTTCTTGAAGGTGGCTATGCTTGTGGATGCCACCACCTCCTGTGGCAGTGAATTCCACATGTTAATCACCCTTTGGGTGAAGAAGTACTTCCTTTTATCCGTTTTAACCTGTCTGCTCAGCAATTTCATCGAATGCCCACGAGTTCTTGTATTGTGAGAAAGGGAGAAAAGTACTTCTTTCTCTACTTTCTCCATCCCATGCATTATCTTGTAAACTTCTATCATGTCACCCCTCAGTCGACGTTTCTCCAAGCTAAAGAGCCCTAAGCGTTTCAACCTTTCTTCATAGGGAAGGTGTTCCAGCCCTTTAATCATTTTAGTTGCCCTTTTCTGAACTTTCTCCAATGCTATAATATCCTTTTTGAGGTGCGGCGACCAGAACTGCACACAGTACTCCAAATGAGACCGCACTATCGATTTATACAGAGGCATTATGATACTGGCTGATTTGTTTTCAATTCCCTTCCTAATAATTCCCAGCATGGCGTTGGCCTTTTTTATTGCAAACGCACACTGTCTTGACATTTTCAGTGAATTATCTACCATGACCCCAAGATCTCTCTCTTGGTCTGTCTCTGCCAGTTCACACCCCATCAACTTGTATTTGTAGCTGGGATTCTTGGCCCCAATGTGCATTACTTTGCACTTGGCCACATTGAACCGCATCTGCCATGTTGACGCCCACTCACCCAGCCTCAACAGATCCCTTTGGAGTTCCTCACAATCCTCTCTGGTTCTCACCACCCTGAACAATTTAGTGTCATCCGCAAATTTGGCCACTTCACTGCTCACTCCCAACTCTAAATCATTTATGAACAAGTTAAAGAGGATGGGACCCAGTACCGAGCCCTGCGGCACCCCACTGCTTACCGTCCTCCACTGCGAAGACTGCCCATTTATACTCACTCTCTGCTTCCTATTACTCAGCCAGTTTTTGATCCACAAGAGGACCTGTCCTTTTACTCCATGACTCTCAAGCTTTCTAAGGAGCCTTTGATGAGGAACTTTATCAAAAGCTTTCTGGAAGTCAAGGTAAACAACATCTATCGGGTCTCCTTTGTCCACATGTTTGTTCACCCCCTCAAAGAAATGTAACAGGTTAGTGAGGCAAGATCTTCCCTTGCAGAACCCATGCTGAGTCTTCCTCAATAACCCGTGTTCATCAATGTGCCTACTCATTCTGTCCTTGATAATGGTTTCTACCAACTTTCCCGGTATTGAAGTCAGACTGACTGGCCTGTAATTTCTGGAATCTCCTCTGGAGATCTGGAAAGAGATCTCAGTAATTGTATATCAAAGGATCAAAGACCTGCTCTTGGATATACACAAAAATTAGTTACAAAAAGGAGAGATTTAAAGAATATTTGTCATTATTATTTTGAATAATCCATAAGCAGAGGCCAGGGTCACCCAGTTTTACCACTCCTGAGGATGTGGTTGTATACTGAAATGTCAAACATTAACAAAACTACCCCACTCCCCACAGCAATGCCTCCATTTCATGGATCTTCCTTCCTTTCCCATTTGTATTTTTGTAAGCTGCATGCTCCCCTAAAACAGTAGTGAACCACAAACCTTCACTGAATGTTTAACAAAAAATTGCAAAGCCTTGCCAAGCGTTTTTAGACACTAGGAAAGTGACACTGACAATTCTGTGTTGCAAAGAATGTCTCCCTTCCCTTGTTCATGCTGACATATTTAGAAGCATATGTGAACTACAGGAAGATAGCCCAAAGGGGGAAAATGTATGCAGTTGTATTGGTATACAGGAAAAAACACAAAAGTACCTTTTTATCAACCAAAATATCACAAAAAGGTGACTGCAACATTCAATTTTCCAAGACCTCATAATCAGGCTGGATGTTGTTGTTGTTGTTATTATTATTATTATTATTATTATTATTATTATTATTATTGAGGCAGAGGCAGAGAGAAAAGGATATTTCAGAGCTTGATGGGAGAGCCAAACATTTTAAAATATAAAGTGGCAATTGTCAGACCCCTTGAAGAACAAGGATCAATCAGTATTCTCACAAAATGCTGAAGCCACTATGGGATATGGTTTTCAATTGTGAACTATTTTCAGACAATAAAGGATATAAATGTAAATAACAGGTGTGTAACTGACAAATATTTGATGTGTCTGAAAAAATTAAGTTCAGTATACTTTGACTTCTTGAATGATCACTTTATTTTGTAGCCACATTTCTCCTACAGAATGAAAAGCACACTTAGAATAGTTGAGTTTATAATATTGTTCCCAGCTATGCTGTCCCACAGAAAGAGTGAAGCGGCTGGGCCAAAGCCGAAAGAACGCTCAGCTGTGGATGTGTCTGATGGTGAAAGAACAGTCCGATGCTGTAAAGAACAATACTGCATTGGAACGTGAAATGTAAGATCTATGAATCAAGGTAAGCTGGATGTAGTCAAACAAGAGATGGAGAGACTGAACATTGACAGCTTGGGCATCAGTGAACTAAAATAGACGGGAATGGGTGAATTTAACTTAGAGGATCACTACATCTATTACTGTGGGCAAGAGTCCCGTAGAAAAAATGGTGTGGCCTTTATAGTTAAGAAGAGAGTGAGGAAGGCAGTTATAGCAGCGTGCCTCGCGGTCTCACTGGATCGCTTCTATATGCAGCTTATGGCTACCCCAGCCCCTCTTCCGCCTCAGTTCTTCCTTTTGAATTTTACCTCATGACTATGAAACGCAAGGGGTGGGTGTAATATGGATTTCTCACTACTAGTCTCTTCGGGGTTTTTTGTTTTGCTTTCAGATGAATATAAACTCAGTTTGTAGGGGACCACAGCAGTTTTGATAGTTTTCCCAATATACTGGCACCAGAGAACTTTAAAGTAAACCACAGAAATTTATTAACGTTCACACACCGTCTTCAACTGGGGAATGGGAAATATATAAAGGGGCTATATTGTATCTCAAGCAGTTAACATGCTCTAAAGAGCCATGCTCTTTAACTTGTTCATAAATGATTTAGAGTTGGGAGTGAGCAGTGAAGTGGCCAAGTTTGCGGATGACACTAAATTGTTCAGGGTGGTGAGAACCAGAGAGGATTGTGAGGAACTCCAAAGGGATCTGTTGAGGCTGGGTGAGTGGGCGTCAACATGGCAGATGCGGTTCAATGTGGCCAAGTGCAAAGTAATGCACATTGGGGCTAAGAATCCCAGCTACAAATACAAGTTGATGGGGTGTGAACTGGCAGAGACTGATCAAGAGAGAGATCTTGGGGTCATGATAGATAACTCACTGAAAGTGTCAAGACAGTGTGCGTTTGCAATAAAAAAGGCCAATGCCATGCTGGGAATTATTAGGAAGGGAATTGAAAACAAATCAGCCAGTATCATAATGCCCCTGTATAAATCGATGGTGCGGTCTCATTTGGAGTACTGTGTGCAGTTCTGGTCGCCGCACCTCAAAAAGGATATTATAGCTTTAGAGAAGGTGCAGAGAAGGGCAACTAGAATGATTAAAGGGCTGGAGCACTTTCCCTATGAAGAAAGGTTGAAACGCTTGGGACTCTTTAGCTTGGAGAAACGTCGACTGCGGGGTGACATGATAGAGGTTTACAAGATAATGCATGGAATGGAGAAAGTAGAGAAAGAAGTACTTTTCTCCCTTTCTCACAATACAAGAACTCGTGGGCATTCGATGAAATTTCTGAGCAGACAGGTTAAGACGGATAAAAGGAAGTACTTCTTCACCCAAAGGGTGATTAACATGTGGAATTCACTGCCACAGGAGGTGGTGGCAGCCACAAGTATAGCCACCTTCAAGAGGGGTTTAGATAAAAATATGGAGCACAGGTCCATCAGTGGCTATTAGCCACAGTGTATGTGTGTATATAACATTTTTTGCCACTGTGTGACACGGAGTGTTGGACTTGATGGGCCGTTGGCCTGATTCAACATGGCTTCTCTTATGTTCTTATGTTAACAGTTTCTTCGTAGTTAAGGCTTTATAATATCAAATTCACTTAGGTCTCTCAGGTTTCACAGATCATACAGCTTTCACTCTTCAACACTATTCTGGGTTGGCCTCTTGGATATAATGTGCCAAGTCCCTTAAGTCGACTGGTGTCTCTTCTCCCAGCCCTTCAGACTTCTAGACCCACATCTTTCCCTCAACCACCTCTTTAGCTCTTAAGAGAAGTGTCTCTGTGTCTGTGACCGCTCAGGTCTTTTACTGTGACTCTTCTCTAGTCACACACAGCCCCGTGGCTGTCTTTATAGAGTGAACAGTGAGCTTTGCTTCTCTCAAAGACTTTCCTCAGCTTCTGTCTCAGCTCCTTTTCAGACCAACTGCTCTCTTCAGCAGTCTCCCTCAGGCTCTGTCTGACACTAACTGCCCTCAGCCGTTAGCTGTCAATCACCTCTGAGAGTTCCAAGCTCTCTGGCCCCCACCCTCAGATCACCTGACGCAGGCTCTATGCGTCCTTAGTTTTCTTGTTAACCCTTTCATTACCATCACAGCAGTAATGGGATACAATCTCAAAAATGACAGAATGATCTCAGTCCATATCTAAGGCAAACCATTCAATATCACAGTAATCCAAGTCTATGCCCTAGCTACTGACGCAGAAGAGGCTGAAGTGGACCAGTTCTATGAAGATCTACAACACTTTCTAGAATTAACACCAAAAAAAGATGTCCTCCTCATCATAGGGGACTGGAATGCCAAAGTAGGAAGTCAAAAGGTAACCGGAACAACTGACAAGTTTGTCCTTGGAGAACAAAATTAAACTGGGCAAAGGCTAATAGAGTTTCATCAAGAGAACAAGCTAGTCATAGCGAACACCCTCTTCCAACAACCTAAAAGGCGACTCTACACATGGACATCACCGGATGGGCAACACAGAAATCAGATTGATTATATATACTCTGCAGTCAAAGATGGAGAAGCTCCTTACAGTCAGCAAAAACAAAACCTGGAGCTGACTGTGGCTCAGATCACGAGCTACTCATTGCAAAATCCAGGCTTAAACTGAAGAAAACTGGGGAAGCCATTAAGTCATTCAGGTTTGATCTTGATCACATCCCTTATGAATATACAGTGGAGGTGAAAAATATTTTTAAGGAACTAGAGCTGATAGACAGAGTGCCGGAAGAACTATGGACAGAGGTTCATGACATTGTACAGAAGGCAATAATCAGCACCATCTCAAAGAAAAAGAAATGCAAGAAAGCAAAGTGGCTGTCTGATGAGGCTTTACAAATAGCTGAGGAAAGAAGAAAAGCAAAAGGCAAAGGTGAAAAGGAAAAATTCACCCAACTGAATGCAGATTTCCAGAGAACAGCAAGGAGAGATAAGGAGGCCTTCCTGAAAGAACAATGCAAAGCAGTAGAGGAAAATAATAGAATGGGAAGGACAAGAGATCTCTTCAAGAAAATCGGAGAAATCAAGGGACTGTTTCATGCAAAGATGACAAAACGGTAGGGACCTAACAGAAGCAGATGAGATCAGGAAGAGGTGGCAAGAATACACAGAAGAATTATACAAGAAGGATCTCAATGTCCTTGACAACCATGGCAGTGAAATCGCTGTCCTCGAGCCAGACATCCTGGAGTGTGAAGTCAAATGGGCCTTAGAAAGCATCACTAAACAAAGCGAGCAGAGATGACAGTATCCCGGTTGAGCTATTCAAAGTTCTAAAAGATGATGCTGTTAAAGTGATGCACACATTATGTCAACAAATTTGGAAAACACAACAGTAGCCACCCGATTGGAAAAGATCGGTTTATATTCCAATCCCAACGAAGGGTAATGCCAAGGAATGTTCAAACTATCGTACCATTGTACTCATTTCACATGCCAGCAAGATCATGTTAAAGATCCTACAAGCTAGGCTTCAGCAGTATGTAGATTGGGAACTACCAGAAGTTCAAGCTGGGTTTCAGAGAGGTAGAAGAACTAGAGATCAAATTGCCAACATTCAATGGATTATGGAGAAAGCATGGGAGTATCAGAAAAACGTCTATTTCTGTTTCGTTGACTACGCTAAAGCCTTTGATTCTGTGGATCACAACAAACTGTGGCAAGTCCTTAAAGAGATGGAAGTACCAAACCACCTCACATGTCTTCTGAGAAACCGGTATAAGGGTCAAGAAGCAATGGTCAGAACAGAATATGGAACAACTGATTGGTTTAGAATAGGGAAAGGAGTTCGACAAGGATGTATATTGTCACCCTGCTTATTTAATTTATATGCAGAGTACATCATGCGGAATGCTGACCTGGATGAAGCACAAGCCAGAATTAAGAGTGCCGGGGAAAACATCAGCAACCTCAGATATGCAGATGATACCACTCTAATGGCAGAAAGTGAGGAGGACCTAAAGAACTTCTTGTTGAAAGTGAAAGAGGAGAGCACAAAAGTAGGCTTGAAACTCAACATCAGAAAAACTAAGATCATGGCATCCGGCTCCATCACTCCTTGGCAAATAGAAGGGGAAGACGTGGAAGTAGTGACAGACTTCACATTTCTGGGTTCCAGGATCACTGCAGGTGGTTACTGTAGCCATAAAATTAAAAGACATTTGCTCCTTGGGAGGACAGCTATGGCAAACCTGGGCAGAATAATAAAAAGCAGAGACATCACCCTGCCAACAAAAGTCGGAATAGTCAAAGCGATGGTATTCCCAGTAGTAATGTATGGCTGTGAGAGCTGGACCATAAGGAAGGCCAAGCGCAGAAGAATAGATGCTTTTGAGCTGTGGTGCTGGAGAAGAATCTTGAGAGTACCTTGGACTGCAAGAAGATCAAATCAGTCAGTCTTAAGGGAAATCAACCCAGACTGTTCCCTGGAAGGTCAGATGCTGAAGCTGAAGCTCAAATACTTTGGCCACCAAATGAGAAGGGAACACTCACTAGAGAAGATCCTGATGCTGGGAAAGACAGAAGGCAAAAGATGGGGACGACAAAAGATGAGATGGCTGGGCAGCGTTACTGATGTAACAAACACGAATTTGAGCAGACTTCGGAGGATGGTGGAAGACAGGAGGGCCTGGTGTGACTTTGTGCATGGGTCGCAGAGAGTTGGACTCGACTGTGCGACTGAACAACAATGCTGTCCTATTGTCACCTACCTCCCTATAATTTTGGCATGCTTTAGCCACTAATAATAACTCATAATTTAGCAAGTCACTTTGGCAATTTGAATGGTCAGTTCATTCTCACCTGCAGGGTAGGCGATGACTGTGGAAATTTGTTTTCCTGATCTGTGAATGAGCATGGGTTAAGAAGTCTAAAAAAGGAGCCATTCTGAGTTCAGTCAGAGAAAGGGAAAGTAATGATGAGTTTTGGAGTTCACTGAGAAAAGTTCTGAAAATAATTGTTGTTAGTGAGAGGTGACTGGTTTTAGCTTTTGGTATGACAAGCAACTTTCTGGTTACTTGCTGAGATGTTAAGTAGGAGACGCCAAGAAGGACCATCCAAGAGGCCAATTTAGAATCCACAGCCAGACCATTTGGACTGAGGCCTTTATTCAGCTTTGCTGTTGAAGCTGTTTATATCACAACTGTTGTCACAAATGTCTTTAAAATAATGTTAATACTACAACAGGAGTCCAGTGACACCTTAAAAACTAACATGTATTCCAGCATAAGCTTCATGAGTCAGACCTATGGATCCATTAAAATGTCTAACTATTGTTTGTTTCAGTTATCAACACATCCTATATATATAAAAGCTCAAGCGTATTGGCGCTTTCCAGCTTTCTCATTGGCTGTGGTATGCACTCCATCAGCCATTGGCCTGTCAACTGTAACTCAAGTTCTGTTGTGTTCCATTGGTTTAGTCCACTCCTCTCTCCTGAGTGCTGTTGCCTACCCATTCTGTGGCATTTGGAAGAGATAATAGGCAGCGGTGGCAGGGAGATGGCGAACAGATAAGGAACAAAGGTGGTAATACAAACAGTTGGCAAGGCCTGGCCCCACCGGGAGCGTTTCCTTAGAGGTCATGGTGGCTGCCTCTTTCCTGTCACTCCCTCTCCCTCCTCCCCTCAGCCGCTCCCCAGGACAGATGAGAATTGGGCCACTGGGGAAGCTGCTAGACAGTAGCTGTTGCTAGGTAACCAAGCTTAGTTCTATCAGTAAAGGGAGAGGCTTCAGATGAATATAATGCCATGGAGTCCATTCTCCAAAGCAGTTATTTCAACAAGTGGCAGACAGATCTGTTGTCTGCAGTTCAGTTGTGATACTAGGAGATCTTCAGGCTCCACCTGGCAGTTGGCTACTCTAGGCCTGGCTGCTTGCTATTGTTGAGCAACATCCCCCCTATGACAGCCAGCATGGAATAGGAGTTAGCACTTCAGAGCACGGTCTGCCAGATCCAGGTTCTTAATGTGGAAGCTGACTGGGTGATTTTGGACCAGTCACAGACTTTCAGGCTAACCTATCTCACAGGGTCATTTGTTGTGCAGATTGAAAGGGGGAGAAGAGAATGATGTAAGCTGTTTTGGTCCTCACTGCAGAAAAAGACTGTTCTTTTCCTAGGTAGAGGCTGCAGGGAGGGGTGAGGAGATAGAAAGCTGAAGTCAGAGGGGCAAATAAAGGTAAGCTAATGGTTGGCTGAGAAGGAAGGTTTCCAACTCCAGGTTGGAAAATTCCTGGAGATATGAGGGGTGGAGCCTGGAGAAGGTGGGGTTTGAGAAAAGGTGGGACCTCAGACAGTTACAATGCCGTAGACTCCACACTCCAAACCAGCCATTTCCTCCTGGGGAACCACTGTTGCCAATCTCCAGGTGAGGAATGGCTGGAGATCACTCAGAATTATAATTGCTCTCCAGATGGCAGAGATCTGATCCCTTGGAGAAAATGGTGGACTCTGTGTCGTTATATCACATTGAAGTCAGTCCTCCTATGACAGCCAGTGTGACATAGCAGCGCTTCAGAACAAGGTCTGCCAGACCCAGGTGCTTTCTGTGGACACAAGGGTGGACTCTGGCATTATACCCTGCTGAGGCTGCTTCCCTCCTGCTTTGGTCCCCACTGTGTAGAAAGAGTGTACTTTCCTAGGTAGAGACTGCAGGGAGGGGGAGGAGATGGAAAGCTGAAGTCAAATCAATTCCCCTACAGAAAACAGACACCTTGAGGTGCCTACTCTATGGTATACCATAACACAACCATGCCAGGCCAAAAAAAAAAAAGATCATGCCACAAGCTCATGCTGATGCTAAATGTCACAAGGCTGAATATGACAGGAAAAGGTAGCAACAATGCACTGCAAACAAAAGAAATGTTGAGCTTCAGAGTCTCTGTGACTGTAATCATGCCCCCCCCCCCCCGTGCACCTCCCATTATTATTATTCCTTATCGCCATTCTGGGCTCTTTCAGGGCTTTGAGCCACCCCAGACACAGGCACACACACACCAGGAGGGGAGGGGGAAGCCAGCATCTATTTCAGCTGCAGGGTGGGTGGAAAGACAGCAAGAGTGGGGGATGAGTAAATGCCAAGAGCTGAAAGTTGGTCAGAAGACAGCAAGGGTGGAGGTGACTGAAGGCCAAGGCTTGGGAGGTGGATGGGAAGACCCTAAGGGTGTGGGTGAGTGAATGTCACAGGTGAGGGAGGTAGTGGAGTGCCAAGGGTGCAGGAGTAGTTGAGAGGAAGATGTGGTTGGGGGTGGTGGTAGTTGGAGTGGGGCGGGGGGAGTGAACGCCTTCATTTGGGTAGAAAGACAGCAAGGGTGGGGGGCACTTGCCCAGAACCTCTTTCTAGAGCCCATTGTATTTTCCCTTACAACGGGCTGGGCCATTCCTAGTCTCTTAAAAATTATCCAATAGTTACCCAGCAAATTGGAAGGCAATGGCAAACCACCCTGTAAAAAGTCTGCCATGAAAATGTCATGATGCGACGTCATCCCAGAGTTGGAAACAACTGGTGCTTGCACAGAGGATTACCTTTACCTTTTAAAATTGTATGCAACTCACTAGACATGAAGAGCAGTCGACTAATGGCACTATAACTCTACTGCTTGTGGCTGTGAAGAGAATTATGGAAACATATTCTGTGTTTTCCAGACTGCAGTCGCCTTTCATGTTTCCGTCAGTGTCATTACGGTTCCAGTTCACACTGACATTCTTTCCTCAGTTTTCCCCACCTGACACTTCAGCTTCACATTTGGGGATTGTTTTTTTTACTCCCTCCACTCTATTTTTCTTTTGTACACACACTGAAGAGCAGCAGCAGCCTCAAGGAGATGACCACATTTAAAGAAGCTGCCTAATAACCACATCCCAATTACCTGTCATGGCTTCAGTCTTTCTCTGTTCACCCTTATGGGTCGGTCACCCCTTTATCATCCACCCTGAACCCTGAATTTGCCAGTGGCTGATTTTCCCTGTCCCTCACCCAATTCCCAAAAAAGCCCCCAAAGGCCAGGGTCTCAGCAGCACTGGCTTGCTTCCCCAGGCAATCTTTTTCTTTGGGGCTGGCTGATGGGAGGTGGAAGGGGGCTGGAGGTGTGGGTGGCATCTGCCACTGTCAGCCTTGCCCTGCTCTGGACTTGGGCACTGCCCCCCCACACCACCTTGCTCCACCCTTCCACATGAGAAGTATGAATGAGTGTCCCTTAGGTGACTGCCACTGCTTTCCCTGCCCCCAGCATTCTGTAAATATCAGGGGGTTCAGTGAGAATGAACTGAGCCACCTTGCCAGGCATGCTTTTTAATGTGACCCTAGATGTCCACACCATCTGTGCTGTGTATCCTCCACCAGATTTAACTGATCTTGTCAAGAAAGCCTAAAGAGATATACTAAAATGTGTTTGAAAATGGCACCTAGGTCTGGCGTTTGAGAGAAATAAAGAGGACAAATGATTGGCTGCTGGTGTCAGCACTCCTAATGGGAATGACCACTTGCTTCAGTGCAGGAAACTTCCAGCACTGAAACATTTCACCACTGGCATGCAAATAATAAAAGCAAAACTGTCCAAACCCACCCTTTCTGAAGAAACAGGTTTTTAAAGGAATTTTAAAAAATGGATAAGAACTAGAACAGTACTGGGATAATTACTAAGTTATTGTCAAGCATCGATATTTCGAAATAATCAAGCTTTTGTTTTAAATCAAGACTTGTTTTATTGAAACTCCATGACTTGTTCCAAGGACAGAAACCTTGGAAGTAATGCTGGATACAATGCTGAATAGTATCTTATAGACTATTTCAAAAGGCAGGATTACAGATAACTTCAAAAGAATAACATAAAGATGCAAATGGGGTTGAAGGTCCAAAGGCTACTTGCTACTATCTCTTTTATGACTAAGGAATGTTCACATCTCCATTTCTCACACAGTCTCTGCTAGTTGATAAGACATGACTGTGTGAATCTGGGGGAGAGGCACTTTACACCGTTTAATACAAGGTTACTCTAAACATCCTGGGAAGAGAGGGATTTATTATGCAGCCACAGGGGGGAAGGGAGAGAAAGAGAGGGTGAGAAAAGAAAGGTATAAAAGAATTCAGCAGTTAGAAATAGCATGCTTGACAGTTATCTTGACTGAAGGAAAAAACCTGGTTAACATCAGGGAATGAAAGTATAATATAGAGGCAGTCTGGAAAATGCCTGTGTCTTTGTATCAAGCACCTAGCAGACTTGTGGGCTACGTGAAGAGTCACAAGTCCATGTTTGGACCCATACTCTTTCTCTGACATTGCACAATGTTCTATTCCTCAGAGAGTTTGGACAACTTCCTTTCTTTTTCTTCAACTGTGAAATGCCCTAGTGCCTGACAACATTCAATATCCTCCATGGTCAATCTGAGGTGGTTTATACCCACCCCCACAAAATGAAGCATCTGAAATTCATTATCTGCTTTGAAAAAATCCTGACAAGGTTTCTAAGTTGCCTAATCAATGACTCCACCCCATGAAAAGGACTCTATCAGTTCAGGTGATGACTGGATTGCCACCCGTTATAAAACATATGACTAAGATACTCATCTGGTGATGCTGTGTGATTTCCCAGCACTCATTAGTAACACATTTTATAAGAAAAGAAAGTGTTAGCTATAGTTTCCCTGCAGTAAATTTCTTAATCATTGCAGCTTACTGGCAGAGGAGCTTTTGGGGGTGGGCTTATGTGATCACAAAGAGAATTAAAAGAATTGTGTTTCATTTGTTATCCTGCTATATATTTTATGGGAGGAGAAAGAGACTGATGGATCCCTATATATTCAGATGAAAAAGATGTGATATTTCAGATGCAGTATACATGCAGTATTGGAAAAAAACCCAGGATGTTATTGCACAGATCTTTTATACAATCTAACTTTGTACATATTCTACAGAATTGAATATTATTTAACCAAGCAATCAGCTTTACAATTCCAGTCTCACTAATTCTAAGCACTTCTGTCTATTGTTTCAGATTACAGATTTTACAGATAGGGAACTGAGGCTAAAAATAATGACTTCCCTAATGACACAAACCAAATTAGTGAGTGGCTAAACTCAATTTTCAGTGCTCTACCACAGCAATCAAATTAAGTCCATAGAAACTGAATCTATAGTATAAGCTAAAGCAGCCCCGGAGCTAGGGGTTCTGCCACTCAAGGCAGACTCCTGCACTGCGCCCCACACCCCAGCATGCTCCCTTAAGGGAAACTGTCGCACGTGCATGGCACAGGGTAGGCGGGGGATGAGGGAGCAACAGGCAGCGCACAACAGTGCTGCCACACCGCCACTTTCCCCTCAGTACGCTCTTCTGAGGCTTTCTTGGAAGCCTCCAAAGAGTGCAATGTTTTAGAGCTGCACAGCCGCTTTTGGATTGAAAGCGGCTGGGCACCACTAAAACAGTGCACTCTTTGGAGACTTCCAAGAAAGCCTCAGAAGAGCGTACTGCCCTGTGTAGTGCTCCTCCAATCCTGCCTTCAAGGCAGGCTTGGAGGAGCACTCTGCAGGGTTAAGGGGGAGTAAGGGGGCACCTGGTGGCATGCCCCAGGCAGGGTAGCTGCTCTAGGCAGCCGCCTACCCCACATACTCCCATGCACCAGCCCTGAGCTAAAGATTGGCTACGTTCAGATGTTAGAATTCTCAAATTGTGAAAAGAAAAAGCCAACATCCTCAGGACAGGAGTAAAGACTGCAAACCAGGAAGTCTCCATCAAACCATTTTTTGCAATGTCCTTATCAGACACTTGAGCAACCTGTAGTTTCTTTGTTCATCTTTGCTGTTTCTTGGCAGTCCCACATTTTCTCAGGCCAGCTGTAGAGATAAATGTTCTCAAGATTTCTAGCTCTTTCTAAGGCTATTGGTGCACTCCGCCTCCCTTCCAGCACACACTGGAGTTTTCCCACCCAAACCAGCACATAATGAAGGTGGGAGAGCACTCTTCCCTCAGTCTTCTCTTTGCTGCCTCAGACACAGGACCCTCTTTTAGTTACTTCAGACAGTTTTTAATGTAAATCTAAAATGGCTCTTAGAAAGAGAGTGCAGGGAGTGCAGAACAAAGATAGCATGGCTTGATCATGGGCACTGTCTTACATATCTTGGTGAGTCCCACAATGTCAGAACCTGTTCAGTCTGCCAACAGTTCCCTCCCATGGTTTGACAAGAAAGAGCATTGTCCTTTTACTAAAAGTGTTCATTTAAGGAAGACCAGCCTGCTTGGAGGGATGAGGTTCCTTTACCGGGGTCAGCACCATCAAGATTTCTCTCAGAACTGGGAACTTTGTTGGCTCTGAGCCACCCTCTAAAAAAATTAAGTCCAAAAAAAGGTCAAAAAGCAAATGTAATAACAAACACATCTTTCCTAAGAGGTCTTCATAACTGAAGGTCATTGTCTCTTGACCAATATGGCCTCTTAATCCATCGCCACCTCCTGCTTCAGTGGCAAGCCTAGAGTCTTCTGATGATGAAGTGGTAGAGGTTCAACCACTCTTTCCTGACCCTGTTCAGCCTGCATCTAAGAAGAAAAAAAGGGACTTTGTAGAATACACCTGCCCCTTCAGCTCCATTTGGCTGGGTTCCACTTTAAGATCTGTGGTTTCCACAGCCCACAATTCCATCATCTGTATAGTGGTTGCCTGACTTACCTTGGGTACAATACCCTGCATGCTTCCAGCCTTTTTCTTTGATTCCAGCCATTGCATCTTCTGAAGTGGGCTCTGATGCCCCATCCGATCCAGTCACAGATGAAGCCATCAGAGACTCTGGTTTGGTATCTCCAACTGAAGATCTGCACCTTTATACTGAAGAACTGGTAAAAATGGCAAATCTTTGGAATTAGATGTAGTCTGTTTGGATCTGCAGCTATTGTATCTGATCCTTAAAAGTGTTGTATTCAGCTATATTGGGTCCTATTACTTTCCCCATGTAACAGGGGATGTTGGACACAGCAACGGGTGTATGGGCTAAACCAGGCTCTGTTTCTCCTTTGGCTAGAAAGCTAGAAGTGATGTACAAATTGAGGAAAGAGGGGTGTGAATTTTTCTCCCACTCTATGGCCGGTTTGTTGGTCACTGAAATCATTCCTCTGAGACATCACTCAGGGGCTCATACATCACCCTCTGCTTCCCTAATACTCTGCATGACCAGCTTTAACACAATAACAAGCAGGTACCAAATACTCCTTTGGAAACATATCTCCCAATATATTGACACCATGCCATAAAATAGGAAAACCTTGGCAAAGATGATACAAGCTGAAGGTGTCAAATTGGGGAAATAACAGATTAATGATGCCCAACACACAGCTGATTCAGCCAATAGGTCTATGCCATCAGCTGTTGTATTGGAGTGCCACTCCTGGTTATGATCCACCGCTTTGCCTAATGACATCAGGGCAAAGGTTGAAGAGTAGAGACCTCTTTAGTGCTCAGACCGATGAGGCTTCATATAGTCCCGAAAAACAGCACCAACAAAACTTTTGGTATTAGTGGTCCACCCACCCAGGCCTTCGAGAATGGGTATTTTCCAAGGCATATTCCTCAAGCCCAGTAACCATAGGATCTACAGATGTCAACCACAGCAGCAGCAGAAGACCCCATTTTGACCTAATTAAAACACACCTAAGAAAGCAGCAAAACAAACAGCTCCTTGGTGGTAAGGAATAAACAGTATCAGTGACTAGAGGTCTTCCCTGGTCTGGCAGGCTGTTTTAGCTTTCAATTGGCTGCAGTTGGATAGGTGTGGGATCATGTCACCCAAGATTCTTGAGTGTTGTCTATTATTTGTTATGGGTACTACTTACTGTTTAAACACCCGCCCTTGGCTTATTTGCGTGATATGTCCTTCTGTTGTGCCTCCTGCTTTGCAGCTCAATGTCTCCCACCTTCTCAAATAAAGGGGCTACTCATACCTGACTTAAGGCCCATAGCATCCCATGGGGCCTACAGGGCCCAGCCTCGTGGATTTTATGAGCCCCCTCCCCAAGCCTTGGCTCCCCTCTTCCCCCTGGGACCCCTCACCGCAATCACCTCAGCACATGAAGCAGGTAGTGGCACCAGCAAGCTCTCCCATGAAGCACTCTGAGCAGAGCTGGGTGGGTGGGCAGGCAGATTCCAAAAGTTGGGTGGGTAGGTGGGCAGCTAGCTTACCCCCTGCTCCTAGCAGCTCTTTGTCCAGCCATGAAAAGCTGGGGGCTCCATGTGGTGCCTTGTTTTCCACCGCTATGAGCCTGAACAGTAAGTTCTTGGGTGGGTGGGAGGAGAGGGCCCTAGATTGCAGAGGCTACAAGGGCAGCTAGAGTCCTTTCAGAATGCGGGGGAGGGAGGGAGGCAGGGGGTGAGGAGGGCAGTCAGGACATGTCTCTCCCAGCCAGTGTGTACAAGCTGCATGCGTTCCCTACTGCTCCCAGTTGGGGAAAGGCACAGGAAAGCAGGGAAACTTTCCTCTCCTGTTTTATCTTCACAACAATACTGTAAGGTAGGTTAGACTGAGAATGTGCAAGTTGACCAAGGTCACAGCAAGTTTCCTTTGCTGAGTGGGGATCCAAACCTGGATCTTCCAGATCCTAGTCTGATACTCTGTTTTAACAATTACACCACACTAGTATGCTTAAGGAGGTGGCATTGCAAAGCTCTCTTTCCCCTTATTTCTGAATCATTTTCTTAGGATATGTTGCTGCCTAGCAGTCAATGTCCACACCTTTCCATGAATCTCATAGTGTTTTACAAACACATCTTTTCCTTAGATCAACAAAAATTATGTGGGACTGATACTTAAAATTATTAATTCCCTGCAGAGCTTTTTTTTGTAGAAAAAGTCCAGCAGGAATCATTTGCATATTAGGCCACACCTCCTGATGCCAAGCCAGCCAGAACTGTGCTCTCGTACACTCCTGCTCAAAGAAAGCCCCGATTCTCTGAAATTTCAAAGGCAATTCCTAAGAACCAATCAACAACCTAAAACTTATTCAGTCAGAAAGAACACCACTTTCCTACATGTTAGGATATTTGCATAGAAAAGCCATACCGATCTTACTTTTAAGGATGCATGCAGGCCTAAGGTGTTTTTATTGTTTTTATTCCTAACTTGAAAATCCAAGTGACAATCACACTGCAATTAATACAGGCCTCAAACCACTTGGAACTTTTCCTGTGCAGACTTAGCTCAAACTAATGGAAATAGCAGATAATTTTTGAATGTGTGTGCTCTGTGAGTCACATCTGTCTCCCATTTTGTCGCTATTAATGCAGACCAAAATTAATGTCCCATGGCAGATGCATCACTTCCCCTCATGACAGGGTTTGCCTCAGTGTCTTGATTCTCTCTAAAAAAAAACCCCAAAAACCAACCCTTGGATACTCTGATATACTCTACAGTCAGAATCTAATTGAATGAATGAATGACCCCTAAAATGACCAACTGCTTTATCAAACATCAGTTTTCAGACTTCCAAAAATGCTATGTAGCTTTTTGTTTTTAGGTTATAGTTGTTTAGCGGACATCTTTGAACAGGTTTAAATTAATGTGAATTATCAAATCAAAATAAATAAAATATTGACATATCTGTCAAATGAAATACTGTATTTCTTAAATTATATATTAAATATATAGAATTTCCTATACTTAAAAATAATAATTCCACGGTGGATACCTAACAGTATCCTAAATTATGGTTTCATCTACTCACATTTCAAATCTACCAAAATCTGTCAAAGTCCCTGAGATACGCTGGAGATAGTCTTTGTGTAAAACTTGTGTCTAATCTCAAAAGGAGATTGAGGAAGAATCGCACTGCTACAGCACCAATCCTAAATCAGACTTTTCCCTGCAGCCACTGTGGCCGGACCTGCCTGTCCCGCATTGGTCTTGTCAGCCACCAGCGAGCCTGCAGCAGACGTGGACTATTGCACCCTTCTTAAATCTTCGTTCGCGAAGCCAAGCCGAGAGAGAGAAAATGTTCATGTTTTTAAAAGAAATCCAGTTCAGATGGAGCCTTCTCCCTATTGCAGTTTGTTGTCAACTTATTTTCAGAAAATCAATCCTGCCCTTTCATAACTCTCAAAGCCCCACCTCCCTCATTCAGTCATCTGAACATGAGGCATTTTCTGCCCTTTGTTGCAACCCAAGGTGGAACTTGCTTCATCACAGTACAACTGCACTGTCTACAGATCTAATGGGCTTCCATATTCCTTCAGAAAAAGCATCCCTGCAGTATTACATAGTGACAATAATTCAGAACATACACGGCTCCTTTGGGGAGGGATGGTGGCTCAGAGGTAGAGCATCTGCTTGGGAAGCAGAAGGTCCCAGGTTCAATCCCCGGCATCTCCAAAAAAGGGTCCAGGCAAATAGGTGTGAAAAACCTCAGCTTGAGACCCTGGAGAGCCGCTGCCAGTCTGCGAAGACAATACTGACTTTGATGGACCCAGGGTCTGATTCAGTATAAGGCAGCTTCATATGTTCATATGTTGTGCTAGCAAGTAGCGGCTGTTTCTTGAACAGGCTGCAGAAGGAAAAGAAAACATATCTAATTTGTTTGTGAGCACTCTGAAAGACTTGTTCAACATACAGCCGATACGGCTCCAATCTGTATGGCTTTGCAGTAACTCCTGCACAAGGATTACAAACCAGATGTTATGTGATTTTATTAGATTTCCACTCCTGTATGCCTGTGAATAGGGCTGATTCATTGCACTACATTTGTGTACATACAGGTAGACTTTTCTGTATGTGAGTGCTTTACAGTATAAAGAATCATCACAGTAGCATATTTGTTTATTCCAATACACTCATTTAGAAATGAATACAGAAACTGCACTCTGAACATATGTATCTGGAGAACAACTTATAAAGTACATATATGTGCTTATATTCAAGTGTGCCTTTTGTACAGCACCAACCCTAAATCAGACTTTTCCCTGCAGCCACTGTGGCCGGACCTGCCTGTCCCGCATTGGTCTTGTCAGCCACCAGCGAGCCTGCAGCAGACGTGGACTATTGCACCCTTCTTAAATCTTCGTTCGCCAAGCCGAGAGAGAGAGAGAGAGAGAGAGAGGGGCCTTTTGTATTCAAAAGTTTAATACATAGATAAAAGTAATTTTCTCCTGAATGTCTTCTCTAACTGAAAAAGGGTCTTAAGAGGTAAGTCAACAGCAGCAGAGAGAACACATTCAACTTTCCCCATTGGTCACTTCTCAAAAGCTGCTTTTCCACCAGAGGATCTGCATCTCTCCCCCCCCCCCCCCCTCCCATAGGAGGCAAGACACACCTGGTTGGCTATTTTGAGCAAATAAAAAGAACAGACATTGAAATATTCTCGGCTTGCATCCACAAAAAGCTGTCTTGCAATTAAAAAACCAAAAAAACTGGGACAGGTACGTAACATTTACTTCATGCCCAATGAGAAACATAAAAGACAAACACAAGGTGACCGCCTGCATTTAATTGCGTTTGTGGAAGGGCAGCAGTAATGAAAACCGGGCTTTAACAGACATATCTGAAGCTCACGGAAAGTGATCTCCATGCCTTTCTTTATAGCGGAGTCACATTATGCAAAAAAAAAAGATGGGGCCGGGTTACACCGGCCAGCGGCGTCTGAAGCCCTTTCAGAGCCGTTATAAAAATGCACGAGACAGAGCAACGCGAGATCTCTTGGGAAGCAAAACAGAAATGTTGTCATCCTCTGCATTTGACAAAGGGAGCTCTGCCTCAGGAACGCTCCCGCAGGAATAAATGGCTGTAGCCTTTGAGGCGCCGCTAGACTTCTCAAAGAGGTAGCTACGGGGCCACCTCGAGTAATTCTATGCACGCTTATTAAAGGTACTACTACACATATATGCATTTTATAATATGAAAAAAAACTGTCCTCCAGATACATACGTTGGGAATGCGACTTTTCCCCGGGCAAACTGCCTTGGAACAAACGTGGCGTATATCACTTGTCGAGCTCCTTCAGGAGTAAACTCGTTAAACAGTCCGCTCTGGCGTCCATCAACATTTCTGCCTCCTTCCTCTTCCTGGGCGAAGGGCCAAGAATGCCACGCCCCTCCCCCAAAGGCCGCTGCCTCAACTCCGCCTCACCGCGAGGAGGAGACTGACTCAAGAGGCGGCCGGCTTATGAATATGTAATAAGCGTATTCAAATCAAGCAGTTGTCATGGTAACCTGAGGCCCTGCTACTCAAGCAAAGCCCTGCAAGTACAGAGGATAGCGAATACAGGACCAGGACTGAAGTCTGTGTGAGTGAAGAGGACTGCTTTCGCTGTGAGGGGGAATCGGTTTTGTCTTTCTTTAGCTTACGATGCTGGGGCAACCGGAGGGGTCAGTATAAGTGAGCCCGTTCGCATCTGCTTGCAGCGGGAAGAAATTAGAAATAGGTTGACTGGTGATTCCTGCGAGAGTGAGAACAAAAGTGGTGATGGGGCAGGAAGGAGTATTGTGGCTGGTAAATCCCGTCTCCCCTGCTTCTTTCAGTGGTTAATTTACATGCTTAGAATTCAGGTCTGCTTATTTTGCATGGAGGCATTGTTCCTGTTGCAGGTGCTCTTGGCACACTTTGCATGTGCTCAGAGGTTCTTCCTACTTCTGGGGCTGGGCCCAGTGGTTTGCATAGGATCAGGCCGGTGCCGCTGTGTAATGTCTTTCATTTTAGGATGGCAAATACAACATATTGGGTAATATATTGTTGACTAAATATCCTCCTTGTGTGCTTTCTGTTTACAGAGAGGTAGCTATTTTTGTCTGATGCAGCCAGAATAGATAATAATGAAAAGCCTTGTGCCACCTTAAAGTCTAATGAATTTTGTGGGTCAGAGTTTACTTACAAATTTTTAGATATTTGCTTAAATTACTTAATTTGCTTAAAACAGTTGCTTAATATGTGAATTTTTAAAAAGACATTGTATAAACATTAGAAAACATTAATACAAATAATAATCTGCTTGTGGGGAGGGCAGAATAAAAATCCACTAAAATAAAAGGAATAATGTGTGAACAGGCTAGCCAGTTCTCTTAAGCCAGGCTATCCTAAAGAAGGTGAGGTGCTATCACTGAAAAAAGCACTGTTTCTTGTCATCACCTGCTCACCTCTACAGGCACAGCAAGCCAGTCTTGAGATAATTGGCTGTCTTGTTGTGTTCATGCCTGTGGAGGTGAGGCAGGCGGTGACAAGAAGCAAGGCTTTTTCAGTGATTGCACCTCACCTGTGGTATGCCCATCCTCTTTGCCTGGCACCTGCCTTACTTTCCTTTAGGTGCCAACACTTGTTTTAACCCAAGCTTTTGTTTGAATCTTTTTAGTTGTTTAATGTTTAATGGTCTACTTGTAGCCTGAGGATTGTTTTACAAATATCACTGTAGGTTGCTAAGTGGTGTGTTATATTGCTTTCATAGCTGTTCTTTCTGTGCTTTTATTGTATTGTTTTGCTTTGTGAACTCCTTTATTGTATTGTTTTGCTTTGTGAGCTCCTTTAATCAGGTCTCTGGAGGGGGGAGGGCATTTCATTTTCTTAACAGATAATAAGCAATAAGAGGTAGGTGACATAACAGCAAACAGTAACCTATAGTCTACCTGGCACACTCACATTTCACAAGGTTTGCTGCAGTTTTTTTAAGGAACCCATAAAGATGTGCGTTTTAATGTACATAATACTTTATAATAATAGAGGCTAATGTAACAGCATATGCAGGCCATAATAGTTTAAGACGGTTGAACGTTTTGTGGCTCACATCTTTTGTATCTAGTCTGAATTGCGCAAATTGTAATGAATAGTTGGAGTGTATTTGCTGCAGTTGTTTACCGATATGGCTGGCCATATGCTTGTTTATACTAAGAATGCTCTTTCCTTCAGCATCCCCTTGTTTGTTTGTTTATTTTAGGAAAACCTCTTACTAGAAAGAGGATAACAGTAACTCATGAAACCAGTGCACTTGCAGGGGGATTTTTTGTAGGAAATTAGTACAGTATGATGGATGACACAACAAATAAATGATTCAACTTCAGGGCTGAATTAAGAACTGTAATTTAATGGAGCAAAAATGTTATAGGACAAAAACAAAGAGGAACCATAGTCCATGTAATCCAAAAACTTGGCATATTTTTACAAAGACCAAAAAGTACTGCTGTTATGGACTACAAGAGGAAATAGATGTAGATACATAAAATTAATGGTAAGTTTATTATTTTTTAATGAGCAACAATATTTTTTTAAAATATTTGTTAGGCCTCAATCACATTTCATTTCTACATGTTTTCAAAATAAAAAAGTGGCAATTAAATCAGAAAAGGTAACTTCATAAATATTTGTTTTGTAGACTGTGCTGAGATGATAGCATTTCCATTTCCAGATGTTCCATCTACTTTATTGGAGAAAGAACATCCTGGAGGTAATTTTTAGTTTCTCAACACAGACTTTAGAGATAAAGAATAGCACTTTGAACTGTGCTTGGAGACAAATCCATAAGCAATGAAGTTCTTTTAATGTTAGGAGAGTGTGTACTCTATAAGTTATGTTCTCTATCAGTTAATCATGTAGAACAGATTTTGAGTCCAATGGCACCTTTTAGACCAATAAAAGTTTATTCAAGTTATGAGCTTTCATGTGCACGCACACTTCAGATACATTGGAATGGAAGTTAATGTTTCATATTTATAGGCAGATGCCTCTACATAGGTGAACAGCAAATTAGTATACAACTTAATGAAGGTGTTTTAACATACACAAAGACTAAACAGTAATAACAATCTAAGGTTATAGGTCATAAAAGTTTGGATTTAATTAGAGGGGAAAACCAGTGGAGCGATAAGTATGTCTAAGTAGGAGACTAATGTGTTAAAAGTATATTTCTTACTTGTTTAGAGCAGGGTTTCCCAAACTTTTCTTTCCCATGGCCCAGTTATTTTTACACTTCTCCTTTGTGGCCCACTAAAATTCGGGGGTGGAGCCAGGAGACTTTGGGGGTGGAGCCGGGAGACAGGAATTATGTCATTTCCTGTGGTGTCACTTCAGGTCAAGGGCCAAGTGATGTCACTTCCAGGGCACACGGAACCAAAACTCCAACAAAACCAAAACTCCATCTTTTCCTGTGATGTCACTTCCAGGGCACTCCCCCAAATCTGCCTCTTCTTCTGAAGTAACTTCATTTTCAGAAAAATCTCTCTGAAACTCATGCTGAGCCAAAATGGGGGTGGAAAGTGGGTGGTCTGCAACTTTTTCATACATTTCCAGGGTCCTCTCTTCCCACCCTCACACCTTCATGCACCTATCTGTTTGTGTGTTCTTCTTCAGCTTGCAAGCACTCCTAATGCCCATGTTCAATTGCCTGCACCACCTACACACCCCTTCCTCAACACCACTGGCCAGTGTATGCAGTTGGAAGTGCTGTTGCCCTTGCCATCAGGAATGCCAGTGCTGTGTAGCACCCACACTGGGCCATGGCAGCTGCTGTGCCTCAAAATATGCTGACACATTTAGTAGGCCCTTCCTTCAGCTGCTGTTACTGGAATCCTTCCTCAAGCTTGCTTGGTTTCAAGAAAATCTTGACAGCTATTTTTCATACTTTTCCTTGACTGAAACAATAGGAAATTGCTGTGAAAGGTCATGCTTTGCTGGGGGCAGGGCTAGCTTTGGCTTTTCTTGTGACCCGATAGTGAAGCTTCCATGGCCACCAGGGTCCCGACCCTGCAAATGGGAAACAGAGTAATTGCGACTCTGTTATGTACCATTCATTTCCTCTCATGCATGGTGTTAGTTGACAGCATCCTTTCCTTTGAAGTGGGGTGCTGTGTTATGTCAGAGGAAAATATTCCAATATTCATTATATTCACAATTTCAAAAAAGAAATACACTAAAATACAGAGGATGTTTAGTTCTTCTGGTAACTATACATATGTAAGGACTGAGCATATGTATTAAGATAAACCAATATCCCTGTTATGTCCTGGGGGGATTGTTCCAAGTTTTGTAATCATCTATTTGCAGTATTTGTACTATCTGAAGTTTCCAGACTTTATTCAAAGGTAACCCCAGTTAAAATGCATTCAAATAATCTACCCTGGATGTGATCACATCATGGATAACCAGGAGTAGTAAATAGACCCCTCACGCATTATTAATGAAGGGGGTATGGCCAGTGACGAAACTGTGTCATCAGGGTCATGGCCCCAATGATGTCATGCAGGTCATGACTCCAGAGTCATGTGACTGGAAACTGCGTCAAATGGAGGATGGAAGTGATCTATTTTGGGGGCGCCACCATGATGTAGGCACCCTGCATATTTAATTAAGCACCTCCCACCAGGAGGTGTCCTGTCTAGCCCCACCCTCACGTGACCTAGCCCCACCAATCACCATCTATGCCCCACCATGATGTAGCTATCCCGTTTATTTAATTAAGCACCTCTTCCCGGAAATTGTCGTAATTCAGAAGCTGGGACCAAGTGCGTAGATCCAGCCCACGCACTGGTGATAAGAGAAAGATTTACACCAAAAGAAAAACACACACATGCACACAAGGAGGCGCCTGGAAAAAGTTATCTAGTGCTGCGCAAATCAGTCAGAAGCTTCTTCATAACTCAAAAACTCTTTATTATCTTCTTGGTACATTCTTAGTTCCTACAGGACCAAAAGCCCCAAAAGGACCCCTCCCAATACCGAGGGCTGCCTTTTATATCTTTCATGACTTAATAACATGCCACCTGTACCAGCCAATTAATTACCCTGTGTATTCTGCCCAGAGACAGTAGCTCACACATGCGTATATGAAAGAAACAATAAGTTTTCTCTAACAGCAAAATCAAGGTTATATGAAAAAGCACTGTCCACATTCTTTATCTCTCTCTATTCCTCAAGCCTGCATTCCAACACACTTCTATGTATTAAACTGAATGAATCCCCACATCTCCTCTGTTTTTATTTATTTTGTCAACTATTAAGGCTAAAGGAAAACATTAACTACATAATCTAAATACATTGATTAATGCAGGAATACATTATATGAAAGAACAACAAATTACTAGTAATATAAGTATCATAATCACTGCCATTACAAAATTTCCCAACTACTCCCAATTTTGAAACCAGGATCATATTTTACCATGGCTTCCTCTATAACCCTTGATTCATTTATAAAAACAACAAGATTGATTTAAAAAAGATATAAAACCTCATTCTATAAAAATAAAAAATCTAAACCAAGACAATTCTAAAAAACAGTATTCATTACAAAATTCATTTCAATCAGCAAAGCAGCAATAGCTATTTTTAAAGCATTAGTAAATAATTCTATATCTTTAGAAATGGTTAACAATATCAAATCATTACTAACAAAAATCATAGTAAGAATAAAAACTTGCAATATCCAATAATACTATCTGTAACTTATTCAGTGCTTGCTTATACATATATATGTGTGAGTGAGGATTACATGATACCATAATATCAGAATGTTTAACAGTATACATGTCATAAGGACTAAGAGCAATTAGAGTACATTTGCTTCTCTAATAAGAAAACAAAACCTTATAAGCACTATGTTTACAAACAAAATACACCATCTTTCAAACCATAACTATAATTTTCAGTTGTTTCCACATTTGTCTTTCATTTCAGAATTACATTTTCCACCCCAACTGTTATTCTTAACATTGAGATTACAAAAACAATTCAAATTCTCTATGCCATGGTTTGACACATCGAGCAGGGATCCATAAAACACCCTGCCACGTTGGGGGAATCCATAGAAGTGCTTTCTTTAATGCTACTGCAATATATTCTCTTCCCCAGGTGATCAGGAGGACAGGACCTTTCCATTCAGGATAAGGAAACTTCTGATATGTGACAAGTGATCTAGGCAGTTGTTCTTCTGACCTAAAATAAAGCTCAACAGGAATATGAGACCCTGTTATGGGGAGTAAACAAAAATTTAATGCATAAAGCACTCTAGCCATGACTGTGGGAACAGCTGCTGTTGGAATCCCTTTCCCCTCCATCTGGCAATACAATAGCAATATAAAGGTTAAATGAGCTCTCTCCACAATAGCTTGACCTGTTGAATTGAAAGGAATAGCATGAGTTAATTTTGTTCCCCACAATTAACAAAAATCTGCAAATGCTGTAGAAACATAGCCAGGTGCATTGTCCATTTTTAAACATCCTGGCCTTCATAACTGCAAAAGCTCAAATACAATGTTGAATGACATGACATGATGTTTCTTCTTTCATGGGCATAGTCCAGATAAAACCCAAAGATGTGTTTATGGTGAGATGTAACTTGTTGAGAGGAGCTAATGTTAACACATGAATCACATCCAATTGCCAAACCTGGTTGGCCTGAGCTTCTCGAAAATTCACTGCATCATAAGAAAAGCTAATAGAAGTCTTACAATAAGAAAAACACACAGATACAATGTCTCTTGCTTGTAACATCGAGGTGAAAAACATTCTGTGCAAGGTCTTAGTAGACTGATGGAATGCAGCATGTGACTGAATAGGATTGTCAAACAAGGAAAAAACATTATTCTGAAGAGCTGCATCTGCACGTGCATTTCCTTTCACCAACATCCCTGGTAGACCAGAGTAGAAACGAATGTGACAAAACAGAAAGCTCTTCTCTCCTGTAATAAAAACTGCAACTGACAAAACATTTCATACAACTCTTTGTCAATAGATGGAACCAAATAAAACAAAAGTAAATGCATCATTAATCTGAACACATATTAAGTATCTACTACAAGAGTAAAATCATCATTTTTAAACAACTGAAATGCTAAAATTACAGCAGCCAATTTTGACCACTGGGCTGATGACTGTGAATCAGTAAAGTTCACTTCCCACACCCTGGAGATCCATCTGTAAAAAGAGTTAACACATCTTGCAAAGGGTGTGAAAAAAAGCAAGTTATTAGTTTTAAGGCATTTGGAAAAACAACAACAAACATTTATCTTGGGGGGGTGTTACAAAGGATTGTTCCCAGAAAACCCTCAAAAGCTATTTGGAACTTTGAAGTAGTCTGCAACAACCTGTGAAAAGGGAAAATAAACAAGATTAATATCTTTTTCTGTTAACTGGATTGCATTACTTCTGGATTTAAAAAACAAGTCAGAGATTGCTATAATCTTTGAGTACAAATTCTTTGAAAAAGTATGTGGTAGATGAATCCATTCCACGACAACAATTTCTTCAAAGGTAGACTTCAATCTTTTCTGCAGGAGATGAATGTCCAGCAAGTGCTAAAAATAAAGGTGACAGTTCCATGGTTGTAAACGCTAGGAAGGCCTAGCCCAATTAATGTTTCCCAATGTACTTTGTAATTGTATCAATGTCAATGTCTTTTGGAAGCTGTAATTGTGGAAAAACTGGAATTAATGAAGTTGTGGAAAATTTGTGCCTTAAATACATATAAGGACTTTGACGTAGAATCTTTTCTGGTGCAATCATAAGGCCATATTCTTGAAACACTTGTTACTAAAAAAATCCACATGATGACTTAATGTCCACTTCCAGCCAGCAGAATGTCATCCATATTTCCAGTGTATAGGCAGGGCATGTAATGACACTGCTGGATTTAATGATCCTTGAGCAGCTTGAATTGTAGCCGCCAAGAGGCAGGCAGCATAGGATTGAGACCCCACATTTTGGCATACTTTGAGCATAGACTGAATATCAGTGGTGGGATTGTTGTAGATAGGTGTCAAGGCTGCCTTGCAATCCTCATTAGCATTTTCAAAAGCCAATTGCTTTCCAGCCCCAGCACTGTCAATCTGCCTCTGCACTGCCCTCATAAGTCCATTAACAGATTCAGCATAGGGTTCTGTGATGCCTTGGCATGTGTTAGCAAAACTAGCCAAGGAATTCTCATCAGCCTCTGGGATTTCTTTATATGCCTTAGTGACAAGTGAGGACAATTGAGAGAGTGCTCCATCCGTCAGCACTGCCTGCTGTATGGCTGTGATATAAGGTACTGATTCCTCCAGCTCATTCAGAGTCTGGAATGTGTCAAATCTGCCACAAACAGCTAGCTGTCCTCCCCCACTTGAGCCTTCTGGAAAAACAACTTCAGTTTGGCCTTGATGTTCTATATCTGGGCCTCCTCGAATATTTGCATCCCCCTCCTCCAGCACAGCAGCTTGGAGATCTGTAGTTAATTGTGCTGGCCTCTGCATTTTTGGAACAAGAGCAATGCTGTTGAGTAGTTGCTTATTTGAATCTGAGCCATCTGGTGATTTAGGGGGTAGATGAATTTCATCACAGCCAGAAGATGTAACACAAAACCCTGAAGGCAATGGTAGCAGAATCTGAGGTAAGACGCCAGAAAGCATTGCTTCAGCCTCTGTCTGCTGATTAAATAGAATGTTGGTGGGCTTAAGTCCTTCTAAACAAGCTTTCACTTTGCCCCAGGTGCATAGAACTTTGGCTGTGATTTTTGGATGATCCTGAAAAGCATTCCCTATTTTATGCCAGTCTTGTATATTTAAACTTTCACTCTCAGGAACACACAGACAAATATCTGTTATAGGTGTAACTAAATCAAAAACATCAGACTTTCTAACAACAAGTCCTTCTTTGGAAAGAAGACAGTGTAAATATTTTCTGAGGCTGGCTTGGGCAGCTGATAAGGGAGAACCCATTTTTTCAGGGTCTGTGTGCTCTTTACTTGACAAATCACACCCACCGTTGGGATCCTTGACCGGATGAATAAAATGTCTTTGAAGCCCTTCCTCGGGCGGAGTGGAGTGATTTTCAAGCAATAAATCAGCCTGAGCAGCACATAACATAGACCCCATCTTCACTACAGTGTGTGTGTGGTCTAACTTGACAAGCCAACTCACCCCCAGGGACCTTGACCAGGTGAAGTTCGACGTCGTTGCCCTCGCCGGGCGCAGGGAGTGAGTGATGATCAATAAATCAGGTTATCTTGTCTTGCTATCTCTTCTGAGCCTCGCTGAGGGGCACCAAATGTCGTAATTCAGAAGCTGGGACCAAGTGCGTAGATCCAGCCCACGCACTGGTGATAAGAGAAAGATTTACACCAAAAGAAAAACACACACATGCACACAAGGAGGCGCCTGGAAAAAGTTATCTAGTGCTGCGCAAATCAATCAGAAGCTTCTTCATAACTCAAAAACTCTTTATTATCTTCTTGGTACATTCTTAGTTCCTACAGGACCAAAAGCCCCAAAAGGACCCCTCCCAATACCGAGGGCTGCCTTTTATATCTTTCATGACTTAATAACATGCCACCTGTACCAGCCAATTAATTACCCTGTGTATTCTGCCCAGAGACAGTAGCTCACACATGCGTATATGAAAGAAACAATAAGTTTTCTCTAACAGCAAAATCAAGGTTATATGAAAAAGCACTGTCCACATTCTTTATCTCTCTCTGTTCCTCAAGCCTGCATTCCAACACACTTCTATGTATTAAACTGAATGAATCCCCACAGGAAATGACCTTACTAACTCACACCATGTGGCATAGCCAAGCCAATCAGCGTCTACGTCCACCTCGCTGTGACATAGCAACCTTGCATATTAATTGAGCAGGCCGGAAATCACATGTGTAGCCTCCTCCCCTGCCCCCTTCTTCAGCGCCACCCACTGCAGCGTCACTGAACTACCGCCTGTGGCACCCCACCCAGGAAAATGGGGGCTGCCACTGAGAAAGCCTGAGTAGGTCCATGTGACCCTTCTAACAACACGCCAAGTCACCCCTGGCCAATAGCAAATGGGCTGGGGTATTGGGCTGGGGCCCACCCCCACCAGGTTATTTTAGGAAAGAAGCCATTTGTGCTTGAGCACACATGCGCAGGCTCTTGCTGAGAACATGGAAACTCCTGCCAGTTCCCAGGTATTCACCACACCACCGCCATTGGGGAGATCTAACTTCAACATTGGCGCTCCTGCCAGGCAGCTGGAATTTGACATCCCTTCTGCATCTACTATGTACTTTGGAGGAGTTGTCCCTATGCGCTGTACTTACCTGGTCTCCAGTGAGGCACCCCGCAACTCCAGAGGTAAATGGCAGAACAGAAAACACG
Organism: Heteronotia binoei; assembly: GCF_032191835.1. Taxonomy (NCBI): domain Eukaryota; kingdom Metazoa; phylum Chordata; class Lepidosauria; order Squamata; family Gekkonidae; genus Heteronotia; species Heteronotia binoei. The sequence continues at coordinate 161,851,292 of NC_083243.1, read as the reverse complement.
ATGATGCCTGCATGGGGAAGCCAGCATGATGTGTGAACGGAGCTTTCCAACCGCCCTTAAGATGAGATGGACTTGGGAATGCTCAACCCGCTGTGGTGTATTTACCAGGACCCTGCTGAGCAGTTTGAGGATGATGATGAAACTCCAGAGGGGAGTGAGAATGAAGAGGTTTTAGACAAACAAGACATGAAGAGGTTTTAGACATGGAACAAGAGAACGTGGTGTCAAACTCACAGGTAATCAGGTAAAGCAGTGTTTGTGAATGGGTGTATAATGAAGGCGGGTGATGGACTTTTTCACTGAGCTGTTCTTTTTATTTTATTTTGATAGCTTGATGAGAATTTTATCCAGGCTTTCAGTAATCTTCACATCGGTAGCCCTGTTGATGTGAATCTATCATATGTGTTGTGTTTCTGTACCAAAGTTACCCAGTGCGACAAGAAAAAGAATAAAATGAATAATAAGAGGAAGAGGTAGTTCTGTTACAATAAAGACATTTGTTTTATAACCTTGTGTGATCATTTCTGAGTTAAGCAGGCAATGATGAGGGCAGTTGATGAAGAGGAGGTCTTAAGGCACATGTATTATACACCCGGAGAAGCAGGGAGCTTTGGCAGGGTGAGGCCTCTCTTCCAGGCAGCCCAAAAGCAGTGTAAAGCTCTCACTCAAAATCATGTTACTAACTGGCTTTCAGAGCAAGATGCGTACACATTGCATAAGCAAGCCCGTGTCCGCTTTAAGAGAAACAAGACCACGGTTTCTGGTCTCAATGCCCAGTGGCAGCTGGATTAGTTGATAAGCAAAATTTTTCAAAAAATAATGATGGCTACCAGTACATTTCAACAGTGGTTGACATATTGTCTAAATATGCCTGGGCTTTGGCCTTAAAAGACAAGACACGGGGGAAGGCGTCAAAAGCCCTTAAGGAAATTTTCAAACAAGATAGAATACCTGCCAGGCTTCAGACTGATGCAGGTAAAGAGTTTCTAAACCAGTCTGTAAGCAGCATGTTAAAACAACACGGAGTCCACCATTTTTACACCCATAATGAAGTCAAAGCAGCTATTGTGGAGTGCTTCAATCAAACATTAAAAACAAAAATGTGGAGGTATTTTACTGCCAACAACACATTCAGATATATTGACGTGCTGCTGCTTATTAAAAGTTACAACCACAGCTTTCCCAGGACAATCAGAGCCCGTTCTGTGGATGTAAACCACACCAATGCTCATACTGTGTGGAAAACGCTTTACGGAGACGGTGTTGGGGCAAATGTAAAGGAAAGGCCTTTCATTAGAAAAGGAGATCATGTGCGTGTGTCTCAAAGCAAAGGAGTTTTTGTAAAAGGATATGAATGGAGCTTCACAGATGAACTATTTATAGTAGAACAGGTCATCTAAAGAGGCAAGAGGCCTGTGTACTTGCTCAAAGATTATGCTGGAGACCCTGTCATATGCTCATTCTATCCTGAAGAGCTACAAAAAGTTAAGAGTAAAGCAGACAGAGTGTATTGAATTGAGAAAATCTTAGCCTCCAAAGGCAGGGGGAAGAGAAAACAACATCTAGTGAAGTGGTTAGGGTGGCCTGATAAATTTAACAGCTGGGTTCCTGCTTCTCAACTGTGATCATATATAGAAAAAAAATGGCTGACAGCGACTTCTTTATCACCCTCCCTAGCAACGCATGCACAAGTGTTTTTCCACAGAACACTACAGCAGCCTTTACCACCCATCTAGCACGTCATTGGACCTTCCAGGGGCCTGGGAGGTTGGGCTTGTGGAAATAGTACCCTCACAGCTGGAAGACCCTCACCTAGGATTCCACCATCGCAATCGTTACCAAGGAGAAACAGTGGAAATACAGATTCAGTAGCAGCTATTATAAAAGCATTCCTGACCTGGTGGTGAAACTGAACAAAACCCTACAGTCACATTTTTCCCCACTGAACTGAGCATGGACTATGACCCACAGTATAGGAAGATTGGCCTAAGAGCACCGCCTACTTATACCTTTTCAACTTCTCACCTTTGGCTCACCTTTTAGGGGCACCCCCAGATGAGGTGATCCAAAATATAAACTTTACAGCAGACATCACAGGGGAGTTCAATACTTTGTACATTTACACAGACATTGTGGAGCACCAAATTGTAGGTGATGCATATGTTCCATTACTGCATTGTATCACTGTGCAAGGGGAGACTGGCGACTGTATTAATAATATCTATGTCAAGCCACACTATATTCCTGTGAATAAGCACCACATAGACACCATCACTATTGAAATAAAGACAGAGCAGAACAAGAACGTGCCATTCCAGTTTGGTAAGGTGATTGCGAAGCTTCACTTTTTGTTCGCGGAAAGGCTTGGTCTGTTAAGCACACAAAGATGGTCATCATAAAAAGCTATGGGGATCCCAACCTCTATAGGAATTATGACAAGCACCAGGTTGGCTATGCTTTTCCTGGTTACCATGATGCCCCGGTGATGTATGGGGCTGGGGTTGGTGGAATTTTCTGGAGCCTTTTCAGAAAAGCTGTCTCTCTTCTGAGAAGGGGATTTGAACTCATGAAGCCCCATGTGAGAACCGCCACCAAACCAGCATTGAGAGATGTCTATATATTGAAGTTCCTCCCCAGGCTGCTTTGTCAGAATTAACACCACTTAACTTTTTCATCGCTGGAAATGGAGATGATTATAAGGATTTAAATAATACCCTGCTTTACCTGTGCTGCAAAATTGTGAAAGAAGATGGGACAGACCTTGACAGAAATGCAAGGGTGAGTCTGGTGAATTACCTTATTGCCTTCATCTTTAGATAGGCTCATCATGCAGTCACATAACGCATATCCATACAGAGGGTTTATAGAAGCTGTACTGAATTACAGCAATGATACTCTGAACACTCAGTTCTCTGCAGGCCTGTTTTACAAAGACACAGCTGCTCAACATGAATCAACTGCCCTGGATGGAGACAACAAATGGTTTGTTAAAAGAGCAGCTCTAGCGGCTGAAAGCAGAAAAATAGATTTGCTGGGTCAGCTTCACAGTGACCTGCTTTTCCAAGAAAAACTGCTCTTAAATGGCGTGGATGTCAAAATTAAACTGACACGCAATAAAGACGCTTTTTGCCTCATGGCGGATTATTTAAACAGGGCTTGCAAATTAAACATCTTGTCTGCTTCCCTTTTCGTCAAGAAAGTCAGAGTAGCCCCTGTTGTCCGTTTAGGCCACGCAGAGGCGCTCTTCACAGCTAATGCCAAATATCCTGTGGACCGCGTGGGCATCAAAGTGTTTAGCATCCCTGCAGGAAGTCGTGTCAGCAACCAAGAGAATTTGGTTTTGGGGCAATTACCCAAGCTGCTGGTTATTGGACTGGTAGATAATGAGTCCTTCAGCGGGGCCCATAATAAAAACCCATTTAACTTTAAGCATTATGACATCAATTTCTTTGCTCTCTACTTGGATGGAGAACAGGTACCCACAAAACCACTGCAGCCAGACTTTGAAGGTGGAAACTGTGTGAGGGAATACATGCAGCTGGTTCAGGCCGCTGGTAAACATATGAAAGACGGATCTTTGTTAGTAAACTGCGAGGAGTTTGCACAGGGCTACACGCTATTTACATTTGATCTTTCCCCAGATCAGGAATGTGCAGACCACTATTCCTTGATGAAAACTGGGAACCTGCGGGCTGAAGTGTGGTTTGCTAGAGCATTGCCTCACACTGTCAACATGATTGTCTATGGTGTTTTTGACAACGTTATAGAGATGAACCACAGGCGAAATGTTTTGTTTGACTATATGTAACATGGACACCCTGCAGCTAACAACTGTTATCTACTAACCCTTACACCAAAAAGACTTTCTTGGGAGTGTATCCAAGCAACTGGCTCCCCAAACAGAGAGTGGATCAAAGACCAGCAGGGCTAATTGTAAATACCCACCCACATGACCTCCCTGGAGAACATTGGCTTGCCATATACTTGACAGAGGATGGGTGCAGCGAGTTTTTTGATTCGTATGGACATGCGCCTAGCAGTGTTTTAATTCCTAAATCCATTGTGAGATTTCTGAGAAAAAATGCCAATGAGACTGCATTCCAAACCCAGGCAACTGCAGGCATCTGACACTCAGGGATAATAACGAGGAATATAAGGAAAGATAACTTGGTTAATAACAGTACTTGCTCGTGTATTATGTGTACATTTTGTGCCTTTATGAGCAGCAATACACCATGCATATGCCTGTGGTTTGGGTGGACAATGGCAGAGTTCTACCTGATCTCCACACCAGTGATGCCATCAGGGTTGGACTTTGCAGTAGAAGTTCAGAGCCTCAACAGGGCAGGAAGACAAAGGCTGTAGCTTCATGCCTCCCCCCGTAAGTTCCTCCAGTCCAGGATCTAAAATTACCTAACTTCCCCACTGCCCTGCACTCTTTTGTTGACCAGCTTGACATCATGGTCTTTCTTTAAGATTGTTTTTCTGTTGTTTGTCCTTTCTGTACTCTGGCACATAGGGATTCCTGTAACATACTGCACTGAAAGGTGAAACACAGAGAAGTTCCTAGCTATAATATCATTATGGTCTTTTCGTTACTTGGCACTCATTGCTAAAAGTTTTGTATCTTCTTCTGTCAGTTAAAAGTGTATGATCGTTTCTTGATTTTTAACCAGGACTCTCTAGTAGTTTGTCCAAGCTACACAGCATGAATAGTTATTGTGCATGGATTTCTACAGATCACTAAAATAAAATCCTTTTAATTCTCTTTTATTGCTTTCTGGATTTCAGCTTAGCATAGGACACTGCCATTTGCTTTCTAGTAGGTGAGCCAATTTTTAACTATTGTATCTTTCCTAACTTTTTGAAACCATTTTTTCTGGAGAAGTGTTTCAAGAATATGAGAAAACATTGTATCGATTGCTCTGTCACCTTAAGTGACGACCTGGCCACATTTACACAAATCGCCTTGTCAAGTGACATTGTAAGACCCATAAAAAGAAGGTGATGGCTTTCAAAAATTGTATTATCCATATACTATTTTATAAACAAACATTACAGATAAACTATACATATGCCTCATCATATTAGTGGATTTTTTTGCTACAATAAACCAATGTAAACCAACAGAGCTAAATTATATTCTTATTAATTCCATTCTAATACTTAGGCTGAAGTTCCTTCTGTGTATTCTATATCCTAGGTTCTGCCTGATCTATGTAGGGTGCTTCATTTTCAAATGTGTCATATATCTAGCTTAGTTTGAATGTTATAGTGGAATTTTCTATTTTATCAGTGTGTCTTACAGATTTTCATCATCTTCTAAAGTAAAAATTGCAATGTAGGGTGGGAAATTTGGATTAGAGAAAGGAAGTTTACTCCTCCTCTCTGTCATCCCCTTGGTGTGTTCATCCTGAGTGGAGGAACACATGAGAAAGAGAATGTGCCCAAAAGTATACCTAATACGGGCAGTCTACCATTTCACTTGGTGGTAGGGTTGCCAAGTCCAATTCAAGAAATATCTGGGGACTTTGGGGGTGGAGCCAGGAGGCTGTGGGGGTGGAGCCAGGAGACATTGGGGGCGGAGCCAGGAACAAGGGTGTGACAAGCATAACTGAACTCCAAGGGAGTTCTGGCCATCACATTTAAAGGGACAGCACACTTTTTAAAATGTCTTCCTTCCATAGGAAATAATGAAGGATAGGGGCACCTTCTTTTGGGGCTCATAGAATTGGACCCCCTGGTCCAATCGTTTTGAAACTTGGGGGGTACTTTGGAGAAAGGCAGTAGATACTATACTGAAAATTTGGTGCCTCTACCTCAAAAAATAGCTCCCCCAGAGCCCCCAAAACCTCCAGATCAATTTCCCATTATACCCTATGAGAAACAATTCACAAATAGAGAATAATGAAGACGTTTCCCTCTCCTCCACACCCACACCCACACACCCCTTCTCGCAAATGTAGGGGATTGGCCTCTCTACTCACCAGCCAGCTTCTTCACAGACACAGGAAGTTGAAGCCTTTCACCACCTCCGGGGGTGCAAAGACACATGGTCCTTTGGGGCGGGGCAGGAAGCAGCCTGGGAAAGCTCCGGCTGCTGCGATGGAGCTGGGTGGGAAGGGGAGGGGCAAGGAGAAGCTGCTGCAATCCGAGGTAAGAAGGGAAGGGAAGGGAGTAGTAGTAGAAGCATTGGGGATCGGTGGGAACGGGAGAGGAGAAGCTGCTGGGATCGGGGCTGGGTGGGAAGGGCTGCCATTCCCCCCCCCCCCCCGCTTTCTGAATTTTTGGCCAGTGGGGGGAGGAGGCTCCAAAACTGGGGTCCCCTGCCCAGGTGGGGGATTTGGGAAGCCTACTTGGTGGAGTATTCCTACCACCTACACAAATAAAAAAAGGAAATTAACTAGGAGATGAAGTCATCTTCTTGTACCCTCACAATCCTCCCTTGAATCTTGAAAATGTGAAGAGGACTGGGGGAGGCATCTACCAGTAAGCAGCATTGTACTGTTTTTGGAGGTCACAATGCAAATGGCAACTGATTGCTTTTTCCTTCCCAGGGTTACAGCTTGCAGCCACAGGGTCAGCTGGATTTTTATCTCTTGTACTCTCTGTGTAGCTGAAGATTATCTGGTCATTTGGAGGGTATTTGTACTTATCACAGACAAACAGGTAAGAAGTACCTCTTGAAGAATATTGAAACACATTCGTAGTACAGTACCTCTCCATCTTAATTTTTCTCTTCATTTTTTAAAAGATCTGGTAAAACAAGGAAGAGATGTGCAGCATAATGCATAAATGTTCTTACCATTAATGTTCTTACTGTTAAGAGCTGATTGATGTAACAATAGTTTCCTGTTGACATCATAGTAAATCTCAGCTGCCTAAATTTTTCCCCCAGAAGAGGTTATCTTCAGGGCACTTTCAGAAAATTATACCTGAAATGGTATTCATGACTCCCTCAGGACTTTCAAAACAAAACTATTCATGCATTCATCTACACAGATTTCTTTATTAATTTAGTGATGAGGTAGTACCACTTGGGCTGTTGCTTGCAAGAATGAAAATGGATTGTTATGTACTCCTGGAATGCAGTAAAAATCCATAGATTAATTTAGGCTTGGTGCATGAAGAGGAGAGCACTGGGCTTTCAAAATGATGCTTTATGTCTATAGCATATAGAGAATTTTGATTTCTAGTATAAAGCTGCTATAAAACTTATAGTGAAATAAATGTGTTCATGAGACAGAATGGGAGTTATATTACTGAAGAGATAAATGCCATGCTTAAAACAGCTTAGGGTTCTTTTGGAATAAGAGAGTTTAGGACAATGTTACCTGTCTAAATTTGACTGTGTATTGGTCATCTATGGTGCTTGGAAAAATTGTAATAAACAACTTTGTAGATTCCAGTATGGTTCATTTTGCCTCTGTCACGACTCAGGGGGTTATTAACCAATTGCAGCCACGAACTCTGGGTTAAGGGTTCCCCTTGAGAAGGCCCAGAATTCCCTCCCAAGCCCTTTAGATCTCTAGTAGCTTAAGCCAAATAATAGGCGTGAGGACCAGGCAGAGTGAACAACAACAAAAAAGGTTTATTTTAGTGCAATATAAATTAACAAGGTGCATGAAACAGTAAAAGGGTGAAGGGAAAATAAACAAAAGTCCTAACATGTCTGAATTTATAGTCCCTAAACTACTAACCAGCACTCATCCCTTTCCTTAGGTGAGGGAGCTTTCCCCTGCTCAAGCTCTTTAGGTACAGCCTACCTCCAGCTCAGCCTTCCAGGGAAAGAACATCCACTTCCTGGGCTTGGTCTTTATATTCTCTTCCCAGGCCCCACCCCTCTCTGTGCCGGTTTCCCTCCAAACCCCTTGCTACCCAATCAGAGGGGATCTCTGGGAGATGTAGGCTTTTCCCAGTAACTCCTATACAGGCTTCCCTGGGGCCTGCAGGCCTCGTTAGGCCCAGGATCATGACAGCGTTCCACAGAGTGATTGTTGGTATATTAAACCTCATACAAATACAAAAGACATAGAAAATACCTTTGAACTAAACACACTCATATTTCTTTAGCCTTGAACTCGGTTTAAAAACAAAGACAAAAACAATGGTCTGCACCTTGTGAAATATCAAGACTTTCACCTGTAAGCTAAAATATTTTGATACTCCATACATTTTGTGACATTTAGGGTAATTTTTTTCAAATTTGTTTTTAGTAATCCCTTTATACGTCTTCTATCTTTCTCTTCATTCTACCACCCTCATTGCAGACAAATATAGACTTTCCTCTGGTTTAGTGGTGTAGTGGTTAAGTGCGTGAACTCTAATCTGGGAGAACTGGGTTTGATTTCCCATTCCTCCATTTGCAGTTGCTGCAATGGCCTTGGGTCAGTCATAACTCACAGAAGTTGTCCTTGAAAGGGCAGCTTCTGGGAGAGATCTCTCAGCCCCACCTACCTCACAGGGTGTCAGTTGTGGAGAGGGGAAGGTAAAGGAGATTGTGACCACTCTGACATTCAGAGTATAGGATGGGATAGAAATCCAGTGTTGTCGTCGTCCTCCTCCTCCTCACATAGTAATTTAAAGGGAAATCCTAATAGGTCCTTTACTCACCATATGATCCACTTTTCCCCAGCTCTGCCATTTTCATCACTAATGCTCATTCTATTCTAAAAGAGCAATCCTAAGCAGGTCTACTCTGAATTCTACCAGGGGTCAGTTTGTAGAAAAAGAGGTGCTGGAGCATATGCCACACCCCCTGACATCAAATCCTTGCTAGGAAATATGAGAACCACATCTGAGTGCACCAATGGCAATACCATTTACCAAGCTCCAAAAGCTGCAGCAGATTATGAAACCAACTTCCATTGGTAACTTCCATTTCATTGTATTTGAAGAAGTGTGCATACACATGGAAGCTTATACCTTGAAAGCTTATACCTGTTGGCTTTAAAAGTGCCATCAGACTCAAACTTGGTTCTGCTACTTCAGACCAACACAGCTACCCACTGAACCTATTAGATAGTTGAAACTGATTATATCTTTATATAGTTTATTTTTAAAATTTAGAACTGAATATGCCATCAAAATAGCTCTCTTTGGATCCAAAGTAATGCAAGCTCCAGCCCATTCGTGGAGTGAAACAGTCCTGTCCTTGGCAGTCAGAATTCGGCTTAGGAACAGGACTGGATGCACGGTCAGCCCTTCCACTAGGCCAATCAGGCAATTAGGCGCCCCTCCCCATGACTTTTATAAGGACCCTACACCTGGCCTTTGCCCAGCCCCCTGGCTCTGAGGAAGTACCATGCTGCCAAGAAGTGCCTTGCTGCGCGCTGCTTGCTTCCCTCCTCACCTTCCCTTCCATCCCGTCTTTCTGTCCTTCCTTGCTTTCTCTCCCACCCCCTTTCTCCCAGGCACAGTACTGCTTCCTTCCTTGCTTTCTCTTTCCCCTTCTCCTGAGCATGGTGCTTCCCTCCCATCCCCTCTTCTTTATGTCCTTCCTTGCTCCCCCCCCCTTTCTGCCGACAAGGTGCTGCTTCCCTCCCCACAACGCTAAAGGCCACCTTCTTTTCCTTTTGGTTCTTTAGATCCAGTTCAGTATGTCAGCTCATGCTGTCTGCAATGTTGCATTTGCCATGATATAGTATTAGTCTTTCAATCCAAATAAAAGGGATTTGTTCCCTCCATGGGCAGAATGGCAGATGTCACTCCTGTTGATATAACTACATAAACCTTTAGCCATAAATGGTCTAATCGAAACAACTTTTTTTTCTTTTGGGCTGACTATAGATGATCAGTCTGTTAAGATAGGGGGGGGGGGTCAAACTCATTTGTTATGAGGGCCGGATCTGACATAAATGAGACCTGGTCAGGCTGGGCCATGTGTTTCAGGGTCTGCAAGAACAGCAAGCAAGAGATGGTTGAATAGAGTTTTCCTTCCTACACTTTGGGTACTTTATGTAGCTCTGAGTCCAAACTGGGAAGTGCATGTTTATTCACAGAAGACTTGTGTTTTGTGCACATGGTATAAAGGAGGTGGGATTAGTTTTTAAACAGAATTGAATGTCTGCGCAAAAGGCGCTAAACTCAGTTGCTTTCATAATTTTCCTTCTGACGTGGCTCTTGAGACCAGAAGAGAGAAAAACACTTCTAAGCACTGGGGCACAGTCAAGGAAGGCAGGAGTAGCAATGGGGTTTTGTTCTTAATCCAAGTGTTCTGTTTTTGTTTAAAATTGACCTATTTTCTTTCAGTGGACTTCCATAAACACAGAAGGATACATGTAATTATTATTGTATATTATCTGTCCCCATTAGTTGCTTTCTTGTGTTACAAAATACCTCTCTGTACCTATTCTATTAGCAAGAAATTGTAAATCAGAGGTTGTTTCTTCCATCTGTGTAAAGCATAGAAGGGAAAATCCCTTGCATAAAGAGTACAGTACACTCCCTCAGAATGGAGGGGGTAAGAGGGCAGATGGAAAACATTGAAACCAGTGGAAATGAAAATAAAATTAATAACCTAAACATAAATGGATAGCTTTAGTAGACAGTTTAATGAAACCAAATCAAGTCTGTTTTTTTAAAAATAGATCAAGATGGGTTGCTGTGTGAATTTGTGGCAGTAGGAAAGTTCAGTAGCACTTCACAGACTAACAAATCCTGTGATAGGGTATGAGCTTTCATGAGTCACTGAAATGAGCAGTGACTCATGAGAGCTCATATCCTACCACTAATTTTGTTAGTCTTTAAAATGCTGCTAGAGTCTCTTTTCTACCCTTTTAAAGTACCTATTCATTAAAGTGATCCTATCAAATAATGAGATGCCAGAAGTAAAATATTGGTGGTAAGGATTTGAGTATTACATTATAATTTGATATTAGCATTTCTATTTGCTTCCAGTATCATTGCAGGATTGTTATAGATTGTGTGATGAAGTAAATGCTGAGATCAAATAACTAGGGGTTTTTTTCGTGTTTTATACTTAGGGCATTCTGAGATGGAACTAACCTGGAAACTAAATCGAGTTCCAAGACCGGGTTCTGCTACAGTTCGTGTGACAGACTTGGGTTTGCAAGGACGGTTGAATCCCAGTCCATTAGTTAGAGATGATGGAGACTTACTAGTGGATGAATATCTTTCTCCTAGTAAGCTGGTGAGTAAGTACCCTTTTGAATGCATCTGCAAAGAGAACAGTGGAATAAAAATATGCCTTGCTAATCAGCATTGCACTGTGACCTTTCTGACAGATTTGTAGTTGGATTACTGATACAACGTTGGAGCATCCCTGGCTACTTCCAGCATGAGTTCTCTATTTACCAAAGTTACCAAAGGAGGAGGGCATTTTTCAGACTGCAGCCACATTTCACATGTGTTGTGCTGGTTCTGATTATCACACTTATCAGTGGGATCCATTCAGACTTCGTCTCAGGAGATCCATATTGTGGGGGTTTTTTGCACATGCATTGAAGCGTTTGAGCATTTCAGCAGCCTCATTTACTTGCCTTCCTTATGTGAGTGTAGTTCCTTTTGCTCTTGTATAAAGCACAGTAGCTAAAGCACAAGAGATAATTTATTTCCACTATTGGCTTTAGAACTGAAGAGGGGGATAAGATTCTGGCTTAGAAAGCAGGCTGGAGATAGAGGAAGAGAGGAGACTAGAGCTGGGGGGTGGGGAGGAGACACTGTATCTCCCCAACTCCCAGGCAGATTTTTCCTGCCAAAACTTCAATTCCCTTCAAGGACTGAGTTGCCCTATAGTAGCATGTCTTTCTTCTTTGTTTGATAGCTTAAATTGTCTGCCTTGTCACAGATATTTGTTTAGGCTTTAAACTCAATACAGGAACTTTAGGGAAATATAGGAGCTGTTTTATAAACCCTTGTGAAATGATACTTGAGGCAGATTAACTTGCAAAAACAGAATAAATATTTTCTTAAACAGGCATGTAATATATACATATATAAAAAAAATCAAGGTTTAGAGATGTTCTAATATACCAATTTGAGTTCTTAAGACTGTTTTCCGGAGATAGCTTTTGCTTATAGTTTCTAGATTTCTCCCTTTGGAGTTCTAGGTCTTTCCTTTAGTTATTACAACTTTTCACTAACTTCGCTTATAGTTTCTAGATTTCTCCCTTTGGAGTTCTAGGTCTTCCCTTTAGTTATTACAACTTTTCACTAACTTCTGAAGTGTCTAAGTTTCTCCCCTTTATTGCAGATCAGGGTTCTCTTCCCAAGCCCATTAACTGGCAGGAAATTATTCTCCTTGTCCCTAAGACATCAGTTCTCTTGTTAGGACATCATGCTTTACAAACTATGATGCTATCCTATTTATTATCATCATTATTTCTTTTGGGCCAAAAACTGCTGTATCATTTGTAATGTGCCCTTCCAGCCTGATGATGCAGCTATTTGTTTTATTGTTCTGTTGTTTGATTTGCTAATTTTATTGTATTGTTTTAAATTTAAATGGTAGTTTTTGTTGTTGTTCAGTTCATGTTGTGATCCACCCTTATGGGAAAGGGTGGAATATAAGCCTTCTAAATAAAATAAATAAATAACCCTTTACTATTTGACTTGTATGGGAGTTCTCTCTAATTATCCAGACCTTCTGCCAAATCCTTCTCCAGTATTCGTTGTCTGTATAACGCATTTCTGTAGCTTTCCTGACTGAAAATGACCACTGGACACTTACTGTGAAGAGTCCTTGTCCTCTGAGGAGAGGACATCTTGCTGGGTGATTCCCACCATCCAATCAGGGAGGCAGGAACAATTTTTCAACTTCCGGGGTTTTGCCTGTGGAAGTCACCCTCTTTAGTTCTGGTAACTCTGAAAGCAGTAAGACTGTAAAGTAAATTCAAGAAAAGAGGACAAATGGACAAGAACAGAATGACAAGGAAAATAGGCTAACAGTACTCATAAGACAAAAAGTATACCTGCTGAATAACTAGGTTGACAATGACTTTGGGAGGGACAAAGATGTCCTCTTTTCCTCAGAGGATAAGGACCCTTCATGGTAAGTGTCCAATGGTCGTTCTCCCTCTGAGGCAGAGGACATCTTGCTGGGACCTCCTAGAGCAGTGTCCTCATTTAATAAGTGGGTCATCATCCTCTTCCTTCAGAAGCCGAACCCTGATCCAGATGTAAGGCAAAGGTCAAAAGGCCACTGACTGACCCTTTCCCCTCCAATTCAACTGTTTTTATTTAACAGCTAATGCTGGCCAAACCCCAAAATTCTGCACTCAAGGAAGGATTAACTCATGAACTCCCTGACTCTGATACAAGCAGCATTTAAAAAAAAAAAAAAACCCCTGTTTTTCTATGCAATCCATCATACATACGCATGCATGCACACTCCACTGGCAAGGCAGAGCAAAGAGGAATACAAGCACATTCAATCACTTAAACGTTTTGTCATTGAGATGTAATTTAAAAGAAAAACCACACCAGCCTTCCCTTTCTGGATGGATTTTGGTGGGCTAGTGGGTTGTGCCAGAAGCTGCCAATATAAAAAACTTAGTTCAGATTACAGAACAGAAGCTTTGTTGTGAATACATTTCACTTTGGGGGAAAAGTGCAGAAGAAACCAGTTTTATTAGGAACAGGAAAAAAAATGGGGAAGATCCCAGAGAGTGCTGGGATGTTTATGAAGTTGTCTGAACACAAGAAAAAAAACATGGTAACATCAGGTAATACAAGTGGATTTTTAAGGCAATATGAAAGATGAAGATGGGAAAGTATATCACATACTCAAACACCTGAGAAGAAACTCAAGGCAAAGCCAAAAGATGTAATTTGAAAGCTTCACATAACATTTCCTTTTTCTGCAAGTATAATATGAGAACTTAATATAAAGTTCCTATATTTATACTAACTGCAAAAAGGAACTTTACATTAAATGTTTGCCTTTGGTTTCTTAGTTTAATTTGTAATGTAAGAAATGTATTGAACAGAAGACTTGTTCTTATTTTAATATCAGAAGAATTTTTTTACAATAATTAACTTTCCTGAAAAGACAGATATCTTAAAAATGTCTTTTAGAATTTGAGTCAGGCATTTGACATATAAACAAGTGTATTTTGTCATGCTAGTGGAGTTTCTTGTCTGAAATTGTGTACTCTGAATGTAAATGGGCGTTTTCCCACTGAGCTTACCTCGGAGCGACGTCCCTCTTCACCACGCAGCGTCTGCGCGGATTTCCCACCAACTGCTCCGAGGAACCAGGAAGTTCCCGACCTTTTGAGTCACAAATGTAAACCACCCCAAACCAGTTTACATTTGCGACGCAAAAGCCACGGGACTTTGACGCTATTCCGGGTTCTGCGGAGCAGTTGGTGCGAAATCCGCGCAGACGCTGCGCGGTGAAGAGGGATGTCGCTCCAGGGTAAGCCCTGTGCAAAAACGCCCAGTGTCTCAAAAGCTTTCTTTTATATGTGTTATCTGATACTTTGTATGTAGTAATACCACAAATTGAATCCGAGGCCACCCCCTAAGTAAAAGCACCTCCTTCATCCATCCTTTCTCACATGAGAGTCTGTTAGAAAAATGAATGTTCAGCAAAAGTGCATGAATTCTCATATTTCTGTTAATATTTGAATAATGTTTTTGTAAAATGTGTTTTAGTCTATTGAAAGAAAAACCCCCCAGAATTCTCTTGTGATAATGCATATTTGTGTTGTAGCATGCATTATTTATTTGGTTACTAATTAACGGCTGATAAAAACCTGAGGGGCACCAGAATTAGCTCTTCTGCTGGCATGGGATAGCTAGACAACAGGCTGCATTGATAACAGAGTATGGTGGTTCTATCTCTGTGTGGAAATGAAAAATACTCTTATTTTTGTTTTCAATAGTTCGTTTTATGATTTCAGCACAATGGCTTCTTCCCTAAGATTGTATATCAGAGAAGGATGGATGACAGTTCTAGATTAAAGTGGAATTTTAGTGAGAGCTGTGATAGAAATAGTGTGATAGAAGTTGGCATCTTTATTAAAGCAGTAATCACTTGTATAGTAAGTTTATTGTTAGTGCAGGGCACAAGACCATGGGGATATCTCCTCCCTAAGCAGCCTTCTCTAAATATTAAAAAGAATAGCAACCCCCCCCCCCACCACACTTAATATAATCTAGTAGGAAGTTTTATGAGATAGAATCTGTGAATACTTTGCTCACAGTATACAAAACTGCTTGTACATACAGTTATAGGGAAAGGGTTTATCTAGAACCATATCCTTTACATGCTACTTTTTTATGTATAGGGAGTGTTTTATATGAGAGATTAGTCAAACATTTAATCCTCTATCTGCAGTGCAGTCCAGTACGTTACAGCCCAACGCAGATAACAATATACGGCTTCTCCTTTGTTTTTACTCTGATTCAAACTCTTCAAGCTTCCTTGAGGAATGCTCTCAGACAGCTGCATTCTTTTCTGTTTGGCTTGAAAACTCACTTTTGAGTGGGCTTGGTTGCAACTGACACTTCCTGCTTAAAAGAAGAGGTATAGCATTGTGATGAAAACAATAACTATGTTTGCAACATATTTTAATAAAGAATCTAACATATCCATTATTTGCTCTCTTGTTCAAGTTGAAGTGACTGCTTCTATACATTACTTTCTTTTGCTTTCTCGAGTTTAAAAAATAGTACCACTGTTAATTGATTAGAAACAAATTTTCATTATGCCTTTTCTGTTCTTATATCTAGTTAAGGAATCAGCAGCAGGATTTTTTTTTCTCAAGTCAGCACAATTACATCATTTTTCTTAATAGTTCTAAGACCTGGGAGCATTTCTTGTTATGTTTTCATTTAATTCTTATTTTATTCTGCTTCATAAGACTTTGGTAAGTTGCTTGCGGTATACTCATTTTCTATATTTCTTTCCTGGGCATGAGTTGATTTACACACTATAAACAAGCAGTTTAGATATACAGATCATAGTCTGGATGGCCAAGACTGGCTGATCTTTGCAGAACTTGAAAGCTAAGCAGGGTTGACCCTGGTTAGTACTTGGATGGGACACCACCTAGAAAGTCCCTGGTTGTTACAAGAAGGCAGGCAATGGAAAACCATCTCTGCTCGTCTCTTGCTTTGAAAACCCTATAGGGTCACCATAAATTGGTTGCGACTTGATGGCAACCCCATCATCAGTGGGGTTTTCTTATGGGCAATGTCAGGTGGCCATGGTGGAGAGTGGAACAGAAAATGCTTTCCACTTCTTGTTCCCATGTTCCTCCATTATGTCTTCACTAGAATTGTCGAGTGTTCTTTATGTCAGGTTTCTGATACAGGGATCTCCTTGCAGATGAACAATGTAAAAGTTCTGTTGGAGACATACACATCCTATTCCCCCTTCATTTCCAGCACACCCAGTGCTATAGCTGGTGTGTGTGAAATCTTGAAACAAGGAGATCATAGGGAAAGTCTAAGTATATTTTTCTTAGAAGAGAATTGCTAAAAATAGCCACAAATAATGTAATTTTTAAGGTGTAAGCATTTTGCCAAGTGCCTCCAAGACTAAGTAGGTAACTGTTTTTCTTATTCTCAGTAGCTGAAATTGCCCCTATTCAGCAGTGTGTGACATTTCTATTTTACAAATTAGCTATGCTGCTTATTTGAAGAATGATCATAGAGTTTTGACATTATCAGTTGTCTATGTAAGAGTGATTTAGTGCAGTCAGAAACCATTCTTGATTATTTATTGGTTTTACTACACTGACAGCTCTGGCACAAATTAATTAAATGCATTTGTCTGGGACTGTTTCCCATGTTACAGTTTTAAAAAGTACACATTACAGACCTGTGTTTCATACCCCCTGAAAGGGAAATACATACATGTTGTTAATGTTTTCACACTTGCTGTGAGGAGTTGCAGTTAGCCCTGGCTTCAACTGTCATGAATCAGGATACACATAAGGTAAAAAATAGTGGGCTGGATCCTAGCCTTGTCCCACCACTTCACTGGGCAAAATGTTTACTAGAAAAATATGTAGAAAATACAATCACACACACACAAGCAATACGATACACACAATTAAGAAATTAGGAATAGAGTGGTGAGGAATAGCGATTTTCAGGGGTTGTTGATGAGGGCAATATTTACCTGTTTTAGATATGCAGAAGTCTATATAGAGGGGAAAATGGAGATGAGGACGTTCATGACCAGCGTGACACACCCAAGGGACCCAATTACAGAGAGTAAAGGGGAGTACAGACTGTATATGGCACCTTATAGAATGCACACTGTAGTGGGGCATGCTCTCAGTTTATATAGGGTTTGGAGGGGTGGAGACCTTTTCAGGGCAATGATGACTCTTAATGGTCATTGATGTGTCTTTCTTGGGTGCCTGAATAGATTCTCAGTTCAAGACAAAAGGGGGGTTGTCATAAATCAGGTGTGACTTTATGGCACTTTCCACCACCAACTCAGTTTAGAATGGCACTGTTAATGTGTCATAACAGAAATGTGCAACACACCACTGGGTGTATTTGGTAATTGGGGGGGATTAGTTTAACTATGTTAACATTTGGTTAAGGTATGCATGTTATAGTTAAAAACTAAGTGAAGTCAAATGAAAAATGAATCCAGTCTCTTGTATGTATTTGCAGCTATAACATTTACTAACATACTAATGTTTAATTTTAAAAAGCTTCTGCTAAGAATCTGTCAAACTCACAGAGCTGTCAAACATATACCCGCAGGACGAATCCAGACCCTCAGGGCTCAGATCCATCCCACAAGCTCCTTCCTTTTCCAGGGCTGCTTCTGCAA
The DNA here is from genome assembly GCF_032191835.1 of Heteronotia binoei. NCBI lineage: Eukaryota > Metazoa > Chordata > Lepidosauria > Squamata > Gekkonidae > Heteronotia > Heteronotia binoei. The sequence continues at coordinate 161,833,528 of NC_083243.1, read as the reverse complement.
CCACACCATAGCTTGCTTTTTCCTAGCTCCCTCAGTGGCTCTTTGCTTCCTATTTCCTGCCTCTTGCCTCCCTCCCCCCTCTCTCACATACCGTACATACAGCTCCCTCAGTAGCTGCTTCCCACTTCCTGTGGTGCAGATACAAAGACAAGCTCCCCCTCCCCCCCATAGCTTCTGCTTCCTTCTCTGGGGCTGCTCCTCCTCTTCTGGAAAGGAAGGGATGGGGAGGAGAGAGAAAACAAAGTCCCATGGCAGTTTTAGGACCATCAATGTTTTATTCCAGGTATAAATTTTTGTGTGCAAGCACACTTCTTCTTCAGAGGGAGGGTGGATGGATGTATTCTTTTGACAATTTACATTGAGGAAATTATTTTGGCTTATTGTGATTTTTTTTTAAAAAAATTGGATTTCTCTGTTCTGATCTGGATTTTATTGTAATTCAAAAAGATTCTGATTAGGAGTTAGAACACTTGGGTTGGTCCTTATATCTTGGAAAGTGGAGTTATTTCAGATGCCAAATGATAATAGCACACATTGGTAATGAGACAGGAAAACTAGGTCTCAGTTCAGTCATTGTCTTGAGCTTCATTATCAATTGCAATTCAACAGTCTGTCTAATCTTCCTTTGACATTCCTTTGCAAGGACACTGCTAGTCTTAGATCAGCAGCTGAATGTTGTGATTTCTAAAGTCAGATATGTTCATTTATTCTTTGCATCCTTCTAGACTGAATCCTCCAGGACATAATTGTGACCTAGGTTTCCTTTCTTATTGCCAATGCTGGTACGTCCATGACTACTACCCCTCTGCATATCACACCTAATCCAATCCAGCCTGCTATTGTCATCCACCTGCTATTGCCATTCGGCATCCAAAATCATCTTTATAAAATCTATATTTCTGATACCTCATGCTATAGTTTATTGCAGTCATGGCCCAACAAAGTGACATCTGATCCAGCTCTCATAAAAATGAGTTTGACACCTCTGCTCTAAAGAGTCAATAATATAAATGAAAGCTGGCAATGCTTTTGCGGTCCCATCATGTATATTGCTTGATCTTAAAAATTTGGTGCAACATAATATGTTTCAGCTGTGTACATGGAAAATCTAATCCAGTATTCTTAATCCATTACTGGCACCTACCATGTATGCGACATTATCATCAAGTACTCCCCAAGTGACATGAGACATTAGAGCAGTGCAACAGAAAGCAACTTATTTGCTTATTTGTATGCTAGACATTTTCTATCTAAATTGGCAATATGGGTATCTGAGAATAATTTGATAGTACCACATCAAATAGGATTCAGACATGATCACTCCACTCTTGACCACTGTCTATTACTGCAGCATCTTATTAGTAAATATACAACTCATCCTTTCAAAAAATTGTATGCGACTTTTGTGGATCTTAAAGCCGCATTTGATTTTATCTCAAGGAACCACCTATGGACGAAATTGAGTAATATGAATATTGACCATAGGTTGCTTGAATGTATAAAAGGTCTTTATTCCGATACAAGTATGAAGATTCGACTTGGCTCTCGTGGTCAATTGTCCAACCCAGTTAAAACAACAAAAGGAGTCCGACAGGGGTGCATTTTGGCCCCACTTCTTTTTAATTTATACCTGAACGATATAGTAGACTATCTAGCAGGTCCACAGTTTTTCCCAGTTAAAGTAGAAGGAAAATTTATTTCTACCCTACTTTATGCAGATGACACCTTGCTAATTTCTCATACCCAAATTGGCTTTAGAAGATTATTGAGACATTTTAGCCAATATTGCAGAGACAGTCTATTACATGTAAACTATGATAAAACCAAGATTATGGTCTTTGCTAAAAGATCCCATTACTATAAGTGGAAAATGGATGAGAAACCACTAGAACAGGTTCTCTTTTTTAAAATATTTAGGTGTGCTGTTCCATCATTCAGCCTCTTGAACTTCTCATATTGACTATGCTAAGCGTAATCTCGAAAAAGCTGCTGTGGGGCTATTGCAATTTTATAGAAGAGGTGGATGCTTGATACGTCCAGCTGTAGAAATCTACAAAATGCAGTCAATACCCCAGCTTCTGTATGGAGCGCCAGTATGGGCTTCTGGAAATCTTCATACTTTAGAAATTTCCCAAAATAAATTTACACGCAGGGTTCTTGCTGTCCCACCTTCAACACCTTCTGTAATGACTAGAATAGAATTATCTTTATCTCAGATAACAATCTTCGTTCATAAAATAACTATCAGCTTTTGAATTGGTTGAAGATTATTTTTCATATGGCTTCCGAATTACTTACGTTGGCATATGGGGAAATGAAGGATAGGTCTTGGCGCAGTTTTGTTTTGAGAATAGTGGCCAAGCTTGGCTTCTCGGTTGATTATCTGAGATCCCTTGGTTTTTACAATGTCAAATCTATTGTTAAACAAAGATTGTTGGATCAGTGTATTCAAGCTGACATGGAACTATTAGGCAAATTGAGAATTTCTGTGATTTATGGACAGTTATCACCTCTGGTATCTTCTCCATATTTTGTTAATCTAATTAATTTTAAGTATCAAAAAGCTTTTACTAGGGGTCGTTTTGATATTTTACCATTATTGACCAATGAAGGTCGTTTTAAGTGGCTACCTTATGAGAAAAGAGTTTGCCCCTGTGATCAAATGGCTATTGAAGACCGGTCTCATGTCATATTTTATTGTGTAAAACATGAGGCAGAACGAAATAGGTTTTTGTATACCATTTTATCTCACCTTCTTGGAAGATCGGACCAAGAAAAATTAGTTTTCCTATTGTCAGATAGAGATAAATATATTAGTTTCCAAGTGGCAAACTTTATGGCTACCATTATAGATAAAAAAATGAGTAAAGAAATATATTAAATATTCTCCTTTTTACTACTGTGAATTGTTTTCTTAGGATGTCATTGAATAAATTTTATTGATAATTCGCCTAAATTTTATCATGATTTATATAATTCTATTGTTGTATTGAATGTTTTATTTTATTTTTTTTGCTGGTTGTCGGTTGCTTTGGCATTTTGTTGCTAATGTAATAGATTGATTGATTGAACTTATATGCTTAAGTTAATTTATAAAGGTACTTGTCCTGACCTGGATGGCCAAGACTAGCCTGAGCTTGTCAGGTCTTAGAAGTTAAGCAAGGTTAGTCCAGGTTAGTATTTGGATGATAGACTATCAAGGAATTCCAAGGTTGCAGTGCAGAGGAAGGCATTGGCAAACTACCTCTGTTAGTCTCTTGCTTTGAAAATCTTACCATGAGTCATCTGCATGTTGACTCTTACCATGCATCTTACCATGAGTCATCTGCAATCTGATGGCACTTGATAAGAACATAAGAGAAGCCATGTTGGATCAGGCCAATGGCCCATCCAGTCCAACACTCTGTGTCACACAGTAGCCAAAAATTTTATATATACATATATATACACACTGTGGCTAATAGCCACTGATGGACCTCTGCTCCATATTTTTATCTACCTCCTCTTGAAGATGGCTATGCTTGTAGCTGCCACCACTTCCTGTGGCAGTGAATTCCACATGTTAATCAGCTTTTGGGTGAAGAAGTACCTCCTTTTATCCATTCTAACCCGACTGCTCAGCAATTTCATTGAATGTCCACGAGTTCTTGTATTGTGAGAAAGGGAGAAAAGTACTTCTTTCTCTATCTTCTCCATCCCATGCATAACCTTGTAAACCTCTATCATGTCACCCCGCAGTCGACGTTTCTCCAAGCTAAAGAGCCCCAAGCGTTTTAACCTTTCTTCTTACGGAAAGTGTTCCATACCTTTAATCATTCTAGTTGCCCTTTTCTGGACTTTTTCCAATGTTATAATATCCTTTTTGAGGTGCGGTGACCAGAATTGCACACAGTATTCCAAATGAGACTGCACCATCGATTTATACAAGGGCATTATGATACTGGCTGATTTGTTTTCAATTCCCTTCCTAATAATTCCCAGCATGGCGTTGGCCTTTTTATTGCAATCGTACACTGTCTTGACATTTTCAGCGAGTTATCTACCACGACCCCAAGATCTCTTGGTCAGTCTCTGCCAGTTCACACCCTATCAACTTGTATTTGTTGCTAGGATTCTTGGCCCCAGTGTGCATTACTTTGCACTTGGCCAGATTGAACCTTATCTGCCACGTTGACATCCACTCACCCAGCCTCAACAGATCCCTTTGGAGTGCCTCACAATCCTCTCTGGTTCTCACCACCCTGAACAATTTAGTGTCATCTGCAAACTTGGCCACTTCACTGCTTACTCTCAACTCCAAATCATTTATGAACAAGTTAAAGAGCATGGGACCCAGTACCGAGCCCTGCGGCACTCCACTGCTTACCGTCCTCCACTGCGAAGACTGCCCATTTATACTCACTCTCTGCTTCCTATTAATTAGCCGGTTTTGGTCCACAAGAGGACCTGTCCTCTTACTCTATGACTTTCGAGCTTACTAAGGAGCCTTTGATGAGGAACTTTATCAAAAGCTTTCTGGAAGTCAAGGTAAACAATATCTGCTGGGTCTCCTTTGTCCACATGTTTGTTCACCCCCTCAAAGAACTGTAACAGGTTAGTGAGGCAAGATCTTCCCTTACAGAACCCATGCTGAGTCTTCCTCAATAATTCGTGTTAAGCAATGTGCCTACTCATTCTGTCCTTGATAATGGTTTCTACCGACTTTCCTGGTATTGAAGTTAGACTGACTGGCCTGTAGTTTTCCGGATCTCCTCTGGAACGCTTTTTAAAGATGGGGGTGACATTGATGCACACACACATATAAGCACCTGTATTTCTTTAAATAAAATCTCAGCCTTGTTTTGGCAACAATCAGGTTTTGTTACCAATAGCCTAATAAAGCTTGCTTGTGAACCATCCAGGCAAATTCTGGGTATAAGCTTTTGTGTTCATGCACAATTCTTCAGATACCAAAATTGTGTGTGCACACAAAAGCTTATACCCAGAATTAAGCTCTGTTGGTCTTAAAGATGCTACTGGACTCAAACTTTGTTCTGTTGCTTCAGACCAACATACCTACCCACCAGAATCTATCCAGGTTAAGATTCCTAAATCATACATTCTAGTTCCCCTAATTGGCAAGTGTCATTTTTCAGGGTAGCCAGACTGTGTAAGTGGAAGAAGTGTCATCTTAACATTAAGCTTAAATTCTGCCAAACTGGTCATATCTCTGGATGAGTGTCCCAAACCCAAGTTGGAGAGTCCACATGTGCCTAAGGATATACATAAAGGAGAGTACACATGGTAACAACCTATTTTCTTCCTAATGTGGACCCTCTTCCATTGTATCGTCATAACAACAATCCTGTTTATAGGTTACCTGAAGGAGAATGACTGGCCCAAGTTCGCTCAATGAGCTTCTGTAGCAAAGTAGAGATCTGAACCTGGGTTTTTCAAATCCTAGTCTGATACTCAGACCACTATAACAGAACAACTCTCTAGAGGTTTGTGGACTGTGGCATTTGAATCTCTTGTAAGGCATAGGAAAATGAAAACATTCCAGTTTGCTCAAGAGTTTACATTGTGCCAAACATCATGCCCTTAGAGAGAACAGTTCCCTGTGGGAACATGCTTGCTCAATGACATTATTTGAGGGAACTCTACTCCAAAATCCTTCTCTTTGAATTTTAAAATATATAGCAGAATTTATACCTGCAGTATAGAACCTTTTCATTGGAGCTCAACTATACCACTGTTTTTTGAATATAAATACAGTTTTCCTCTTCTAAGAGTTTTAATTGGTTTATTGTAACAACATCCTCATCTTTTGTCTTTAGAAGTATTCATCTTCCTATTCACATTCCAAAAACAGAGAAAGAGAAGTAAATCCCTTCTGTAATGTATCCAATGGTGCTGACAAGTTCCTTGATTTCATAATCAAAGTAATTTTTAGGGACAGGAAAGTTCTAGCTTTTAAGCCTAGAAATGAAAAATTGAGGCACACTGTGAATTTGCTTCTCACAGAAAATGGTTGAGGATTTATTATGAAGCTTGTAAATGTATTCTGTAGAATAAGATGCTCTCCCTCCCTTTTAACAATAAATTTATTGGAACCCTCTGGAACCCACAGATATTGCTACATTGAATGGTGAAGATTCAGAATCGTTTAATAGGCTTTCTGACTGTTCTAAAGCAGTCCAGGGTCAGTGCAATATAGTCTTAGTCAAAAATATGTCTTCTTTCATACTGAATATGATCCATATGTTATTTCTGCTTATTTGGATTTCCTTGCTGTGGCAAAACAACTGAAACAGATGCTGAATCCATTATCATAAAGGAATCTTTAGGAGGCATAGGGTTTAATCTTTGGCATCTCATTACAATTTGGATTAGCAAAGAATCCTGGAAAAAAGGTTGCAGCGCTTCAGTATTCTCCAGTTGTAGGAAAGGTCCATTTAATTTATGGCAGTTTAGAGTAGCCCAGGGGGCTATGTTATTTTTTCAGCTTCTTGTTAGGAAGCTATAATACCTACAGTTTCTGATTCTTGGTTTGGGTACTTTAAATAAAAAGACAGCTATGATATCTTAGATCACAGCCTATTTGATTTTATGAACAGTGGAAAATAGTTCTAATCCACTCAGGTCTAATCCACTGAAATGTCATGATAAAACACCATTTATTTGATTAACCTCTGGTTTAATGTGATGTCTGCAGAGTGCTCAACAAATTGTGGTTGCTGGGATTCTACACTATAATTTGTTTGATTTGTTATGGTGTCTTAGTACATAATTTGGAGTTGGGCAACACTCTTAATCAAGGTAGATACTTGAACAAAACCCAGGAAGTTTGGTTTTAAACCCAAAAGGATTTTGAGAGACCCTAAGGGTAGATTTTTGTGGAAGGTACACTTGGAGCATCCTAAATAGTTACCCTTGCATCACTATATTTCTCAAATAATGGCCAATTAGATTTTGCTCACAAGATTTTAAGGAAATTGGGAAGATTTTCCTCATCTATAAAAATAATAGGGACATGAATGTTAATTTGCAAGGAATACTTCATAATTGTCATGGTAATGGGTTTAATAAAAAACTGAAGGGGGGATATACTCCCACACTATGTAAGGCTTACGGTCGTCTCAACTAGATAACTGAGTTTATGTGAACTAAGGGCAGAATTACTGTAAGATTGTCAAGTAACACTCAGGTAGATTTCTGTTCTAGGAATATAGATGAAGCTTTATTACTGATTTGTTACCAGCATTCTTTCCCACTCCAGGGTATTGCCAGGAATAACTACCACTATGCAAGCAGTTTTAAAATAGCCCTGAAATCCCTCCCCCCCTTCACTACCCAAACATTCTAGCCTAAGCAATAATAATAATAATGATAATAATAATAATAATAATAATAATAATAATAATAATAATAATAATAATAATAAGATATTGGATTTCTATCCCGCCCTCCACTCTGAAGAGTCTCAGAGCGGCTCACAATCTCCTTTACCTTCCTCCCCCACAACAAACACCCTGTGAGGTGGGTGGGGCTGGAGAGGGCTCTCACAGCAACTTCCCTTTCAAGGACAACCTCTGCCAGAGCTATGGTTGACCCAAGGCCATTCCAGTAGGTGCAAGTGGAGGAGTGGGGAATCAAACCCAGTTCTCCCAGATAAGAGTCCGCACACTTAACCACTACACCAAACTGGCTCTCCATTACTAGTCATTACTCTCTAGCCTAACCAAAATAATACATAGTTCTTAAGAGGTAAGGTGTTATCAGAAGACCGTGACCAGATGGAACATGTAGGAGGGGTTAACACTTGTGTTTCCAAGTGCTGGGCAATTCACACAGGAATGCATTTCATTTTACTCCAGTTACACTAACTCACTTAATGAAAATAGACAGTAAAAATTGTTGGAGAGGTAGCAGTGAACTAGGGACGTTTATTCATATGTGGTGATCTTGTCCAGTTATAGTATTTTTTTTAAATCAATAATTGCAGAGATTGCTAAAATAACCTGGGAACAGATAAAACCTACTATTGAACTAGTGCTCCACAATTTATTTATCAATGAAACATCCAATGTAGACAAAAAACTTATCAACTTTCTTTTAGTAGCAGCTAGGATGTCTATAGCTCAGTGTTGGAAGAATGCTAAAGGGATTTCCTTTGATAGGTAGTGCACTAAATTAAGGAATATAGCGACACTTGAAAAAAAATTAACAAACGAGATTAATTCAGAGAAGAAGAAAAAAGACAATTTTAAGATAATTTGGAATAGTTTTGTTTTTCTGGTTGGAACATCACCATAATATGATGGTATCTTATATTGAATAAGAGGTTATCAGGACTCCCTCCCTCCATTTTTTTTAAGTTTTCATAGGTCTTCTAAAGAAATCGATATTAATCAGGCAAGCATATCCCTTACTAAATTTTGTATACAGTTGGATAAATTGATTTTGAATGGTTCTCATGTTGGTGACATCTCTGGGGAATAGCATCTCATCATCTGAGTCCCTTCCCAGATTCATCTGGTCACACAATCTTAAAGAGAGAGCTCAGTGATTAGTTACCAAGCAAGTATTAAAGAACCTGTGTTCCTCACTTATAACCTCCTTAAATCCAACAGAAATAATATCCTTATTTGGCACTCTAGTTTCAAACTGTATTTCATTTCTCAATCCTGTTCCTATGTTGATCCTCAAATATCCCAAATATAATCCTTGGTACAACTAATAGTGTTTACATCTGAAGTCTACTCTTCACTCTATTTATCACTGCTTTCAGAGCCAAATAAAACCTTTTCTGAAAGAATATTGTATTATTAGACAACAGTTATCTCATCTAGTCAAGGCCAAGAAGCTCCAATATGCTAGGGCCCAGTCGGAATTGTTGATTAAGGCAGTTAGGTCAAATGACAATGAGAAATTTTGGGCTGTAATCTCTGGCATCTCATGGGCAAAATCAATTTCATAACCATCAATTCATCCTGGGTTTTGTATTTTTTCAACCTTTTCAATGAAGGTGCTGCTAGTTTTTCTAACTCCACTGAATCTGGCATCCCTGGCTGCCTAAATGGCCACCTGGATCTCCAGAGGATATCATTACTTTGATCACACATCTTAAATCAAAAGATGATTACTCCAGAATTATTAAAGTTCCTCCCAGAATGGTGGGCCCCTCCTTTGGCTGTTTTGTTCACTATGATAAATAGTGGAATAATGTCAAAGCCATGGACCAATGCAATCATCATTTGTATCTTTAAAAAGGGTGATTCTTCTTTACCCAATAACAAGAGACTAATTAGTCTTTTATCAGTAGTCTTGAAGCTTTATGCTAAGCTTCTCCTAACTAAACTAGAATGGATGAGTGACCATAGCATACTAGGTCAAGAACAATTGGGGTTTTGCCACGGAAAATCTACACTGGATCATTGTATAGTACTGTCACACTTAGTTGCTAAATATGGTGGGAAACCTGGTAATAAGTTCTTTGCTGCCTTTTTAGACCTTAAAGCAGCGTTTGATTCAATTCTAAGAGATCTCTTATGGGATAAGATGGCCAGAATGAATATGGAGCCCAGATTACTTTTTCTTTTCCAAAAACTTTATATAGACACTTGTTATCAGGTCAAATTTAATCTTCTGGGAAATTTAACCCAAAAATTCCATCACGCAAAGGTGTAAAACAGGGCTGCATTCTTGCCCCTTCATTGTTCAATCTGTTTCTAAATGACCTGGCCCCAGTTTTATCCGATATGGATGGACATTTCTCTAAAATTGCACAAAGCCATATTCCAATTCTTTTATATGTGTACGATGCTGTCCTACTTTCATGCTCTCAAATTGGTCTGAGGTGTCTTTTATATCAATGCTTGGTTTACTGTGATAACAACAGACTAACTCTGAACTATATGAAAACAAAGATCCTAGTATTCACTAAATCTTGGAACAGCATGTATGGACAATTCAGGGAAACCCCATCGAGCAGGTTAAATCTTTCAAATATCAGGGGATCAACTTTTATTATAATGGGAACTGGGCTACATATCATAATTATGCCACCGACTTAACAAGGAACAGTGCTGCTGCCATCAGCCATTTCTTTTATTTGAGAGCCAATAAGTATGTTCCTATGGCTCTAAAAGCCTTTAATGCCAAATCCAGGCCACAGTTCCTATATGGAGCTCATACATGGATAAATGCAATCAACCCTTCTGTTGAGGGGCTACAATCTCTTTTTTTATAAAAACATTCCTTGGTTTTCCTGTGTACCACATGCTGCGATTTGTCTCAAAACCAGCCAGATGTTGTTAGAAACTCAGACAATTAGGTTTTGGCTTCTCACAATTAGGTTTTGACTTCTCACAGTTAGGTTTTGACTTCGCCTTTTGTTTAACTCTGATTCAACTCTTTGACTTTCCTAATGCTGACAGATGATCATGAATCTAATTGATTGGAATTAGTCCATTAAAAATTAGATCTATAGGAGAGCAAGTTTTCCTTGCTGCCTCAGTCAGGTGCTGGAATTGAATATCTAAAAGCCTGCACTTGATTATCTGGAATACTGTTGAGGCAGATGGATTCCTTGTACCTATCAGGGGGAATGTGAACTGGAGGGATTCTGCTCAGCATAGTAAGAGCCAGAATGGTGTAGTGGTTAAAGTATTGGACTGGGGTCTTGGAGATCCAGGTTTGAATTCCCACTCCAGCATAGAAGCTTGATAGGTCACACAGTGGCCAAAAAACTAGGTGTCATCAGGAGGTCCACCAGTGGGTCAGGACATTAGAAGCTCTCCCACTGTTGCCCCTTCCAAGCACCAAGAATACAGAGCATCACTTGCTCCAGATAGAGTTTGAACAATATGCTGTGGCTAATAGCCACTGATAGACCTCTGCTCCATTTATTTATCCAGTCCCCTCCTGAAGCCGTCTATGCATGTAGCTGCCACCACCTTCTGTGGCAGTGAATTCCATATGTTAATCACTCCTTGGGTGAAGAAGTACTTCCTTTTATCCATTCTAACCTGACTGCTCAGCAATTTCATTGAGTCCCCATGAGTTCTTGTACTGTGAGAAAAATAGAAAAGTACTTCTTTCTCTACCTTCTCTATCCCATATAATCTTGTAAACCTCTATTATGTCAACCCTCAGTCAACATTTCTTTAAGCAAAAGATCCCCAAGCACTTTAACCTTTCTTCATAGGGAAAGTGTTCCAACCCTTTAATCATTCTAGTTGCCCTTTTCTGGCCTTTTTCCAGTGCTATAATATCTTTTTTGAGGTGTGGTAATCAGAATTGTACACAGTATTCCAAAGGAGGCTGCACCATTGCTTTCTACAGGGGCATTATGATACTGGCTAATTCGTTTTCAATTCCCTTCCTAATAATCCCCAGCATAGGGTTGGCTTTTTTAATTGCAATTGCACACTGTCTCGACATTTTCAGTGAGTTATCTACCATGACTCCAAGATCTCTCTCTTGGTCAGTGTCCGCCAGTTCACACCCCATCAACTTGTATTTATAGTTAGAATTTTTGGCCTCAATGTGCATTACTTTGCACTTGACCACATTGAACCTCATTTGCTATGTTGACACCCACTCACCCAGCCTCAACAGATCCCTTTGGAGTGCCTCACAATCCTCTCTAATTCTCACCACCCTGAACAATTTAGTGTCATCCGCAAACTTAGCCACTTCACTGCTTACTTCCAACTCCAAATCAAAAATGAGCAAACAAGGCAGGCTGAGCCAGTGAAGTCCCCTCCCTTAACAAGTCAGTCAGTAAAGGGGAGGTTAGAGGTAGAGCAGCTGCTTGGAGCCTGTACGGCACTGTTCATGCCCCTGCCCAAAGCCAGGCCTGTGATATTAAGGGTAGGCTTCCTCAGAGTGCCCCCTGACAGAGGGCCAACTGTCTAGGAGTAAATCTCACTGAACACAGTGTATTTTACTCTTGAGTATACATGCCAAAGATAGTGCTGTAAGACGCTTCAGGACTGAGAAGCAGAGTATAAAGATGTGAGAGGTACTATGGTGTTTTCCCCCATGGACCTTGTAGCTTCCCATTTTGCCCTAGTTCATTCTTACTTTTTGTTTCCTGTTGCAGCAAGCACTGACAGGACTGGATGATCTGCGACAAGTGAGGGCCCTAGAGATGCGTGTTGACACAAGAGAGAACAGCCTAGGAAACTTTGGTAAGAAACAATTGATCTGGCCTTTACTAGTTGACTCTTAATAATAAGGAGCTAGGTTTTTAAAG